>NC_056065.1:72504718-73111052 GCF_016772045.2 Ovis aries | reverse complement strand
TTGTCCTTTCCCCAGTTCAAAGATTAGCCTTAGCCAGTGGTTCCCAAACTTTAGCATGTGTCAGAATGACCTACAGGGCTTTTAGAAACACAAATAGCTACTCCTGCATCCAGAATTTCTGATTCAGTAGGTTTCGAGTAGGGCTCCAAAACAAAACAAAACAAAACAAAATCCTCTACTTTTCTCCTGAATACTCAGGTAACACTGTTCTTGCCCCAGGAGGAATCACTAATCTAAGGAGTCAAGACCATCCCCATGGAAAAGAAATGCAAAAAAGCAAAATGGCTGTCTGGGGAGGCCTTACAAATAACTGTGATAAGAAGAGAGGCGAAAAGCAAAGGAGAAAAGGAAAGATATAAGCATCTGAATGCAGAGTTCCAGAGAATAGCAAGAAGAGATAGGAAAGCCTTCTTCAGTGATCAATGCAAAGAAATAGAGGAAAAGAACAGAATGGGAAAGACTAGAGATCTCTTCAAGAAAATTAGAAATACCAAGGGAACATTTCATGCAAAGATGGGCTCGATAAAGGACAGAAATGGTATGGACCTAACAGAAGCGGAAGATATTAAGAAGAGGTGGCAAGAATACACAGAAGAACTGTACAAAAAGATCTTCACAACCCGGATAATTACGATGGTGTGATCACTCATCTAGAGCCAGACATCCTGGAATGTGAAGTCAAGTGGGCCTTAGAAAGCATCACTATGAACAAAGCTAGTGGAGGTGATGGAATTCCAGTTGACCTATTTCAAATCCTGAAAGATGATGCTGTGAAAGTGCTGCACTCAATATGCCAACAAATTTGGAAAACTCAGCAGTGGCCACAGGACTGGAAAAGGTCAGTTTTCATTCCAATCCCAAAGAAAGGCAATGCCAAAGAATGCTCAAGCTACCGCACAATTGCACTCATCTCACATGCTAGCAAAGTAATGCTCAAAATTCTCCAAGCCAGGTTTCAGCAATACGTGAACCGTGAACTTCCTGATGTTCAAGCTGGTTTTAGAAAAGGCAGAGGAACCAGAGATCAAATTGCAAACATCCACTGGATCATGGAAAAAGCAAGAGAGTTCCAGCAAACCATCTACTTCTGTTTTATTGACTATGCCAAAGCCTTTGACTGTGCGGATCACAAGAAACTGTGGAAAATCCTGAAAGAGATGGGAGTACCAGACCACCTAACCTTCCTCTTGAGAAATCTGGATGCAGGCCAGGAAGCAACAGTTAGAACTCGACATGGAACAACAGACTGGTTCCAAATAGGAAAAGGAGTGCGTCAAGGCTGTATATTGTCACCCTGTTTATTTAACTTCTATGCAGAGTACATCATGAGAAACGCTGGACTGGAAGAAACACAAGCTGGAATCAAGATTGCCGGGAGAAATATCAATAACCTCAGATATGCAGATGACACCACCCTTATGGCAGAAATTGAAGAGGAACTAAAAAGCCTCTTAATGAAAGTGAAAGAGGAGAGTGAAAAAGTTGGCCTAAAGCTCAACATTCAGAAAACGAACATTATGGCATCCGGTCCCATCACTTCATGGGAAATAGATGGGGACAGTGGAAACACTGTCAGACTTTATTTTGGGGGGCTCCAAAATCACCGCAGATGGTGACTGCAGCCATGAAATTAAAAGGCGCTTACTCCTTGGAAGAAAAGTTATGACCAACCTAGATAGTATATTCAAAAGCAGAGACATTACTTTGCCGACTAAGGTACATCTAGTCAAGGCTATGGTTTTTCCTGTGGTCATGTATGGACGTGAGAGTTGGACTGTGAAGAAGGCTGAGCACCAAAGAATTGATGCTTTTGAACTGTGGTGTTGGAGAAGACTCTCGAGAGTCCCTTGGACTGCAAGGAGATCCAACCAGTCCATTCTGAAGGAGATCAACTCTGAGATTTCTTTGGAAGGAATGATGCTAAAGCTGAAGCTCCAGTACTTTGGCCACCTCATGCGAAGAGTTGACTCATTGGAAAAGACTCTGATGCTGGGAGGGATTGGGGGAAGGAGGAGAAGGGGACGACCAAGGATAAGATGGCTGGATGGCATCATGGACTCGATGGATGTAAGTCTGAGTGAACTCCGGGAGATGGTGATGGACAGGGAGGCCTGGCGTGTTGCGATTCATGGGGTCATAAAGAGTCGGACACGAATGAGCGACTGAACTGAACTGAACTGAATCTAAGGAGTATGTCAAGGCTGTATATTGTCACCCTGCTTATTTAACTTCTATGCAGAGTACATCATGAGAAATGCTGGGCTGGAAGAAACACAAGCTGGAATCAAGATTGTCGGGAGAAATATCAATAACCTCAGATATGCAGATGACACCACCCTTATGGCACAAAGTGAAGAGGAACTAAAAAGCCTCTTGATGAAAGTGAAAGAGGAGAGTGAAAAGGTTGGCTTAAAGCTCAGCATTCAGAAAACGAAGATCATGGCATCTGGTCCCATCACTTCATGGGAAATAGATGGGAAACAGTGGAAACAGTGTCAGACTTAATTTTGGGGGGCTCCAAAATCACTGCAGATGGTGATTACAACCATGAAATTAAAAGATGCTTACTCCTTGGAAGGAAAGTTATGACCAGCCTACATAGCATATTCAAAAGCAAAGACATTACTTTGCCAACAAAGGTCCGTCTAGTCAAGGCTATGGTTTTTCCAGTGGTCATGTATGGATGTGAGACTTGGACTGTGAAGAAAGCTGAGCACCAAAGAATTGTTGCTTTTGAACTGTGGTGTTGGAGAAGACTCTCGAGAGTCCCTTGGACTGCAAGGAGATCCAACCAGTCCATTCTAAAGGAGATCGGTCCTGGGTGTTCTTTGGAAGGAATGATGCTAAAGCTGAAACTCCAGTACTTTGGCCACCTCATGAGAAGAGTTGACTCATTGGAAAAGACTTTGATGCTGGGAGGGATTGGGGGCAGGAGGAGAAGGGGATGACAGAGGATGAGATGGCTGGACAGCATCACCGACTCGATGGGTGTGAGTTTGAGTGAACTCCAGGAGTTGGTGATGGACAGGGAGGCCTGGCGTGCTGCGATTCATGGGGTTGCAAAGAGTTGGACATGACTGAGCGACTGAACTGAACTGAACTGAATCTAAGGTCATGATGGTAATCCTTTCCTTCATAAGTAGTTTTTGTTTCCCTGATAGCTCAGTTGGTAAAGAATCCCCCTGCAATTCAGGAGACCCTGGTTCGATTCCTGGTATCAGGAAGATCCGCTAGAGAAAGGATAAGGCCACCCACTGCAGTATTCTTGGGCTTCCCTTGTTGGCCCAGGTGGTAAAGAATCTGCCTGCAATACAGGAGATCACCATTTAATGCAGTTTTAGGGATGGGCATTTAGTCCAGTTCTAACCAATGAGAGTGAGTCTCTAGGAAGATTCTAGGAAAGGTTTCTTTGGTGATAAAAGAAAACAAACAGCCTCTGTCCTTTCACCAGGTGTTGTCATAGTGAACACGATGCCTAGAACAGTGGAAGCTATCTTAAAAATATCTTGTGAGCCAGACTATGGCAATCTCCATGCTGAAGATGGAACACTGGAAAGAACCGTGTTTTGTTTTGTTTTGTTTTGTTTTTTTCATAATGTTACACTACTGAGGGCTTCCCAGGTGGCACTAGTGGTCAAGAACCCACCTGCCTATGCAACAGAGATAAGAGAAGCAGGTTCGATCCCTGGGTCGGGAAGATCCCCTGGAGGAGGGCATGGCAAGCCACCAGTACTAGAGCCTGGAGAATCCCTATGGACAGAAGAGCCTGGCGAGCTATGGTCCATAAAGTCACAAAGAGTCGGACAGAACTGTAGCGACTTAGCATGCATGCACGCACACTTCTAAATTAAACCTGGAAACCCTGTCTCGTGAAACTAAAGCACTTTCTTAAAGTGTTTTGAATTAGATTCTCACTTGCAGCCCAAAGCAGCCTAAACTACTCATAGATTTCCAAGACCTTAAATAGATGAGCCAGGATGAAATGAAGGGGCAGCTCTCTATAGGAAGAACTGAGGATGCTTCCTCCCTGGCACTTGACAGAAGGTAGAGAGTGTATGTGTTGATGCAGATAGATTTGGTGGTTGAAAAATGAAGTCGCTCCTCTCTGGTTCCTCCTATTCATTCCTTCCAGGGTGTGAGGCATCAGGAGAGAAGAGGATATAGCCTGTTTGAGAAGAGGGGAGAAAGTCTGGGAAAGTCTTTTTAGAGAATAATAAAAATGACTAGGAAAACATTAAGTTATGGCTAACTGCTCATTTTCAATTTGTGATCTTAAATTTATAGAAAATAAACACCCTAATTGGACAAATGTCTCCAATTTATTGGGTGCAAATAGATACAGAGCAGACAGCTGACTCCAACCATGGATAAATCTTTCTGGGTAAACGTGAAAGAAACAGATAAAGGCAAGGAAGTATAAGGTGTCTTCAGAAAGTGCTTATGATGATGGGTCATATAACTGAAACCAGATTCTCCTTATCCTGGGGAATCTTCCACAATCCTCATCAAGTTTTCATTGGGTTTTCTCCCGTCATCCCAGTGGGAGCTCCTAGCATGCTACTTGCATTAGTTCCCTATTGCTGCATAGCAAATTCACAAACTTAGTAGCTTAAAATAATATTCAATTATAAGCTCCCACGTATGTAACTCAGAAGTCTGAGCACAGCAGCTCGGAGACTCCCAAGGCTAATATTCGTGGCTACATTCTCATCTAGAGCTCAGGGTCTTCTTCCAAGCTGATGTCCCTGCAGGATAATTCACTTCCTTATGGCTGTAGGACACACATCCCATTTTCTCTCTGGCTGTTGGCTGGGAGCCACTCTCACCCACATTCCATGCCACATTGCCTCCTCCATCTTCAAAGTTAAAAAAGGAGATTCTCCCTCACTTTGAATTCCCTTCACACTTTGAATTTCTTCTTCAGGAAGAGCCCAATTCCTTTGAAGGACTCAGCTGCTAGTTTAGGTCTATCTGAATAACCTCCCTTTCTTAAAAGTAGCTGTGTCAGACTTAGAAAACAAACAAAATTGTCAGGGATAATTAGGGATTTGGGGAAAGTCATGTACACACTGCTATATTTTAAACGAATAACCAACAATAACCTATTGTAAAGCACACGGACCTCTGCTCGATGTAATGTGCCAGACCTGTTTTGCTGCCTAAAATTCATCAATGATTTCCCCTACCTATAAGATAACCAATTCAACTAAGACAAACTGATCATTTCAGTTCTGTTCAGTCGCTCGGTCATGTCTGACTCTTTACAACCCCATGGATTGCAGCACGCCAGTCTTCCCTGTCCATTTCCAACTACCGGAATTTACTCAAATTCACATCCATTGAATCGGTGATGCCATTCAGCCATCTTATTCTCTGTCGTCCCCTTCTCCCTCCGCCTTCTATCTTTCCCAGCAACAGGGTCTTTTCCAATGAGTCAGTTTTTCCCATCAGGTGGCCAGAGTATTGGAGTTTCAGCTTCAGCACCAGTCCTTCCAATGAATATTCAGGACTTATCTCCTTTAGGATGGACTGGTTGGATCTCCTTGCAGTCCAAGAGACTCTCGAGAGTCTTCCCAACACCACAGTTCAAAAGCATCAGTTCTTTGGTGCTCAGCTTTTTTTATGGTCCAACTCTCATATCCATTCGTGACTACTGGAAAAACAGATCAGTTCAGTTCAGTTGCTGAGTTGTGTCCGACTCTTTGCAACCCCATGAATCGCGACACACCAGGCCTCCCTGTCCATCACCATCTCCTGGAGTTCACTCAGACTCACGTCCATCGAGTCAGTGATGCCATCCAGCCATCTCATCCTCTGTTGTCCCCTTTTTCTCCTACCCCTAATCCCTCCCAGCATCAACGTCTTTTCCAATGAGTCAACTCTTCCCATGAGGTGGCCAAAGTACTGGAGTTTCAGCTTTAGCATCATTCCTTCCAAAGAACTCCCAGGGTTGATCTCCTTCAGAATGGACTGGTTGGATCTCCTTGCAGTCCAAGGGATTCTCAAGAGTCTTCTCCAACACCACAGTTCAAAAGCATCAATTCTTCGGTGCTCAACCTACAACTCTCACATCTATACATGACCACAGGAAAACCATAGCCTTGACTAGACAGACCTTTGTTGGCAAAGTAATGTCTCTGCTTTTGAATATACTATCTAGGTTGCTCATAACTTTTCTTCCAAGGAGTAAGCATCTTTTAATTTCATGGCTGCAGTCACCATCTGCAGTGATTTTGGAGCCCCAAAAAATAAAGTCTGACACTGTTTCCACTGTTTCCCCATCTATTTCCCATGAAGTGATGGGACCAGATGCCATGATCTTCGTTTTCTGAATGTTCAGCTTTAAGCCAACTTTTTCATTCTCCTCTTTCACTTTCATCAAGAGGCTTTTAGCTCCTCTTCACTTTCTGCCATAAGGGTGGTATCATCTGCATATCTGAAGTGATTGATATTTCTCCCAGCAATCTTGATTCCAGCTTGTGTTTCTTCCAGTCCAGTATTTCTCATGATGTACTCTGCATAGAAGTTAAATAAGCAGGGTGACAATATACAGCCTTGACGCACTCCTTTTCCTATTTGGAACCAGTCTGTTGTTCCATGTCCAGTTCTAACTGTTGCTTCCTGACCTGCATACAGATTTCTCAAGAGGAAGGTTAGGTGGTCTGGTATTCCCATCTCTTTCAGAATTTTCCACTGTTTATTGTGATCCACACAGTCAAAGGCTTTGGCATAGTCAATAAAGCAGAAATAGATGTTTTTCTGGAACTCTCTTGCTTTTTCCATGATCCAGCGGATGTTGGCAGTTTGATCTCTGGTTCCTCTGCCTTTTCTAAAACCAGCTTGAACATCAGGGAGTTCATGGTTCACGTATTGCCAAAGCCTGGCTTGGAGAATTTTGAGCATTACTTTACTAGCATGTGAGATGAGTGCAATTGTGCAGTAGCTTGAGCATTCTTTGGCATTGCCTTTCTTTGTGGCCACTGCTGAGTTCTCCAAATTTGTTGGCATATTGAGTGCAGCACTTTCACAGCATCATCTTTCAGGATTTGAAATAGCTCTACTGGAATTCCATCACCTCCACTAGCTTTGTTCATAGTGATGCTTCCTAAGGCCCACTTGACTTCACATTCCAGGATGTCTGGCTCTAGATGAGTGATCACACCATCGTAATTATCCGGGTCATGAAGATCTTTTTTGTACAGTTCTTCTGTGTATTCTTGCCACCTCTTCTTAATATCTTCTGCTTCTGTTAGGTCCATACCATTTCTGTCCTTTATTGAGCCCATCTTTGCATGAAATGTTCCCTTGGTATCTCTAATTTTCTTGAAGAGATCTCTAGTCTTTCCCATTCTGTTCTTTTCCTCTATTTCTTTGCATTGATCGCTGAAGAAGGCTTTCTTATCTCTTCTTGCTCTTCTCTGGAACTCTGCATTCAGATGCTTATATCTTTCCTTTTCTCCTTTGCTTTTCGCCTCTCTTCTTTTCACAGCTATTTGTAAGGCTTCCCCGGACAGCCATTTTGCTTTTTGCATTTCTTTTCCATGGGGATGGTCTTGATCCCTGTCTCCTATACAATGTCACGAACCTCATTCCATAGTTCATCAGGTACTCTGTCTATCAGATCTAGGCCCTTAAATCTATTTCTCACTTCCACTGTATAAGGGATTTGATTTAGGTCATACCTGAATGGTCTAGTGGTTTTCCCTGCTTTCTTCAATTTCAGTCTGAATTTGGTAATAAGGAGTTCATGATCTGAGCCACAGTAGGCTGCTGGTCTTGTTTTTGTTGACTGTATAGAGCTTCTCCATCTTTTGCTGCAGAGAATATAATCAATCTGATTTTGGTGTTGACCATCTGGTGATGTCCATGTGTAGAGTCTTCTCTTGTGTTGTCGGAAGAGGGTATTTGCTATGACCGGTGCATTTTCTTGGCAAAACTCTATTAGTCTTTGCCCTGCTTCATTCTGCATTCCAAGGCCAAATTTGCCTGTTACTCCAGGTGTTTCTTGACTTCCTACTTTTGCATTCCAGTCCCCTATAATAAAAAGGACATCTTTTTTGGGTGTTAGTTCTAAAAGGTCTTGTAGGTCTTCACAGAACCGTTCAGCTTCTTCAGCATTACTGGTTGGGGCATAGACTTGGATAACTGTGATATTGAATGGTTTGCCTTGGAGACGAACAGAGATCATTCTGTCATTTTTGAGATTGCATCCAAGTACAAAGAATAGCAAGAAGAGATAAGAAAGCCTTCTTCAGTGATCAATGCAAAGAAATAGAGGAAAAGAACAGAATGGGAAAGACTAGAGATCTCTTCAAGACAGTTAGAGATACCAAGGGAACATTTCATGCAAAGATGGGCTCAATAAAGGACAGAAATGGTATGGACCTAACAGAAGCAGAAGATATTAAGAAGAGGTGGCAAGAATACACAGAAGAACTGTACAAAAAAGATCTTCATGACCTGGATAATCATGATGGTGTGATCACTCATCTAGAGCCAGACATCCTGGAATGTGAAGTCAAGTGGGCCTTAGAAAGCATCACTACGAACAAAGCTAGTGAAGGTGATGGAATTCCAGTTGAGCTGTTCCAAATCCTGAAAGATGATGCTGTGAAAGTGCTGCACTCAATATGCCAACAAATTTGGAAAACTCAGCAGTGGCCACAAGACTGGAAAAGGTCAGTTTTCATTCCAATCCCAAAGAAAGGCAATGCCAAAGAATGCTCAGCCTAGTGCACAATTGCACTCATCTCACATGCTAGCAAAGTAATGCTCAAAATTCTCCAAGCCAGGCTTCAGCAATACGTGAACTATGAACTCCCTGATGTTCAAGCTGGTTTTAGAAAAGGCAGAGGAACCAGAGATCAAATTGTCAACATCCACTGGATCATGGAAAAAGCAAGAGAGTTCCAGAAAAACATCTATTTCTGCTTTATTGACTATGCCAAAACTTTGATTGTGTGGATCACAATAAACTGTGGAAAATTCTGAAAGAGATGGGAATACAGACCACCTAACCTGCCTCTTGAGAAATCTGTATGCAGGTCAGGAAGCAACAGTTAGAACTGGACATGGAACAACAGACTGGTTCCAAATAGGAAAAGGAGTGCATCAAGGCTGTATATTGTCACCCTGCTTATTTAACTTCTATGCAGAGTACATCATGAGAAACACTGGACTGGAAGAAACACAAGCTGGAATCAAGATCGCCGGGAGAAATATCAATAACCTCAGATATGCAGATGACACCACCCTTATGGCAGAAAGTGAAGAGGAGCTAAAAAGCCTCTTGATGAAAGTGAAAGAGGAGAGTGAAAAAGTTGGCTTAAAGCTCAACATTCAGAAAACGAAGATCATGGCATCCGGTCCCATCACTTCATGGGAAATAGATGGGGAAACAGTGGAAACAGTGTCAGACTTTATTTGGGGGGCTCCAAAATCACTGCAGATGGTGACTGCAGCCATGAAATTAAAAGATGCATACTCCTTGGAAGAAAAGTTATGAGCAACCTAGATAGTATATTCAAAAGCAGAGACATGACTTTGCCGACTAAGGTACGTCTAGTCAAGGCTATAGTTTTCCTGTCATCATGTATGGATGTGAGTTGAACTGTTAAGAAGGCTGAGTGCCAAAGAATTGATGCTTTTGAACTGTGGTGTTGGAGAAGACTCTTGAGAGTCCCTTGGACTGCAAGGAGATCCAACCAGTCCATTCTGAAGATCATCCCTGGGATTTCTTTGGAAGGAATGATGCTAAAGCTGAAGCTCCAGTACTTCAGACACCTCGTGCGAAGAGTTGACTCATTGGAAAAGACTCTGATGCTGGGAGGGATTGGGGGAAGGAGGAGAAGGGGACAACCCAGGTTGAGATGGCTGGATGGCATCATGGACTTGATGGACGTGAGTCTGAGTGAACTCCGGGAGATGGTGATGGACAGGGAGGCCTGGCGTGCTGCGATTCATGGGGTCACAAAGAGTCGGAGACAACTGAGCGACTGAACTGAACTGAACTGCATCTCGGACTCTTTTGTTGACCATGATGGCTACTCCATTTCTTTTGAGGGATTCCTGCCTGCAGTAGTAGATATAATGGTCATCTTAGTGAAATTCACCCATTCCAGTTCATTTTAGTTCGCTGATTCCTAGAATGCCGATGTTCACTCTTGCCATCTCCTGTTTGACCACTTCCAATTTGCCTTGATTCATGGAACTGACATTCCAGGTTCCTATGCAATATTGCTCTTTACAGCATTATATCTTGCTTCTGTCACCAGTCACATCCACAGCTGGGTATTGTTTTTCTTTGGCTCCATCCCTTCATTCTTTCTGGAGTTATTTCTCTACTGACCTCCAGTAGCATATTGGGCACCTACTGACCTGGGGAGTACCTCTTTCAGTATCCTACCATTTTGCCTTTTCATACTGTTCATGGGGTTCTCAAGGCAAGAATACTGAAGTGGTTTGCCATTCCCTTTTCCAGTGAACCACATTCTGTCAGACCTCTCCACCATGACCCGCCTGTCTTCAGTTACCCTGTGGGCGTGGCTTAGTTTCATTCAGTTAGACAAGGCTGTGGTCCTAGTGTGATTAGAATGACTAGTTCTCTGTGAGTATGGTTTCAGTGTGTCTGCCCTCTGATGCCCTCTTGCAACACCTACCATCTTACTTGGGTTCTCTTACCTTGGGCGTGGGGTATCTCTTTACGGCTGCTCCAGCAAAGCGCAGCCACCGCTCCTTATCTTGGATGAGGGGTATCTCCTCCCGCTGCCCTTCCTGACCTTCAACGTGGGATGGCTCCTCTAGGCCCTCCTGCGCCCGCACAGCCACCACTCCTTGGGCGTGGGGTTGCTCCTCCCGGCCGCCGCCCCTGACCTCGGACGTGGGGTGGCTCCTCTCGACCACGCTTAGCGCGCCGGCTGCCGCCTGCGCTCAGTTCGCCTGCCGCCACCGCCGCACCTCGAGGAGCGATGCATTATACTAGTCTGAGGACACTGTGCTGAGCAAGACAGAGATAGTTCCTACCCTCACAGAGCATACAGTCCTGCAACGGAGACAGACAATAATCATGAAAGGGAAAATGAGGTGACTGTGTGGCACGTGCAGCAAAGGGAACTAGCCTCATCTGTGCAGCAGGGAATGCCTCCAAGAGGAAGTGGGGGACAGTGACACTTGAAGGGTGAACAAGAGTTCACAAGATCAAGCGAAAAACATGAAGAAAGTGTTCCAAGAGACACGAGCAACATGAGGAAGGACCTGAAGTTATGAAGGAACATAACTGTGGTTGGTATTGAGAGAGTGAAGATTGAGGGAAATTGTATATATAATGAAACTGGGAAAAAACAGAGAAGGACAAGATCATGGGTGAACTTACAAGAATCTGGGCCATTATCCACAGGGCAATGTGGGGTCCACTGAAGGGTTTTAAGGAAAAAGGTGACATGGTTTGATTTTTTTTTTAAGATTACACTGTATTAGATTGGATTGGATTGAATGGATCAAGACCCAAAGCAGACAGATAAGCTTGGAGACACAGTAGTAGTCCAGCTAAGAGGATGGGGGCTTTGACTAGGAGGGTAGCAAAGAGGATACAAAGCAAACAAAATCAATAAATATTTAAGAGGTAGAATGACAAGTCTTGCTGAGTGTTTGCATATGAGAGGTGACTGAGAGAGGGGAGCAAAGGATGGTTCCCAGGCTTAGGACCTGAGCAGCTAAGTAAATAGTAAGGCCTAGATTAAGAAAGATAGTGATGCAAATTTATGGAGTAAAAATATTGAATTTAGCTTTAGACACGGTAAGCTTGATATCTGAAAGATGTCCAAGTGGAAACGTAGACTAGGAAGGGAGAAAAAGGGTCTAGAGCTCAGATTTGTATGTCATCTACAAAGAGGCAGTAATAGAAGGCTTGAGAGCACCCTAAATTACCTAAAGAGAGCATGCAGGATAAGAAAAAGCCTTATCAGGCTAAGCCCTGATAAATGCTGACATTGAGAGGTTAGATGAAAAGCAAAAGTGAGAAAAAGAACTAAAGAGTGTCCATAATAGGACGGCAGGAAAACTAAGAGAATCTGATATCATGGAAGACAAGGAGAATGTCCCTCTAGAAGAAGGGAGTGTGCGGCCACTCCCAGGCATGGCAGAAGCCGGTGATCGTTTACTTGGCTGCTCGCTGTCGGCCTCCTGCTCCCTACCAATACTTCCTCCTCCTTTCCTGCTGTCTCCCCAAACCAAGCCTTTATGCTCTAACACCCACCTCGCTGACCTCCTCTTGGACCATGCGATGTCTCTCATGCATCCTCCCTTTTTCCTGTGCAGGCCTCTCTCACCCTGAATCCCTAATCCTCAACCCCTCCTTTCCCTCACCTGGTGAACACTATGTATCCTTTACACAGCGGTCCCCAAACTTTTTGACACCAGGGGCCGGTTTCCTGGGAGACCATTTCTCCACATATCGGGGTGGGGCTGGTAGGGCATGGGGTAGGCGGTAATGCAAGTGATGGGGAGCAAAGAAAAGCAGCAGATGAAACTTCGCTCACTCACCTGCCGCTCACTTCCTGTTGTGTGGCCAGGTTCCTAACAGGCCGTGGACTCTGCTGGACCCTGCTTTAATACCCTAAGCGGCTCAGACATCATCCACTCTCAGGCCTTCTTTGACCATCTCCTCCCCAAATCGGATCCATACATTTCTCATTCTATTTGTTTCCCTGGTATACAGTTCTGACTGTGCTCATCCTAGTAGACCGTCATAACTTATTTAATATCTAGGGTCCTCTACTTAATTATAAGCTGCTTGAGGACAAGGAGGATTTTGTGCTCTGCTTTTTTTTATAACTATACTTGACATAGTATCAGACACATAGCTGATACTTCAGCCAAGTTTCAGCGAAGGTCCTGGACCTTCTTGCTGCCAATACCACCTAGGGAATGCGAGTGTCCTGGGCCGGGATAAAGGACCGCGAGGATTGCTGACGTGGAGCAGGAGGCAAAGACAACTGAAGAGTAAGCAATGGCTGAACCAACTGCTTCATTCGTGCCAGACCACCAAGCCCACCATAGCGCCCTAGTGCAAGCACCACCCTCCTTTCACAGATGAGCAAATGGAGACTGGGGAAGTTCACTTGTCCAAGGTCAGACCCTGGCAAGAGGAGCCAGGACTTGAAGGAACCTAAGTCTGATTGACTCCAGAACCACATACTAAGTCCAGCTAGTACTTGAGCTTGAAGGAAGTTCCTTGCACGGATTCAAACTCATAAAGTATAGGGGTTATGTGGGGAGACAGGTTCCAGAGGGAAGGGATATATGTATACATACAGCTGAGTCACTTTGTTGTACAGCAGAAACTAACTCAACATTGCAAAGCAAGTATGCACCAACAAAAAATGATAAATTAAAAAAAAAAAAACAAATTTGTAGAGTACAGTACTGGGTGTGTGCTGTGTGGGTGGCAGGGCACTTTCCTTCCCAGCCCATGCTACTGGTTCCAGCAGCTAGTGGCTCTGCTTGGCCAGAAGCCATGAGGGATAAAAGCAAAATGTCTATGGACGATCTGTTCCTCAGTATTGATGTGTCAAGGCCCTGGGGTCCTGGGAGCAGGTTGGAAGGGTGCCTGAGAGTGAGCCAATCACTGCAATGTCAGACACTCAGTTGGAAATGGAAGTGAAAGGTGAGGGAGTCAGAGTGGAAGGGACTCAGCCGAGTTGCCAGGTCATGGGCAATTTCAAGCCTATGGCTCTGAGCCAAGGACAAAACACTGTACCTAAAATAACCTCCCCAAAGAGTCTTTACTGACATTTTGCAACCATTGTCCCTGCTCTGACTTGCAGCTCAATGAGACTAGCACTGACTGGACTCCTATTAGATGTCAGGACTATGAATGTTACAAAGGCCTGGCCTTTTGCAGACATGGGGAAAGCCCCCGGGACACAAGGCAAGTGCTCTACAATCCAGTACACAATGCAGTGCCAACCTGGGCAGTTCCAGCTGGAATTCACAGAGCTGGAGAGGGCAGGCTGTGCTGGCACAGGCAGTAGGGGCCTCTTGGAGCACCTAACCTGGAAGGTGGAAGACAGAGCAAAAAGAGGAGAGCTTCTCAGGCAGGAAGAAGAGGGGCAGCAGAGGTGAGTCACGAGCAACAAGAAGGAATTGCCTCTTGGGCTGTGCAAAACCGGTCTGGGGAACAAAGGCAACTTGCTGGAGAAGATGAGATGTGAGGTTGGGTGAATAGGGAAGATCAGACAGTAGAGTTCCTGGAACCAAGAATATTGACCAAATAAACTGAACATGCAGAATCCAAAAGTTCATCACGTGGGCAATGAGAAACCATCCAGGCTTTCAAGAGGCACTTAAGTATAAAAACTTAATTTTAGGAAGATTTATTTGGTGGTAGTGTTTGATGTGGATTAGAAAACAGAGAACAAAAAACAAAGGAAAAAAAAAAAACTGCCCCCAAAGGAAAAAAAATACACAAATAAACCCTGAATGCTTCTTTGAGTATCTACTAAAAGTCTGACTGCAGGCAAACTTCATAAACATAGTCTCTTCTCCTGCCAGTCCAATAGGGAAGACACTCATTAACCCCTTGGACTGCACCATACCAGACTCCTCCGTCCATGGGATTTGCCAGGCAAAAGTACTGGAGTGGGGTGCCATTCCCTTCTTCGATTAATCCCATCGTTACCTATTAAGGATCTGCTATGTGCCAAGGATTATACTGGGCCCGGGGGATGCAGTGCAGAATAAAACAAAGTTCCGGTCTCCATGAAGGTTATCCTCAGATGAATACAGAAGAAAACACAGAAGCAAATTCATAATTACATCAACATAAATCCAAGCATGAAGCACCATGAAGGAAAATAAAGCAGGGCATTGGGCAGGGAATGGTAGGATAATGTGGTGTTTAACATTAATGCCCATGAAATGAAAGTAACTCAAGAATTTGAATAAACTCTGGTAAATACTGAAAGACAGAGGGGCCTGGCATGCTGCAGTCCAAAGAGTCAGACACGACTTAACGGCTGAACAACAGCAAGAGGCTCTGGATTGCCTGGAACTGTTTCAGTTTCAGCAGTGCAAATGTAGCATCTTCCAGAAATCCCTCAGCCCTAGGCAAAGGGTTTGTTGCCCTACAACTGTGACCTTCACTTAAATACCTTGTGTCTGACCTGCAGGATTCAACACAAGGTTTTGCATCTTTAAAGGGACATCAGCACAGTCAAATCACATGCTTAGCTTCCCAAGCGTTAGCCAAATTGCTACCCTGGTTGGCCTCTTCCCCACCCAGACAGAGGAGCAGAGTCAGAAATTCCTAGCATTGGTGACCTTGGATTTCTCAACCTTCTATTCCTACCATCTTGCACTCAGCCCTAGCTACCACCTAAACCAGGAACAGCAAATCCACCAGTGACCCCAGTCCTTGCCATTTGCTCCTTTACTCTGCCCAGCTCTGGCCAGCAAGCTGGTAAGACCTTCGGGGTCAAAGCTGGGTTATCAGAGAGAGAAACAGGGGAACTCATCTGAGGTGATGTGATGTGCCAGAGTTAGTCACAAGAAAGGGGAACCCCAAATAAATTACAGCTTGCTGACCTTGAGAGACGTGCGGCTTGTGTCTCTTGAGTTACAGAAATACCAGAAATGCTCACTGAAGTGTCAATTTTGGAGTTTTGGAGGCCAAAGCTCCAAGGGGCTGACTCACCCTCAGAGCAGAAACCACGTGAAAGTCCTGATATTAAGATGACAGCACACACTCATTCAGAAGTCACAGTATTTCAGACTCACATAGTTCTTGGGAAAGCTCACAGATCACTTCTGCTGGTTATTAAAGACCAAAATTGTAAGAAAGGTTCAAAGAAAATGCCCAAGACTGATATTCATCTCCCTGGTTACAGAAGCTTCCTGCCTGACAAGGTTAAAGGAATAATAAGCAGGGGACACGAGCTCCAAGAATCATCCCCATTTGGCCCCTGGTCACCTTGCCTGCTTGTGTACAGATTAAAATGTAGAATTTCAAATGAGCTCTTCAGGTAACCTTGCCCAAGCTGCACACACAAATCCTACTAACTGAACTACAGGGGTGAAGGGCAGGTGTTACTGTTGTCTTTTTAAACTCATTTGTCCAGGAAATTGCCTCAGACTCCCAAGAAAAATTACTGTTAAAACTTCCAACAAGCCCAATATGTAATCCCTGCAACAGCCCTTTCCGGGTCCCTCCCCTCGGGGCTCAGCCTGACTGACGTTGCCAGGCTATTGCAAGGTTGCATCACTGACCTTTGCAATTGTCTGGCCTGTCCAATTTCCCCATCCTCTCTCTGCCCTCTCCTTTTCTCTGCTTGAAGGGCTTTGGCCCAGGGCCTCTCCTTTTCCCCTACTTGCTAACTAGCTCTTATATGTGAATAACCAAGGCTAAACCAGAACCCTCCCTCGCCTATAGTGATCCTGGTTAAAATCAACCCTACCTTCTTCATGCTTCCAAGGGTATTCTCTACTCCTTAGCTTCTTACCTTAACTGTCTATTCTCACCTTTCTGCCAAATGGAGCTGGTACAGCCGTGCTGCTCCCCAGGTCCAGGGAAGTGGGATATAATTATTGAGGGACGCAGCAAATATTTGCAGTTCAGGCCAGCAAACTTTCCCCAAGGCCCGTCTTTCCATGTTCACCTCGCCCCAGTGCTCAACTTCACGTCTTAAGTGCTAGTGGGGAGAGTTTGGATTTAATGGCAGTTCTCTGATACACAGAAGTACAAACCCCTACAGACACAAACATCATACCACACACACACACACACACACACACACACACATCTGTGCATAAAGGGCAGCCTCAATGAATAGTTACCCATCAAGTGACCCTAGCAATGCGAGCGCCCATGACTAAACCAGTTAGACCAGAGAGAAATGTAACTATAAGCACAAACTTCATTCCTTATGCAGAGCCTGGAGACCCTTTCTGTTTTCATAACCGGAACCCTCTCCTTTCCTTGTACCTCAAATCCCTATGCGTGCGGGAAGATGACAAACTTTCTTTATGAAAACTAATTTTTCGGTTAAGTAGAACCCCAGCTTCCCTTGAGAATCCGCCTGCAATGCAGGAGACCTGGGTTTGATCCCTGGGTTGGGAAGATCCCCTGGAGAAGGGAAAGGCTACCCACTCCAGTATTCTGGCCTGGATAATTCCCTGGACTGTATAGTCGATGGGGTCGCAAAGAGCCGGACACGCCTGAGCGACTTTGACTTCACTTTCAGGCGTCCTCACCAGGGGTCCTTCCAGACCTCTCCGGATGAGGGAAGCTGTGATCCACCCACACCATTAAGGAGGTCGGAAATGGGCGCGGATTCCTCCCAGGGCTCCGGGTCCTCACCTTTGTACATCGAAGCCCTCCTCCCCGCCCCCGGCCTCAGGCCCTCGCCCCCAGCCTCCGGGCTCACAATTGCAGGGAGGGTGTGCACAGCTCGTGGCCGCCACCCCAAGGTCCCTGCCCCGCCTCTCCCCTTCTTCCCCCTCCTCTCTCTGGCTGGCCCGGGAGCCCAGGAGGCGGGGCTCGGAGAAACAAATATAAGCGGCCCCGGGGGCGCTGACCAGGTGCCAGTTGCCGAGTCCCCATCCCGAGGCTAGGAGGAAGGCGAGGAGAAGCAGAACGCAGAGGCACGGGGCCCACGCACACGGCGATCGCCGCCCCAGCTCTGGCGGCGCCCCTGTAGGTGAGCGCGGCGCGGAGGAGCGCGGCCGGACGCGGGGTCCCCGGTGTGCCCCCCACTCCCTGCGGGCCTCCCCTCGAGAGAGCCGAGAGCTGCAGCCGGCCTTCGGAGGCTGAAGGTCCTCCCCCCCCCCACCCCGATCCGCTGCTCCCGCAGGTCACCCCCACCCCGAGAGCCCGAAGCCCAGATGGAGATGGTGCAGGAGCTGATTCCCCTGGCCAAGGAGCTGATGGCGCAGAAGCCCAGTGCGAAGCTGGTGCGAATGTACCTGCTGGGCGGCGTGCTGGCGCTCTTCGGCGCCGTGCTCGGCCTGATGGAGGCCGTGTGCGGCCCCTTCCGCGAGGCGACCCTGGCCGAGCTGGGGGAGCCGGCCCCGCGGGATCAAGGCAAGCCACTGGAGGCCGCCCAGGCCTGCCGGGCCCTGTCCAACCGGCTGCACGCCTCCTAGGAGCTCGGGGGCCGGCGGAGGGAAGGGAAGAGAGACCCCGGAGAGGGGCGAGTGAGCCAGGGCCGAAAGGGCAGGCTCGAGTGGGCGTGCTGTGCTGTCTGAACTTGCTTCTGAGAAGCCACCGACTTCTAGAACTGAACTACCACGCGGATCCGCCAAACGGAGCTTGGGACTGAGTTTGCTGCTGTGCAGCACTGCAGGAAGATGCCACGTCCAAAGCTAGGTACCTTCCAGCCACCTGAGTGCATCTAACATTTTGCACGAGGGTGAAAGGAGAAACGCTTTTTATATTATTGTTGTTGTTGTTGTTATTATTACAGTGATTGCGTTTTGAAATAAAAAACCGTTTTGTATATATCTCAGCATCTGATTCCTGAGGGGGGTGGAGGAGGGCACAGTTACCTACCATGGACTGCGGGGGGTGCTGGCTTGCTGGGGTCTTATCTGAGGCCAGTGGACTGAGCGTCCAGTGAAGACCAGGCAACTTTTGCTTCACCGCCCCCCGACTCTGATATTGATGTTACAGGCTTGTAATCCTGTTGAGAATTTATTTTTGCTTTGTGTTAGGAATGGCAAGACAGAAGCTTTTTCGAAGTCCCACCAGACTTAGCATTTCAAGCTCAGAAGATAAACAAGCTAGAGTAAGTGAAAGAGAGATGCTGTTTAACTCTAGGGCAGAAAACCTGTTTGCCATCTCACACCTGTGCACCAGAGGGTCCTGTTAACAGCTCTTCCTTCCTAACTGTATTTGGGGTGGCGGGGTGGGGGCGGGGTGGAGGACGGCGGGGCGGGGCGGAAAACTAGCTAGCTGCAAGGAGAAGAGGGAAGGCGATCTCCCAAGAACATTTCACTGAAAGTCTAGCTCTACCCAGGCTTCCTCCTCACAAACTGAATCACAGTGGGAAGCTCTCATTTAAGAGGGGGAAAGACTGGTTATCACAGGCTTGAGTCCCCTTCCTCCAGAGACAGAGGTTCGTTTGTGCTAATACCTAGTCTTCGTGGCTCTGTAGGGCTCAGCATATCAGCATAAAAAGTGATAAACAGTGGCTCTTAAGAAGTAGCTAGGGGCAGGAGCCTGAAGCCACTCTCCACCTGCCCTCACCATTTCACTCTCACCATCCATGGCTGTGGATTTTTGCCAAACGTAGCAAGGATCCTGCCATTGCCTCTGACCAGACTGTCCCTCCACCACCACCCTCTTCTGCTCCCCCGCACCTCCCCCCACCAACACACACACCCTTTCACTTTATTTCTGCCAGCTCACATCCTACCCCTCATCAAGTGGCATGTCTGCCTGAAATCTATCTTGATCACTCCAAACGAAAGAGCAGTGAGATTAATCAAGAGAAAAGACATGGATTTAAAGCAAAAGAATAGCAACGAAACCACTGTTGTCCCAGTTTTCAAAATGGGAAACTTGGTCCTGTATTAAGGAGACATATGGCACCCCACTCCAGTACTCTTGCCTGAAAAATCCCGTGGATAGAGGAGCCTGGTGGGCTGCAGTCCATGGGGTCGCTGAGAGTCGGACACGACGGAGCGACTTCACTTTCACTTTTCGCTTTCCTGCATTGGAGAAGGAAATGGCAACCCACTCCAGTGTTCTTGCCTGGAGAATCCCAGGGACGGGGGAACCTGGTGGGCTGCCGTCTATGGGGTCGCACAGAGTCGACAGCAGCAACTTCGTCTTAAATGTCCAGAAAAGGTCTCAGTTCACCCCATCTTATTCTTCCCGTTTTCCTTCCCAAGCACCTCTCTTACTCTATTATTCTTCCACTGATGCAGCCGCTCCTTGGTCCAGCTGTCAACATCTCAAACCGCCTCCCGCAGTCTCTAGTATATTCACCTCAAAACACTCACTGCGGGACCGGGGTTTCACCCTTCCTTCATCCTGCTGCTCCTCCATCAAAGGCGTGAGCGCCTAAGCTCCCGTCCAGGTTTTCCAGTGTCTCCATGATCTGCTCAGATCTCAGCCCTCCCACCTGATGCCCTGCGTGAACCCCCAGGACCCTCCTCGTCCCTTCTGGTTTCGCACCTTTGCATACATTCCTCTTCCTATGCCCACCCACAGTCCCCACACCTTTTGCAACCATAAACCTCAGGTTCCCCAAGAGAGGAATAGTTTCAAATATTGCGCTTCTTGTCACTGTACTCCCGTATTCCGGATTTTGGTTTAGAAGACAATGCCTATCATTTTTGTTTGCCTATACATAAAACTACATAGATTTTATATGTGTCCCTAAATATACAGGAAATGCTGGTGTAGTTTTAGCTTTGAAGGTTGTGCCTCATGTCTATACATGGACAAACTACCCAACCCAGTTAAATCCAAGCCACCAAAATCTTCTCTGTCCTCACTGACCTTATCACTCCTCTGAGTTCATTCAGTCTGAGTCTCACAGTGGATCACACAGTAATGGACTCTGTAGTCCCTGTTGTTTTACAGGGGTGGTCATCTCTCTCAGTCTTCTTTGTGACTTTCACATTTTTAAAGGTTTTGTGTGTGTGTGTGTGGTTAAAGTCACATAGACATAGACATGCCACTTGATGAGGACTTCCCTGGTGGCTCAGATGGTAAAGCATCTGTCTACAATGCAGTAGACCCGGGTTCTACCCCTGGGTCGGGAAGATCCGCTGGAGAAGGAAATGGCAATCCATTCCAGTACTCTTGCCTGGAAAATCCCATGGACAGAGGAGCCTGGTAGGCTACAGTCCATGGGGTCGCAAAGAGTCGGACACGACTGAGCGACTTCAATTACTTAAAGTCACATAATATAAAACATGCTCTCTTAACCATATTTCACTGTAGAGTTCAGTAGCACTCAGCATTTTCACATTGTTGTATAACTCCCAACCATCATCCATCTTTCAAATTTCTCACCTTCCTAAACTGAAACTCTGTCCCCATTAAACACGAACTCCCCATTCCTTCTCCCCACCCCCACCCCACCCGACCCCTGGCACCTACCAATGGGCTTTCTGACGCTATGAATTTGGCTATTCTAAGTACCTCGTGTAAGTGGAGTCAAACGTTATTTGTCTGCACCTTATATATATATATATATGAGGACTTCCCTGGTGCCTCAGATGGTAAAGCGTCTGTCTGCAATGCGGTAGATCCAGGTTCGACCCCTGGGTCGGTAAGATCTGCTGGAGAAGGAAATGGCAATCCATTCCAATACTCTTGCCTGGAAAATCCCATGGACAGAGGAGCCTGGTAGGCTACAGTCCATGGGGTCGCAAAGAGTCGGACACGACTGAGCGACTTCACTTATATATATATATATATATACTGGAATACACTTTTAAGGTTAATATATGTCCTACAGAGTGTACCTTTTATCCCCTGTAGTACTCAGTAGGTTCTCACTAGCTATCTGTTTTGTGCCTAGCAGTGTATATATGTCAGTTTCAATCTTTCCATTTATCTCACCCCTCTTTTCCCCTCTTGGTGCCCATATGTTTGTTCTCTACATCTAGGTCTCTATATCTGCTTTGCAATTAGGTTTAACTGTACATTATTCTAGATTCCACATACATGCATTAACATAAAGTATTTGTTTCTCGCTTTCTGACTTACTTCACTGTGCTTGACTGTCTCTTGGTTCATTCACATCTCTGCAAATGGCACAATTTCATTCCTTTTTATGGCTGAGTAAGATTCCACTGTATATTCCACTGAGTAATATTCCACTGTATATAGGTATCACATCTTCTTTATCCATTCCTCTGTCAATGAACATTTAGGTTGCTTCCATGTCCTGGTTCTTGTAAATAGTGCTGCAATGAACATTGGGGTGCATGTATCTTTTGGAATTATGGTTTTCTCCAGGTATAAGCACAGGAGTGGGACTGCTGGGTCATATGGTAGTTTTATTTTTAGTTTTTTAAGGCGCCTTGATACTGTTCTCCATAGTGACTGTACCAATTTGCATTCTCACCAACAGCGTGGAAAGGTTCCCTTTTCTCCACATCCTCTCCAGCATTTACTGTTTGTAGAGCTTTTGGTGATGGCCTTTCCGGCCAGTGTGAAGTGTTACCTCATTGTAGTTTTGACTTGCATTTCTCTAATAACTAGGGATACTGAGCATCTTTCCATGTGCCTCTTGGCCATCTGTATGCCTTCATTAGAGAAATGTCTATTTAGGTCTTCTGCTCATTTTTTTCACTGCTTTTTTTTTTTTTTGGTATTGACTGCATGAGTTGTTTGTCTGTTTTGGAAACTAAACCCTTGCAAGTTTCTTCATTTGAATCTGTGATGCCATTGTACCCCATCTCATTCTCTGTCACCTCTTCTCTTTTTGCCTTCAATCTTTCCCAGCGTGAGGGTCTTCTCCAATGAGTTGGCTCTTTGCATCAGGTAGCCAAAGTATTGGAGCTTCAGCTTCAGAATCAGTCCTTCCAATGAGTATTCAGGGTTGATTTCCCTTAGGACTGACTGGTTTAATCTCCTTACTGTCCAAGGGACTCTCAAGAGTCTTCTCCAGCACCACAATTTGAAAGCATCAATTCTTCGGCATTTAGCCTTCTTTATGGTCCAATTCTCACATCTGCACATGACTACTTGAAAAATCATAGCTTTAACTATACTGACCTTCATCAGCAAAGTGCTGTCTTTGCTTTTTAACACGCTAAGTTTGTTACAGCTTTCCTTCCAAGAAGCAAGCGTCTTTTAATTTCATGGATACAGTCACCACCTGCAGTGATTTTTGGAGCCCGCAAAATAAAATGTGTCACTGCTTCCACTTCTTCCCCATCTATTTGCCGTGAAGTAATGGGACCGGATGTCATGATCTTAGCTTTTTGAATGTTGAGTTTTAAATCAGCTTTTTCACTCTCCTCCATCACCCTCATCAAGAGTCTCTTTAGTTCCTCTTCACTTTCTGCCATTAGAGTGCTATTATCTGCATATCTGAGGTTGTTGATATTTCTCCTGACAATCTTGATTCCAGCTTGAAACTAGAATCTAGCCTGGCATTTCACATGATGAACTCTGCATATAAATTAAATAAACAGGGTGACAATATATAGTCTTATCATACTCCTTTCCCAACTTTGAACCAGTCAGTTGTTCCATGTCTGGGTCTAACTGTTGCTTCTCAACTCCACATACAGGTTTCTCGGGAGACAGGTAAGGCGGTATCCATGAAGGGGAAAAACCTGCTTAAATCAGAGTAATTTGGGCAGATGAAAGTCTAGAAGCCCTGTCACATACAGAATAATTGAATGGATGTAGATAAAATAAAATACAGTAGTGTCACATAAAAATCACTTTCAAATATTTGAAGGGCTGCCATATTGGTCCAACAAAGTCCAATAAAATACACTTATTTTATATGGCTTGAAAAATGCAGAACCAAAACTAGCAAGTAGGCATACAAGGGAGAAGAGCATAAGTCATTAGGAAATCAGAGTAATTCAAAACATAATGAGTTGCCTTGTGATACGTATTAAGCTCCCCTTTACTAAAAACACCCAAGCAAAGGATGCAAGGGATGGTACAAACTGCACAGATTTCTAAACTTGGAGGGAGGTTAGTTATCTGATTTCTGAGGTCCCATCCAGTCATATGATGCTAGGATTCTGTTTGATATAACCACAAAATAGGGACTATATTTCCCATCCCAGCCTGCTTCACTAGAAACCACTCTCCTTCTATGTTTTCAAAGCTTCTTTGTTCTTTTTCTTAGCATGTTGACAAATACCTTCTTTCTTGCTGCTGCTGCTAAGCCGCTTCAGTCATGTCCGACTCTGTGCGACCCCATAGACGGCAGCCCACCAGGCTCCCCCGTCCCTGGGATTCTCCAGGCAAGAACACTGGAGTGGGTTGCCGTTTCCTTCTCCAATGCATGAAAGTGAAAAGTGAAAGTGAAGTCACTCAGTCATGTTCGACTCTAAGCGACCCCCTGGACTGCAGCCTACCAGGCTCCTCCGTCTATGGGATTTTCAAGGCAAGAGTACTGGAGTGGGTTGCCATTGCCTTCTCCGACTGGATGACTATTAAAAGTAATGAATTTAGTTAAAAATAAACGATTTCCTGATTATTTATTTAATTTAAAAATATACTATTTCCCGATTAAGTTTACTTAACTAAAGCTCTTTTCTCTTAGAAAATACCTTAACCTCACAGTTGAATCTAATTTTCCTCAGAGTTAGTCCTAGAGAAACAGTTATTAGCCACCTTGCTCTTTACAAAACAAAACACAACACAACAGAGGTTTGTGCTATTAATATAGATAAATATATATACAGAATTTTGTGCTAATATCTGATGGGAACTTGTGCTATGTTCTAGTGAAAACAAATAGCAGACAATAACTGCACAAATAGTTAAAAGTTTCACACTTTCCTAGGGATAATTTGTTGTTTAATTATAGTAAACAGAACCAAGTATTAAATCCACTGGCTCCATAAGTCACGACTCCCCTCAGGTAACAAGCTTTTTCAAGCCAACCAATCAGTAACAGTCCCTCACTTCTGACAGTCATTCAACCAAGAACTGACTCACTCCATAAATATATTTCAGAGTGCCAACAAATAAATATGCTGCTACAGATGAGGTCAGCCCACTTATGTCTGGGAAAGTACACCAAACTCTGAACTTCAAGCTTTCTCAAAAGCCAAAAGATAACACTTACTGGCTTCCTCGTGTCCAAACTCTACTTGTCCTTCAGATCTGCTTCTAGGTAAGTCAGTCTCAACAATAATCTGAATCTGACTGGTCGCACTGAGGTCTCGCTGCTTCTATAATTTCTAATCAAGTATGTCTTTGTATAAAATCATTAGATCTCAGTCTTTGTATAAAGGGATTAGAAATACTAGTTTACAGGTGCACGTTTTGGTAAATAATTATACCAGGGCCTTTGTGTAAGGTCATTAGACATTTTATCTGAAAGGTATGTGGTGTGTGTATCCTCAGTTGCTCAGTTGTGTCCGACTCTTTGTGATCCCATGTAGCCTGCCAGGCTTCTCTGTCCATGGACTTTACTATTAAGTAATCAGACATCAGTCTTGTATAAGTTCATTAGACTCTTTTTTTTTTTTTCGGAGGCATACCTTTTGATAACTGTATTTGCTATGAAACTACTGTTCCCCAAACTACTACTTTGCTTTTGCTTTTGTTTATCAATATTGTCAAATTTATTTTACATGTTTTTGCTTTGTACTTGAAATGCCTTGTTTCTGATATACAAGTAAAGAAGTGTTCCATATGGAATGGCCCAATAAGTCACCATTCAATCCAAGCTGATCCTTGGGGACAATAGTTGGAGCTCCATTAGCCTAGTGACCAATTGAGGAAAAGGTAAATGATCAAACTTGGCTTGGGGTTCCCTTCAAAACTTTCATGGGAGCACTCCTTGCTCAAAAAGGTGTGAAAGTCATTTTCTCGTCTATATTCTGGGTGTAAAATTGTCAGGTGGCATGCGTGGCCCTCTCCTAACTTTTGCTTAGGAAGGGAATCCAAGATACCCATTCAGAGGCACACATCCTTACTAAATAGCTTTTCCTGGGTTCTTCTACATCAAATCTGCAAACTTCTCTTGGAAGAATTCCTGCTTTCTTGTTGCACTATAATTCCTACTCTTGTATTTACTTTGATGAAAGGCAAAAAGTTTGAGTATAGAATAACGATAGTCAGCATGGTACTTTTGACATATCAAAATAAATAAATTAATTCATCATAGAGGAACTATTACATTTAAGAGGAACTCCAGGAATTTAAAGAATCAGTAGTTTGCTTTGATCAGTATGCTGAGGACAAAAAAAAACAAAATTCCAATCCAGCATGGTCTCTTTCAAAGACTCTAGTATTTTCTGAAAGCAATCTTATTTCATTTCTCTCTCTTCCACTCACCTTTTCCTGACCTTCTATAGGAGCCCTTTTGTCAGAGTTTTATTTGAAAAAGAAACAATTACATTGTAAATTTGCTAAGCCAAAGGCAGGCTTAAAGAACTTAAAATTTAAAACCCAGGTCTGGAGCCATATTAAGAGTTAAAATTAAGGATTTTCCTAAATCTTAGACAATCACATAAGAGTTTTTTATATAACTTAGGATTTTATTGGGTAATTGTTGTTCTGGACTCGATCTTTACCAACTAGTTCAGTAAATTGTTAATCCTTCAGCTGGAGAAAAATATATTAAAATAGCAGGGCTAAGAAAGGAAAAATTTAAATAACTTAACTGTGTAAAATGAAAAAAGAAAGTGCCTTAAGAAGGCAAGAAAAAAATAGAAAACATAGCACAAAAAAACAATTCCAAAAGCCTTTCTTTTAAAGATATAGTGGACAAAAATTAAAAATAATAAATTAAAAATGAAAACAGACTTCAGGAAATTTTCAAAGAGCATTCTGGAGTAGACCCAACAGTTGAAATAAAAGGAGACTTGTCTTTTTCATAGGTTTTTTTTTTTTTTTATGAGATCAAAATATGAATTAGGAAATTTAATGAGGAAAAAAACCCTGAAATCCAAACCTGGCAGTTTAGAAAATACCCAGTATGTGACCAGACAGTTTCAGAGAGGCTTAGAAGGCAAGCAAGCTAGACATCAATAGAACTTAATGGTTCTCCAGATAAAACAACTGGCTCCTGAAAGAAAAATAAGACTTAAAAGTCCTCATCCTGTAAGAACTGGGAGCCCGTAGATAATGATATGTGTAGATATTGAAGGAGTAGACGGGTGTCCAGAAGAACCAATGTTACTTTTTGGCTAAGAAACAGATGACTATCCAAAATCTGCCCAGTGATGCTGCTACAAGGAAGACATTAGAGCCCAACAATTCCAGTCCTTCCTAACGGACGTCCCCAAGTCACAGAGACATCAGAGTGCAAGAACCCATGTCAATTATACTCCCCACCAGGGCAGTTCAGGTCACAACCAGTTTCCAACCCACTGTCTGGCAATAGGCAGGTGCTCATTAAATATTTGTTGAATCGAGATTACATACATGGATGAAGAAAGTACACTTTTTTGCCCGTGCCTTAGTCCAAAAGAATGAAGACCTCTGAACTGGGGTACGACTCTCCATCACTAGCTGGCGGGAATCAGGCTGGAATCACTGCCCCTGTTTGTGGAATCCCCAGCCCACATGTGCCCTGTCTGCCCTCTGCTGTCCACGCCACACTTCCTCTGATGTGAGCACCATAGTGGTCTATGAGTCATCTCGATGATTCCTAAGGAGTTGATAGTTAAGAAACGTAGGCACACAGCCTCTCAGAGCACATTCGATTGCTGGTCTCTCATGGTGAGAAAGGAAAATCTGCCCAAACCCAGTTCTTGTTTTGATACTTTCCCTTGAGGCAAAGCCAGGAATCTGAGAGTGAGCACTTGCTAAAGGTGGGACAGCGGTTCTGTCTGGCGTGCCTCTGGCACGTTTAGAGCTAGCAGTAGTAACGGACAGGTCTCCAAGGTAACCACTGCCAGGACCACTTCCAAGCATTCCCACCATGGGTGGTCGCAGGGGTCCTCTGTCCTTTGGGGAGCCCTGATGCCCAATGCCCAGGACTGGCCCCTTCTGGCTCACCTTTGGGGTTTGACTCCTGGTGCCTCCTGGCTGCAAGCTCAGTCCTAGCATAAGGGCCTTCTTGGCCCGCGTTTCACCTTCTTGTATCAGGTGGCAGTCCTGATTCAGGTCTTCTGGCTCCTCCCAGAAACCAACCAACTTCTGAGCAGGAAATCCTGCCCCTCCCCAGAGTGGGAAACCACAGAGGAAGAGAGAGATGAAGCAGAAGGGAAGGCAGAGGAGGAGGGAGAGGGAGAGAAAGAAGCAAAAAGAAAAACGAGATCAATAAAAAGAAGTCAAATTTGGTTGAAATCCCAAGGTAAGACTTTTTTTAAATCACAATAATATACAATAGCATCACCATTTGTGTCAGGGCTTAGTCCATAGTAGATCCTCAGAAAAACTGCTGTTGAAATAATGCATCTATTTGGGATAAACTGGAGGGCTGGGCTGAAAGAGACTTCAATGTCAAATGCTGGTCAAAAACAGATAACAAAAAACCCAAGAGAAACGCCCGATGAGCTTTGCACTGTGCAGGAGGAAAGATGCGATAAAACACAGATGGGACCAGATGTCTGTTACTGGCACTGAGCACATTCTGATCATTTTGGGACAGAAAGCTAAGTTGGAACTAAAAGTTGCAAAAATAGTTTTAAAACTGTCTGCATGGTCTGTTGAAATCATACAAAGATTGCAGGTTGTGTTTTTATAAACTGGCTTTAAAGCGATGACAGAGCACAAACACTCAGCTGTATCGTGGGAATTGCTAACAGTGGTGATACCTGCTTTTTGCGTCCAGTTATCAGCTAGTTTAATATTTTTAATATTGAGATCCAGAGCTTTGAAGAAGGCATGTTTTATCTCAAAGAGTCTTGTTCAAAGGACTAAGGGAGGCCTAAAGTGATCTATCAAAATTCTTTCTGTGCTGTTCGTCTAGTCCTTAATCCCAGTCCAGCCTGCTGCTCAGGATACTGAACTTCTGAGCCTTAAAAGCGTCTGATCAGACAGAATCCAAACACCCTGGTTTCAGGACCATTAGAGACCCTCCACACCCCCATTTACCCAAATCCTCCCTTGACATCAACAGACAGTACCACCCAGAAGGGTTCAGTCAGTTGAGGGGATTAAAAACTGCTAAACCCACGCTTTGGAAACTGCTTATAGACGGCGCTGGTGTGTTTTCACAACAGTTGACTTTGAAGAGTCCTGCTCCCCCAAATTTTCCAACAGAGCTTACCAATTCAAAGAGACACACTTGAATTTTTTTTTCTTTTAGTGCCAGTATTTTTCTTTGGGTTCTGTGTGAGTAAATCACAGTCAGAAGCTGAAAGAAGGGCGGGAGAAGTGAGGAAAGATGGAAGAATCTCACTTCTGCTTGCTTGCCAAAATTTGAAAGGAATTGCCTTTCCCTCTTATGTATGATATGAAAATAAAATCCAAAAATCCTAGCTCTTTCTTGATACTAATTTCAGTAGAGCTAAAAAGCTCCATGCATCCAATTTCCGAGCTGGAACAAATCTTAAATGTAATCTAATTTAATTCCTCTTGTTTGCCAGGTGAGGGAACTGAAGCCAAGACGGGCAGGGCCTTGTCCAAGGTCACATATATGTCAGTGGAGGAGAGGGAGACTGGAACTCAATTATCTTGGTTCCACCCAGGAGCCTTGCAAGAAACTTTATACAAAAGTGCCCCAAACACCCAAGAACTTATCAACACGGCATCTTCTGATTAAACAAAATAAAATATTCAGTTAAAAGATGCTTAAGTAATCCTTATCTGGAAGAAAGAGAAAGAGGGAAAAGATTTTAATAGTTAAGCTTTTCTAGAATCTGTTTTACAACTGTTAGGAAACTGGAGCGAGTAGAAGGGTTTAAGGCAGGTTTGTCAAGAAAGAGCTGGAATACTTTACAATCCTACTATTGAGCCAGCACTTTACATATCTTATCTCTTTATATAATCACACGGTATCCTCCTTTTATTAATACAAATAATTTCTTTTAATTTGCTCAAATTCACGGAGAGAAGAAGATATTACAGTTTTTGCAGCTTTCATTACTCGTCCCAGCATCATGCTAATGTGAATATTTATAGTTCAGTGACTCAGGCCTCTCCCCAAATGGACCCCTGCTCCAGCCACTTCAATCTACTTGAGGTCGCTCTGAAATCTCAAGCTATCTCTAGACTCCTAATCTAATCACAGACAGTTCCCTCTGCTGGGTACAGCCTTCCCCCAATTTCTTCATCTCCGTAACTTGTACTCATTCTTCAAAACTTAGCCCCAGGATCCCTTCCTCCCAGAAAGCTTTCCCGCTGCCTTGGGCTGACTTGGCTACCCTACTCTTTCCCCGTTAGCACCCTATACACATTGTTATTACACAATTGTGACCTTAGATTTACTACTGTACTACAGCTATTATTATGCTACTATGAGCTTTGACTTCCTTGCCTACCCTCCTTATACTTAACTACCATCTCCTTGAAGGAACACACCAGACATTGCTCAGCTTGTACATTCCTGGCACCGAGCACATTGGACATTTACTAGAGCTCAATAAATATCTGGGGAAAAAGGATGAGTGAACAAATGAAAGATTCCCCCTTCTTTTCTTCCATTCAAATGACTTAATAAAAAGTCTCCCTCCCACAGTCTTGATTTTTGGGTATCTTGGGAGGAACAGAAGATGGCACTACTATAGGCTTCTCAAAAAAGCCTGTCAGGCTACGCAAAAGAGCTTCCTAGGGTTAAACATTCCAGTGGAACAAACATCTATTTCTACTCCCTTACAAAGTATACCGATCCCAGTAGAATAATGTGCATGCTATAAGGGACAAGAACAAAAGAGAACCAGCATGGAAACAATAGATGAGAAATGTCAACGCCCTTTCAGAAGATGGAAAGTGAACAGATGAGGGATAAGTGACTTAGCCAACTGGAGACTATTGAAGCCCAACAGCCCCTGGTAGGAGGGCAATGAGAAGCCACAGAGCCCAGGAGAATCTCAAGGATCAGGGCACCAGAAACCTTCAGGCAGAGGAAGAGATAGGCCCTCCAAGAAGGAGGAAAGTTTGTTTTCTGCAGAAATTGGCTAAAGAGGTGCCAGGCTCAGGGACATCAGACACAGCAAACGGTGGTTCAGGCATAGAGCTGGAAACAGGATGAGAGGAAGCCTCCACACTGAAAGATGAGATTGCCCAGCCCCTTATCCTGACTTAGCTCCCAAAACACACACAGCCCAACTTATACGCCTCTTCATTCTCCTTACTCCAGCCCACTGTAGGCAGAGGAATGAACCATTCCTCCTTGGAGAAACTATACAACCAAAGGGGAAAAGATTATACATACTGATATTTGAGGGTCAGAAGAAATTACTAACAATAGCTCTTGACAACATTGATAGCCCCTCAGAGATAAAAGAAGGCAGTGTGTCCATCAATGAAGATCAAGCAGTCAGTGTTTTGTTTAAAAAAAAAAAAAAGTAGTCACACACAGAAAGGAGCTTTGTAAAATAAAAATATAAAGGAAATTTAAAAATTAAAATGAAACACAGGAAGATAAAATTGACAAAATCTCACAGAAAGTAGGACAGAAAGGTTAAGAGATGAAAATTAGGACAAAAAAAATAAGAAGTTTACAAGATCCAATCCATCCAGAAGCTCTGACATCTTCTAATAAGTCCAAAAAGAGAACGCAGAGAAAATGGAGGGGAATATATTAACCAGAAAGATAATTTCTCCAAAATTTCCCATAATGAAAGATTTGAATTTCCATATTGAAAGGACCCAGTGGGTATTCAACACAATGAACCAAAACAAAACACAAAACTGTCTCCTCAAAGCACATAATTAGGAATGTTACAACACCAGGGGGTGGAGGGGGGAAAGGATCCCAAAAGTTCTAGAGAGAAGGAAAACAGCTCACAAAGCCAGATCAGGAGTCCAAACAGAAATTGAACTTCTCAGTATCCACACTGGAAGCTAGAAACTGAAAGGCAATACAGCAGCGTCTTCCAGTTTGGGAAGAAAATAATCCTTCCTCAGCCAAACAATGAATCAGGACGAGGGTAAAGTAAGGACGCTGGCAGAGCTGACATCCTGGCCTGGACGTGACCAGGGTCTGGTGGATCCAAGCCCATGCACAAGTGTTCGATGTGAAACAGCACCACATTCAGCTCCCTGTTATTCATGAGGAAGTAAGCCAAAAAGAGCTGGGGTGGCCAGGTGGATGGTAAAGGAGGTCCCAGTTACCAGCCTGTCAAGCTCCTAGTCTGGATTGGAACAGGAGGACCCGGGGCTCCAAAACAAATGTCTCCGAGGGAAAAAATATATAGATTATCCAATTAATTGGGCCCGTTTATTTGAGCTGTGTTGCTTTTACCAGAGGATTTGGAGAACATGACAACTGAGTGAGCAAACAAGCAAAAATGAGACGATTATTAACTCCTGGTGGGGGGAGGGGGCATAGAGGAAAACAAAGACAAGCAATCACTGTACAGCAAACTGTTGAGCTGCAAAAAAAATCAGTCATCATAATATGAACACTGACTAATGATTTCATTAAAATTGTGATTTAACAGTGTTAGGAACCTAGCTGGAAGGGAATGAGCATCTGTGTGTGTTGTAAAATAAAATGGCAAGTCCTAATAGTCCCTTAGTGGGAAATCAATAAATAATTTCTAATGGTACAAAATCAAGAACGGCAGTAAATGTTTTAAAATATGGAGTTAATCAGAGGAAAGAAATAGGATTTTAAAATGTGGTTGCCCTTGAAAGGGACCTGGGCATGGGGAAGGGAGAAGCAAGGGTTGCTGTTAGCATTATAAGCTTTTTGATATCATGTGACTTTGTATTATATTAATGAATACAAAAATTACTTGGAAAGGAAAGAAGAGAGAGGGGAGAAAAAGAAGGAAAGAGAGAAAGGAAATGACTCAGTCACAACAGCATCCATGGATTACATTCTTTTACCACTCAACATGTTGATGGCTGGAGCCATTAAATTCAGTCTCAAACAAGCTCTACTTGAAATATTTACCTAACTACCCAGAGGTGTTGGCCAGTTTGTTTGTCTAAAGGCTACTTCAGAATCTCCTGGGCACTTTGCAAAAATACAAATTCCTGGGTCCCAACCTTGATGGCTCCCATTCAAGGGCCTGGGAATCTGCCCTTACCTCCCCCAGATGATTTAACTGCACAGCAAGTTTTAGGAATCACTGGACTGAAGCAGAAACTGTGAGCGCGTGGAGGGAGGGGTGGGGGATGGGGTTATGTGATTTTTGTGTAACTGTTTCTGTGTATATGTTGGTGTATTGTGAGCCCGTCTTCTTCCTCCCTCCTTCCCTCTTTCATCTTCTCTTATCTTAACCGATAAACCCAAAAACCCTCTGGACTGAGATTTTTAAACCCCAGGAATCTGTGCTTCCCAGGCGGCACAGTGGTAAAGAAGCCACCTGCCAGTGCAGGAGACTCGGGTTCGATACCTGAATGGGGAAGATACCTTGTAGTAGGAAATAGCAACCCACTGCATTATTCTTGCCTGGGGAACCCCAAGGACAGATGAGCCTGGGCTATGCTCCATGGAGTCAGCACGCGTGTACGCACGCAGTCTGAGCTTTCTCGCCCAGCCCTGGGGCTCCCTCTGCTGGCAAACACCTGTCAAAACTCTTAACATCCTAAACCTAGACATTCCCCCTCCCTTGCTGTAAAGCCCTTTTCCCAGGCTGTTTCCCAGACTTCAAACTTCATGAACCTCTCATCAGACAGAAAAGGAAAAATTCAACCAACCTGGGAAAGACATCTCCTGCTTTACAGGTGTGACTGTACACAGACCAGGAACAGCAGGAGGAGGCGGAAGTGAGAATAAAAGCTACATACTGTGGCTAAACGTGAGGGAAAGGGGGCCTTAAGCGATTCAGCTTCCCACCTTCTTCCCCTCCCGCCCTCCAACAGAAATGGACAGATGGAGAAGTCAGATCCATGTGCCTCTCAAAAATCAAAAATCGAAGGAAGGAAACACATTAGGCTAAAAACTCGCTGAATTTAGAAGGAGACCGCAAGAGTTCGATGTCCACCCTCACCTTATTTCCTTGAGTCTCCGCATGCCCAGTCCTCGGACCCTGTAACTCTTGCCGCTCCAGTGATTCACTAGTCAGGGACTCTGTCGGATCTTTCCCACAAGCTGAAAGCACGCTCACCCCAGCGCTGTGTCTGGGACAGAGAAAATACTCAAAACCATTTAAATGAAACCTTAGCTCACTGCTGTCCTAAAGATCAGAACCCTCCTTCAGATCTGCACATCCCGCAACCCAATCTCCTCAAAAGCTCCTCTCCCCAACACTCACACTAAAAATGTTCTTTCCTCAAATACATTCCTCCTCAACCCATAGCGTTCCGGCCTCAGCGCCTTCAGAGCCCTGACGGGCCTCCAGCTCAGCTCAGTTCAGTTGCTCAGTCATGTCCAACTCTTTAGGACCCCATGGACTGCAGCATGCCAGGCTTCCCTGTCCATCACCAACTCCCAGAGCTAGCTCAAACTCATGTCCATTGAGTCAGGGATGCCATCCAACCATCTCATCCTCTGTTGTCCCCTTCTCTTCCCACCTTCAATCTTTCCCAGCATCAGGGTCTTTTCCAATGAGTCAGTTCTTCACATCACTCCAAAGCACTGGAGTTTCAGCTTCAGCATCAGTCTTTCCAATGAATAGTCAGGAGTGATTTCCTTTAGGATGGACTGGTTGGATCTCCTTGCAGTCCAAGGGACTCTCAAGAGTCTTCTCCAACACCACAGTTCAAAAGCATCAATTTTTCGGCACTCAGCTTTCTTGATAGTCCAACTCTCACATCCATACATGACTAGTAGAAAAACCATAGCTTTGACTAGATGGACCTTTGTTGGCAAAATAATGTCTCTGCTTTTTAATATGCTGTCTAGGTTGGTCAGCGATTCCTATATCCAGACCCAATGTATTTTTATCACTTCTCATCCTCCTTGACCTCTCAGAAGCTTCCACGCTGTGACCTCTGGCACCTCATAGAGACTACCCTCTGCCCACCCCAGCCCACCTCCCTGTTGACTCAGGTCCCCCCGCTCCCTGCGTCTCCTTGCCCCTTTCTACCTGTTCTCCTCTCCTGTAACATCCCACTGTACCCTTCGCCCTCTAGATGGGGTGTCATCTACTACGGTTTAAACTTTAGTTTATATTATTTCATTCTCCCAAAGCAATATATCTAGCCTAGACATTTCTCTTGACCTTCAAATATCTAACAAGCATCTTCATCTGTATGTATGAGTCAATTTCCATTAAACACTCAGAAAATGCTTTCTAGCATCTAACATATGCAAGCACTGTGCTAAGCATGGAAGATACACTGGCCTCTCAGACCTGTGTGTACTTGGGGAAAAAAAAAAGAGCAACTGTGACTACAAAGTACTGGGAGCTGTGATAAGAGAAACACCCAGTGCTTGGGGAGCATCTTACATGTCCAAGAGAGGGTGACTTTGAAGAACCTGAATGGTAAGAAGGATAGGGGTAGGAATGGTGAGAGATTCCTGGGAAAGGATTTCAAAGTTTCTAAAGAGCTTGCACAGCTAATGAGTTTGAACATTAAGAACAATAAGGAGCCAGTGAAGAGCTGGGTGCATTAAAGCCCACGGGGCACTTCTACAGTTTTGGCAACAGTCAGGTCTCCATTTGGATGGCAGGCCAATAAGGCTTTTGCTTTATTATTGCCCCATAAGTTATTTATGGCTTCTTCTATTCTTTTGTGCATATCAAATGTTTCACAAGTTTTTTTTTTTTTTTAATATATCAATGGATTGGAGAAGGTGGGGTAGGCAGAGAGAAGAGTGAGGAGGCTGCTAAAGCAGGAAGTAGCAGTGGCCCAAGTTAGGAGAGTCATAGCGAGGGTGAGGATGGGGAAATGGTACTAGAGATATCTGGGAGATAGAATCGACTGGGCTTGGTGAGAAATGGAATGTGGAAAGATGGAGAGAGAGGAGTAAAGAAGGATTTCCAAGGTTCTGAAGCATTAACTGGGAAGATGGTGAAGCCCTTGACTGAAACACATCACAAAGTCACTAGAGAACAGTTTGGCAGTTTCTTTGAAAGTTAAATATAAATTTACCACATAACCCAGCAATGCCACACAAAGACTTTGACGCCAGTGTTCCTAGAGCACTATTCATCGTGGTCAAAGAGTGGAAATTCTAAATGTCTGTGAATCAGTGAATGCGTAAACAAAATGTAGTATATCCATACAATGAGAAACGACCTGGCAATAAAAGGAACAAAGTACCGATACGTTTTGACAAGGATGCAAGGATGAACCTCAAAACCATGAGCCAAAGCAGCCAGGCACAGAGGATCACGTATTATCTGACTCTACTAATATGAGAGATGGAAACTAGACTACTGGTTGGCCACACCTGGGCAGAGGGACAGGAAGTAATTGTAAATGGGCAAGAGGAATCTTTGGGGGGTGATGGAAATGTTTTAAAATTGGATTGTTTTGATAGTTTCCCAACTCTGCAAACTTGTTTAAAAAAAAAAAAACATTGAATTGTACACTTATCATGAGATGCTTTTCTGGTCTATAAATGGTGTTTCCCAAAAGCTATTTAAAAATAATAATAATCAGGTCAATTTGGGCATGTTGAGCTTGAGGTGTTTAGGAGGCATGAAGAGAGAGAGGTTGAGTAAGCAGGTGGTTATGCGACCTGAAGCTTAGGATACGAGGCAGTACAGGAGAGAGAGATTTTTAATACACATTAGCTTAAAGAAAGTGACCGGAACCACAAGAATGAGGGGAAATGCCCAGAGAAGATAGAGAAGGACAGAATGAGGAGAGAACCAAGACTAACCTCAAAATTCAAGGGATCCAGACCTCTACAGGGCGGCTCCCGGGAGAGGAAGCAGTTAGAGAGGAAGGAAGAAAGCCCAGAGGCTATACATGGACAGAATCCCAGGGGAGAAGAGGCTTGGGAGCAGGTGCAAATCTCCGGAGCTGCAAGCCGCCCGGGGACACAGCCAGACCCAGCACCCCAGCACCGGGAGAGGGAAGTGTTGATGGAGAGAGTGAGGCTGGATTGCTGAGCCCGAGGTGGGCAGGTGAACCAGAACGCTCAGCCTAAGGCTGGGAGGGGTACAAAAGGCCAGTGAACAGGAAGCGGTCTAGGATGCAACGAGGGTGCAGACGCTTCGTGTAAATGCCAGAACCACCGATTCCAGCGGTTCAGGCGGCTGGCCTTCAGGGGTGTGGTTCCTGCCGGCTTCTCCCCATGTAACCGTACCCTTTACAACTCAGTGATCCCTCCGCGTGGAATTGTTTGCAGTTTCCCAAACACTCCCTTCTCTTCCGCACCTCCTTCTCTTTTCTCACACAGCTCCCTCTGCATCCCATTTCATTGATTACCATGTCTGTCTCCTTCTTAAGGCTTGGAAAGCATTTTGCTTTTTCATAGGTCACAGGACCTGATCTGTTCGGTTCAGTTCAGTTCAGTCGCTCAGCTGTGTCCGACTCTTTGCTACCCCATGAATCGCAGCATGCCAGGCCTCCCTGTCCATCACCAACTCCCAGAGGTCACTCAGACTCACGTCCATCGAGTCAGTGATGCCATCCAGACATCTCATCCTCTGTCGTCCACTTCTCCTCCTGCCCCCAATCCCTCCCAGCATCAGAGTCTTTTCCAATGAGTCAACTCTTCGCGTGAAGTGGCCAAAGTACTGGAGTTTCAGCTTTAGCATCATCCCTTCCAAAGAAATCCGGAACGCCCTAAATAAATATTAGTAGATTAAATCAGTCAGCTGCCATGTGGCATGTACCCTTCTCCTTTGCTAGTGGCCCCGTTGGGGGCTGTCTGCGGCTGGGTGGCTGGGTCCGCCTGTGATGAAGGTACATTTGGTGTTCTCACCTCTGCTCTCAGTAGCTGCTACAATCAAGGATACTTTGTCCATAACGTGAGGTACAATCTCCCAATGTCCCCAAGGTTCTGGCCACTTCTAAGACTGCCAGGAAAAAGCACGGAACACCCAGTTAAATCTGACTCTCAGATAAACCATGAATAATGTTTTAGCATAAATATAATCCATGGAATAGTTGAGATTATACAGATCCTAAAATAGGATGTGTTGCCTATCTGCAATTCAAATTTGACTGGCTGGCCTGACTTTCTATTTGCTAAATGTGGCAACCCTACTTCTCCCCAGAGGGAGGTGGCCTCCCTCTAACACTGCAGTCACTGGCACCCTAAGCAACCCGCCTAGCAGGGGCTCCTATGCCCACCTGACGTGCTTCCTGAAAACCAGGCTGAACAACCAAGAGGAAACACTGAGGGGCTGAAGCTGTGCAGCGGCTTTGCCGGTCAGTCCCCTCCACTGTGTGGGCCTCTCTCACGGTGCCTGATTGCTACCAAGTCTCCCTAGACTTCCTGGGGAGTGATTTTTACAGTTACGTGTGAGGCTCCTGAGAGCTCCAGTGTAAGTTCGCATGCCACGGGCCAGCGGAAAACGCGCAGAAGTGCAAGGCTTGGTCAGAATTGTCTCTGCCCGCCCCACTGAGGGGAGGGGATCAAGCCAGACTCCGGGCCTTCTTTCCTAAGAGGCTCTCAGCTCTCCTAGGCAAACAGACACCAGCTAGTCTGCCTCACCAGTCCCCTGCCACCCAACTACGCGTGACCAGCAGGGTCAAGGCGGCACGTGCAGGGCAGGTTATCCCATCTCTAGTTCATTTTCCTGCATCTGAGCTTCCATTAGTTGGATAATATGAGTAAATCTGTCTGTTAGGAATAGTGTCCTGCAGAAGGGCTGAGAAATAGAACTTTCCCTCTTGTTAGGCAGACTGGAGAGGGAAAAGAAGGGGGTTGGGGGTAGGGAGGGCAGGATGTCCACGTTATCAGACAAAATGATGTAAAATGATAGTTGTGTCGACAAAAAAAAAAAAATAATAATAATCAGCTAGCCTAAGAAAGAAAAGGAAAATTTTATTTGAGCCAAATTTGAGGATTATAAACTGGAAATGGCATCTCGGAAAGCTCTGAGAATTGTTCCACCTGTTAGAATTCAAGGTACACTTATGTACGTTTTCTGAGAGAGAGGCATTATATTGAAGCCCAATGAATGATGCACTATTGACAGTTTACATAAGCCAGATCTAAGCGCCATGAAGAAATGTTATCTTTAAGGAACTGTCCGACTGACGCTGGGAGACTATGGCTCTTTGCAGCTGAGCAGGTATGTCTGTCGATGGGGGCGTTTTGGTCGATGTGCAATGCAGATATACGATGCCTAGTGGGAGGAAAGGGGAGGCCAAAGGATGGAGAAGATTTTTTTTGTTTAAATTTTCCTCATCTTGCCATGAAAGATGAATTTTATTTCTCAGCTGTTTCCCTGGCTAGGAGCAGATTTTGGTAGCCATGGTGCAGACTTGCTGTGCTGTTGCTTCAGTCGTGTCCGACTCTTGTGACCCCATGGACTAGAGCCTGCCAGGCTCCTCTGTCCATGGGATTTCTCAGGCAAGCATACTGGAGTGGGGTTGCCCTTTCCTGACGGCACAGACCTAGCAGTTCTTAATGGAAAAAAAAAAAAAAAATCAGACCTGAGGAACCAGATCGGGGTGGGGAGCAGGGTGGGAGGACCGAGGGAAGGGGAGACGTTTATGCACCCTACAACATTATGCTAAGATCCCTTCCTGTCTTAACCTGTTATTTTCCCAGGGAAGGCAGAACCTCCAAACATAGGGTTCACCCACCTTTTACTCCAAGGTCTGCCCACTCATGGTTCCACTGGCAGGATGAGTTTTCAGAGGGAAGAGACTGCTTCCTTAACAAAGCTATCAAACAGTTCCAAAGAGCACTCCAGCCGCAGCTGCCTCAGAAATGACAGGTGCTCCATTTGTGATCTTCATGTTATACCAAGTGCTCAGGAATTGCCCTGTGGCTGCTCCTGGCCTCTTTTCCCCTCCGTGTTTTTCTTGACCTCATTCATTTAGATGGGGGTAATCAAGTCAGAGAGAATTCCTGGCTGGGCTCAGCCATGCACCTTCAGCTGAAAGTGACTCATTCTATGTGGGGTTTTGACCATGCGCGGGTCATGCCGAGGGCATTTCACTGAAAGCCTGCTCTGAAATGTAGGTGGTCAATGCCTTACAAAGGAGGAGCAGCATGAAGGAATGAACAGTTCAGGTTCGTTGCTATGGCAGTGAAAGAAACTTTACTTGATTTGTGAAAATCTAATCCAAACAAGTGCTAGGTGAAACATTAATATTTCCTTTTGTCTTTTTTATTATTAATATTTGTTAGTTTTCAAATTGTTGAGCACCACAGAAGAGGATTAGGGGGCAGGGGGTTGATCAGTTCTGGACAAAATGCTAAATCTCAGTGACTTCCCTAGATTAAATCAGGCTCCAGAAAGATAGCAATGCTCTCTTTGCTGCAGTGCCTTGCAAACACTAAAACAGCAAAATTTCACTGAATGCCTATTTTGGAGCAAAGTTAGAAGGAGATGAAGAGAGACAAAGATGAAAAAGACATAATCCATGGTCTCCAGGAGTTAACAAGCTAATGAGAGGACCAGCCGTGTAACTATAAACACACAGTGGATCCAAGTAATGGGATCCAAGTGTGATCCCCTGGGTCCCTGAGACCCTCTTGGAAGTTTGAAAGGTCAAAACTGTTTTCATAATCATATTAAAACATTATTCACCCTCTTTCCTTCTCCTTCTCTGTTGAGTTTCCCTAGCCTACGAGATGTATGATAATACAAAGCTTAACACATGGATGCTTCTGTATTCTTGAGTTGAAACAAGAAATTCTCAGTTTCAATTTCTAATACATCTATATCAATAGGTAAAACCACATATGTAAAAATTCTTTGAGAGCCTTGATGATTTTTAAGATTGTTAAGAGGATCCTTAGAAGATAGAGTCAAGATGACGAAATAGAAGGAAGCAGAGTCCTCTTAGTAGGTGCCTCCTCACAACTGGGGCACCTACTAGGCACTGGCCAGGGAGCTGGGACACCTAAGGGGATGGGAGGAACCCCTATGTGAACTAGTGGGATGTGAGGGGTTGGGAGGAAAAGAAATAGAAGTGGACAGGACCGGGCCCTCTGAGGAGTGGCGGAGGGAGGTGAGAGGTTCCCATAATTGGAGTGGCCCACTGACGGCAAGGGCATCAGCGGGGGCAGGGAAAGGACCTTCACATGGTGGGAGGATCAGACGGAAACTTGGCCAGCATTTCCCCTGCCTCCTTGGGCCCCAAGGAGCTCACTGGGGTCCCAGCCTGAACTGCTGCTCTCCAAGGCCCCCTCCAGTAGTGCTGAGCCTAAACCCCACCCCTGCCACCCCAAGACCTTTCCTAGCAGCACTGGTCCTAAACCTAGCCCCCACCCTACCTAAGACCCACCCCCACCTAAGACTCACTCCCCCAACCCCCATAGCCAAGGCCTTTTCCTTTGGGGTATTTTTGTTTTTAATTTTTATAGTTGTTGTGGTGGTGGTAGTTCACCTTATTGTTGTTTCATTTATATTTTTATTTTTCTCTAAAGGATGTATTTTTTAATTTTTCCAATTTTATTTTTTATTCTGTTATTGTGGATGTGTTGTTTGTTTTTTCTGCAATGCTGAGCAGCTTGCAGAATCTTGGTTCCCAGGCCAGTGACCAGGCCTGATCTCCTATGGTGGGAGTGCCAAGTCCAAACTGTTAGACTAACAGGGAACCTCAGACCCCAGAGAATATTAATCAGCATGAATTATCCCGGAAGTATTCATCTCGGCACCAAGACCTGGCTCAGTCCAACTGAGTGCAAACTCCAGCGCTGGATGCCTCAAACCAAACAACCAGTACGACAGGAGCACCCTGTCCCACCCATCAAAGAAATGAGATGACAAAAATCTATGTTACAGACAAAGAAGCAAGGTAAAAACCTAGAAGACCAAGTAAATGAAGAGGAAATAGGCAACATACCTGAAAAAGAATTTAGAGTAATGATAGTAAAGATGATTCAAAATCTCAGAATGGAGGCACTGACCAAGAAAATACAAGAAATATTTAACAAGGACCTAGAAGATCTAAAGAACAAACAATGATGAATAACGCAGTAACTGAAATTTAAAAATACACTAAAAGTAATCAATAGCAAAGTAACTGAAGCAGAAGAACAGATAAGTGAGCTGGATGTGAGAGGATAGAAAGATACTCCATGCAAAAAGAAATCAAAAGAAAACTGGAGTAGCAATACTCATATCAAATAAAATAGACTTCAAAATAAAGATTGCTACAAGAGGTATGGAAAGACACTACATAATGATCAAGGTATTCATCATTGACTTTTTAAATAAATGCACAATTTGAGAGTTGTGAGTCAAGTTTTCTCTGGGGCAAAATGAGGACAATAACCCAGGAGAGAGCACCTCAGATAGCTCTGAGAAACTGCTCCAAAAAATTAGGGGGAAAGGTGAGTTTATATGTGATTTTGAGGAAGGGGGAGTACATGCAATCTCATGAAGGTCACTGCTAGTCACAAGAAGCAGATATCACCATGAAGGATTTCAGAGCTTTTCTAGATAATGAGGAGATACAAGAATTGGAGTACCTGTTTCTGCTCCCCAACCTGAACTCTTTTCAGGAGGTGTTGAAAATCAGGTGTTCAGCTGAAGCAGCTTGTATAGAGGTAGATGGCAAGTGCCAACTTGTAGTTGACACATCCAAGAAGAAATTAACAATTATAAATATTTAAGCACTCACATAGGAGCACCTCAATACATAAGTGAATATTAACAGCTATAAAAGGGGAAATCAACACTAACACAGTGATAGTGTATTAAAAGTGCACTTTAACACCGCACTTGCACTAACGGACAGATCATCCAGACAGAAATAAATACGGAAACCCAAGCTTTAAAGGACACAGTAGACCAGCCAGATTTAATTGATAAAGACATTTCACCTGAAAGCAGAAGAATACACTTTCTTCAGAAGTACACACAGAAAATTTTCCAGGATAGATCACATCCTGGGTCACAAATCAAACCTTGGAAAACTTTTTTAAATTGAAATAACAAGCATCTTTTCCAGCCACAATGCTGTTAGATTAGAAAGCAATCACGGGGTGGGGGAAACTGTAAAAAAACACAAACACATGGAAGCTAAACAGTGCACTGATGAATAATCAAGAGATCATTGAAGAAATCAAAAGGGATTTTTTAAAAATACACAGAAATAAATGACAACAAAAGTACAATGATCCAAAACCTATGAGACACAGAAAAAGTGGTTATAGCAGGTACGTATAATAGCAATTCAATTACACCTCAAGAAACAAAGAAAACTCACATACACAATCTAACCTTACACATAAAGCAACTAGAAAAAGAAGAAAAGCCAAAATCCAAAGTCAGTAGAAGAAATCATAAAGATCAGAGAGGGAATAAATGAGATAGAAATAAATAAAACAATAGCAAAGATCAATAAAACTAAAAAAGTTGGTTCTCTTAAGAAGAGAAACAAAATTGATAAGCCTTAACCAGAATCATCAACAAAAAAAGAGAGAGAACTCAAATCAATAAAATTATAAATGAAAAAGGAGAAATTACAACTGACACTGGAGAAATACAAAAGATCATAGGAGACTACAATAAGCAACTATATGATAATAAAATGGACAATCTGGAAAAAATAGACAAATTCTTGGAAAGCTACAACTTTCAAAGACTGAACCAGGAAGAATTAGAAAATATAAACAGATGAATCACAAGTGATGAAATTAAAACAGTTGCTGGGGGCCAGCATGAGGAACTCCGCCCATGGCAAAGGTCATGAGGAAGGAGGCTTGGCATATGCAAAGGCATGATCAAGCCTCAGGTAACCCCCTGTTCCCGAGCATCTACCCCCAAAATCAGAGTCTGTTTTATGCTCTCACCTACACCTCTGACTTTACGGGGGGCTCTCCCCATCACCATTTCTCTCGGAGAAGGAGTTAACATGCAGCTCCAAGTCAATAAAAATTCCTGGGAGTGACAAGAGTGTTTCAGCTTATGGACTCCTCTGAAGGTTATCTAGCCCACCTGTATAGGTTCGTCCGGCTACATGTGATTGTTTACAGCCTCCCAACCTGAGAGGCATGAGATGTTTTAGACTTACTAAAGGCAAATTCTCTTGGGAAATTGTCAGTATAGTGGGTTGGTTAGAAATTATATTGGTGAAGGGTTTTTTCATTTGTTGTGCCAATAATTGCTGCTAATTCCCCGCCCTGGGTGGGACAAGTGTGTCTCAGGTCAAACCTCTCAGCTGACAGACTAGCTTCTGTGACAGGATTATCCATACTCCTGCCACTATGCACATGATTGTTTACTACCTCTCAACCATAAATAGCACAGAGAGTTTTGGAATATTTTGAAAGTCTTAATTAGCATAGGGCTTTTCTCATTGTTGAGTCAATGATTGCCGCCAGGCCTCCATATCCTTAGGCATCTGGGAATATATTAATCAATGTATTTGGAATATGGAAAAGGAAATACAGTAGTTTTTAAGGTTAGCAATACTAGACTTTTTGAGTTAATGAATTTTCTCTTTTGTAATAGATCACTGTACTTTGTTAAAAATCACTGTGTCCTTGCTATGTAAAAATGTAACTTTATCACTGTCTTAAGACTAGATAAATCTTAAGGAGAGCATTAGTGAAGATTTTCATTTGTTGGGCTGATGTTTGCTGCTAAATCTCCATATTCCCTGTCCTTATAATGAATACAATTAACATATAGGAGAAATAAGTATTAACCTTTAAGCATATAGGAGAAATAAGTATTAACCTTTAAGATTAATCATGTTAACCTTGGGTTAAATAAATTCCTTTCTTGATTGTAACTCACTACACCCTCACCCTATAGGAATGCAAATTTATTTGGAGGGTGGTGCCTGGTTTAAGAAAAAACACCCTTGGAAGAAATAAGTTTTTTGGTTATCAGAAAGAATGGATTATAAAATGTCAGCAGGTCTCATGGCCAGAAGATTATGTAAAATCCCTAAGACCTTTTTATGTGAAGTACCTGATTTTGATAAAGGTCAGGACTGCTGACCCCTGCGTGACTCTGTATTCATCCCTATGTGTAACAAAAGGTATATAAGCAAACCCAAAAATAAAGAAATCAGATCAGTTTCCAGAAAGACTGATTTCCCCCATGTCATTTCTTTCTTGCTCCCTGTTTTTCTGGCTGAATTCCCATCTGGAGCATGGATGCTATTCCATGTAAACCAAGTTATTCAGCATCTTTTTCTCCACTAATTTTCCTACTATACTATCCATTTCTAATTTCTCTATATATCTGTAATTAAATATGTATTTTTCCAAGGACGCCGACTCCATCCCCACCTTCGAATCACCCTGGATCCACCGGGACTGGACCCCAGCAAACAGTAATTTAAAAATCTTCCAACAAACAAAAGTCCAGGACCAGATGGCTTCCCAGGTGAATTCTATCAAAACATTTAGAGAACAGTAACACCTATCCTTTTCAAACTCTTCCAAAAAATTACAGAGGGAGGAACACTCCCAAACTGGTTCTACAAGGCCACTATCACTATGATACTAAAACCAGACAAAGATATCACACACACAAAAAAGTATAGATCAATATCACTGATGAATATAGATGCAAAATTCCCCAACAAAATATTAGCAATCCTAATCCAATAATACATTAGAAGAATCATACATCATGATCAAGTGGGATTTATCCCATGGATGCAAGGATTTTTCAATATATGCAGATCAATCAATGTGATACACCATATTAACAAATTGAAGAATAAAGACCATATGATCATCTCAATAGATGCAGAAAAAGCTTTTGACAAAATTCAGCACCCATTTATAATTTAAAAGAAACAAAAAGCTCTCCAGAAAGTAGGCACAGAGAGAAACTACTTCAACATAATAAAGATCATACATGACAAACCCACAGCAAACATAATTCTCAATGGTGAGAAACTGAAAGCATTTTCTCTAAGATCAGGAACAAGACAACAAAGGCCACTCTCACCACTGTTTTTCAACAAAGTTTTAGAAGTCCTAGCCATGGTGATCAGAGAAGAAAAAGAATAAAAGAAATCCAAATTGGAAAAGAAGTAAAACTATCACTGTTTGCAGATGATATGATTCTATACATAAAAATCTTAAAGATGCCACCAGAAAACAACTAAAGTTAGTTAAAGAATTTAGTAAAGTTGCAGGATACAAAATTAATGCACAGAAATATCTTGCATTCTTATACACTAAAACAATGAAAATCAGAAAGAGAAATTAAGGAAACAATACCATTTACCATCTCAACAAAAAGAATAAAATACCTAGGAATTACCCTACTTAAGGAGGCAAAAGACCTGTACTCATAAAACTATAAAACACTGATGAAAGAAATCAAAGATGACACAAACTGATGGGGAGATATACCAAGTTCTTGGATGGGAAGAATCAGTATTGTCAAAATGACAATACTACCCAAAGCAATCTACAGACTCAATGCAATCTTTATCAAATTACCAATGGCATTTTTCACAGAATCACAACAAAAATTTTTACAATTTATATGGAAATACAAAAGATCCCAAATTGCCCGAGAAACCTTGAGAAATAAAAACGGAGTTGGAGGCATCAGGATACCCAAATTCAGACTATACTACAAAGCTACAGTCATCAAGACAGTATGGTATTGGCACAAAAACAGAAATATAGATCAATGAGACAGGATAGAAATCCAAGAGATTAAACCCACACACCTCTGGTCACCTAATCTAGGACAAAGGAAGCAAGAATATACAGCGGAGAAAAGACACTCTCTTCAATAAGTGGTGCTGGGAAAAGTGGACAGCTAAATGTAAAAGAATGAAATTAGAACTCTCCTTAACACCATACACAAAAATAAAATGGATTAAAGACCCAAATATAAAGCTGGACACTATAAAACTCTTGGAGGAAACATGGGCAGAACACTCTTTGACATAAACCACAGCAAGATCTTTTTTGATCCACCTCCTAGAATAATGAAAATAAAAACAAAAATAAACAAATGGGACCTAATTAAATTGAAAAGCTTTTGCACAGCAAACGAAACCATAAACAAGATGAAAAGAGAACCCTCAGAATGGGAGAAAATATTTGCAAATGAATCAACAGATAAAGGATTAATCTCCAAAATATACAAACAACTCAAGCAGTTCGATATAAAAAAAAAAAAAACAATCCAATCAACAAATGGGGGGATGATCTAAATAGATATTTCTCCAAAGAAGACATACAGATGGCCAAGAGGCACATGAAAAGATGCTCAATGTCACTAATTATTAGAGAAATACAAACCAAAACTACAATGAGGCACCACCACACACCAGTCAGAATGGCCACTATCAAAAGATGTACAAACAATAAATGCTGGAGAGGGTGTGGAGAAAAGAAACCCTCTTATACTATTTGTAGGAATGTAAACTGATATTGCCACTATGGAGAATGGAATGGAGGTTCCTTAAAAAACTAAAAATACAACTACCATATGACCCAGCAATACCATTACTGGGCATATACCCTGAGAAAATCATAATTCAAAAAGACACATATACCCCAATGTTCATAGAAGCACTATTTACAATAGCCAGGACATGGAAATAATGTAAGTGTCCATCCACAGAGGAATGGATAAAGCGGATGTGGTACAAACACACTGTGGAATATTACTCTATCATAAAAAGGAACAAAACTGGGTTACTTGTAGAGGTGTGGATGGACATAGAATCTGTCATACAGAGTGAAGCAAGTCAGAGAAAGAAAAACAAACGAATATTAATCCATGTATGTGGAATCTAGAAAAAAAGTACAGATATGAACCTCGTTCCAGGTCAGGAACAGAGATGCAAGCACTGAGAATGTACATGTGCACGCAGAGGGAGAAGGGGAGGGTGAGAGGTACTGGGAGATTAGGCTTGGCATAGATACACTACCATATGTAAGAGAGATAGCTAGCAGGAACCTGCGGTACTGCTCAGGGAGCTCAGCTCAGTGCTCTGGGATGACCTAGAGCGGTGCAGCAGAGGTGGTGGGAGGGAGGTCCAAGAGGGAGAGGACATATGTATACATCTAGTCGATTCACTTCATTGTACGGTGTAAACTAACACAATATTTAAAGCAACTGTACTCCAATTAAAAAAAAAAAAAGATCCTTAGACCAAAACTTTTAAAAACTGCTAAGATTTAAAATCATCAACCATTATGTAGCATCCTCATTCTCATCAATGCATTTTACTGATGAGAAATTACTTCATCAGGGACTTCCCTGGCAGTCCAGAGGTTAAGATTCCACACTTCATTGGTTCCATCCTGGTCAGGGAACTAAGATTCCACATGCCATGGGCTGTGACCAAGAAAAGAAATGTGTATATGTATATGTATATGTATATATATATATTAATACATATATGTGTAAATATATAATATATACATATATGTGTGTGTATCTTATAGTTCTGACACTATGTAATATAATTTTGCAGTTGAATTTTTAAAATATTTTTTCTCTTTTGTTCTCCATGAACTATCTGACCCTCAACTGTTCTTAGATCTGAACTGTTTCCTGGAAAGCAGGTGTGGGCCTTTGTTGACAAATTATTTCATCTCCTCTGGGTCTTAAATTATTTTTCCTTGCTCTGAAGTGAAAATTCAGTGAGTGTTTCCAGATACTATACTTGGGAGTCATAATTCAGTTTCTCTTAATCTTATGTGAATCCTTCACCCTCAACCTACATTCCTCCTCCAAAGCACTGATACCCTTACTGCCATATTAAATTGGTTTCCTTGGCTCCATTGGCAACTTGCAAAATTCTGGATTTTCTCTGTGATAGGGTAGTGGGTATGGTTTCAATGGCGGGTTTTAAATTGAAAAACTTAACAATTACAATAGCCTAAATTCTTTGAGGATTGATCCTTGTGACAGACATACCAACATGGCTATTTCGATATTTCTGTGATAAATTCTAAATTACTAGGGATTTCTCCCCCTAGTCCTTTAATTGTTAACTGGATCAATTTTTAACAGATCAATTTTTAACTGGATGTGGGCTTCTCAGACTAGCTTTGCTTCAACGATGCTCATTCTTTTTTCTTCTACATCAGGTTCCCCTCTTCCTATTATCCTCTCCACATTTTTTTGGTTCTCTATGGTGTTTAAAAGACCTACTTTAATAGCTTTCATTTCCTTGACACTCATCATTTCTTCTTTATTTGCTGTTAAAGTAATAAGTGCACATTCCGTTGCACTTGCCTGAGAGTCTTGACGGGTCATGGGTTTCCCGCCATCTGGGTTCTAGCTGGCTTGCATTCTCCTTTGATGTTGTAATATTGTTCATTGAACTTGAATGTGAGGTTTATAAGGCTTGTTTGCTTTTTTTTTCCCCCTCCAAGATGTGCACCTTTTTTTTTCTTAAGCCTATTTTTCTGTTTTGTGCTGTTATTTTTAATTGCTTCCGACTGGGAGGTGGGGCTGAGAGTGAGATTGGCTTGACTCTGGCTCTCTTCGCTATTAGTCACACTTCCCTCAGAAGCCCCACACACGCTTTCTCTCTAGCTTTTGATAGATCACTTTTGAAAGGCCGTTGATTCCTGGCGTAAATGGCGTTCCGAGGAAGATGGGCTCGGGGTAGGGATGCTCAGGAATCCAGTTCTGTACAGTCATGAGCCTGGCCATCTGGAAGTCTCTTCTTGCTCAATGAAATGGAGTAAACATTGTCCATTATGAAATCTACCACGCAGGCTGCCAGGGACGAATGGGATCCCACCCAAAGCCAATCGCGGCTCTGACAGGGAAATTGGCTAGCACTGCCTGAGACTACTCCAGCCTCCCCCGTCCCTGATGTCACAATTCAGAGGCTGCTGCCTGCCTAGGAGGTTGTAGAAAGCTCTGTAGGTTCTCTCTGTGTGTCCCACAGGGCTCCTCGCGCCAGATCCCTGTCTGATGGCTTTTATGAAAAAATACCTCCTCCCCATTCTGGGGATCTTCTTGGCCTACTACTACTATTCTGCGAATGAGGAATTCAGACCAGGTAAGAACCAATGTGTTTAATTTTGGAGGAAAAGATTTTAAAACCCAGGGATGGCTGGAGGAATCGATTTTAACACCCAGGGATGGCTGGAATGTTTCTGAGGATCAGAAGGAGTTCTTGATCCCCAGAGTTGCTGGACAAGACGGGACCCTGAGGTAAGACTGTGCTTCTGTTTATGGGGTGTGAGGAGGTTAAAAGATTGCTAAATAATCCATGTTTTATTTGGCACATTAAATTGAAAGCAATTTCAGATCTCCTGCAAAAAAAAAAAAGAAAAAGAAAATGAGGGTAATTCCAAAATTCACAACTTCACCAGATAATTGAGCTCTGTGAAGGGGTGGATAAGTGGGAAATAAGAAGGAATTCTAGAGTTGATGACTAAATAGAAGTGAGAGAAAATCCCTGGAATCTCTATGAGCACATGTGTTTTGATGACTTTTTGAATTTTATTTCAGTTGAGCAATCTGATGAGTCCAGAAACGTCTGGAACTCCAGTGTTGTAGCTAAACTCTCTGTCCATAGGGGTTTTCAAAAAGGGCAGCAGGGAGACTTGCTTTTGAACCACCAAAGCAAATTCCCATTTCAGAAAATGTTTACGAAAGACGGGTCTGTCCCTTCACTGATTTATGCAGCTTGGGATGAGTTGATATGGGCTCATAACCTTCAGACACTGAGATAAAGCTCTCCACCTCTAGAGTGGGAGGAGGAATGTTGCTGCCATGTGTGGTCCTCACTTCCTTTTGGGGTTTCCCAGAGATGCTTCGAGGAAAGAGAGTGATTGTCACGGGGGCCAGCAAGGGAATTGGAAGAGAAATGGCCTATCACCTGGCAAGGATGGGAGCTCACGTGGTAGTGACAGCGAGGTCAGAAGAAAGTCTAAAGAAGGTGAGGGTCCTGTGCCCACAGCCGTATGTACCTCATGTGCCCAGATGTATTCCTTTATATGCTTGCATATACATGCCAACGCATAGAACTGGCACACTCAGACACAGATACACACACAGAGGATTCAAACACCTGCAGGAATACCAAAGTATGCTTGTAAGTGTTCCTTCTCATGCATACATATCTAGACACAAAGTTCTTGGGCTCTGTATGCTCACAGACACGCCCATTCACACACATTGACACATGGAGTTACAGACATATAGCCATGTACTCAGATACCAACATTCCAGTACCTACTCAAGAATTCACATTCTGGTCACCATGCAGACGAATGCCCTCTTATATACTCAGATTCACAAACCTAAGGATACACAAATATGCACAAACCTAAGGCTACCCACATGGAAACTAGCACCCATATCAATCATGTGTTCAGAACCATCTGTTCACAGAGACTCATGAGCACAAACCGTGGACTTAAACTCCAGTACCGCGATTTATCCATCTGTAACCCAACCTTGTTCCAGACAGTATTTCAAACAGAGGACAAATGCTGCGTCCGTTGCCTTTAATGACACACATGTACACACACTTTTCAGGGCTGTGAGCAACCTCTCATTTAAGCCCCCATTATGCCAGAGACTGCCCGCCCCAAAGGTCTGCAGCCAAGACCGACGCCAATTGCCACTATGCCCCTGCAGGTGGTATCCCGCTGCCTGGAGCTGGGGGCGGCCTCAGCACACTACGTGGCAGGCACCATGGAGAACATGACCTTCGCAGAACAATTTGTTGCCAAAGCTGGAGAGCTCGTGGGTGAGACAGCGTCTCCTCTCTCCTCTTCTGGACTTTGTCCTAGGGGTCACCAGGGAGCTTTTGAGACAGGGGCAGGGGGGCGGGTTATCAACCTCAGATGGTTTCTCTCACCACAGCTGTCTCTTGCAGGGGGACTTGACATGCTCATTCTCAACCACATCAACTATACACCTTTGAGGGTGTTTAGCAACGACATCCATCTCTTGCGCAGAAGCCTAGAGGTCAACCTCCTGAGTTACGTGGTCCTGAGCACGGCCGCCTTGCCCATGCTGAAGCAGACCAACGGGAGCATTGTGGTCGTCTCCTCCGTAGCTGGTGAGTGTGCCAGGGGCTGGTGCGCAGGGCAGGAGCGGCGCGAGTGCCAGGGATGGTGGCGTTGAGGGCTCTGCCGTGAACATGCATTTTGCCCATTTGCATGCCGAGAAGGAACACAACAGAAACCAGAAGTTGAAATGCTTAAGCTGATACTAAACAAAAGCTGATTAACAGCTCGCCCATATGTGTGGACCGGCAGATATGTGAATAAGAGCCTTGGGTAAGGAAACTCACTGAGGAGAGTGCATGCCGAGAAACAGGGACAGTGTTTGGAACAAGGGAGACGAGAGAGATGAGGACTTGTTCAGAGTGGGTAGACTACCGAGTTCCTGGAAGTAACAGAGAGAGAGCAGCAGTTCAGAGGGCTTCCCTGCACTCGCCACGTGGTTTGTGATCAACAAGCTGGAGTCCAAAGGGTCATCGAAAGGCTGCCGCCTGTCCTGAGTCTCAGAGAGAGACTTGGTCATCGTAAAGATTTTGCTTCTTCCATGACCCAGAGCTATAGGTTGGTGAAGTTAGTTGGTGCAAAGGGAGAACTGAGAGGTGAAATATTTTAACAACACACAGTTGACTGGTAAGTGGGTTAAGCCAAGGCAAACTGAACAATGAAAACAAATAAGCCATATTATAACAGACCTGCCCATATCGGGGGTGTTCTCCAAAATCTGAACTTGCTGCATCAAAAGTTCTTTTTAATCCACGAACAGGGTAGAGAACAAGTGTGTCCAGAGAAATATTCAGAAAGAGAACGCTGCAAAATCAAGAGAGGCCCCCTGTGCTTTTGATGGTGACAGCATTTGAAGGGATCACCAGGGAAAAGCCAGAGTTTCCAACTTTGGGGTTCCCTAGGCCCATTTCATTAGGGGTCCAGTAGAGAATTGCCACACATATTTGCTGATTAGTCAGTGAGAGGGACGTGGCTGGAAGACGCAAACACCAGGATCAAAATTAGCCATCTGCATGTGGCTCCTAGCAATGTGAAAACAAATCACCTAGAAGCTTCGTAATTTCTTGAGTAGTTCACAAACATGCGATATTATTGTGACTCAGAACACCATCTATATTGTAAACAGTCCCACTTCCTGGACAGATGGGAAAGGCCTGCATAGTGATAGGATAAAAGGGCAGTGTGTCTGTGCTACCCGCCAAACAGAGTGATTGATATGCATCCCTGTGCTTCCTGGACAACACAGACTCCCCCACCCCTCCCCAGACACAGCCTCTCTCTGCGCTGAAAGGAAGGGAGAGCATCTGGATGCATACTGAGTGAGAGGGTGCTGGGCACATCCCCAACCCCTCCTCGGGCATCGGCCAAAACCCACGGGTCGGTCATGGTGTAGGTGGCTTTTATGATCTCGGTTGATTGATACAGCCACTCTGAGCATAGGGTATGCTTTTATCTGGTGAGTTTAACTCTGTGTAAGATGCACGCGGCCGAAATAGTCTCGGAAGGAACAGAATTAGCACAGCAGACTGGGGACATGATGAAATTCTGATAACCTCTGTTTCTGCATATCTTCTCCGATGACTAAATGTCACCTTGTCACCTCTGTGGACTCTGGGAAGCAGAAACCTAGCTGGACTGCTGTCCTTCGTGTCTGTTGTTTGTATAGCCAAGAATCCAGCCTGTTTGTTTTGAAGAATGTCTGAATCTGCAAAGTGCAAGCACTTTCCTTTCGCACCCTAATTGAAGAACTTCTCTGCTCTAGACTATATTCTTTTTTTTTTTTTAATGGAAGTTTTGTTGATTTACATAGGCTATGTTCTTTCAGAGAGTCAGCAAATGTGTTCTTAATCCTTCCTCCTTAAAATCTGAATCCCACAAACAGGGCGATGCAAAACCTCAGATTAAACCTAAGGTCAGCCAAAGAGCATTGGGATGGCTTTTTAATCATTCTTTCCAGGGACTGCATTAAGTGGTTTATTGAATTGCAGTAATCAGCAATTGTTTTTCTCTCCAGTGCATTTTCATGTATTGCATTACATAGAAATCCTACACTTTTGATATGTTCTCTAAAATGCTGGCTACTTCTTTAGCATCATCAGAGACAGTACTGTCGCCTCTGGGAAGGTCTTTACTGTCCACATCTATCTACCACTCAACACCATTTCTGGCACCTACTGCTCAAGTTTCTATGTATGTGTAACATCTAGTTACATTGCCTAGTCTTTCACTTTTCACCACGTGCTAGTTTGAGTATATGTCAAACAAGTGTCATAAAAACCCAAATTTACAATGGCTTAAACATATCTAAATTTATTTTTCTATCATGGAACGGCCTGGGGAAGAATTTAGAGCTGCAAGAGAAGCTCTATCCGTGGAATCATCTGGGAACTTTCTATCCCAAAACCAGCATCCCTGGGCATTATTATCCTCACCTATATGTCCAAAATGGCTCATTATCATGTCAGAATTCTAGCTAGAGAAAATGAAGAAAGAAGAACACTTTCAAGGAAGAAGAACTTGAATGTCACACACTTCTGCTATAGCTAATTGCAGTTATGGTCTTTATTCAGGATGGACTTGTGTCCAGCTGAAAATCAGGGGTTCTATTTCTATAAGACACTGATGTCGGCAAACAACAGTCTCCCCTACATCACCCATCCATGTAAGACTAGAGGTGGTGTTCCCTCTAGGACACCCCACACGTGTACCTCACACCATACACACACATTCTGGGACCCAATCTCTATCACATCCAAGATCCATCATGAAGTCAAAAAGATCAGGCAGTGAAGCAGGGAACAGTGGGGTAGGATAAAGAACGAAAGAAAATACCTGGATGGTATTTGTGAAACAAACTGAGACAGGGAGATTAATACTCCAATATGACTGGGGGGAAAAAAATCACTGAATTAGGCAGAGAACATTTGAAAACATCTGGAGAAAGCTTATCAGCCATGAGTCAAAAAGGTTATCTTAGGTTCAATTTTAGAAAAGTAAAAGTCGTTCCATTTCTGAGTCCCCTGATTCTGTGAACCCCATAACTAAGGCACTTACACACACGACAGCTGGAATCCAGCATCTGAGACTGCTTCTCTGCCCTTCCTTTATGCCCCATCAAGGGAATCATGGACAAACCACTGCCCGCCCCCCCACCCTGGCTTTCCCCTGAGGATCCATTTACCATCACCTCCTGTAAAGACTTTTCAGTCTTCACCAGATTCCTTTCAACGTTTCCTCTTTATTCTTACCTACTTCATGCTAAGCTACCTTTAGAAATCTTACTTCCTCTCTATTTTTTGGCTTCATTGGTGATACAAATATTAGCAATAATTAGAGTACAAATGTTAACTGCATTGGACCAGTATAAGGGTAGGGATCGTGATTCTTCTATAGCAAGAAAAATCTAAGGCCTATTCTGAAATGAAACTAGACAAAATAAAACACGGGGCTTCTTCAGATATTCAAAATGAAAAACACATCAAAGGGAGTAAAAGAACCTTGTCAATAATCTCTGAGTGCTCAGATCTCTCTTTGGAAGTTCCATAAAATATCTCCAGTTACCTATTCATTATTCTCCAAGTAAATCTTTTTAAAAGATCAGCTTCCCGTATATTTTCTAAGTATTATTCAAGGGTGTTCCTTTCCCTGTTTACTCATTCCCAGTCTTGTTTCCCACTATTTTTTATACATATGTGTAGTATTTCAATCACATTATAGCTGACTAGCCAGAGGCAAATAGCCTGTAAGACAGTGCTTTCCTGGGAAAACTCAAACCAGTGCATGAATTCATTTGTTGGACTTTAACCCATTTGTCAGTTGTGGACTGGCTGTGTGTTCTAAACCTATTTAAAGAATTCTACATTAAAAGAAGAAAAAGAAACAGGTTTCTCAATTGATCAGCTAACAGGATTTGGATTACGCGAAATTCCGCTTTGCATAAAGACAAGAATGTACAGCTGTTAATCTTAGAGCCTTCAGCTGTGACATCCATTTGTTCCTGAAATATAGGCTCATTTTTAATGTACGGATATGACTTGAGGGGAAGCGAGGAGGGTGGCAACCAAGATCTAGGATGCAAAGGAGCCTAGCAAATACAGTAAAATGAGGTAATTTATCCCTCGCCCAATTGCCTTACTTTTTCTAAGAAAGATGAATCTTTACCCTTAAATCTGATTACCGCAGAAATAATTTTCAGGGCGCACAATTGCCAAGGTGAGTGGATGTATTTCTACGTAGAGATGTAGGTATTTACGTGATGAGGGGAATGCTGCAGGTCTGAACAGTGTTGAGGGGCGTGGGGAGAAACACCAGGGAGGCGCGCGTGTGTGTGTGTGTGTGTGTGTGTGTGTGTGTGTGTGTGTGTGTGTGTGTGTGTAGGTTTGTCCTCTACAGGGCCTGGGAGACAACCTAAAGGAGTTCAGAGGAAGAACCAACCACCTGCACGTAAAAACTGCAGGAGTCATTACTGCCTAAATCCAAGAGACTGTGCTCAGACAGCATCCGGAGGACTCAAACAGCTTGGCACACTGGAACTGGAGCTCAGTGTCGCGTCTGCTGCCCGAGAGCGGCAAGGGGAGACTTTAAAGTGGGGGAGAAGACTTGCTGCTGTGACCGCGACAACTTAGTGTAGGTTGGAAACAATGCTATTAGTGCAGGTTGAAAACATAATGCTATTTATGTGACCATTACTCCTTGGTTACTCCCTTGAAAGGGGTGGGTTGGAAAAAGTTAAGTAGTCATGGCTCCTTAACCCTGCTAGACCATTATTTTCATTCAAGTACTGTTCCTGACGAAAATAGCAGAGTTCTACCATCATCCATGCCTTTATGTCCATTCACCAAAGAGTTTGGAAAGGCTTATAACAAATACACTTTATTTGGAAATACCCGAGTAAAAAATGAGGTTTTAAGAGAAGAATATAAAAATGCCAAAATTAGACTTAACATAGATGCTGTGCTTAAGTTTCTAAATTGACTCTTGGGTTTCTTGACAAAAAAAGGAATAAAACAGAATCGATGATAGACAAGATTATATTCAAAAGAAGGAAGCAATCATAGGGAGCAAATTCTGAAATAAACCTCTCATAAAAGATTACAAATTAAAGGCACAAAATAATGGAACTAATGATGGCCCTAATACTTTTTAAAAATGTTTCTGTGATTATAAAAGCTACACATATACACACACAGAGTATGAAAATTGGAAAAAATGAAAAGAAGCACAAAGCTGAGAATAAAACTCCTCCATATTTTGAAGAATTTACTTCTAGATACATATAAATACAGAACAATTATTCTTATGGAACCAAACTCAGGTAGGAGATCAAACCAGTCAATCCAAAAGGAAATCAACCCTGAATATTCATTGGAAGGACTGATGCTGAAGCTGAAGCTCCAATACTTTGGCCACCTGATTCAAAGAGCTGACTCATTGGAAAAGACCCTGATGTTGGGAGAGACTGAAGGCAGGAGAAGAAGGGGATGACAGAGGACAAGATGGTTGGATGGCAACACCAATTCAATGGACATGAATCTGAGCAAGTTCCAGGAGACGGTGAAGGAAGGGAAGCCTGGCGTGCTGCAGTCCATGGGCTCGCAAAGAGTCAGACATGAGCAAGCGACTGAACAACAGCAACAACAAACTCAAGTCTCTCCCTGTTTCGCAGCAAAGCCCATCTGCGGACACCAGGGTATGGTGAAGGAATGTACAGCGTTTATTGCAGGGCACCAAGCAAAAAGAACCTGCAGCCCATGCTCAAAAGACTCAGACTCTTCATTGACTTTAGACAAGGGTTTTTTAAGACAGTGTTGCGGACACTGTCATAGGATTAGCTTGAGGACCTTCTTCTGACTGGTTGATGGTGAGGTAACAGGGTGATGTTTCTGGGATCTCAATCATCACCCTTCTAGTTTCAACAGTCTGGGTCTATGCGCTTGTGATCAGCATGTAGTCATCATCCTCTACCTGAGTTGGGGAAGGGGCTGGGGGGGCATAGTTTCTGCAGAACAAATCAAAGATAAGCATCAGATTATAACTTATATCCCTTTAGGAGGATATAGGAGTCCTGTGACTCTTGTCCTAATCATTAGCTACTTGAGTTTGTTCTTTGAAACTTGGAGAAGGCCTAAGAGACAAAAGCCTTTTTTTCTACAGATAAGAAATAGAGGACATGGAAGGCCCCTACAGAACCCAGGACTGCCCCACAGGGCCCTACTTGGTTTCAATCTCCCCTTTCCTTTGATACTCCTCAATCCTGAGGGAAACTACGGTGGGACAAGAAAGGGAATAAAGTTTTGAATAGAAAGGTTAATCATAAGCTCAGCAGGGGAACTCTGTTTTAGGAGGACTTGGCTGTAGTTACTCTCAATGAATTTTTAAAACCCTAAAACAAGAATCTTGCGCATAAATCTATGACTTGGTTGAGTATTTCCTTGATAAATTTTTAGTACTAGATTTACTGGGTGAAATGATGGAACTGATTCTAAGGCTATTGGTATATATTTCCAAATTGCTTTATATAAAAGCGAAAAATAAAAGACCTGACTTTTTAAATACACAAAAATGAAAACCCATTTAAATGAATATGAACATCATGTTCCATTCCCACCTTGAGTATATATATGAGTGCTCATCTCACACCTGCTTTGGAGAGTTAACCAAGTTTTCAGCAACTGACAGTTCTGTAAGTAAAGGAACAAGGCATTCAGTGGTTACAATTTGAATTTCTTTGTTTACTTGTGGAATGAAATGTGAGGTCCCTGTCCCCTTGAGAGCAGTAGCATTCTATTTTTGGTTATACTTATTTCCTTATTTCCTACAACAGCACCTGGCCTGTGGTGGATATTTCATAAAAGTCAGGTAATTAATGACTGAATTCCATGTTCATGTGTTTATAGGTCATCTATATTTTCTATTCTGTGAGCTGGTTTTCCATGTCATTGCCTGTTAAGATATTAACAAAACTTTTCTAACAGTAAATACAGTGAATCAATGTTGCATGCAGCTTCATGCTGCCAAGTCTGACAAAGGTATATCGCTGAAACAACTTTAATGTTATAAAGTGAAAGGTGAATTTGACCTGGTGACATTAGATAGCTTTAGATGGTTGAGCTTGACCCAGGGAGGTTTCTTCTTGAAAAAAGCTTTGATTTTAAACAGAAGAAATCTACTCAAAGCTACTTCAAAATGAGGAATGGCTGAGGAGAGAGAGATTAACGCTACACCTGAGAAATGTACGCTACAGGTAAACTTGCATAAATGCTTCCCAAGTGTGTCGATTCAGTTATCAAAGAATATGAATGGTGGGCCCACGCTGAGCCAGGCATAGCTGCGGATGCTGGGGCTGTAGCCATGAGCAAGAGAGGAAGGCAAGGCACCTACGACCGGAAGCCCACATCCCGGTGCAAGCGATCCTCACTGCATTCTTCATCCAAAAGAAACCTGAATACCCACCACTAGGACCAGGTTCCTAAATGGAAGTGAAATACCATGTAAATTTTTATGAGTATTGACTGTAAGAATCATATGTTCCCGAAACAGTATGTGTCGTGTGAGTTGCCCTGTGCTTAAAGAAAGGGGCTTTCACCTTTCACTTGATTCACTTTGGAGCTGCTTATTGTACAAGCTGGATATGAATTTTGTTAGAATAATTTTTTTTAAGAAAAGTAAGGGAGAGGATTCCGTACAACAAGCAAAAGCGAAATGTTTCACCTCTGAGGATGGCGAACTTTAGGAGGACAGAGATTGTGCTCCATCTCACAAGTAAACAAATAAATTCAAATGACTGAAACTACTGAAACACCGAATCCCATGAAGAAGTGGAGGTGTCTTTCTTGTTTAGCTGGGTTTTTGTTTGCCTACAACGCTCTCAACTGTTGCAGACTATATTTAACTCTACAAAGTGGGTATGAGATGGGCACTGTTACTGGTTTTCACTATTGATCTTTAAAAGTCTTGTCCTTCAGTTTTCATTGTACCTAAAGCAATTTGGCAATGTGTATTCTATACGTAGAATATGAACATTCTGTAGTCAGTATGTAGCCTTGAATTTTCTCATCATTTTGTTAATGAGCTCGGGTTCGGCTAGCTTGCTGCTCAAAAGCCAATAATTTTGGCTCAAAAGAGGCAAGTGTCAGTAGAAAGGGAAGTTACTTCCATCAGAAAAGCCAGCAGTCTTGGGAGAAAGTGGATCCATGTCCTGAGACCGACTCCAGAGATTCTGCTCAGCCTAGACAGTTTTTGAAGGGAAAGGAAGGAAAGAATCTGAGTGAATCATCAAGGCAGGAGGCTGAGTTCCGCATCCTTCTCCATTGTATGCAGACTGGCTGACTCTCTCTCTTCAGAGGTTATCTTGCCCCTGTAATCTGCCCGCAGGATAGCTGAGGGGACTACTGGGGGTACAAAGCTAGTTACTCTTCAAATACATAATTCTTCATTCTTCTTTTAATCTAGGGGAAAAAATCAACAAGTATGCATTCAGGATAGCATAACTCAGAAGCTAGTTTAAATTGCCTAGTGACCTCATTCCTATAGTTAGGTTCTTTTGAGGCTAGAGGGGAACAGAAATGGGCAAACAGGAAAGGAGCAAAAGAGCTATTTCAATTCCTCACTGTCAAACATCATTCCATTTCTACGGGTTTAGGAGCAAAGGTCTGTCTTCTCTAATTTCTTTATGCTGACAAAGGACTGCATATTTTCTGAGTTCAAGATGCCATCATGGGTCTGTAGCGTCTCTTTGTTAACAATTTTAAATGTCTGCTTACATGAATACGGGTAGAGCAAGCTATAATTATTTTGATGCCCAGAAAGATATAGATCATTATGAGTAATAATGTAATTCTCTTGAGACCAGTTCTTAGAATTGTATTAGTCAGATTCAGTGCTGCTCACGATGGAACAGCTTATGTCATGTCCGCTTGTGGCTGTTATAGCGTCTGAAACACAGCTCAGGGATATGCATCAGACACCGAGACTATTAGGACTCTACTCTCCTAATCATTAACTGCTCAAGCCTGGTCTTCCGTAACTCTGGGAGTCCTGGGAGACTTCAACTTTTCTAAAAACAAGAGGTGGGGGACATAGAGGGGATTTTGTATCTGGGGTAGGGGGACCCGGCAGGGTTCTGGTGGGTCCCAAATTCACCTAACAAATACAATGCTAAGACTCTATCAAGGAATAATCATCAATCCAATCATAGATATATAAACAAAAACATTTTTTGTAGAATTTTTTTCAACCTGTCTATATACCTATAAGCAAAACTACCAACACCTACCTAAAAACAGCCAATGGGCATGTGCCTGAAGTCAGATTCCAATTAACATATGACTGAGCTGAGTGTATTATATGGGTTTTAAATCATTTAACATTTTCCCGTGATCTTGTTCAGGAACTTCCATGTAATAAGTGCATACCATAAATCCTTTATTTCTAGCATTAGAAAACTAGTCTTTTCCAGCACTCACTAAATAATTAAATGTTATGAATGATATTTAAAGAATATTATTTTGAAGAGGCGCCAAATCACTGGCCCTCATTGGGCACACATCTGTCTCAGTCCTCCCCTGGGGAGACAGCTGGCCTTGAGGGAACTGCGGCTAGGCTCTCCCAGAGCCAGCACGGTTAGGCCATACCCGCTTCCCTCAGTGCACCTGCTCCTCCTCCCGCTCTCCCGGTTAAGCTCTGCTTCACTTGGGACAGACTCAGTCTGGCCATCACAGTCCTTTCTCAGCCCTCAGTGTACCCTTGACTTCAGCCCCATTGCCTATTCTCTTGGTCTCTCCATATTCCAACTCTAAACTCCCTCCAAAGAAGAGGTATCTAACTGGTTCAGCTGAATTTTATAAGTCAAGCCCCCAGATCACTTATGATGACCAGCCTAGAGAAGTACAGTCATTGACTCAGGTCAAATCAGTGAGGCCACGCTGAGGGCAGACAGAGCTAGACTAGCAGCAAGGTAGGCAATGCCATAGGCATGTCTGAGCTCCCTGAACAGCCTTTGGGTGTGCGTGCAGTGTGGGTGCTCAGTAGTGTCCAACTCTTTGCAACCCCATAAACTGTAGCCCATCAGGCTCCTCTGTCCATGGAATTTTCCAGGCATGGAGCAGGTTGCCATTTCCTACTTCAAAGGATCTTCCCAACCCAGGAATCAAATTCACATCTCTTGTGTCTCCTGCACTGGCAGGCAGATTCTTTATAACTGCGGCTTAGGAAGTTAGACTTTGCATGATTTTCCTTAAATACTGCTTCTGTCGAGAAGCAGTGGTTGCCTAACTTGAGATACTGAGACTGAGATAAGGAGGGTGTCCACACAGGGGCAGCAGTGGTGGTCTGGTGTAAAGTTTCAGAGCTCAAGTGGGCAGCAGAGGGTGTCCATACGGCACCTGGCACAGGGCTTCAGAACTGAGAGAGGCAGAGAAGGTATGTGCAAGGGGGCTGCAATGGGGCAGCCCAACGTAGACTGCAGAGGGCATCCTTGTGTCCTGGCATGGGGTGTCAGAGCCCAGGTATACTGGAAAGGACATCCATGTAAAGGGCACAGAAGCAACTGCAGATTAACCACCTTAATCAAATAAGTGGTATATGCTGAGGATAACAAAAGCTAGGTTCTCATTTCTGGAGTTATAAATATGAAAAGGAAGAAAATTAGAATGAATCATGTGATGTTCAATTGGAACTGGAGGTGTTGGTATGAATCGATAACTTTTAATCTACATAGATAGATATAGAAATATAGATACATGTGTCTATATGTGTGTGCATTTATTCTCTAGCTCTGTCATCTGAGAGGTCTTGGGAGCACACTTAGCACCCAGATCTTAGTTTCTAAATATCATTCTGTACTAAAAGAAACCAAGACTTCTCGGAGAAATGGTGTTGTGCCTATAAAGAAAAAACTGCTCAAAGAATAATGACATGTTATTAGAACACAGAAACTTTTCAAGGGCTCCCATGAAACAAATCTAGGACCATCTAAGACCATTGGGACTTTCAAATAAATAGTAATGATAAAAACAGATTATAAGCTATTACAGACAATAAGAATTCATAATGATATAAATAAACACAGGAGTAAATAAGCAGGGAGAGAATAAGGTTTTCCCATACAATAAAAAACCAAGTGATAAATACAGAAGGAATAATGAAATTAGGCAACCATTTGGCAACCATCACAGCAGTCATTTATCCAAGAAGTATCAATCAATGCTAAACCTAGTGGGTAAAATTTAATAAGAAATATAGTATTTATGTAGTCTCAAAATACTACCCTATTCAACAAAAACAACAACAACAAAAAAACAGCCTGATTCAAAAATTGGCAAGGACGTTAATAGACACTTCCCTGGAGACGACATACAAATAGCCAAGAGTTACATAATAACTGCTCAACATCACTAATTACCAGAGAAATGCAAATTGAAACCATAAGATGTCACCTCACAACTGTTAGGATGGCCGAAATCAAAAACAGAAACAAAAAAATAACAACTGTTGACAGGATGTGAAGAAATCAGAACCCTCGTGCCCTGTGGGTGAGAATGCAGCAAGGTGCAGCTACTGGGGAAAATAGATGGAGGTTCCTTCAAAAGTCAAAAACAGCATTACTACACGATGCAGAAAGTCCTCTCCTGGCTATATATCAAAAGAACTGAACGCAGAGTCTTTCTTTTCTTCCCTTCCTTTTCTAAATTGAAGTATAGCTGACTTACAATGTTATATTAGTTTCAGGTGTACAACACAGTGATTCAGTATTTTCAGAAAGCAGAGTCTTGAAGCGATATCTGTACCCTCATGGAAGCATTATTCACAATCGCTAAAACACGGAAGCCATCCAAATGTCCATGGACAGATAACAGATAAGCAAACTGATTTATGGAGCGATGACATACATACAATTCAGTCTGAAAAAGAAAGGACATTTTGATATATGCTCAGTTCGGTTCAGTTCAGTTCAGTCGCTCAGTCGTGTCCAACTCTTTGCGACCCCATGAATCGCAGCACGCCAGGCCTCCCTGTCCATCACCATCTCCTGGAGTTCACTCGGACTCACATTCATCAAGTCGGTGATGCCATCCAACCATCTCATCCCCCTGTCGTCCCCTTCTCCTCCTGCCCCCAATCCCTCCCAGCTTCAAAGTCTTTCCCAATGAGTCAACTCTTTGCATGAGGTGGCCAAAGTACTGGAGTTTCAGCTTTAGCATCAATCCTTCCAAAGAAATCCCAGGGCTGATCTCCTTCAGAATGGACTGGTTGGATCTTCTTGCAGTCCAAGGGACTCTCAAGAGTCTTCTCCAACACCACTGTTCAAAAGCATCAATTCTTTGGCGCTCAGCCTTCTTCACAGTCCAGCTCTCACATCCATACATGACCACAGGAAAAACCATAGCCTTTACTAGATGGACCTTTGTTGGCAAAGTAATGTCTCTGCTTTTCAATATGCTATCTAGGTTGGTCATAACTTTCCTTCCAAGAAGTAAGCATCTTTTAATTTCATGGCTGCAGTCGCCATCTGCAGTGATTTTGGAGCCCCCAAAAATAAAGTCTGACACTTTATTTATTTCCACCGTTCCCCATCTATTTCCCACGAAGTGATGGGACCAGATGCCATGATCTTCGTTTTCTGAATGCTGAGCTTTAAGCCAACTTTTTCACTCTCCTCTTTCCCTTTCATCAAGAGGCTTTTTAGCTCCTCTTCACTTTGTGCCATAAGGGTGGTGTCATCTGCATATCTGAGGTTATTGATATTTCTCCTGGCAATCTTGATTCCAGCTTGTGTTTCTATGCTACAACATGAATAAACCTCGAGAATATTATTCTAAGTGAAGTCAGTCACAAAAACACAAATACTGTGTAATCAAATTTATATGAGGTACAGAGAGTAGTCAAGATCACATAGAAAAGTAAAATGGTGGCTGCCAGAGACTCAGAGGAGGGGGAAGAGGGAGTTAGTGTTTAATAGGTACAGAGTTTCCGGTTTGCAAGATGCAAAGAGTTTTGGAGATAAAAGACAGTGATCGTTGCACAACACCATGAATGCATTAATACTTAGTACCACTGAGCCATAGGCTTTAAAATGGTTAAGATCATTTGAAAAAATGAGAAAGTGAAGAAATGAAACAAAAAGTATGATCCTTCAAAATATATTTATTGATTACGGAGGGGCAGGTATGAAATGAGTACTTTTACAGTGGAGAGACCTGACAGACACCACCTGAACCAAACAATCCAAGTTACTTACTATCCCAGGTTCTGGGATAAACTGAAATCATGCATCATCCGATGGGCTACAGTGTGAAGGGGAGAAGTTAATTTGTAATGATCCTGTCAAAAATATATGCCTGAATCAAATCATAAGGAAACAGAAATCCAAACTAAGGAACATTCATCAGCAGTGTGCTGGTAAATGGTTACCAACTAGCTCTCTGGAAAGGGAACATTAAGAACTCTGATTTGTAGCATTTCCATGGTATAAATAATCTCTTGATAGCCATATCAACAGGAGATCAACCTGCTTGCAAAATTCATGATCACTGCACAACCAGCACTCATCATCCAGGGTAAGCCAGCTCTGGTACAAAATGACTGGCGGTACTCTTTGATAATGTCTAAGTCATGAAAGTCAAGGAAAAATTAGAGAATTTTGAGCCTAAAGAAAGCTAAAGAGTTATAACAACTAAAATGCAAAATATGATCCCTGACTGAATCCTTTGCTGTCAAGAATATCATTGGGACAAACTTGAATGGCACCTGTGGATTAGATGAAAGGGATAAATCAGTGTTGATGGAGGAGGTTGAATAGTGGCCCTCAGAACACACATCTATCTACATCCAAACTCCTTGAACCTGTGAAGGTGACCTTATTTGGGAAAAAAAAAAAAAAAAAAAGAAGGTCTTTTCAGTTGTGATTAAGTTAAGCATCTTTCAGTATATCATCCAAGATTACCTGGGTGGGACCTAAACCCAATGACGGTTTTCAGGTTCAGTTCAGTTGCTCAGTTGTGTCCAGCTCTTTGTGACCCCATGGACTGCAGCACGCCAGGCTTCCCTGTCCATCACCAACCATTGGAATTTACTCAAACTCATATCCACTGAGTCAGTGATGCCATCCAACCATCTCATCCTCTGTTGTCCCCTTCTCCTCCCACCTTCAATCTTTCCCAGCATCAGGGTCTTTTCCAATGAGTCAGTTCTTCCATCAGGTGGCCAAAGTATTGGAGTTTCAGCTTCAGCATCAGTCCTTCCAATGAATAGTCAGGACTGATTTCCTTTAGGATGGACTGGTTGGATCTCCTTGCAGTCCAAGAGACTCTCATGAGTCTTCTCCAACACCACAGTTCAAAAGCATCAATTCTTTGACACTCAGCTTTCTTTATAGTCCGACTCTCACATCCATACATGACCACTGGAAAAACCATAGCCTTGACTAGATGGACCTTTGTTGACAAAGTAATGTCTCTGCTTTTTAATATGCTGTCTAGATTGGTCATAACTTTTCTTCCAAGGAGCTGGCAAGAGTGAACATCAACATTTTAGGAATCAGCGAACTAAAATGGACTAGAATGGGTGAATTTAACTCAGATGACCATTATATCTACTATTCTGGACAAGAATCCCTTAGGTGAAATGGAGTAGTCATGAAATTAAAAGATGCTTGGTCCTTTCCTCAGAGTAGCTGGAGGAAACCCAGGGAAGGGTTTTGGCTGAAGACAGGCAGTGTATGGTGTTGAATCAGCCCCAAATCCTTTGAAGATAAGATAAAGTCTGTTGCTTAATTTCACAAGGTGACTTTGGCAAGAGCATTTCTGTGCAAGTACAGGAGGGCCTGGGAAATGTATCTTCTCTGATTGCCTTAGAGCCTCAGCACTTCCCCCACAACAAGAATAAAAAAAGAGATTTTAAGAATCTCCACAGTTGAAGGGTAGACCCAAACCAATTCCACCAACATCACCAAATCTCCCACATGCAGCCTAAATAGTTGTGCCTAGAGAGACTCGTCAGTGTCCTGTGTGTTCATCCAGGGTTTCCCTACTAACTCAGCTGGTAAAGAATCCGCTTGCAATGCAGGAGACCCAGTTTGGTTCCTAGGTTGGGAAGATCCCCCGGTAAAAGGGATAGGCTACCCACTGCAGTATTTGTGGACTTCCCCGTTGGCTCAGACCATAAAGAGTCTGCCTGTGATGCGGGAGACCCAGGTTTGAGCCCTGGGTCAGAAAGATCTGCTGCAGAAGGGAATGGCTACCCCCTCCAGTATTCTGGCCTGGAGAATCCCCATAGACAGAGGAGCCTGGTAGGCTACAGTCCATGGGGTCAGGAAGAGTCAGACATGACTGAGCGACTAAGTACACACATGTGTTCATCCACCAGGGGTCAGGTTCATCCACGAAGGTTTCAGGGTAGGCATTTGCGTCGCCTTCACTTTATGTCACATGAGAGGGGCTTCAAGAGGATTATTTGGAGACCTTTACAAGTGTCCCTGGAGTTTGGGGATTGGTATTTGACTCATACTTGCAAGTCTAAAGGCAAGAGGCAGGGCTGAAACTGTTTTCACTTGAGAGTGAAGCTGCGTGCATCATTGGATCAAATATATCTACACATAGCAGGCTTCCCAGAGACCTGGGAGGGGTGAAGGGGAACTGGCTTGGGGTCACCTGCTCAGAGATGGTGGATGGACTGGGTCAGGAAGGCTGGACTGACTGGAGCCCTGGAATGAGGAGGGCGCTGAGTGAAGTGAGCTAGAGGAACCATTGCTCATGCCAAGGGAGTCTCCGCAGACCTCTGAGGAACCCATAAAAAGCCCCACAAAATCCACTATCACTTCCTCCAGGTCACTAGAACCCTAAGATAGGGATTTTTTTTTTTTTTCCTGGTCTCTTGAAATAATTTCAGACCTATGGAGGAGTTGCAAGAATAGGACAAACGACTTCCCCATCACCCCTTAACTGAATTATTTGAAAGTAGCTGCTATTTTAATTGAGGTAGTTGCTGACCTGATATCCCATCATTCCTGAATATGTCAGCATGCATTTCCTACAAGGAAGGACATTCTCCTACATAACCATACAAGTGAGGAATGCAGTTTATTGGTTCCTTACACCTGCTGTAATACATAAGCCGGGTCTGAGGTCAACAGAAATGTATTTTCTCACAGTTCTGAAGACCAAGAGTCTGAAATCAAGCACAGAGGCCTGCTTTTGACCTCTTCTGCTCAGCTAACAAGCTCCAGCACACAGCTAGGCCGCCAGTTCCCTGGCTCTTGCTGTTTCTACAGTGGCTGAGTCCCTGCGTTTCTGGGACAGAGCTAATTGCAAACAGTCTGGCCCATTTATCACCAAGTCTGCACCCTTACTTGTCAGACTCCATGTCCTATATTTTGCTTTAGAAAATATGGTCACCATAGTTCTGTTTCTTTGTGGTCTAAAACTTCCCAGAAGATAAATCTAACTGCTGGCTCCATTCTCCCTACATAAACCGAAACTTAACCCTGAGCAAAAGCACTTAGACTTCTAATCCCTTCACTTTCTAACTGCTTAGTGCATATTAGAACAGTGGCAGTGGTCGTTTTTTCATCTTAGATGTCTTTCATCATTTCATATTCTATTGAAAGTGAAAGTGACAGTCGCTCAGTCATGTCTGACTCTTTGCGACCCCATGGACTATATCGTCCATGGAATTTTCCAGGCCAGAACACTGGAGTGGGTAGCCTTTCGCCTTCTCCAAGGTATCTTCCCAACCCAGGGATTGAACCCAGGTCTCCAGCATTGCAAGCGGATTCTTTACCAGCTGAGTCATTAGGCACTAAACCATGTCTGACTCCTTTGCAACATGGACTGTAGCCCACCAAGCTCCTCTGTCCGTGGGATTCTCCAGGCAAGAATACTAGAGTGGGTTGCCATTTCCTTCTCCAGGGGATCTTCCCCACCCAGGGGTCAAACCCATATCTCCAGCTTGGCAGGCAGGTTCTTTACCACTGAACCACCTGGGAAGCCCATATTAGGACAGTAATTTATTTATTTATCCATTTGATGTAACTAGTTTCATATTCCAGTCCATTTTTTATGAACAATAGTTGACCAAGTGGATCTTGTAGGGTGCAATCAGAAAACAAATTTATTTTTTCCTTCAGACCTGTTCTATGGGTGAGTTCTTCTCTGAACCTGGACACGATCAAGGGTAGATGGCAGCACTCTAGAATAATAAAGGATCTTTTGGCTGCTTCCAGTTTTAGGAAAGGCCTCACTTCGGTAATTAATTAAAACATCCACCTGTTTGTAATTTAACTCTAAGCAAAGCTTCTCCCAGGACTTCCCCGGTGGTCCAGGGGTTAAGACTCTGCATTCCCAATGCAGGGGGCCTCCGGTTATGGAACTAGACCCCACATACTGCAACTAAGAGTGCGCAAGCTGCAGCTAAAAATCTCGAGTGCTTCAACTAAGACCCAGCACAGACGAAATAAATGAATAATGTTTTATTCTAAAGGGGGGAAAAAAGCTTCCCTCCTCATCAAGCTTGAACCTGTTGTCTTAGGAAATCCGGGATAGAATAGAGATGTGTTCAGCCTGTCCTCCTGCTCCTGGCCTCCTCCTATGCACCAGGCTCCCTCTGGCCGCTCCTAGAAAAGCAAAGGGAGGATGCAGGGTACAGAGTTCCTTGGCTGGCGCCCAGCTTACAGCCCCAGTGTCCTCTGGACACTTTGGTCCATGTCGAAATCTCGTGTTCTCTGGACTGGAGGGTGACCACACCTGCCTCGGGCACTGGGTGCTTTTGTGGGTTTTTGGAGGTTCGTGCATGTTCTCTGGAGGTCCCTGCTGGGATATTGAATTCTTCCAGTGAGCTGGACAGCAGTTGCTTGTGCCATTCCCCTCAGACTCTGAGAACACAGTGGGAGCGCAGGCAGACACACTCACCACATACTGCTGTCCTTTCGGGCAGGAACTGGAAATGACTCCAGGGGAGAAGGGATGAGGCCTGGGTCAAGGCCCACAGGGAGGTGAGCGGAGTGTGGGCAGGATTTCAGGCCCCCAAAGGGAGAGTGCCCTTTCGTATGACAGTTTGTACTGGCTCTGCAGGGGCCTTGCCTGTAACCAGTGCCTCCCAGGCTGGGTCAGACTCCAGCCCTGAGTGCCCCCCAAACTTCTGTGGACAAGGTCTCCATGAGATGCCCTTGAAGCTCTCTCATAAGGATCAACCCCTTCTTCTAGGAAGCTTAGCGAGACACTGTTCATTTCTTCACCCTAATACCTGTCCTCTCTGACCTCTTCACCTTAGGCCCTTCTTATTCCCTCGGGATGGTTAAGGGTCTACGTGTTGCAAACTTGATTTTGTATGTTAGGGTTTGCGAGGTCGGGGGGAGGGGGATGTTGTTCATATTGCCACATCCTAAATAAGTTGCACCGGTAGCCTGGAACTTTCCTTCAGAAGAGGAGTCGTTTGAAGTTTACTACATTCTCAATCTTTGAACCTCAGCTGAAACTAAAGCAGGAAAAGTCAAATTTTAACATCCTCTTACGTTATTATTTATTCCACTTTAACCAGTTCCCCTTAGCTCAAAGATCCTTTCTGAAAAACAGAAGTCTGTGTTCTTTAAAAGGGACTCTGCCCTTTTCAGCTCTCTGAAACTTCGAATGCAAAGGTCTCCTCACACAGCTAAGTGGCATTGTGTGGGGAAGTGAGTGAGAATAGTGCTTTGAGGAGAAAACAGACTTTAGTGAAATGCACCCAGATTCTTTTAGAACAGTGAGAACCTAGGAGGCTTTTTCCCCTTTATTCTATTTTTGATATATCTCTGCTTTCCTTTAGTGAGCCTCCACTGTTTTACAACCGTTTATCTGCAGTTTCAAAATGCAAAAACTGGCGGCAGGGCTGCTCCTGCTGCTGCTGCTGCTGCTGCTGCTAAGTCACTTCAGTCGTGTCTGACTCTGTGCGACCCTATAGACGGCAGCCCACCAGGCTCCGCCATCTCTGGGGAGGGGCAAAGAAAAAGGCTCTGAAAAGCAAGAACTTTTTAAAAATAATTAATCATATAAAATTAATTTAACTTGAACTGAAGCGAGGCTACTTAAAGCCTTTATTTCAGTGTGAACTTTCAAATATCTCAGTGCAGAAATTATGTGTTTCCTTACAGGATGCATCCCCAGGTCCTACTAGAAGTGTTCTACACAGTGTATACAATACTGTATCTTGTATATGGGATTCCCTGGTAACTCAGCTGGTAAAGAATCTGCCTGCAATGCAGGAGACCCTGGTTCAATTCGGGATAAGGGATAGGCTTATCCTGAAGGGATAAGAATGGATAGGCTACCCACTCCAGTATTCTTGGGCTTCCCTTGTGGCTCAGATGGTAAAGAATCTGCTAGCAATGTGGAAGACCTGGGTTCGATTCCTGGGCTGGGAAGGTCCTCTGGTGAAGGGAACAGCTACCCACTCCAGTACTCTGGCCTGGAGAATTCCATGGACTGTATAGTCCATGGGGTTGCAAAGAGTCAGACACGACTGAATGACTTTCACTTTCATATCGTATACACCAATAAACATTATTGGAGAAGAAATGGCAACCGACTCCAGTATTCTCGCCTGGGAAATGCCATGGACAGAGGAACCTGGCGGGCTGAGTCCATGGGGTTTCAAAAGAGTCGGACACAACTCGGTGGCTTAACTGCCATCACTGCCACCACTGCCATATACAGTATAAGCTTCGCACCATCTTCTAAATCTCAAAAATAATTCTATAACACATCAGGCCCCAAGGGTTCTGGATAAGTGCTTAGAAGCCTATACTTTTACAGAGGAGAAAATATAACAAACTTTGTTATTATTTTTCCTGCTCTATTGGCTTTTCATTGTAACTAACCCAATTCTCATCTCTAGTTTTTGTACAAGCCATTCCCCCACCACCCTGGCTCTTCCTGAATTTTCTTTCATCAAATCAGAGTTCAGAATTTACCACCTGCAGCTGAAGTTTCCTAACTAGCTGAACATCTTTCTTCACCTGAATATTCACTGTAGATTTTGGACATGTGTTTTCCCTGATCGTACTAGTTTGAGCCTTAAAGAGATACAACTCATAGTTTACTGACAGCCTGTCCAACTGTCACTGTGAGAGACTGCTCCTCCTTCCGAAGACCTTGCCCCTCCATTTCTCCTGCGAGGTCTTAGATCAGGTTCAGTAAGCTTATGTCACCACGGCTTTCCTTCTGCCATAACCACCCTTAAAAACATCCTAGATATGGTTAGTGGATAGAGACCCTCTTTCCCACTGAACCCTTCAGCACAGCCCTCCAAGCCAGAACACCAACTAGAAGAATCTGAGGAGGAGGTGGGCTCTGATCTGCAGATTCTCCCCATATAGAACTTGTGGGAATTAAATCTGAGAACTACTGGGTTAAAGGTTGGCAGATCAATGGCAGGCCAGAAAATCTGAGAGATGAAATATGGTTGTAATAAATGTTAGTGACAGCTGCAGCCTTCTGAAAAACTGACAGTTCCCATAGGTAATTAGGTTACAGTGTACCTCTTGAATAATTTTTCATAATATAGATGAATATCTTTCAGTAGTCAGTTCAATCTTGACTCTTATCTAATAATTCAGTATTCTTCATGTATGTGTGTGTGTTCATTTCAGGAGTACAGCAAAGTGATTCAGTTATATATACACATCTATTCTTTTTCAGATTCTTTTCCATTATCAGTTCAGTTCAGTTCAGTCACTCAGTCATGTCCAGCTCTTTGCGACCCCATGAATCGCAGCACGCCAGGCCTCCCTGTCCATCACCAACTCCCAGAGTTCACTCAGACTCACGTCCATCAAGTCAGTGATGCCATCCAGCCATCTCATGCTCTGTCATCCCTTTCTCCTCCTGCCCCCAATCCCTCACAGCATGAGTCTTTTCCAATGAGTCAACTCTTTGCATGAGGTGGCCAAAGTACTGGAGCTTCAGCTTTAGCATCAGTCCTTCCAAAGAAATCCCAGGGCTGATCTCCTTCAGAATGGACTGGTTGGATCTCCTTGCAGTCCAAGGGACTCTCAAGAGTCTTCTCCAACACCACAGTTCAAAAGCATCAATTCTTCGGCACTCAGCCTTCTTCACAGTCCAACTCTCACATCCATACATGACCACAGGAAAACCATAGCCTTGACTAGACGGACCTTAGTCGGCAAAGTAATGCCTCTGCTTTTGAATATACTATCTAGGTTGGTCATAACTTTTCTTCTATTATAGGTTACTACAAAATATCCAGTTTAGTTCCTGGTGCTAACACAGTAGGTCCTTGTTGGTTATCTATTTTATATATAGTAGTATATCTGTTAATCCCAAATTCCTAATTTATCCCTCCCTTTCTTTCCCTTTTGGTAACCATAAGTTTGTTTTCTTTGTCTTTGGGTCTATTTCTGCTTTGTAAATTAGTTCACTTTTATTATTTTGTTAGATTCCACATATGAGCGATATTATATGAAATTTATCTTTGCCTAGCTTATTTCACTTAATATGATGATCTCTAGGTCTATCCATGTCTCTGTAAGTTGTATTATTTCATTCTTTTTATGACTGAGGAATGTTCCAATGTATGTGTATACTACATCTTCTTTATCCATTCCTGTCTATGGACATGTAGGGTGTTTCCATGTCTTAGCTATTGTAAACAGTGCTGCAAAGAACACTGGATATGTGTATCTTTTCGAATTAGAGCTTTCTCTGGATATATGCTCAGAAGAAGGATTGTAGGATCATATGGTAACTCTGTTCTCAGTTTTTAAGGGAACTTCATACGGTTCTCCATAAAGGTTGGACCAACTTACATTCCCACCAGGAGTGTAGAAGGGCTCCCTTTCTCCACACCCTCTCCAGAATTTATTGTTTCTAAATTTTTGGGTGATGGCCATTCTGACCAGTGTGCAATGATACCTCATTGTACTTTTGATATGCATGTCTCTAAAAATTAGCAATGTTGAGCATTTTTCACATGCCTGTTGGTCGTCTGTATGTCAATTCAGTATTTTCCTTCACCTCTTAAACTGTTTTTTGAAACTATCCATTTTTTTGATGAATTTTTCAAAACTCTTCTGCCACATCTGGCTCCTTCCCTATCCCTCTCCTTTTTTCTTCTTTCCCTTTAGGAACAACAACAATAATAATAAAAAAAATTCTGTCACCCTTTCTCCTTCAAAAGAATTTAGAATCCTTTTTTGTACTTTGAGCATTACCTAAGTCATAATCGAGAATAGAAAGTGGGGACTTCCCTGGTGGTCGAGTGGTTAAGAATCCCCCTGCCAATGCAGGAGACACAGGTTTGATCCTTGGTCCGGGAAGGTCCCACACGCTGCGGAGCAACTAAGCCTCTGCATCCCAACTACTGAGCAGAACTCTCCAGCCCATGCTCTGCTGACAGGCACTGCAAGAGTAGCCCCCACTGGCTGCCACCTAAAGAAAACCCGTGCAGAGCAATGAACATCTAACACAGCCAAAAACTAATTAATTAACTAATTTTGTAGAAAAAGCCTAGAAAAGGGTTAGTGGGACAAATATCTCTGCTACAAGAATGCAGACTATATGTTCACATGGTCCCTTCCTTCTGCATTTCTGTTGCTACCTGGACAGATACATTAAGAAATGCCACAGTCAATATCTTTATTATCATCTAGAAGAGTATAAGGGCCAAAAGGTAAACCCCACTCCCCACCCGCAAACATTATCCACGTGGAACCTGTGAATGTGAGCTTATATGAAAAACAGATCTTTGCAGATGTGATTAAGGATCTCAGATGAGGTCATCCCAGATTATCCGGATGAGTCTAAATCCAGTGAAAAGTGGCTTAATAAAATGAGCAAAAGACACACCCAAATTTGTGAAGATGGAGGCAGAGACTGGAGTGTGTACCTACAAGCCGAGGAACAGCAAAGGTGAGGAGCAGACGCTAGAACCGTGATGAGACAAGAAAGGGTTCTTCACAGAAGCCTTTGGAGGCAATGTGGCCCTGCTGATACCTTGGTAACCTCCAGAGCTATGAGAGAATAAACAGTTGTCTCGGCCTCCAAGTTTCTGTAAATTTGTTATGGCCGTACTGGGAAACTAACACAAAAAGCCCGGGAGTAACTAGCCCTGTCTGTTTACGGGTACTCTCACCTGCCAGCTTTGCTGTTATTGTTTGGTCACTCAGTCCTGTCCGACCCTTTGCAACCCCATGACTGCAGCCCAGCAGGCGTCCCTGTCCTTCACCACCTCGCAGAGCTTGCTCAAACTCATGTCCATCAAGTCAGTGATGCCATCCAACCATCTCATCCTCTGTCGCCCGCTTCTCCTCCTGCCCTCAATCTTTCCCAGCATCAGGGTCTTTTCCAATGAGTCAGTTCTTCCCATCAGGTGGCCAAAGTATTGGAGCTTCAATTTCAGCATCAGTCCTTCCAGTGAATATTCAGAGCTGATTTCCTTTAGGAATGACAGGCTGGATCTCCTTTCAGTCCAAGGGACTCTCAAAAGTCTTCAACACCACAGTTCAAAGGCATCAATTTTTCAGCGCTCAGCCTTCTTTATGGTCCAACTCTCACATCCATACATGACTAATGGAAAAACCAAAGCTTTGACAATATGGACCTTTGTCAGAAAAGTAATGCCTCTGCTTTTTAATAGGCTGTCTAGGTTTGTCATAGCTTTTCTTCCAAGAAGCAAGCGTCTTTTAATTTCATGGCTGCAATCACCATCTGCAGTGATTTTGGAGCCCAAGAAAATAACGTGTCACTGTTTCCATTGTTTCTCCATCTATTTGCATCAAATGATGGGACCAGATGCCATGCTCATCATTTTTTGAATGTTGAGTTTTAAGCTAGCTTTTTCACTCTCCTCTTTCACCTTCATCAAGAGGATCTTTAATTCCTCTTCACTTTCTGCCAGAAGGGTGGTGTCATCTGCATATCTGAAGTTATTGCTATTTCTCCTGGCAGTCTTAATTCCAGTTTGTGCTTCATCCAGCCTGGCAATACGCATGATGTACTCTGCATAGAAGTTAAATAAGCAGGGTGATGATATACAGCCCTGACGTACTCCTTCCCCAGTTTGGAACCAGTCTGTTGTTCCATGTCCAGTTTGAACTCTTGCTTCTTGACCTGCATACAGGTTTCTCAGGAGGCAGGTGAGGTGGTCTGGTATTTCTCTTTAAGAATTTTCCACAGTTTGTTGTGATCCACACAGTCAAAGGCTTTAGCGTAGTCAATGAAGCAGAAGTAGATGTTTTTCTGGAATTCTCTTGCTTTTTCTATGACCCAGTGGATGTTGGCAATTTGATCTCTGGTTCCTCTGCCTTTTCTAAAGCCAGCTTGAACATCTGGGAGTTCTCTGTTCATGTACTGTTGAAGCCTAGCTTGGAGAATTTTGAGCATTACTTTGCTAGCATGTGAAATGAGTGCAATTGTGTGGTAATTTGAACATTCTTTGGCACTGTCTTTCTTTGGGACTGGAATGAAAACTGACCTTTTCCAGTCCAGTGGCCACTGCTGAGTTTTCCAAATTTGCTGGCATATTAAGTGCAGCACTTTCACAGCAGCTGTCAGCTTCAAAGTGCAAATACTTCTGCTTTTCATAAATTTTGCCTATTTGTGGGCTTAACTGTCAAGTAGAGAGAATCTTCACCCACTCCAGGAAAGGTTGGATTTGACACGTGGCTCCTAAGAAACACTCATATAAAGAACAATGACTTCTACAGAGCAAATATGCCATATGTGTGTGAGCCACTAGAATCAAATTTGAATTCTGACTTGAATTCTAGTTCTCCAACTCTGCAACTGTAGGCAATGACTTAGCCTTGAGACTTTAAATTATATATAAGAGCTAGATAAACTTAAGCTCTTATTTAGCTCCAATTTTAATGCTCATTTGTTTTGTCTCCTCCCTGTGGCTGCCCATTTTGTCTGTTTACTTAGCCCTTTCCATGACTGTAAATGTTTACTCAAGTCCCAGTCTTATATAAAGTTTTAGTTCAAAGTCCACAGCAGCTAATTAGAATCCTAGAGTTGCTTATTTCAGTTCCTTGAGAGAGACATGATGTGTGTTCAAGCCACTGTGCACATTAACCACCACCGGCCTGATCTTCTGTGGACGGAAATGCAAATCCTTTTTGAAGGGGATCCGTGTAGGAAAGCAGTGGTGAGCATCTCTAGTATACTGCCACTGTTTAAATCTCATATATTCAGATCTCTTTATCTCTTCCTTTAGAGTATATGCCTTTGAGTTCATGCTTTAAAAGTATCTCTTATCTTGAGATTATATATTCACCCATACTGTATTCTTTTAGTTTCCACAAAGTACTGCCTAATATAATTTGAATCTGTTTATTAGAATGGCATTTTTCTTTTCTTTCAGTAGCTAGCTATTCATTCTCACATGGTTTTTTGAACAGCTTACACTTTTCTCACCAATTTAAAATACTACTAATAATGGCATTTCTAAGTGTTCTCTATGTGTCAGCTTGTGCTAAATCTAATACATGGATTACTTTAGCTTAGTAATGTTATCATCCACATATTATAGCTAAGAAATGGTATGCTTGGGATTTCACACCCCAGTCATCTCACTCTAGAGCTCATACTTTTAGCCATTATGCTATTCTTATAAGCAATTTGGATCTATTTTTGGCTTAAACAATAAGGAAAATTATTGACATGACTGGAAGTCCAGATGCAGGGCAGGCTTCACAGTTGACTTGGCTCAAGTTCAGTGTCCCTGTGACTCTCTTGGCTCTGTTCTCTTCCACGTGCAGCTTCATCCTCAGGCTGATCATGAGATAGCTGAAGCAATTTCAGCCATACACAAAAACATCCAGCAGAAGAGAAACAGGATTTCTACTTTAAGAAACTCTCCTAAAAGGACAAAGAACTTTCCCAGACACTCCAACAAAATTCCCCTCAAGCCTCACTGGCCCCAAATGGGGCCTATGCCCACTCCTGTATCAACGGTGGGCAGGGAGGATGGTATTAAATAAATCATATGAGCCACCCCTAGATTTAGAGATAGTATCGGCTTCCCTTTGGCACATGGGCTACATAAAAGCGACAGGGACTCTCAACAGAGAAGTGCAGCTCTCTGACACAGAAAACCTAAAATAATAGTGGATGTAACAAGTTTAGAAGGTAGATCAAGTCTGGAGGTAAGCAATATAGGGCTAGGATGGCAGCTCATGGTCAACCAGGTTCCTTCCTTTTCTCTAAGTGCTCTGCCATTTTCAACATGAGGCTTCTACTTCATGATCCATGATAGTTCTGGAGTCACAGCCAACAGTCACAACCTCCTTCTCGAGGAATCAAGAAGGAGGAAGGATTGAGAAGGGAGAGACTGATTTCTTCCTTTAAGGATGTATCCCAGAAATCACATGACATGCTTCTGTGTACAAATTATTGGATAGCACTGAGTCATTTAGCAACAGCTGGCTGAGAGAAGCTGAGAAATGTGGACTTGGTTCCAGATAACTGTGAGCCCAGCTATAAATCTTGGATTCTACCACTAAGGAAGAGGGGCAGAAGATATATGGAGACAATACTACAGTTTCTGCAACAGGTAGAAACATAAATTCATCTGGGGTTCTGACACAGAGGAAGAAAAGGAAACTAAACTCTGGTTTGGCAACAACCTATCTTGAAGCTCTGCTTGGGTCTTGCTTTGGTTCAGCCTTAGACTAGTCAGTAACCCAGTGGTATCAGAAACTGTTTGCACATCCTGTATCACACACCCATTCCTAGAACTTGACTGCACAGTTATCTCAGCCCAAAGCTCATATCTGAGGACTGAGGATGGAGTGGTTCCCTACAGAGATTTGTTTGTATTTTTGCATTTTTAAGAGTTCATTATACATTAAAGGTTGAGGATATTAAGCTTTTGTCTGCCTAATATGTTGAAAATGATTTTCTAGTTTATCATTTTACCCTTTACCTTTATAGTGAAATTATTATAGTTACCATTTTGACATACAGAAATTTTATATTTTCTATAATCAAATATTCTTGGCCTTAACACTTTTTAACTTTTATGCTAGAATGATTTTTCATAAATAAGAATCTGATAAGTATTTATCCTCTTTCTATGATTAAATTTTTAATCAGTCAGGATATGCATTCTGCTGTACATGTAACACAACTCAATTTACAATGACTTAACACTAAATGTGAGTCTGAGTGAACTCCAGGAGTTGGTGATGGACAGGGAGGCCTGGCGTGCTGCTATTCATGGGGTCGCAAAGAGTCGGACACCACTGAGCGACTGAACTGAACTGAACTGAACTGAAGGTTTCCTTTTTCTTGGGCAATAAGTAGCCCAGAAGTGTTTTTCTGGATGTACTAGATCTTCAAAAATCTAAGCTCATTCCACATTTTTGTACTATAATCCTTAATCACATAATTAATATACAGCATTTCCTCGAGTTCATAAATGACTACTGTAATTCTAGGCATCAAATCTGTAGTCTATGTAGAAAGAAGGAGAAAGGGCAAAACATAAAAGCTACATGCCACTTGAATCTATCTATTTTATCAGGTAATCGATACCTTTCCTGGAGACCCATCTGCTAGATTTCTCACCGGCCAGGTCGAGATCACATGACTGCCCAAAAGAGCAAGGGAATCTTGAGGAAGTAAATATTTTTATCTCAACACATTGCTATCCTGAATAAAATTAGACTCTTTTATTAAAGAAAGGGAAACGGACATGGCAACCTCATTTGCCGTAATTTTCCAGGTATCATTTTTTGATATATGATAAGAAACAAGGAGTTGACAATCTTTTTTCCAGTTAGTTAATGAACTTTCTCAACATCTTTATTGATTTGGAATGCAACTTTATTATTTTTAAAACCACACAGAGGTTCCAGTTCCAATAATAACAGTGGTGGTAGTTTAGTCTCTAAGTCGTGTGTGACTCTTGTAACCCCATGATCTGTAGACTGCCAGGTTCCTCTGTCCATAGGATTTTCCAGGCAGATCCTGAAGTGGGTTGCCATTTCCTTCTCCAGCAAGAATACTGGAGTGGGTTGCCATTTCCTTCTCCAAGGCATCTTCCTGACCCAGCAATCGAACCCAGGTCTCCTGCACTGCAGGGAAATTCTCTAACTATAATAGCAGGGCCATACCTAATAGACCAACCTTCCCCAGATAGCAAACTTGGAAAAAATATAGAAAACAACCATTGAGAGCACTGAAGAGAAGGAGAAAAAGACAGAAACTGGAGAGCTGTTGGTACTTGAAAGAGGGAAATGACACTGGGTGATGTTCCCAATTTTGTAGCTTATGCTCAAGAGAAGGTCCCAATTGGTGCCATTTTTAGGCCAGAAATCTGCCATCTTACTACCTTGTAGAAGCAAAAGGAACAGTTTGGGGTTTCTGTAGCAGGTGGAAAGTAAAGGAAGACATCCCAGAAAGAAAAGAGCCACAGTAGAAGAGCCAAGTCCTGTATATAAACTTTTCTCAAATCTCTGCTCATCCCCTGAAATACTCACAGGGCAGTATAGACATCAAGAAGCTCAGTTAAGATTCAAATAAGTAAACAGGGATTTCACTTGGAACCTACTGCAAGAGACCAGAGTGTCAGCCAAGTGAGTGTTAGTGACTCAGTCGTATCCAACTCTTTGCGACCCCATGGACTGTAGCCCACCAGGTTCCTCTGTCCATGGAATTCTCCAGACAAGAATACTGAACTGGGTAGCCATTCCCTTCTCCAGGGACTCTTCCCGACCCAGGGATCAAGCGCACATTGCAGACAGATTCTTCACCATCTGTGCCACCAGGGAAGCCAAATTAACTGCCCACCAAAAAAATAAAAATCATACTCCTTGGAAGAATATGACAGAATCCCAAGGTTCTAACAATATCAAGGATACAATGAAAAGTCACTGCACATACAAGAATACAATATGTGACCCATATTCAAGAGGAAAGGCAATCAATGGAGATCAATACTAAAATGACTCAGATTTTAGAATTAGCAGACAAGGATTTTAAAGTAGCTATTATAACAATGGGCTTCCCTGATGGCTCAGTTGCTAAAGAATCCATCTGTAATACAGGAGACCCTGGGTTGATTCCTGGGTCGGGAAGATCCACTGGAGAGGGGTAGGCTATCCACTCCAGTATTCTTGGGCTTCCCTTGTAGTTCAGCTGGTAAAGAATCCGCCTGCAATGCAGGAGACCTGGGTTCGATCTCTGGGTTGGGAAGATCCCCTGGAGAAGGGAAAGGCTACACACTCCAGTATTCTGGCCTGGACATTACATGGATTGCATAGTCCATGGGGTCGCAGAGAGTCAGACATGACTGAACAACTTTCACTTTCACTTTTCATTATAACAATGCTCAAGGGTCTCAGGACACCTCTACTCTCTCCTCTTAGAAGGGGTATAATGAGTTAGTTATGCTATCGGACTAAAAACCACAATCACAGGAAACTAACCAATCTGATCACATGGGCCACAGCCTTGTCTAACTCAATGAAACTATGAGCCATGCCGTGTAGGGCCACCCAAGATAGACGGGTCATGGTGGAGAGGTCTGACAGAATGTGGTCCACTGGAGAAGGGAATGGCATACCACTTCAGTATTCTTGCCTTGAGAACCCCATGAACAGTATGAAAAGGCAAAAGATAGGACACTGAAAGATGGACTCCCCAGGTCAGCAGGTGCCCAATATGCTACTGGAGATCAGTGGAGAACTAACTCCAGAAAGAATGAGGAGATGGAACCAAAGCAAAAACAACACCCAGTTGTGGATGGGACTGGTGATGGAAGCAAGGTCCGATGTTGTAAAGAGAAATATTGCATAGGAACCTGGAATGTTAGGTCCATGAATCAAGGCAAATCGGAAGTGGTCAAACAGGAGATGGCAAGAGTGAACGTAGGCATTCTAGGAATCAGCAAACTAAAATGGACTGGAATGGGTGAATTTAACTCAGATGACCATTATATCTACTACCGCGGGCAGGAATCCCTCAGAAGAAATGGAGTAGCCATCATGGTCAACAAAAGAGTCCAAAATTCAGTACATGGATGCAATCTCAAAAATGACAGCATAATTTCTGTTCATTTCCAAGGCAAACCATTCAATATCACAGTAAGCCAAGTCTATGCCCTGACCAGCAATGCTGAAGAAGCTGAAGTTGAACAGTTCTATGAAGACCTACAAGACCTTCTAGAATTAACACCCCAAAAAGATGTCCTTTTCCTTATAGGGGACTGGAATGCAAAAGTAGGAAGTCAAGAAACATGTGGAGTAACAGGCAAATTTGGTCTTGGAGTACAGAATGAAGCAGGACAAAGGCTAATAGAGTTTTGCCAAGGGGGGTGTGTTCAAAGGAAACACCCTGTTCCAACAATACAAGAGAAGACTCTACACATGGACATCACCAGATGGTCAACACCGAAATCAGACTGATTATATTCTTTGCAGCCAAAGGTGGAGAAGCTCTATACAGTTAGCAAAAACAAGACCGGGAGCTGACTGTGGCTCAGATCATACACTCTTTATTGCCAAATTCAGACTTAAATTGAAGAAAACCAATTAGAAAACCACTAGACCATTCAGGTATGACCTAAGTCAAATCCCTTACTATTATACAGTGGAAGTCACAAATAGATTTAAGGGACTATATCTGATAGACAGAGTGCCTGAAGAGCTATGGAAGGAGGTTCGTGACATTGTACAGGAGACAGGGATCAAAACCATCCCCATGGAAAAGAAATGCAAAAAAGCAAAATGGCTGTCTGAGGAGGCCTTACAAATAGCTGTGAAAAGAAGAGAAATGAAAAGCAAAAGAGAAAAGGCAAGATATACCCATCTGAATGCAGAGTTCCAAAGAATAGCAAGGAGAATTAAGAAAGCATCCTCAGTGATCAATGCAAAGAAATAGAGGAAAACAATGGAATGGGAAAGACTAGAGATCTCTTCAAGAAAATTAGAGATACCAAGGGAACATTTCATGCAAAGATGGGCTCGATAAAGGACAGAAATGGTATGAACCTAACAGAAGCAGAAGATATTAAGAGGAGGTGGCAAGAATACACAGAAGAAGTATACAAAAAAGATCTTCATGACCAAGATAATCACGATGGTGTGATCACTCACCTAGAGCCAGACATCCTGGAATGCGAAGTCAAGTGGGCCTTAGGAAGCATCACTACAAACAAAGCTGGTGGAGGTGGTAGAATTCCAGTTGAGCTATTTCAAATCCTAAAAGATGATACTGTGAAAGTGCTGCACTCTATATGCCAGCAAATTTGGAAAACTCAGTAGTGGCCACAGGACTGGAAAAGGTCAGTTTTCATTCCAATCCCAAAGAAAGGAAATGCCAAAGAATGCTCAAAGTACCGCACAATTGCACTCATCTCACACGCTAGTAAAGTAATGCTCAAAATTCTCCAAGCCAGTCTTCAACAGTACGTGAACCAGGAAATTCCAGATGTTCAAGCTGGTTTTAGAAAAGTCAGAGGAACCAGAGGTCAAACTGCCAACATTCGTTGGATCATTGAAAAAGCGAGACAGTTCCAGAAAAACATCTATTTCTCCTTTATTGACCATACCAAAGCCTTTGACTATGTGGATCACAACAAACTGTGAAAAATTCTTAAAGAGATGGGAATACCAGACCATCTGACCTTTCTCCTGAGAAATCTGTATGCAGGTCAAGAAGCAGCAGTTAGAACTGGACATGGAACAACAGACTGGTTCCAAATAGGAAAAGGAGTGCGTCAAGGCTGTATATTGTCACTCTGCTTATTTAACTTATATGCAGAGTACATCATGAGAAATGCTGGACTGGATAAAGCACAAACTGGAATCAAGACTGCTGGGAGAAATAGCAATAACCTCAGATATGCAGATGATACCACAATTAAGACAGAAATCAAAGAAGAACTAAAGAGCCTCTTGATGAAAGTGAAAGAGGAGAGTGAAAAAGTTGGCTTAAAGTTCAACATTCAGAAAACTAAGATCATGGCATCCAGTCCCACCACTTCATGGCAAATAGATGGAGAAACAATGGAAACAGTGACCAACTTTATTTTGGCGGGCTCCAAAATCACTGCAGATGGTGACTGTAACCATGAAATTAAAAGACACTTACTCCTTGGAAGGAAAGTTATGACCAACCTAGACAGCATATTAAAAAGCAGAGACATTACTTTGTCAACAAAGGTCCGTCTAGTCAAAGCTATGGTTTTCCCAGTAGTCATGTATGGATGTGAGAGTTGGACTATAAAGAAAGCTGAGTGCCAAAGAATTGATGCTTTTGAACTGTGGTGTTGGAGAAGACTCCTGAGAGTCCCCTGGACTGAAAGGAGATCCAACAAGTCCATCCTAAAGGAAATCAGCCCTGAATATTTATTGGAAGAACTGATGCTGAAGCTGAAACTCCAGTGCTTTGGCCACCTGATGTGAAGAACTGACTCCTTGGAAAAGACCCTGATGCTGGGAAAGACTGAAGGCAGGAGGAGAGGGGATGACAGAGGATGAGATGGTTGGATGGTATCACCGGCTCAATGGATATGGGATTGGGTGGACTCCAGGAGTTGAGGATGGACAGGGAGGCCTGGCACGCTGCAGTCTATGGGGTCGCAAAGAGTTAGACATGGCTGTACAACTGAACTGAACTGATAGGGCATATGCCCACATATCCTCCAAAATACTGAGAACTAAGAATTAACCAGGCTGATGAAAGTAAGAAAAGTGATTTGGAGTATAAAATAAAGACAGGAGTTTTCATTCCCCTTGCCTAGCAAGACCAGTGACAGATCTCTGTGCTGATAGACAGCTCTTGCCAAACACTTGCTTTCCAGTGCTCTTGGGTCAAATGTTGAAGAGTTACCAGGTGTGAAATTGCATGGCTCTTTTGTAATCCTCCTTATTTACCACCTTTACTAAAAATCTAACTAATCCCTCTTCATTGAAAGTTTTCCTGCAGCCCACTCTACGCCATATCCCAGTCCGTCAAGGGGAGTTTCTTTGATACCATCATGTTTCTTTCTTTCTGAAATTTAGCACAGCAGGATAATCTCTTTGGGGAGTAGAGAGAAACTATGGGTAGAAGCACTTCATGGAGGTTACAAAGCCTGCTACAGATAAAGCACAGTTTGGCTTTGTCAGAGCTGCAGTGGATGACCATGTTAACCCACTCTCGTATCATTCAGGGAAAATAGCTTGTCCACTTGCTGCTGCCTATTCTGCAAGCAAGTTTGCTCTGGATGGGTTCTTCTCCTCTCTCAGGACGGAATATGAGGCGACCAAGGTCAATGTGTCAATCACCCTCTGTATTCTTGGCCTCATCGACACAGGTAAGGTCAAGAAATTGGAATAAATGGCCTACAGATGGACCTTCTGTCTTACTATGGTGGGTAAAGAGGGTGCTGAACTCCCTGATGTCATCGTGTGTCAAGCACTGAAAACCAATGACAGCACTGCTACTGCTGCTGCTGAGTTGCCTCAGTCGTGTCCGACTCTGTGTGACCCCATAGATGGCAGCCCACCAGGCTCCTCTGTCCCTGGATTCTCCAGGCAAGAACATTAGTCCCCCTTGAATGAAGTGTTCTGTCACCTGTTGAGCCTCTGACTGCTCTTTGACCCTTCTCTCCATTCTGACTGCCAATTGTGCTGAGTAACACCACATTCCTCACCTGACCCTATTCTGAACACCTTATGTCCCTCATGAAAACTCAACAGCCATTACTTTCCTATGTGAGATTATTAAATATGAGTTTGTTTTCCTTAATCCCGGAGAAGGCAGTGGCACCCCGCTCCAGTACTCTTGCCTGGAAAATCCCATGGGCAGAGGAGCCTGGTAGGCTGCAGTCCATGGGGTCGCAAAGAGTCAGACACGACTGAGTGACTTCACTTTTCCTTAATAAGATATCAGTAATAAGTCACAGATATCACAAATCCCTTGATGCATCATGCTGAGACGGACACAGCATCATTTCGGGGGGTATTCTTGTTGAAAACACATAATCTCATTCTAATTATGAGAACAACGGAGAAAAAAAAACAAATTGAAGGGGTTTATACAGATCCTGGTGGCTTCCCTGGTGGCTCAGACAGTAAAGCGTCTGCCTGCAATGCGGGAGACCCAGCTTCTATCCCTGGGTCAGGAAGATCCCCTGGAGAAGGAAATGGCAACCCACTCAAGTATTCTTGCCTGGAAAATTCCAAGGACGGAGGAACCTGGGGGGCTACAGTCCACAGGGTTGCAAAGAGTTGGACATGACTGAGCGACTTCACTTTCTTTCATACAGATCCACTGAATAGAACTCTTCAAAAGTGTCAAGGCTGTGAGAGACAAGGAAAGAGTAAAGAACTGTCAGAGATCAGAGAGAAAACAAGAAAAAATTACTACTAGATAAGATCCTGGAACATATAAAGGACATTAGTGAAAAAATTAAGCCTGCAGTTTAGTTAGTAATATTGTTCCAATTCTATCATATCTATCATTGATAGTTGTATAATAGTTATGTAAGATGTTTTGATTGAAAGATATAAGGGAAGACTTTGCACAATTTTTAAAACTTTTCTTTAAGTCCAAATGCAAGTTTATCTAAAATATGTGATAGGTCTGATTTAAAAAACTTTATTGAAGGGACTTCCCTGGCAGTCCGGTGGTTAAGACTCCACACTTTCACTGCAGGGGGCATGGGTTCGATCCCTGATCAGGGAACTAAGATCCTGCACTCTGCACAGCCAAATAAATTTTTTTAAAAAACTTTGAATACACTGAGTAGTAGTCACAGAACAAAAGAGAGAGAAAGACAAAGACACACAGTGAAACAAGAAGGGGTGGAGAAACAGAGAGAAGCTGGGCAAGAAAGACACAAATCCTAGGAGGAGAGAGCAGGTAACGACAGTTTCCCTCCAAATGAAAGTGGTTGGTGTTGCCAAGGGAGCAAAGACCTGGATTCCTGTCTGTCTCTTCCTTTTACAAGTCAGTCCTCATTATCACACCTCACTCTGGTTTTGCTCATTGACTCTTCCCATCATATGACTTCTATACTCATTCTACTCTCCGATATTACTCCTTCACTCCAACCAAAACACCCAAGAGAGGAGTCTGATTCATTCAAATCACTCAACCAGTAACCTCCAGTTGCCCCCACAAATTTCCATCCAGGAAGACAAGGTCCATATGAACACCAAGATTCTCTTTGCCCAACAGGCCCTCAACATACCCAGTCTTCTCCATGTATTCCCGACAGGGCCCGAGCAAGCACTGGCCAGCAGCCCCTAAAAGCTAAGCTGCTGGTGTCTGCAGGCCTTCCATCACATAGACTCTACTCGTCTTGGATAACCACACTCTTCTCTTCTCACTCTACAGACACAGCCATGAAGGCAGTTGCTGGGATATACAATGCAGAAGCATCTCCAAAGGAAGAATGTGCCCTGGAGATTATCAAAGGGGGAGCTCTGCGCCAAGATGAAGTTTATTATGACAATTCAATCTTGACTTCTCTCCTGCTGAAAAATCCAGGAAGGAAGATCATGGAATTTCTCTCCTTGAAGAAATATAATATGGAAAGATTTATAAACAACTAGGCACTTCCTGAGGGCTGGGCCTCATAAAGTGAGCTTGGAACAATCCAGCCTGGTATTTATCCGAGCTCCATCATGAAGGTATCTCCCCAGAGAGATAAGTGAGTGCCCCCAGGGGACCGCAAGTCGCACAGCACATCCCACAATTTAAAGGAATCCCTCTAACACTTGTGGAAAGGTGATCATAATGAATGCCACGAACCGGCCACTGCGAAATTGACAGTAACCATAGATATAATCACAAGATAGTCACATCAAGTTTGCCTCAAAGGTAATCAGGCTATATTTAATCAATATTAATTCTAAAGGTCACATAAACTTTGTAAATTCATGTCGCATTGGCTTTAACTTCAGTTCATTCAGCATGATTCCATTAAAAGCTATGACCTATACACGTGAGACTTTCAGTGTACATTTCTTATTGTGTGATATGAACCTCTGACCTGCCTTTGAGTTGAAGAAATCACCTACTTCATCTAGTGAACACAGCATCTTCACCATTTTGTATATTTCAGATGCTCTTTATGTTCCTTCATACTGTTCTTCTGGAGAGGAGACCATCTGAGCCTGAATAAACAGAGCAAACGCAGAGAAGTGGAGGTTCCTGTGGTTCCGTGAAGCCACAGAATCTACACCTGTTCAGTGTACTCACAGTGCCTCAAGCATCTATAATTTACGTGTGAACACTCAGTATTAGAAGTTTGTTGAAGAGAGGTTGGAGTTCAAATCATGTCACTCATACAGTCATTCAACACATCTCTATCCGACACTTGCCAGGTGTCACTTGACTACAACCAAAGAGGGTACGAAACTCTAACAGCTCCACAAAGCCCCATATCGGCAGGTCCTCCAACAGGGCAGAGTGGAAAACTGGATAATTCTAGTAGAGAAAAGGAGATTCTTTACCAAAGTGTGGGCAAGGCTATAGGGAAGTCACAGAGGTAATGTAGCATCTCCAGGTTAGTTTCACTTATTTCCAACCCTAGGCCCGCCATCGGGACAAGAGGAAAGAACTGTTACAAAAGCCCAGAGGGTAAGAAATGTTTGCAGAGTGCCACAGGACAGGACCTAGGATACTCAGGACGCCACCAGCCCACCAAGGACCACAAAGGAAAGATCTAGAGAAATAAATACACCTTCCCTCTGAGTCCCTGCTGGTATTTTCAATTAAGTGAACAGAGGGGCAAAGAGCAGATTGATATAAACCATACAAGTCAGCATACCCAGGCACACAGCAAGGTGGGGAAGGATGGAGAGTGTTTTGGAGGGATAGATGGAATATACCCAGCACAAACTCAGCACTCCCGAATGTAGGGTTTCCATGGGAAGTGATGTTGGGCCACAACACATGAGCCTGAACATGTAGGGGAAGTTTCCTTTTCTGGCCTCTTAATCTAAACTGCTGGGCAGCAGGACAAATTGCAGTCCACCGAGCTGCCAGCCACATGGACCAGGAGCTGGATCTGGAGTGTGAAGATGGCTGAACTTTTCTTAGAGAAAAGACCTCCTTAAATTATGCCCAGGGAAAGGAAGCAGGGGAAATCTGACTGAGACTTAGAATTTGCTTGAGTAGAGGTTATATGTCTTACTATGTGAGGCTTCCCCCAGAATTCAAAAGGGATGATATCAGAAATTAGGTCTGGACTTCCCCTGTACTCCAGTGGCGAAGAATCCACCTGCCAGTGAGGGGACACAGGTTCAATCCCCAGTCTGGGAAGAGTCTACATGCTCTGGGGTGACTCAGCCCAAGCACTGCAACTACTGAGCCCACGCTCTAGAGCCTGAGGGCTACATCTACTGAAGGCTGTGTGCCTCGAGCCTGTGCTTCACAAGAAGAGAAGCCACTGCAGTGAGAAGGCCACGCAACACAATTAGAGAGGAGACCCCACTCGCTGAAACTGGAAACATCAAAGATCCAGCACAGCCAAAAATAAATAAATGTAAAAAAGAGAGAGAGGGAGATTAGGTCTGAGATCTGAAGCCACTGACACCCTCATCATTTGCTGTCTTCACTAGGTTGGACATTACAATTTCCTCATCTTCAGCAGCATGACTTTACCACTCCAAGCAACTTTTGTCCAGGAAGATAAATGGTACAAGCCAATTTAAAAATGCTCAGTTTTTCAACAGACAGCAACAAAAGGCTATTACTCGTGAAGACTCTTTGGAATCCTCATGTCAGAACTCTGTCCTCACGGTGCTCACCGATAGGAAATGCTTGCATCATGACCCTTCTCCAGTTCTAATCAAACCACCTCACTGAGAGCCCACATTAAACCAGACTCCAACACTTCATAAACACCCCGTTTTGCCCTCCCATTGTGAAAGGCTGCAAGTCTCCATCAAGGTAGTACCTCCTTTCACCTGAGTAAGCAATAAACTCAGTTCTTTTTCTCACCAACCAGGGGCTATATTGTTTCAGGGAGCCCTTCCCAAGGGACCCTCTCAAGAACCCTCACTCTGCTCCTCACCTGGCTCCCCTGCCCCTCGAATATCTGGCATCTCTCTCCAGAGCCAAGGGCCACGCAGATGACACCACTCTTATGGCAGAAAGCAAAAAGGAATTAAAGAGCCTCTTGATGAAGGTGAAAGGGGAGAGTGAAAAAGCTGGCTTAAAACTCAACATTCAAAAAACAAAGATCATGCCATCCGGTCCCATCACTTCATGCAAATAGATGGGGAAACAATGGAAACAGTGATAGAAAAGACTTTATTTTCTTGTAGTCCAAAATCACTGTGAATGGTGACTGCAGCCATGAAACTCAAAGACGCTGCTCCTTGGAAGAAAAGCAATGACAAACATAAACAGCATATTAAAAAGCAGAGACATTACTTGGCCGACAAAGGTCTGTATAGTCATAGCTATGGTTTTTCCAGTAGTCATGTATGGATATGAGAGTTGGACCATAAAGAAGGCTGAGCGCCGAAGAACTGATGCTTTCAAACTGTGGTGATGGAGAAGACTCTTGAGAGTCCCTTGGACAGAAAGGAGACCAAACTAACCAATCCTAAAGGAAATGAACCCTGAACATTCATCGGAAGGACTGATGATGAAGCTTAAGTTCCAGTAATTTGGCCACCTGATGCAAAGAGCCAACTCACTGGAAAAGACCCTGATGCTGGGAAAGACTGAAGGCAGGAGGAGAACGGCATGACAGAGGATGAGATGGTTGAATAGTATCACCAACTCAATGGACATGAGTTTGAGCAAGCTCCGGGAGATGGTGATAGACAGGGAAGCCTGGCGTGCTGCAGTCCATGGGGTCGCAAAGAGTCACACATGACTGAGAGACTGTACAATAACAACAACCAGCAGCAAAACGGTTTTTATCATTAGACAAGATCCACGTAAAAGGACCTGGCCTGCTTAGTTCCATTCATAATAAGCTTAAAAATATATCTGCAAGGATGACTGTTTTCACATTGTATGTGGAACCCAAAGGTTCATTGCTCACTTTTAGCCCACAGTGACATGAAAATTCAGCATTCCTTTGTGGATTCCAAAAGCAACTCCACTGTCACTGAACTTATTAGTGAACAATGTTATCTTTCCCCAATGTTTCAGAGGAGGGAAGGAAGGCTGGGTTAACATTCAATGGGAGGGCATCATTTAACCCAAAAGGCCCCTCCGGGCCAGGTCGCTTTCAAAGTGCTTCCTCCTGGCTCCACCTCTTCCCTAACTCCGACCCCAGAGTGCTCACTCCCACCGGCCTTCTGCCCCACCGTCTATCATGCAAAGTGGATTCTGACTCTAATTGGAGAACACCCAGCAATATTTTTTTAGCAAAAATATTCTTTTACCACAAGGAATTACTGTACTAACTGTTAGGAAAATTTTAAGTCACCAAAAATTACATACGTGGTTAGGGCTAACCCAAACCAAAACACCAGAAACAATTTTAATATCTACCCATAGGCTGTCAATGGGCTTCCCAGATGGCTTAGTGCTAAAGAATCCCCCAGCCAATGCAGGAGACTCAGGAGATGGGGATTCAACTCCTGGGTCAGGAAGGTCCCCTGAAGGAGAGCATGGCAACCCACTCCAGTGTTCTTGCCTGGATAATCCCATGGACAGGGGAGCCTGGTGAGCTACAGTCCATGGGGTTGCAAAGAGTTGGACACGACTGAAGCGAATGAGCGTGCAGGCTGTCAATACTATGAAATCACTGTATCACGATAACAAGAATGATTTATATGTACTCACATGGAAGGACCTTCCAGACGTACTCTTAAGCGTACAAAACAAGTTGCTTACAAATATGTATAACACAATCCCACTTATGTTAAAATTATAAATATATAAAATGGGGAGGTTTGTGCACTTGTATGTGTGAGCATGAGTGTACGGAATGAGGAGGCTAACTTGCATGAAGCACTCTTCTCAGACCTGACAAAACCAGGAATGGCTTCCCTCTGAGGAGCAGACCTCAGCCGCGATTCTTGTGCTGGCAGTGTTATGGGTTGAGGCGTGCCCCCCGCCCCTAAATATAGGTTGAAGCCTTCATCTCCGGTTCCTCAGAGAAGCATTTTCACTCACGAGTCTTCAGTCTGGGCAGGGTTCCAGGAGGACAGCTCACTTCTGCTCTGCTCAGCACTGCTGGGCTGGCTCAAAGGCCCGGAGCTAGAATCATCTGCAGGCTCCATCACACCTGCGGCTTGTGCCTGAACTGCAAAGACTGACTGGCTGGAGCCCGGAACAGCTGAGGGCTCAGTCGGCGTCCCTAGCGTAGCATGGCCTCATCACATGTCTCTCAGAACAGCAGCTTCAGGGCTGCCCAGACTTCTTACAAGGGGTCTCTGGGCTCCTAAAGCATGGCATAGGAGCATACCAGACACTAAATTGTAAACTTTACATGAGTGATCTTAATCAGTCTTTACAATAATCTCTGTCCCGAGAGACAGAGCCGGGCGGAAGCTGTATTACCCATGATGACCAACGATAAGCTGGCAGTGATCCACCCCACCTCCCGGAGACCAGGCAGACCCCCAGCTCAGCAGACGAGTGTCACGTCACATTGTGAGAAGAGCATAGGCCATGGGACCCTTATGGGTGCAGCCACCTTTGTCAGCTCCAAGAGACAAGGGAGGTCATAAGATCTGCTGTTGCAGACCCAGAACCGGGGACTTCGGTGGGCAGCACAAGTGGGGCAAGAAGCCAGGGTCACAAGAGCTCAGGCCCTGTAGATCGTCAATAAGATGGGGGCAGGAGGTTGATGAGGAAGAAAGGAGATGAACACCAAGCAGGGGCGTGATTAGATGACAAATTTATAGCCAACGTTGGAATAAAATTGGTTTTACCTTCAGCCTGAACTGTCAGGGTAAACCTTGGGCCCAAAGACATATGAAGACTTCAGCCTGTGTTCAGTAGAAACCAGCTGCTTCTTGATTCTGCTCAACTTATCACATATCAGACGGCATGGGGAAAGCAAGAGAGGCTATGAGACAATATTAAGGTAGTTAATAAACTAAACTTTTGCTCTTTCCAAAGGAGTGTTGGTAAAGGCTTAACAACTGACTCTCCAGAAAAGAAAGAGAGAAAGGCTGATACGTAACACTTGCCTACTTCAGCGATGCAAACGCTCTCACCATGGCCAGCCTGAAGCCACCAGCTGACACCCCGTATGTGTTTTAGAAGAGCTGTGCACAGCAGGCTTCAGCACCCATCCTGACTCACTTTCCACATTCTTGACAGAATTAGTTATTCTTAAAGGCCCAGCTCAGTGCCTCGCTCCTCTTCCCAGGACTTGAAAGAAGCAGAACAGCTCGTTTCTATCCTTACTGGAGAAGAAGAGGGAACAAGGGCTCCCCGAGACAAGGCACAGCCACATCCTTCGCCTCTCCGGGTGTCAGCATCTCGCGTGAAGTCGTGGCCTGAACCCAAGTGTCTGAGCTCCTGCGTCCAGCTTCACGTTCGCTAGCACTGCATCCCCTGGAAAGCCACAGGGACAAACCGTGGACCGCGGCGCATCAAGGAGAAACAACAAAAAGTCTGCGAGGTGTCCTGCCTTTCCAACTATCCGTCCTCCTCCCCGTCACTGTGGGGTCCCAAGACAGTTGCTCCACCTTCAGCATCACTCTGTGATTCAGGCCAAAAACAAAGAAAGAGAGAGATGTGAGAGGCTAAACGTGTGCACCAACTGAGCCTGACCCCTAATAAAGAGCCAGTGGGAAAGCCCCAGCCAGGACTTCCGCTCACATCCCATGGGCTAGAGCCACGTCTTGGGACCACCCCTCCCTTCAAGACAGGTTGAGAAATGCAATTTTCAGCTGAGCACAGGTCCACCTCAAACAAAAATGGGGTTCTGTTAGGCAAGCACAAGTGTTGGTCACAACGTAAATCACCCGAGGCAAGTCTGAGATACAGAGCAGAAGCGCACAGTCCCTCAGATGCCAGGCTCCCAACCACGGTGACGGGATGGGCCATCTGCAAGGCCCTAACTATGACTCCTCCTCCGTCAAGAATGTAAGAAAAGGCCCTCCATAGCAGGTAGCAGGGAGCCCTGGGGTGACTCACATCCATGGGGGACTGGCATCCAGCGGCTGTTTCTAGAGAGTTCCCTCCCAAGGGCAGGTGCGTCCCTCCTCGCCACCAAGGCTGTCCACATGGGCTGGGCTGTGTGGGCCTTTCTTCTTGGCCAGGAGGCTCTCAGCCAGCACCTCAGACTCCCCCTAGAGTCCACAGCAAGCTCCAGAGATTCTCCAGAGCAGTGATCTCTGAAAGTTCGGATCTCACACTTCATCGTTAAAACACGATTCAGTTCAGTTCAGTTCAGTCACTCAGTCGTGTCCAACTCTTTGCGACCCCATGAATCGCAGCACGCCAGGCCTCCCTGTCCATCACCAGCTCCTGGAGTTCACTCAAACTCACGACCATCGAGTCGGTGATGCCATCCAGCCATCTCATCCTCTGTCATCCCCTTCTCCTCCTGCCCCCAATCCCTCCTAGCATCACAGTCTTTTCCAATGAGTCAACTCTTCGCATGAGGTGGCCAAAGTACTGGAGTTTCAGCTTTAGCATCATTCCTTCCAAAAGAAATCCCAGGGCTGATCTCCTTCAGAATGGACTGGTTGGATCTCCGCGCAGTCCAAGGGACTCTCAAGAGTCTTCTCCAACACCGCAGTTCAAAAGCATCAGTTCTTCGGCACTCAGCTTTCTTCACAGTCCAACTCTCACATCCCACTGGAAAAACAGTAGCCTTGACTAGATGGACCTTAGTTCGCAAAGTAATGTCTCTGCTTTTCAATACGCTATCTAGGTTGGTCATAGCTTTCCTTCCAAGGAGTAAGCGTCTTTTAATTTCATGGCTGCAGTCACCATCTGCAGTGATTTTGGACCCCAAAAACATAAAGTCTGACACTGTTTCCCCATCTATTTCCCATGAAGTGATGGGACCAGATGCCATAATCTTCATTTTCTGAATGTTGAGCTTTAAGCCAACTTTTTCACTTTCCTCTTTCACTTTCATCAAGAGGCTCTTTAGTTCCTCTTCACTTTGTGCCATAAGGGTGGTGTCATCTGCATATCTGAGGTTATTGATATCTCTTGTGGCAATCTTGATTCCAGCTTGTGCTTCTTCCAGCCCAGCGTTTCTCAGGCATATGTATTTCTGATAGATACATAGCTACTATTTATATAATGTGTGCAGGCTATATGCATGCTAATTTGCTTCGGTCATGTCCGGCTCTGTGCGACCCCATGGACTGTAGCCCACCAGGCTCCTCTGTCCTTGGGATTCTCCAGGTAAGAATATTGGAGTGGGTTGTCATGCCCTCCTCCAGGGGATCTTCCTGACCCCAGGAAACCCATGTCTCTTATGTCTCCTCCACTGGCAGATGGGTTCTTGACCACAGGCACCTCCTGGGAAGCCCATTTATATAATGTATGTATGTAATATTTACTAACACAAAACATACTCAAAAATAGAAATCTTAAAAAGACAAGATTAAAAAAATAAATAAGGAGAAATTCTAATATTTTTCTCCCTACACCCCAGTAGTCCCTGCAACATGTCCCCTTGGGAGACTATGGCTCTACAGTTTCGTGAGAGGGCTTCCCTGGTGGCTCGGTGGTAAACGCCCACCTGCCAATGCAGGAGGCACACCTAGCTGGACCTCTGGTTCGGGAAGATTCCACATGCCGCGGAGCAACTAAGCCCAGGCGCCACAGCTATTGAGCGTGTGCTCTAGAGCCCGAGAAGCACAACCTCTGAGCCCACGTGCCGAACTACTGAAGGCCGCGCACCCTGGAGTCTGTGCACCGAAACCAGAGAGGCCACAGCAGTGAGAACCCCGCAGACACAACTAGAGAAGAGCCCCCACGAGCTGCAACTAGAGGACAGCCTGCCCCACAGCGAAGACCCAGCACGGCCAAAAATGCATTTTTTTAAAAAAAATTTAAGAAGCTGTGTGAGAGGAAGAAGTCAGCATACGTTACACTACTTACCAGCCCTTTGGGACCTGAGTCACATCCTTCCCTTGGCTCAGAGTGCACTCTATTCTTCTCTAAAGATGTTACACGTCGGGTAGAACTCGTATCCCTTCTTATGGCCCTACCGGCTGTCCAGGGACTTTGCCAAGAGCCCACATTCTTCTTCATCAGAGCCCAGCCCAGAGCACGGGGACACTCGTGCTGACCTAGTCCCAGGAGCCTCCCTTCATTTCTCAAGGGAGGTATATGAACCAAGCTAACCTGCAACATTAAGGGAAGAGAAAAACACAGCCATGCTCATCACGCAATGTCTCCAGCAGGTGCGCCTCAGTGTCAGCCTCTCAGCACCCCTGGGTCTCCATCCCACGCAGAGGGTCGCCAGTTCACGAAGGATGCCGGGGGAAGTCAGCACACCCCTTACCTGCTGTATCCTCCCCTTCTAGTTGTTAGGCTTAAACTGCATTAACTTCTCTAGTTGGTAGACTGACAAGTTTCCTAGTTAGATTTAAAAAATGTCTAAATTCTATAGTTTTTAAAGATGGGGGTGGGAGGTAGGGACGAGGACAGGGCAAACATGAAAAGAAGAGGCAGACGGGAAAAAAAGAGAGAGAAATTTTAAATAAAAGGTGAAATAGAACTTAGAACTACAATGCCCACAGGCAAAAAAAAAAAAAAGAGCCAGGAGAAGCAGATCTCGGCCTGCACAGATCCCAGGACACACAGGGTGAGGATACACTCAGCCAAGAAAGGAGAAGGGAAAATGGATTCCTGAAAAATGAAAGGTACCAAATGAGCACCTGCTGAGTGGGGAGGCTTGGGAGATGGGAGTTTCTGGGAAGGGAGCAAAGGAAACGGAAGTCAAAGGGGAGCACATATTGGCTCATGGCACTACCTGGAACCAAAGCGTGGAAACAGGACAAGTCAAAAGACACACCAGCCAGGACGGAAGCTTGAAGGACCCAAGAAATGGCATTGTTGGCTGACCTGGGACTGTTGGTGGTGGGGGGTGTGGGTGTGCTTTGGGACCTCTCTCATACTGTTCTTGACCAGCCTGTGGCCCCCGAACTCCAGGTAACAAGATGGATGCAAAAGCTACCCCATTCCAAAGCAGCAAAGCAGTCCAACCCAGACTTTTGCTTTCCACGGGCCTCCCTTTTTACAGCCAGGGGCGGCAGCGCCACCCAGTGGCTGAGTGAAGGGCACGGTGGACCACGCGTCACCAGCATTCCTTACCCCCAGCTCCTTGGGCCCAGGTTCGGCTCAAGGGCTACCACCACTCCTCACCGCGTGCCTTACTTGTGCGTCAGCTCTCAGGGCGATTGAACAGACCCAGAGGAGGCGGGGCGGCACTCGGCCTCCGGTGGGGCCACCGGGAACCCCGCAGCCTAAGACACCATTGGCCTTCAGCTGGGGGCAACCAGATCTGTTCAATAGCGACAGCTAGCGGTCATCTTCAAAAGCCAGGTGCTCTGAGCCTCCAGGGCAAAGAAACGTCAGGTATGTATGGGGAAACTAAGACAAGATTCTTGGCTGCAAGCGGAGGCTGGCGTATATCCAAAGCCACCCTTGGCTAAAATGGAACTGTAGCCCACCAGGCTCCTCTGTCCATGGGGATTCTCCAGGCAAGAATACTGGAGTGGGTTGCCATCTCCTCCTGCAGAGGATCTTCCCAGTCCAAGGATCGGACCCAGGTCTCCCCACACGGCGGACAGATTCTCTACCGTCTGAGCCACCAGGGAAACCCACGTGGAATGTAGGAAACCTAAACTCTTTAAAGTGATGTGCAAGGAAGGACCCTGGCCACCTGCCCAGACACAACTCAGGTCACCTGCTGGGCTTTTGATTCCCCAAGGGCACAGAACTGTTGGTCCCCTGAAGGCACCCTGCTATTCCCACTGTGCCTATGCCCAGGCCATCTCTTCTGCCCAGAATGCTCTTCACTCTCCCCATAGTCTGCTTAACTCCTGCTCACCCTTTAAGACTCAGCTCAACCGTTACCTCCTCTAGGAAAAGTTTTGTGACTTCCTCCAGAGCCCACCCCTCAAGGCTGGGATGGGTGCTTTCCCACCCGTCTCCCATGCTTCCAGCAGCTCCTGTATTTGTCTGTCAGTTGAGCTCATCAGCTCTAAATGTGCCTCTTTAACTGCCTCATGTAGTCCCATCCAGGGACTTGCTGTAGTTTGCTTCTCGTTGCAGCCCTAGCGCAGAACACGGACGCTGGCCGGTTGTGCTACACTGTGCGTTTAGTCGCTTGGTCGTGTCCGACTGTTTTGCGACCCTATGGACCGTAGCCCGCCAGGCTCCTCTGTCCATAGCGTCTTCCAGGCAAGGATACTGGAGTGGGTTGCCATCTCCTCCCCCAGGGAATCTTCCCAACCCAGGGACGGAACCTGCATCGCCTGTGTATCCTGCATTGCAACTGGATTCTTTACCCACTGAACACAGATCCTGGCATGTAAAAGGTATTTAATTAACATTTAAGAACTAAAGGACTCTTAGAACCTAATACTGGGAAAGATTTTAGAGGAAACGAGAGCCAAAAAGACAAAGCAACTTTACATCCCAGGAACAGATGGATCTAAAAGTCATTTCTTCAGATTCTAGACCATTCCTCTTTCACCACGCCCGCCTGGCTCTTCCTCCTCGATAACACCCGGCAGCACTGAGCCGTCACGCTGCGGGAAGGCCCCAGCCGCTCCGCGCCCTCCTGACTCTGCCATCTCCAGCAGCACCTGTGCCCTAGCTGTGTTCCCTCCTGCCCACCTCCTGCAAACCTTTCTCAGAATGAAATCACTTCTTCATGAGCAAACCCACTCCTAGATTGTTATCCTCAAGGAAGTATTTTAAAAGAAGAAAACACATAGATTCGTGCATGAAGATGCTCACTGGCAACACTATAGTAAACGCTGTAAGTTAGAAATTACCAAAATCTCCATATAAATAAAGTTCATCCATATAAATCAAATTATCAATCATATCAGGCAAAACTAAAAAGAGTATCAACACTTTGGGATACATTTTCTTCCTTCGTGTATTAGCAAACACTTCCATATACTTACTATGCTCAGGCATTATTCTACGGTATGGATATTAACACATTTGATTGGGTTCAATAGAGATAGACGTCAAATGGCCTACCAGACACTGCTCTGGAAGAACTCTGTGAGATGCCTCAAATAATTTTCTTCCACATAGATTGAAAAGTGAAAGTGATATTCACTTAGTCGTGTTCAACTCTCTGCGCCTCATGGATGGTAGCCTGCCAGTCTCCTCTGTCCATGGAATCCTCCCGGCAAGAATACTGGAGTGGGTTGCCATTCCCTTCTCCACCACAGAGATTAGCTCAACACATATTCTTAAAAGAATCCAGTCAGTTGACTTGGATGAGTTTACACTACCATGTGGAAAATAGCTAGTGAGAAGCAGCTGTGTAACACTGGGAGCTCAGTTTGGTGTTCTGTGATGATCTGGAGGGGTGGGATGGGGGTTTTGGGAGGGAGGTTCAAGAGGGAAGGGATACATGTAAACATATAACTGATTCATGGTGTTGTAAGGCAGAAATCAATACAACACTGTAAAGCAACTATCCTCCAATTAAAAATACATTTTTTTAAAAGCTACATATTTTAATTTTTGCCATCGTTTCATGGATGGACAAGTGTCACGTCTTTATTAACCTTTTGAAGTTTGGTAGTTAACCTTTTGATAGTTTAAACATTAACCTTTTAATGTTTAATTAACCTGATTAACCTTTTGATAGTTTTAAACATTTTTCCCGGTAGATATAATTGGAAATTATATCAGATAATTTAGTGTTTCACTAAAACACTCCTTCATACTCATACAACTGCAGGTCCAAGTGAGGACTCATCGCATCCGTCAATAGGTCACAAGGGCTAAAAGAGTACTGACAGCTAACATTTATGGAGTGTTGGCTTAAAGCTCAACATTCAGAAAACAAAGATCATGGCATCTGGTCCCATCACTTCATGGGAAATAGATGGGGAAACAGTGCAAACAGTGTCAGACTTTATTTTGGGGGGTCCAAAATCACTGCAGATGGTGACTGCAGCCATGAAATTAAAAGACACTTACTCCTTGGAAGGAAAGTTATGACCAACCTAGATAAAAGCAGAGACATTACTTTGCCAACTAAGGTCCATCTAGTCAAGGCTATGGTTTTTCCTGTGGTCATGTATGGATGTGAGAGTTGGACTGTGAAGAAGGCTGAGTGCTGAAGAGTTGATGTTTTTGAACTGTGGTGTTGGAGAAGACTCTTGAGAGTCCCTTGGACTGCAAGGAGATCCAACCAGTCCATTCTGAAGGAGATCAACCCTGGGGTTTCTTTGGAAGGAAAGATGCTAAAGCTGAAACTCCAGTACTTTGGCCACCTCATGCGAAGAGTTGACTCATTGGAAAAGACTCTGATGCTGGGAGGGATTGGGCGCAGGAGGAGAAGGGGACGACAGAGGATGAGATGGCTGGATGGCATCACAGACTCGATGGGCGTGAGTCTGAGTGAACTCCGGGAGATGGTGATGGACAGGGAGGCCTGGCGTGCTGCGGTTCATGGGGTCGCAAAGAGTCGGACACGACTGAGCGACTGAACTGAACTGAACTGAACATGTTAAGTGTTAGATCATGTAATCCTTGGATAATCCCATCATTACAGTCATTTTACAGAGGAGGAAACTGAGAGGTAAAGGGGTAAAGTAATTCACTACACCAAAACAGGCAGCAAAGGTGAAGCCAGGCTTACAACTCAGGCAGCCCTACCTGGAGCACCCCTGTTGCTCTATCGCCCTAGGCTGCCGTTCAGGGAAAAGTGCTTCCCAGTGAGCAACAGCCCTGGAGAGGCGGTGTCAGCTGTGGTACATAAAGTAATCTTGTTCCCAAGTTGAACGTTACCCCAGTTCTGAATTTATCATCGCAATTATAGAAAATTACTATAACTCATGTTTTTTTTTTTTCCTTATGTCTATTAAATTATATTAACCAGTGGTTAATCATTATCCTGAGCAATGCTAGGGAGGCATAGCTACCATTCAACAGTAAGGAAATTATTAAACAGATCATAGAGCACCAACAACATTATGAAAGATCGTGACAACGCGAAAAGGTAAAAATGTGAAAAAAAGGTAAAAACAGGAAAACTAGTTTTAACACAGTATCAAGTGGAAAGCAAACACATAACTGTAGATCTATGACACAAAATATGTGTTTAAAAAAAGAAAAAGATGGGTGCATACAGGCCAAAAGTAGAAGGGAAGGTGAAAAATATGAAATGAATTTGTTTGGGTTGTAAGATGAGGTCTTTCTTTTAAGGGTTATCAGATTACCACTTTTCTAAAACTGAAAAGAAAATGAAAGGAAATCGGAATGCTTTCAGACCCTTTTATCCACCAAGCTGGCTTCATTACTAGTCTTCAGGTTCCTGGAATGCTCTCTGCAGAACAGGCTGACAGCAACCTAACATGTCAGCACTCTGGTGAGACCAGCCTGGGGTGGTTTTACAGTATCAGCTCAAATATTCTTGGTTATGGATAATAGATTGTGCTGAGTATAAAACAGATCAGAAAGGTAAGGGGAGAAATGTATAGTTCAGATCATTCGCTCGGTTGTGTCCAACTCTTTGCGACCCCATGAACTGCAGCACGCCAGGCCTCCCTGTTCATCACCAACTCCCAGAGTTCACTCAGACTCATGTCCATTGAGTCGGTGATGCCATCCAGCCATCTCATCCTCTGTCACCCCCTTCTCCTTCTGCCCCCAATCCCTCCTAGCATCAGAGTCTTTTCCAATGAGTCAACTCTTCGCATGAGGTGGCCAAAGTACTGGAGTTCAGCTTTAGCATCATTCCTTCCAAAGAAATCCCAGGACTGATCTTCAGAATGGACTGGTTGGATCTCCTTGCAGTCCAAGGGACTCTCAAGAGTCTTCTCCAACACCACAGTTCAAAAGCATCAATTCTTTGGTGCCCAGCTTTCTTCACAGTCCAACTCTCACATCCATACATGACTACTGGAAAAACCATAGCCTTGACTAGACGGACCTTTGTTGGCAAAGAAACGTACAAGGTTTATAGAAAAGGCTCTGGAGCATATTATAGTTTGGAATGTCAGGCCATCTGCAAAATAATTGAGATCATTTAACTGAAGCTGTGGCCAAAAAATAATGACAGTTCAAAAGCAGAGACATTACTTTGCCAACAAAGGTCTGTCTAGTCAAGGGTATGGTTTTTCCAGTGGTCATGTATGGATGTGAGAGTTGGACTGTGAAGGAAGCTGAGCACCAAAAAATTGATGCTTTTGAACTGTGTCATTGGAGAAGACTCTTGAGAGTTCCTTGGACTGCAAGGAGATCCAACCAGTCCATTCTAAAGGAGATCGGTCCTGGGTGTTCTTTGTAAGGACTGATGCTAAAGCTGAAACTCCAGTACTTTGGCCACCTCATGTGAAGAGTTGACTCATTGGAAAAGACTCTGATGCTGGAAGGGATTGGGGGCAGGAGGAGAAGGGGAAGACAGAGGATAAGATGGCTGGATGGCATCACCAACTCGATGGGCGTGAGTTTGAGTGAACTCCAGGAGTTGGTGATGGACAGGGAAGCCTGGCGTGCTGCAATTCATGAAGTCGCAAAGAGTCGGACATGACTGAGTGACTGAACTGAACTGAAACCAGGAAGGAAAACTGCCAGTTTCAGAAAGAGGATAACACTATTAAATAACCTAGTTTTACGAGAGAGCAAACGTCTCTGGAATTATAGCACTGGGGAGCGCAGTTACTCTTGCTGAGGCTCTCAGAATTCTTGGCTTAAGACAAAGGTAGGCTATTGTGAAAAAAGCAATACATAAATGAAGTAAAGTAAATGAAAGCATGTTTTAAGGAACAGAAGCTTCGTATTTCTATTTTTCCTTAAATGACTTTTGGTAGAGGAGCCTGGTGGGCTGCAATCCATGGGGTCGCTAAGAGTCGGACACGACTGAGCGACTTCACTTTCACTTTTCACTTTCATGCATTGGAGAAGGAAATGGCAAGCCACTCCAGTGTTCTTGCCTGGAGAATCCCAGGGACAGGGGAGCCTGGTGGGCTGCCATCTATGGGGTCGCACAGAGTTGGACACAACTGAAGCAACTTAGCAGCGGCAGCAGCAGCAGCAGCTCAGTAGTTTACGTTAAGTAGATTGTTTTTTAAAAAGTGGGGTGACTTTCTAGTGATAAGCTAGGAGTTCTCAGAGTCTTGTTACTGGACAACTCCCCCTGGAGAGAGGAGGGCAGTGCTTTTTAATTGAGAAAAAGCAGTACATTTTAAAGTTCAGAACAGGGAATGACATACCTAGGGGGCAAGTCATGGTGATATTTGACTCAGGGATAAGCCTTATTTTGTAAAGGGGATATAATCTGAAGTGGAGTATAAAGGGAGAAACTAAATTGCTGTAAAGATTAACACAACGTTTTTCCTTCTAGTCTAGAGGTTGGTGTCTGGCAGGTCTTTCTTTTCTGGCCTACCTTCCTCTTTGCTTTTCTATCTGTCCATTCTAACACACACACACACACACACACACACACACACACACACACACACACACCCCTATCCCAGGCTTGAAGCTGCATCCTGTCTGGGCCCTTCTAGGTCAAAGCCAGTGACATGGTCCTTCTCTGGAGCCTTGGATGAGTAACTTGTTTCCTGCTCAGTGCTTGAACCCACAAGAATGAATCCGCAGTTAGTTGTGTCTTAGGGTTAAGCCTTTCAGATTCTCTATAAAATAGATGAATCTCACACCAGTACTGATCATTTCTTACAGCATAACTTGGAGGTTTTATTGCAGATAAAGGTCCTCTATCAACAATGATAACAGAAAGCAACCAAAGAGGACTGAGAATTCTGTCCTGCCACGAACATGAAGTTGTAACTACTGAAGAGAGGCAGGCTTGCAAACGGAGGAGTTAAGAAAATATTTATTTTCTCCTGATGACTTTAGACTGTGTCATCTCTGAGAATGAGTATTTGTCCTTGGGACGTCTATATGGACATCTGATTAAACAGGTACCAGCAACAGACTTGGAAGACTAAAGAGGAGAGTCTGCACCGTGGAGGATTTGCATGCGAGCAGACAAATATGTCCACAGGACTGATCTGCAGGACTTGGAGTTCCAAACTACCCCCACCACACACCCCAGCCACCTTCTGCAGAATGTGGACTGCCAAGTCCACCAGGTACTATGCTATTCAATGTCCATGACCTTATTCTAAAATGAATAACTTAGACTTGAGGAATGCATTGCTGAGAAATTGTTGGAGGGTGCATGGGGTACAATTCTGAGGCAAGAACCACTTCTTATGAACAAGGTTGCCATTTCCCCAAAAATGAATAGGATGTCATCCAGAAGGGTGGAAGTGGGGGAAAAGATTAGAACTAGCAGCTCCCATGGCGAGGGGTAGGGGGGTGGGGAGGGGGCCTATAGAGGGTTAACTTCTTAGTGCTGTTTCTTGGAGTACGGGAAAAGTCATATTAATATACAGTTTAAATTTTTCTCTTTCAAAATTGGGATTCCCTTTTGTTACCCCAATCCTACTATAAAATCTGATAGTCCTACACATTCCCGTGTGATGTTGTAAGGGGTAAAGCAAAGTGTTTTCCTATCCTGTGTTTATCCGTTCAAGGGAGCCCAGAGAGGGCTCAGCATCCATCAAGGAGATCATGTTCCAAAGTTCAGGATTTGACCTTCAACAAAGAGACCTGGAAACAGTGAGGAAAAGCACAGAATGCTGACCAGTAAATGCTAGGTGATCAACTCAACAGGGGCCTGACCTACATCCTCCTCCTCACTAACCCACACCAGAGGAAGGGAACCCTCAGGCAGAGGAGGCTAATGGTTAGACTATCTATGGATTAGACTATTAAAGTATCTACCTCTGTGTTGTGCTGTGCTTAGCCACATCTGACTCTTTGTGACCTGATGGACAGTAGCCTGCCAGGTTCCTCTGTCCATGGGATTTCCCAGGCAAGAATACAGGAATCGGTAGCCATTCCCTTCCCCAGCGGATCTTCCCAACCCAGGGATCAAACCCAGGGCTCCTGCATTGCAGGCAGATTCTTTACTGTCTGAGCCACCAGGGAAGCCCACCCCAGTGCATGCATAGCCCTAAAAGAGATTTCAATCTTCATACTCATTTCTTTCAGTGGAACCCAAAGAGCTGGCCCACAGGAGCCCCTACTGCCGTCATCCGTCCTCTCTCATGTTCTTATGCCCTAAAATCCCAGAACCTCTCACATTTCTACACCCATGACATTCTCTTATCCTGCTGTCTTGGGCTCCTCAACCCCTCTGTCCTCACTCCCATCTCCACGGGTCAAGCACAGGATCTCAGGCAGTTGTCTCTCCTCCGGAGGAAATGTCAGTCTCCGTGCTTGAGAACCCATCCTCAGCACACTTCTCTGCCTACTCCTTGTTCTTTTTCTCCTCAGAGAGTGGAGGCAGTAGTAGGCGACCAAGAAGGCTGTGATACACTCCCAGCCTGCTGCTAATTGTTACCTTATCACAGCTGCTTAAAAGGCTCATTACGTGCCTCGCATGTGAAGTCTTGGACTTCGTGGGAGCCACATAAATCATGCATTCAGACACTGAATGGACCATTCAGACACGGTGAATTGCACAAGCCTACAAAGCTACTCAGTTAACTTGTCCCAAGCCGGTCCCCTCTCCATCATGTTACCCTGAACTTCTTGGGAATTTCCTGATTATTGCATTTGTAATAGTTCCCTTTTAAGGCACACAGACAAACTTCTTTCAGTTTTCCCCCAAATTTCCTAGTTCAGGGGACTAGGAAATTCTCATAAGATTCTGCCTGCTATTGCTCCCTTTATTCCCCAATCAATCAACCGTCATCTTTTCACCTTCCCCTACCCCCTGTCCCCGATCCCATTGCTTCAGAAAGGAGCAAATTCAGAGCTGGCCTCATTTCAAGAGTTCTGCAGAAATATCAGTACTTTAGAGGAGCAGAACCTCTCTATGATACCAGGATGGAGAAGAGGTAACGAAAGGGAAGAGAAAATCCTTACACAGAAAACTACCTGATACAGACAAAAACCTACACTGGGAACCTCTCTTGTGGATGAAAAAGATCTTTTTCCCCCTTTGTAGAAACTACAAGATTTGAATCCTTTTTTTAATCTAATTGGAGTATAATTGCTTCACAATGCTGCGTTGGTTTCTACTGTACTAAAACATGAGTCAGCTCTGTGTTTACACACATTCTCTCCCTCGAGGCTCCCTCCCCAACCCACGCCTCCATCCCACCCCTCTAGGTCATCACAGAGCACCAAGCTGAGCTCCCTCTGCTTTACAGCAGGCTCCCACTAGCTAGCTATTCTACATCTGGTAGTGTATATGTATCGGAGAAGGCAATGGCACCCCACTCCAGTACTCTTGCCTGGAGAATCCCAGGGACGGGGGAGCCTGGTGGGCTGCCATCTATGGGGTCGCACAGAGACAGACACGACTGAAGCGACTTAGCAGCAGCAGCAGCAGTGTATATATATATATATATATCAATCCCACTGTGTCAATTCGTCCCACGCTCTCCTTTCCACACTGTGTCCATTGGTTGTTCTTTATGTCTGTGTCTCTCTTCTAGCCCTGCAAGTTGCAAGGTTTGAATCTGACCCCGAGATTCATCTTTGTCTAATCCTGGAAAGGGAATTTTGATGTGAAACAGTCCGAGAGTTCAGACCAATCAAATAAGAAGAGAAAGGGCGGTTGGGGTGCCCACCGGTGGGAGGAGCTCCTGAGCTCGGCCCTGGAGGCCTCAAGGGTTTAGGGGCCCCTCCGATCGTGCCAGAGAGCAAGAGAGAGGAACTGGGGTGAGCAAGTGCTGTGGCTTTGTCTGTTTCCTGTTTCAGCAAGGCTGCTGTGCAAAAAGAAAGACAGTACCAGGAAGGGAAATGCTCAGGGGGCCCCGAGCCATGGATTGAGATCTTGCCCCTTTGGAGACCACAGCCGAGACCTGCCCAGGAGCTGGGATGCTTTCCTGAGCTGCTGGGGTTGGAGCCTGGGACCTCAGGTAACTGAGAAAGAGAAGGCTTCTGCATCCAGGTTGGGGACCTCCAACTCTGGGGTGGGGCGGAAGACGCTGTCTGCCAGCTTCCCTGGGCTGAATGGGGAGACCCTGTCCACTCCGGTGGTCTGAGTGTTTGATGTGGGGAACCAGGGAAGTGTCCCGTGTCGGTCTCCGGAGGCCCGGCTCCCAGCGTCCTCTGCTCCATCCATTGGATGAGATGAGCTGGGAGTCAGACGACTGAGGATGTAGGCTCCCAAGGACAGGCCGTACACTTAACAGCTCCCTCCCCACAGGGACCCTGTAGCACGCAGCTGCCTTCCCAGCGGCGTGGCTGCAGGCCCTTCGCTCCTAGCTCGCGCTGAGAGCTCTGGACTAGGAAGGTCTGACCATTCACTCACGCAGGAGGCCACTCATCACACACGCAGCCGGGAAGTAGGAGCCAAGACCGGGAAGGGCAGCGACAAAGCACTGTCCGGTGAGGGCAGCGCCCTGACCTCCACGGGGGCACCGAGGACAGCCCCCCCGGGCCAGTACCACCTCTTCCCAGAGCTCCAGCTGAGGCCTGTCAAGCTGCCAAGGGCTGCCTGGGCAGTGGCCCAGTGACCTCTCTTTGAACCACACGGGGAGCAGTTCCTTTTTCTCCCACAGCCCATCTCTGTCAGTCAGCCGTCCACATGGCTGCCTGTGTTTAGAGCCGATCAGAATAGTTGAGACCTGCCGGAAAGCTGGGATGATTCTACCCAGCTGTGCCACACCAAATCCCCCTGCTGTGAGAGTCTGGGGTCTGGGAGGGTCTCCTCCTTCCCTGAGGAGCCTTTTCTACTGCCACCCCCAGTTTGGGCAACAGGTGTCAACGTCTGCCCCCCAGGAAGTAAAGCAGGGCAGCCACGTGTTTCAACGAACCTGTGCAGGCAAAGCCTGTACGCTTATCTCCCCTCCCCAGCCCTCTGCTCTTCACAGCTGGAGGAGGCGGGAGTGTTCTCCCTGGCCTCCTCTACGAAGCCTGAGGGATCCCTGGAACCACACAGGGAGGGGATCTAGCACCCCATCTTTTAAAGGTGGGAGGCAGGCAGGCCGCACACCAGTTCTTCACTCTCTCCTTTGCCTTTCTGCCGGGCCTAACTGAGATGGTGACTGTTTGTAGACCACAAGGCAGCCCTTTCTCCCTGTAGCCCACACCCAGAAATCAGATGAACAGAGCAACAGTAAATATGGTCTCAACCCGGGACCAGCATCCCTTCCATGGGGTAAACAATACCCCCCAAAGAGGAGGACTGGGCATTCTGGGTCCTGGAGTGCTAGGTTACCTTGGAACCTCTGTCTTATAGCACTTCAATATCCAAGATCCGGAGGATGGGAGTAATAATAATGTTATTATAAAAAGCTAACATTTATTGTGTGTTATGTCCCTGACGCTTAGCATGCATTTTCTCTTTAAGCCTCATAACCTTAGGAGGCAGGTTCCCACTTTACAAATGAGGAGACAGAGAAACAAAGACAATCAATAGTTTTTTGAAAGCACGAGTGGTCGGCAGCAGGGCCAGGACAGGAGTCCACACAGTCTGAGCCCATGGCCAGGGGTCCTTGCTTCCCCTATCTACGGCAGAATAACCAGGGCCGATGGCCTGGGACACCACGAGCATAGCTTCTGACTATGGAGTTTACCTGCACATCCAGTCATTCTTAATGTAATAGGAATGGGCCTCTCAGATCCTTTCCTAAGCTTTAAATGGAGAAAGTGGTAGGTGGGACGTGAAGGGGACCCTGCAGAGTAGGAGCGAGGAGGAAAGCCTACAGAAAGGGGATAGGCACCCAGGGACAGGATGAGCGGACGGGCACTGACAACTTCACAGTTCTGCTGGGGTTCAGCGCTGCCTGAGACCAGAGGATGCCCCCTCCATGCCTGGAGAGTCAGGCACCGGAGAGCGGACAGGGCCTGACCACAAAAGACCCCCCCACTCAGGGTGTGAGCCTGCCCCACCCGTGACCCCCGAGAAGGAATGGCATGATCACAGAGAGAGAGCAAGAATCCTGCAGAGAGTTCCAGACTGAGCTGGGAGGCGCAGAGGCGTGCCAATGATAAGGGCAGAGAGGCTGCTACCTGTTGAGTCTGTCTGACCTATAGACAGACCCAAGGGGCCAGAGCCGGCAAACACCTGCAGGCTGAAGCTGAGACACCCTTCTCTGATCTATGATGCAGGAACTAGGTTCCTAAGGCAGTGGGGAGTGAGGCCGTGGATGGACAGAAGCAGCAGCTGTAAGGGGAAGTCCCTCTCCCTTCATGAGTTTCTGGGCTGACTTCGGGGACCAGTGGAGACAGGGACCAGAATTTCCAGGGCTCAGAATCCAGCTCAGCCAAAGTGAAAGTCGCTCAGTCACGTCCAGCTCTTTGCGACCTGATAAGACTATGCAGTCCATGAAATTAATTCTTCAGGCCACAATACTGGAGTGGGTAGCCATTTTCTTCTCCAGGGGGATCTTTCCAAACCAGGGATCGAACCCAGGTCTCCCGCACCGCAGGTGGGTTCTTTACCAGCTGAGCCACCAGGGAAGCCCTGAGTCCAGCCCAATTTAGCCAAGCTGCCCGAGGGTTCTGGGAGAACAGACAAAGTGGCACAAGGTAGGCAAGGGAGAGCAGGAAAGAGACAGCAGGGCACAGGGCAGGAAGGAGGGGCGAGGGCTGGGGGTGACGTGAGCAAGCAGATAAGGTGTGAAGGCACAGCAAGTGTGGCCTCTACACCAAGCCCCGTTCCCTAGGCACTTCTGGTTACTGTTTGCTTGTTTACTTCTGTTTCATTTTTGAAACACAGCCTTATTTAGGTATAACCCACGTGGTTGCAGAAGACACAATCTCTGGACTAAGGAAAGCAGGCATGCCGCCACACTTAGCCCTAACAGGGAGGGGATTCCAGAAAGCAAAGGGACCCTCTGCTTCAAGAGGTACGGAGCTGAAAGCTCTGAAATGGCTTTTGGCCAGTAACGGACAGGTGCCCAGCCGATACTGATTTGGGTTGATCTGAACCTGAGAATCAGAGCTCAGTTTATTGGGCCAGGAGTGGAATGTCAAGGGACCGATGTCAGGACCCCACGCCTGGAGGCAATAGTGCAGGGTTTCCCTCCTAAACCATGCCCAGAGCTAGGCTTGAGAGCCAGCTGCTAAAGGCGCTGCTCAAGGCTGCACCTTGCAGGGTCTGGCTGTCTGTCCAGGGCTCGAGAAAAGTCACTCGCCTATTAGTACTTTAGTAACTAGGCCAAGAGAGCATAAAGATGCTGGCCTTCCTTTTAGACTGGGGAAGAGGGAGCCAATTTAACTGCTTCTCTAGAAGTTCCTGGAAAAGGCACACGTCCGCATCCGCCATCCAAAGGGCTATAGGCTTTTGGTGATTTTTATCAATTATTTCTCATGTTCCCCTAACTTGGAGGCAGGCTGAGATGTTTGGTCAAGGAAGAAGTGGCAGCCAGAGGAATCTCGCCACTTTACAGAAGGGGAGGCACAGGCCAGAGAAGAGCAGAGATTAGTCGAGAGACTGGACCCAGAAGTCCCGAATCCCCGCGTGACATGATCCCCGCCTCAGTTTTCAACCCACATGTATGGGACACGGTGCTATTTCTGCCCCCTCATCTAGAGAGGTGGTCATTTTTCTGCCCATCTCCTGACCCCTCCCCTTTGCCTCCCTCTTGGCACTGGGCAGACCCGGGCAGCTATTCCAGGAACTGGAAGCCAAGCAACAACAGGTGCTCGGGAGGTCATCATGATCGGCCCAGACCCCAGGCCTGCCCCTGGCTTGGCCCGGTGGGCTGAGAGCTACGAGGCTAAGAGCGAGCGCCGGCAGGAGACCCGTGAGAGCCGCCGCTGCCGCCCCAACGTGACCACTTGCCGCCTGGCGGGGAAGGCCCCGAGGACCCAGCAAAGGGAACAGCTCCGGAGAGCACGCCAGCAGCAGTTTTTCAGACGGAGGAACCTGGAGGTGGAGGAGAAAGGCGAGGCACAGAGCCCGCCAGCCAGGGAGCCAGGCCCCTCCAGGAGGACAGGCCAGGCCACTGACCTCAAGGAGCCCTTGTCTTGGGCCAACAGGATCTCTTCCCCCAGACAGCAGGTGGGCCATGTTGAGGGACACACTGCTCTGGAGCGGGTGGGCTGCAGGAGCAAGGCAGCAGCCTTGCTGCCTTGGGTGGGCTCAAGGTCACTGAAAACTGATTTAAATGAAGCCCCTCCTTCCTCAGTCATCATAGAGTCTCCCTTAACTTGTTCTCATGTTTTTCTTCTTGTGGATTTTTTTTGGGGGGGGGGGGCGCAGGATAAGAGGGGTTTGTTCACCTACTTTTTATTGTTGTCGTTTTGCACTTGCCTTTCAGGAAAGAGAAAAATAATTTCACAGCTAATTCCTAGTATTCATTCCAATTCAGTCTATCTAGATATATCCTCTACAGCAGTCATTCATCCTCGTTCAACAAACATTCACTCCGTGCTTATTGTAGGCCAGGGACACAAGCCAGATCTTCTTAATGTCCTGCTGGAATCACACACACACACACACACACACACACACACAGACACACAGACACACACACACACACACACACACTTCTTATCTCCATTCTTCTATAAGGCGGCTGTATCACCCACCTTCTCTCGGGCCATCCCAATTCTACTAACTTCACTCACCTAAGGCCATGTCCGGTCCAGGAAACCTTAGCTGCCCTAGCTTCTTCAGGCCACCTCTGCTCTCTGTGGTCCTTATGAGGCTATAAATCCTTGAAGACTGTGTAACTCTTATAGGGCCCATCAGTCTGGCCTGGGAAGGAACACTGTTGACCAAAAAATCTAGGGTATGTTGAAATGAGCTCAGCTAGCAAACCATCTGTGTCTTCCTATCCATACTGTGAGCACGTGGACAGTGGGGACAGGTCCTCTAACGTCCCTGAAGTGCCTGATATTGTCCCGTCCCCAGAGTAGTTGTTCTATCAGGCTTTCTTAGCCAGCGCATCTGTTATCCAACACAGGAGGTGCTGTTCAGAAAAAGGATCCTCGAGTCCAACTGTAAAAGAAAACCAGTGGTGTACTTTCTAAGGCAAGAAGGTTTCTGAATCTTTCATGGAAAAAAAAAATAATAATTTTAAGGAGAAAAAAAAAAAAAAAAAAACACAGTTCCCTAAAGAACTCCTCCTGAACCTGTCATTATGTAAGATTAATTGAGACTTAATCTGCATGATTAGCTACCACAGGCATTCCTTAGCCTTTTCGTGTTACATTATAAAGACAGAATTTCTTAGACTTTAGTTTTCGTTTGTAAGAAGAAAATATGTGAGGCTAACTGTGGCGACTGCTACACACTCCTCCCTGTTGCTGGCCTACTTTCTCCTCAGCCATCTTCCAGCTGGCGATGAGAGGAAGGCGGTCCTCTTCCCTGAGAGGAAGGCAGTCCCCTCTAGCATATGGAAGGCACCCTGGTGACCATCTACTCCGCACTCATCGCCACACAGACAGGAGCCTGAGACCAAGGAAAGGCAGGACCTGACCCCGGTCCCCCTCACTCCCTCCTCAGACCAGTTCTCTTTTCACAGTGTCATGCTGGGGGCTTTGTAAGGGGCTGGGATCATGGTTTTGAGAGAAAGTAACAGGAGACCCGGTGGCTCAGCTGGTAAAGAATCCGCCTGCAGTGCGGGAGACCTGGGTTCAATCCCTAGGTTGGGAAGACCCCCTGGAGAAGGACATGGCTACCCACTCCACTATTCTTGCCTGGAGAATCCCATGGACTGAGGAGTCCATGGTGTCCCAAAGAGTCAGACAGGACCGAGTGACTAGGCCTTTATGCTTTTAACTGGAGACCAGCCCCGCTCCCCATCTGCCTGGGCTGAGGAGGAGCTGATCCCACCAGCCAGGACCAGTGAGGGCAGGAGCAAGGGGAAGCTTGGGGCTGTGAAGGATAGGATGGGTTCCTTTCCTTTGGTGTTCTGGACCCGAAACTTAATCACTGGCTCACCTTTCTGCAGTCAGCCGGAGAACCCTGCTCTAAGACGCTCTCTCTAGGCTCGCAGCAACACCCCCCTCCCCACTTGCTTTCCAGGTGTCAGGGACCAGTTCTGAGGTCTTTGCAACCCAACACCATCCTCCTTCAGGCGCCTGGAGGGATCCAGCTGGCCACCACCCCACCCAGGCTAGTGGCCTTCCACCACAGGCCTCTCCCATCAAGAAGGCACCCAAACACCACCGTGGTAAGAGCCTCCCACCCTCACTGGGGCCTGCAGAGAATCCTGCCACAGCTGTCTCAGCTCGCTGGCAGTGAAGAGTCCCTACACCTCCCCACTTCCCTCACTGCCTCTCCCAGGCCTCCTGAATCATCTCATCCCCTCCCTCTCAGGCACTCAGACAAAGGCAGGAGAAACACAGTCAACAATCAAGAATGATGCCAGTCAGCAAACCAAGTGAGTACCTTTCATGTTCCTGGCCCCAGCTCCCCCAAAGCCCATCCATTCCTCTCTTCTAAGCTTTCACTTGAATACCCTCCCCCAGAATTTTGTGGAGTGGAACACAAGGAACTTTCACATCCACCTTAATTAAGAAAAAGGAGGGCCTTCCCACCCTATTGGCTCTCCAGAAGAGATGACAGAAGGAATCTACACCCTGCCTCCTGACACGCCTGTTTCTTTAATCCACTGCCATTTTTGTTTTTCTTCTCTTCCAGTTATGGAGTTGCAGTTCTAGATAAGGTAAGGAAATCCTCATGGTGGAGGTGTAGAACCACATGGCATCTAATCTTCTTCAAGGTCCAGAATTCATTGGTAAACTTAGCTGGGATGGCTGGGGCATCCTCTCCCTGGATGAGCACAGACAAGGAAGCCTGGAGGGACCCTGAGTCCAGGAAGAAAATTCACTTAGCACAAGCCAATCCTGGCTCAGATTCCATGTTCTAGGATTTCGGGAAAGCCACAGTCTTCTTAAACACCCTTTTTCTTTCTCTCTAGGAAATCATCCAGCTTTCTGAGTACCTCAAAGTAAGTAGCATGAACTTTCCCCTTAGCTCCTCCATCTGTCTGCTCACGTCTCCTCCAGGTTAATTTTAACCCACTTGCATTTTGCCCCTCAGGAGGCCCTACAAAGGGAGCTGATTCTAAAACAGAAAATGGTGATTCTCCAAGACCTACTGTCTACCTTGATTCAGGCCTCTGATAGCACTTGGAAGGTAAGGGAAACCTTTGTTTGAACAAAGCTCAGGGGCTTCTGTATGTGTCCATCTCGTTCTTCTTTCCATACCATTGCAGCAAGAGAAGGAGCTTTCTTACTACGGAAGATGCCGAAGGTAGGGTTAGACATCCAACATGTCACAGTAGATATATGGGAGAGCTTGGCTGAATCCAGGGTCGTCAGCTGAGGACCATGCTGCCACTCACCCAGGGAAGACCCAGAATCAAAAAAAGGCCCTCCTTTTTTTAATTTGTTGGAAGAAACAAAAGATGGTCTCAATACAGTTCCTGTTACTGACTGTGGTAAATATCAACTGTTTTTGTATGGAATTCATATCAATATTAACTTCAGCCACCATGTACCTACTTCTCGCCCCAGACATGAATGTGAAAGCAGGAAGGGACCTAGCGATTATCTAGTCTAATTTTCTCATTTTGCCCATGAGGAAACTGTCAGGGAAGTCAGGTGACTTGCTAAAGTCACAGTGCTAGTCAGAGGCAGAACTGGAACTAAATTGAGACCTCCTGATTTTAGTTCATTCATTCAACAAATATCCACAGATCACGTTCCCTGCACTGAGCACTGGAAATAATGAGATTAATCAGACAGGGTTCCTGCTTTTAGAAAGCTTGTGGCTTTCTCAGGGAGACAGATGCCTAAACAGTGAAGAGATATGAGAAAGAAAAAAAGCGCTTTCAGGATATGGTAGAATACAAGGGGAGAACCAGGGAAGTACTTACAGTTATATTTCAAGGCATTGACTATCCATATTGTATTTTCTAGGCAAATGTGACAACAAGAACTATATTCTGGTCAGGGGATACAGCACAGGCAAAGAACCAGAGGCATGATATAGTCGCCAGCTTTTTATTATCAGGACACCTTTATATTCTTTAAAAAAGTATTAATATCCAGGGGCTTCCCTGGTGGTCCACTGGTTAAGACTCTGCACTTCCAGTGAAAAAGGGTACAGTTTCAAAGCCTGGTTGGGGAGCTAAGACACCACATGTAGCATTATTATTAAAAAATAATATTAAAATCCAAAGAATTTTTTCATTTACCATTTAGAAGTGAAAACAGGAATTTTAAAATATGCACTAAGTTTAAAATAACAGTAGACAGACTACATGGGAACTTAAATTATAGACTGTTTGGAAAATATTTTTAAATAGTGAGAGAAGTAGCACTGCTTTATACTTATGCGAGTATTTTTAATGTCCGAACAGAGGACAGCTAGACTCCCATGTTTGCATCTGCATTCAATCTGTTGTTAATACATTGTTTTGTTGAAATATATGAGGAAAATCTAACCTTACACAGAAACACAGTTGGAAAAGGGAAGACCTTGCAGATCCTGGATTCCCGGGGGTCCTTGGACTCCACACTGAAATTCCTAGACTGCAGTGTTCAAGCAGTTTGATGCCACCAGAGCAGAAAGCCACAGGTGTACAGATAGAACACACAGGCCTCACAGGCCTCTGTGAGCATCTGATCGTCCACACAGATGGTGTGCTTAGAAAGCCAGCCCACCCGGGACAGGCAGGCGTGGGACAAAACTGCGAAGCCTGCAGTGACGTCAGAGACCTCCAAGGCTCAGCCAGCCCTCTTCCCGTCGGTCACTGTACCTGACTTTGGGTGTCTGTATTCAGGGCTCCTGCTGCTTAAGGAAGTGGTTTTCGTAGCAGAGTAGTTCCCTGAGACAGACAGCTGTGCATGCCAGGTGCTTTCCGGGGCTGAACTAAACTGAGACTGTCTCATTCGTTTATTCAACAGACGTCTGATAAGTCCTGACTATGTGCTGGGTTGGGTGCGGCAGGCACAAAAGGCAGTAGATTTCCCACAGCAGCCAGGAAGAGAAAGACAAGTCATAAATAAACCTAACTGCCGCGTGCGCAAGCTGTAACAGCACTTTCTACCAAGGGACCCAGACAGAAGAGAAGGGAGCGATTCCTCTGCCTGTGGAGGAACAGGGTAGGCTTCAGAGGCAAGGGGCCACTTCAGTTGCGTCTAGGACTGAGGACTTTACCGCGACAGACTGAAAGTCGCTCACTCACGTCCGACTCTGCGATCCCATGGACTACACAGTCCATGGAATTCTCCAGGCTACAGTACTGGAGTGGGAAGCCGTTCCTTTCTCCAGGGGATCTTCCCAACCCAGAGATCGAACCCAGGTCTCCTGCATTGCAGGCCAATTCTTTACCGGCTGAGCCACGAGGGAAGCCCAACAAAGACAGAAGCAGGAATGATGAAGGGGGAGAGAAAGCAGAAAGGATAAGGGTGCTTACGATAAAGCAATCTAAATGACTACAGGCCTGGGAGTAACAGAGCGTGGGGCAGGGCCAAGGGTGATGGAAATGAAGGGATTGTGTCAGAGAAGCTTCAGAGAGAGGACTTCTCTAGTATTACGGCTCTTAAATATTTTCTGCTGAATAGGGTATGTCGAACTTAAATAGTCATGGATTCCCTTTTAAAGGACAAGTGTGTGTGTGTGTATCATGAGAATGCATGACACCCCAGTCTGAGAAACACTGCTGCGGGCAGTAAGCAGGGTAGCAATGGGCGGCGCTCACCTCAGGTCTGAAGTCCTACACTTAGCAATGTCCGCCCCATCCTGAGAAGGAGCTTGTCCAGTAGCTGTGGAGCTGTGCTCGCTTAGCAGCATATGTACCAGGGACTTCCCCTGCAGGTCCGGTGGTTAAGACTTTGTGCTGCTAAGGCAGGGGGGTGAGGGTTCGATCCCTGATCAGGGAAGCAAGACCCCACACGGCCAATAAATAAATAAGTAACACAGCCGCTGAACTGAGTTGAAAGCGATGGATCAGCTCTGCGTTTTAAATGGTTCTCTGACAACAGCGAGCACTCGGGCTCCGAGGGGGTGCAGGGGTGGGGAAAGCTCTCCTAATATCCCAGGTAGGATACAACCAGAGCTTGGGGGCAGGGAAGATTTACTGAGAGACATTTCCCAGGCAGACTCGGAAAGCAGTTTCTGCTCCACTCCACACTCCAACAGCAGGGGAGGGTGCAGGGGTTCCTCCAGGGCTGTGGCTTACTCCCTTCCTCCTTCCTCCCCAACTAATACTCACTCTTCTTGTCTTCTTCCTCTTCACCAACCCTCAGCTTCCTGTTTTTAAGAAAAATCACCTCAGATTTTCAGTTAATTGCTCTTGCTTCCCCCCAAACAATTCACCCCCTTTCTTCAGCAGAAAGTCTCAGACTGCAGTACTGGGAAAAAGTAACGAGAAGCGTGTGGCCAGAACAGGGTCTCTGACATTCAGCTACATTCAGGCCTTCGTTTCCATTTGGCCTCCCTAATTTAAATGCCCAGCTTCACAGGTAGCTCCCTGCAAACTGTTAGAACACTAGGGACCAGCTCCCTCTAGTGCCTCCAGCCTCCAAGCTGACGCTGGGCCTTTTGGATGCGACAGGCCCTGGGGCACTGCAGCGACTCCTGAGCTGGGTCCAAGCTTCAAAGCAGAAATGGTTCGGGCGGTAGAGAAAGCGAGCCCACAGTATTAGGCAATACAGGCCCAGAGCAGGGCACACTTGGGTTTTTAGTTCTGCAAACTGAAACTGAGATCTTCAGATGACAGTGCAGCGGGGGATTGGCCCTAAGCAACCTCTGCTAGAACACAGAGACGAGAAGTGGGCTGGTGCTTCTGCGGTGAGGTGGTGGTATTTCTGGAGAGCAGGTCAGAGGCAGGGGAAGCCAAGCAGAAGCAGCAGGAGCTGAAGCCCGCAGACCGGCACCCAGGTGCGTATGGCCTCCACCTCATTCCCTTTTACACCCGGGGCTACTCTGCTCTCTGAAACCCAGGTTCCTGGGATGCAAAGCCCACAGTTGGCCTGTAAAAAGTGCTTTTCCCCCATACTGTTACCACTGGGCTTCATACAGGGAAACCTAGGGCTCAGATCAGGAAATTGCACACCCCATCTGCAACAACTTGGCTGCAACTTTCCTGCCTGGCTTGGGGAGTCGAGGAAGGCAGAGCTGAGGGCCAGAGATGTGTTCAAACCTCAGACTTGGGTGGCCCTCCATCCCCACCAAAGAAGCTAGCCTGAATTGTCTTCTATTGCAACGTGAATGGAAAAGTAATCTGGGGTGCGGCTAACATACAAACGCAGCTGGAAGAGGCAAAAATATTGGATTAAAACCATACTAAGGAAGGAGAAAGGAGCTACCCAGAAAGAGTAGGAGCCTGGGGGAAATGTAAGAATATCACCAAGGACTTGTTTTCTTCCCAAACTATTGCAAGATAAACCTTCAAGCTCAGTGGGTTTGACTGCATTCTGCATAGTAAGAGTTTGTTGCTCAGTCACTCAGTCGTGTCTGACTCTTTGCGATCCCACGGACTGCAGCACACCAGGCTTCCCTGTCCTTCACTGTCTCTCAGAGTTTGCACAAACTCATGTCCACTGGGTAGAGAAAAACAGTCTGACAACCTGAAGTGTGGAGAAGGAGCTGGGGTGCCGAGTGGAGGGAGTCGATTTCAGGACCCTCGGATTAACAATGAACAGGCCACTGAGGGGAGTGACTTTTCCTAGTCCCTCCAAAGCCAGGAACAGTGGAAGTCTTTGTCCATCTCTTTTATTGGTCCCAAAGCCCTGTGGTTTATTGTAGATGCCAAATCCCTGACTCTCAGCTCTCACACGAGACGTTTCGAAAAACATTAATAGCAAAAGGCAGTTTGAAAAATTATTTTTGGCAAAGCCTTCTTGCTTTTGCAAGACCCAGCTGAGGAATACAGGAAGCAAAAAGGCGGTGGTGGGGCGGGGGTGGGTGGGGGGGTCGCCCCTTGGCTCCCTAGGTTAGAGGAATCAGCCAAAAGATCAAAACAGGAGCTGTGAGATACCACTTCCTGCCCCTCCCCCACAGGTGCCCTGAAACTCGCTGAGGGGACAGACCACAGAACAGTCTCCTCTGGCAAGTAACAGACCAAAAATGGTCCAAGAGCGGGAAATGGCCAAGCTGCACGGCTGAGGGGCCCTGGCGACTCAGGCCTGAGGAGAAATGCAATTTCTAGACCTCACAAGTGTCCCACCGGGCCTGGCTGGAACAGCCCAGGGAAAGGCTATGAATTGGCATCCACAGCATGCCCCCTCCTCCACACACACACACAGACACACACAGCCCAGGGAAAGGCTATGAATTGGCATCCACGCACGCGTACAAAACCTGCCTTAACACCCTTTCTCCCTTTCCTGCTTTCTTAAAAGAATTTCTCATCTTCAGGGGTGTGGCTGTGGGTATGTGCGTGTGTGCATGTGTGCATGTGTGTGTGTCCAGGAGAGGACAGTATTCACTTGCTAGGGCTGGTGTGTGTGGGGGGTATGTGTGGGGTGTGTGTGTGTGTGTGTGTGTGTGGCCAGGATAGGACAGTATTCACTTGCTAGGGCTGCTATAACAAAATGTCACAGGCTGGGTGGCTTCACCAACAAGAATATGTTTCCACAGTCCTGGAGGCTGCCAGTGCTAGATTAAGCTATTGACAGGGCAGATTTCTTCCGAGGCCTCCCCTTGGCCTGCAGATGGCCATCTTCTCCCCGTGTCCTAACGTGGCCTGCCCTCTGTGCATCCTGAGGTTCGAATCTCCTCTTTTTCTGAGGACACCAGTCATACTGGATATGGGCCCACCCTAATGACCTCATTTTACCTGAATTACCTCTTTAAGGACCTTGTCTGCAAGTACAGTCACCTTCTGAGGTACTGGGGGTTAGGATGTCAACATATGAATGCTGGGGGGGGGGGGGTGGACAGGGGCGCACAATTCAGACCATGTCGGGGGTAAGGGAGGGAATGCATGTCCCCCGCGGGAGGAGAGACCCCTTTAGTCTCACTGGCCTTCAGAAGTAAAGGACAATGCACTAGACGGAGAGGAGGTGAGGAGTAGAGGTGCCTAGACAGACGGGGAGAGAGGTGATGAGGGAAGGAAAGGGGAGCTTAGCAGCTTTCCTTCAAACAGGCCCCTGCAATGATACCCTCAGCCATGTGATAGAAAACCTTGAGGTACACAGGTGACTTTGGGGAGCAGTCTGATCCTTCCTTCACCTATTCCAGAGAAAGAGGAAAAGATGCTCTTCTTTCCAAACATCCCTTGCCATCTTTCCCCCTCCCCACCTCCTAAAGGAGCTCAGTTCCACAAACACTGTTTACTATAGGCAGTAGGCTGGGAATACACAGCAAAAGTCTCTGCATGCTATATTTTGGCCCAAACTCACTAACTCATTCCACTTGTTCCAGGGCCAGCTTAATGAAGACAAATTAAAGGGCAAACTGAGATCCTTAGAAAACCAACTGTATGCCTGTACCCAGGTAAGCATTCCGGAGGGCGCCTCTAGCCCAGGAATCTGAAATTAAGGGAGACAGTGCTTGAACCTCAAGCCTACTCTAGAAACGTCACCTGCTAGAGATTAATGCACACATCCTATTCACCCAGTTCTGGCCTTTACCATTTTCACTTTGGTCTCCAATTCACTCTCTCTTCCTCTCCCTTTTTCCTGCTGTCCTTCCCTTTGCACCCTGGGAAAGGAAGCCCAGCACCAGCCCAGCCAGCTCCAGGGAAACCTTGAGAATACCTGGAAAAGCAGGAAGAGGCCCTTGGTAAAGATTCAGCTTATCTGGGCAGCACTCCACAGGCCCTAACTTTAGAAGAGATGAATTAGATATTACAGTGAAGTCTCGCAAAATGATTTTCATCCCATGGGCAACTTCTATCTAGCACCAATCCCTGGGAGCAAGCAAAAGACTGAGACTCCTGGCTTTCTGTGGCATTGTTATCCACTTCCAGTAATCTCTCGATTGCCCTGCTCTTGGATTATAGGAGATAGAAAAAAATAAATCAGTTTTCACACTCAAGAAATGATAGATTTCTGACAGGTTAAGAGAATGAGGTGGACTAAATAGACTGCTCCCACTTGATGTTTGGAAAATAAGGTGGCCGTGTAGTTAGAATTTTTCAGGGGAACAGCTTTTCTAGTCTATAGGTTTGCTGATTCACTGCTTTCATTTTTGCAGCATGACCTACTTTGTCAGACTCTTAACTAAATAATGCCAAACAAGCTCGTAAGAAACTGACATACAATCCAGGATGCCAGTCTACTCATGTTCAATGGGGAATAACGCTGGCCAGTGACCAGCACGGTTAAGCCCAATAACCTGGACATAGGATCTCAATCAATAACTTCTGTATCTGGCTTCTAGTGACAATTCCAAGAAAAGACCCACTCAATATTTAAATCCAGTGGAAATGATTTCATAATGAACTCTAAATTTGCATTATCTAGACTATCTCTTACCCAGTTGGGTAAGCCAGAATCAACAGTAATAGCTTCTGGCTTTCCCAAAATCATAGGGCATAAAAATGAAAACCATGGGAAGGGCAAGTGAATCTGCAAAGCTGCTCTGGTGTCTTTTTGATCTTGAAGCCAGGAGAAATTTTTAAAATGCTAGGGTATTAATGTTTAAAATTTGAGATTACTGAAGATTGTTCAGATCACTGAGGCTATAAAAACAATTTTATTTTTTAAAAAATGCTCCCTGCCTCAAAGGAGTTTACAATCCCTTAAAAGAAGCAAATAAGTCAATGGATTAGAAATATAGATACTATGTGAACACCAATAAAACTACCTAACCCATAAAGAGTTGGGGGATAGACCTGGTTAGCCAAATTTATCAGAATTTTTACGATTCTTGGGCTGAATCTTGCATAAGCAGAAGTTAACCAGGTGGAAAGGGTGGGTCAGGATACTCTAAGTAGAAGCTTTATGGGCAAAAGCAAAGGCTGAGAAGCACAGTGCTTAGGGGACCTACAAGCAGTCCAGCTTGGTTGGAGCAGCATGGAATGAAAGTCTCGGCTTATAAGTAAGAGCCATGCCAAGGAGTTTGAACTTGAACTTTAGAACACTGGAAACCAATGAGATTGAAGCAGGTTGTGACATGATCAGGTAGAAGTTGTAGAAAGAAACCTCTAGCTGCAGGACTGAAAAGAGTTTAAAGGGAGGCAAGACTTGAAGATAGGGAGACTATATAACCCATATAATAGTATTACTAGAGTCTGAACTAAGGAGGTGGCAGTCGATAGAGGATACAGGCACGAGCTGTTAGAGAGGCTGACTTGACAAAGCTTGATAACCAACTGATTCCTTGGAGAAGGTGAGAGAGAAATCAAGGATGACTCCCTGCTTTCGGGTTTGGGGGACTGGGTAGATGATGCTGCTGCCCACCGAGATAGGAGCAGGTTCAGAAAGATGATTTCCTCTGGGAAACGCTGGATGTCAAGTGCCTGTGGAAGGCCCCGGGGAGAATGCTCAGTGTGCCTGGGGCAGCTTATCATCCCCACTCACTTCTCACATCACCTGAGGGACTCTCCCTGCCCGCCTCCAGCTTGGAAGGCAGTCCACCAGATTACTGACATCTCTGCCTTGTGGGCAAGGACCGATTTCTTTTCACTTCTGCATCCCTGCTCAGGGCTTGGAACACATTAGCTCCATGTGTCTTTGTTGAATTGCATCCAATTTACAGAAATACTCCCCTTGGGGAATGAAAAAGGTGCTATTAGAGATGGAAGACCAGAAAAACAGCTATGAGCAGAAGGCCAAGGAATCACTGCAGAAGGTGCTGGAGGAGAAAATGAGTGCAGAACAGCAACTGCAGAGCACACAGGTGTGGGGATGCCCCGTGGTCCTTGGGGCTGGGAGCCTGGGGCGGTCGGGCCGCAAGGGAGCAGTGGCACGACTCCCTGGAACCCCCGACGCACCTCCCTCTCCTCTGGTCTCCCTCAGCGGTCCCTGGCTCTAGCCGAGCAGAAGTGTGAACAGTGGAAGAGCCAGTATGAGGCTCTGAAGGAGGACTGGAAGACCCTGGGCACTCAGCACAGAGAGCTAGAGAGCCAGCTCCATGTGCTTCAGTCCAAACTGCAGGTACCAGGCCCTGGGGGCAGGGAGCAGGGGAGGGAAGGCAGGATTTAGGGGAGGGAGGTGTCAATAGCAGTGACAAGAGAAGATTCTGCTCAGCTGGGAGCCCCAAATCTGGGTTTAGCGAGGATGTCTACACTGCTCATGCAAACCACCTAAGTGTTCATTGGAATGACAGCATCCAAATGCAAAGGGCTGGACTGGAATATTCCTCAGCCTACTGCCACACCCCAACCCACTCTCTGCACCCCATCCCAGGAGGGCATCCAGTTCAGAAATGCCCGCTGTTGGCACAGAACAAAAGTCACCAGTTTACTTACAGGTTGAGTATCAACTCACACATCTTGCCAATGTGTTTTTTAAGCCATTATAGTGGATTCTTGGATCCTCAAGGGTTTCACCATTTCCAATCTGTGTTACCTTGGAGAAGTTAACTAACCACCTAAGCCTCGGTTTCCTCATCTGTAAAATGAGGATAATAATAGTATTCTATCATAGGACTGTTCTGAGGATTAAGTGAGGTAATCCATGCAAAGCACTTAGCACAATGCCTTGCACATATAAGCCCTCAATAAACATTAGCTGTTGTTTTTCATCAATTTTCCTTAGTTGGATTGGAATTCTGAGGACCCACCTTTACTGAAGCACGGATCTAGGCAACCTATCAAAGCGACAACAAGTAAATCGTCTGATCACAGGAGAGAACCTCACTGGCCACTGCCTTCGCTGTTCTCTTCCTCAAATCACCTACAAGGAAACTCTCACGAAGTCCGTTTCCTTTTCAGCCTTAATTCTTTGTGAAAAATGAGCCTACCCACTCCGCCTTGAAAAAATCGATAGCGTGAGAATGAGAAGTAAAGACAAAGTGAAGTTGTCTAGAAAAGCGATGATTCGGTATTCCTGAATGTGGGCATTTATCCAAAGGAATCCCTTGTGAATATCAAAAATCTCATCCCTTATTGGTTGTTAAGCATGAGGAATAGAGCACACTGAAGAATTTTAAAACTCTTCCTATTTTTTCCACTTCCCTCAGACTCCGTCTCTGTTACTCTACAATCTCCCCAGTTTTCTTCCTCCTTGGGATCTGCCCGCTGCCTCCACCCTAGCTAGCGCTGACCTGCCTGTCTGCCCCTCCTCCTCCCACCAGGGAGCAGACAGCAGAGACTCACAGATGAACCAGGCCCTACGACTTCTGGAGAGTGAGCACCAAGAGCTGCAGGCCAGGATTGAATGCCTGCAGGAGGACAGAGACCTGTGCAGCTCGGACACCCAGCACCTACAAGGTACCCATCCCCCTGGAGGCTTTGGAGGCCTCTGGGGGCCCAGAAGAAGGGGGCTTGGCTGGAAAAGGATCAGTCTTTCATTTGTTTGTTTGGTTGACTTGGTGATTTCATTTTACTCTGAGAAAAAGGCAGGGTTGTTTTAATCATCCAAGACCAAGACAGAAAAGATCCAGCCTATCCGTCTAAGCCAGAGCACAGTTACTCCCATAGCAGTCACGTGCCAAGACGGCATTCCTAATTTAAAGGGAAAGGTCAGCAAAAACACCAAGCATAGAAGTTTCCCAGTCAACGGCCCCTGTCAGCTGAGAGGGGACCAAATTACCCACACATGCTGCTGTGCTGTGCTGGGTTACTCATTCGTATCTGAGTCTTTTGCAACCCCATGGACTATGGCCCACCAGGCTCCTCTGTCCATGGGATTCTCCAGGCAAGAATACTGCAGCAGGGCAGAGGGGCTGGAAAAGAATACTGGAGCAGGTTGCTGTTTCCTACTCCGGTATTGTTCCGAACAATACTAGGAATGTTCCTGACCAGAGATCGAGTTGGCATCTCTTGTATCTCCTGCACTGACAGGCAGATTCTCTACCAATGGGCCACTTAGAAAACCCTATATACACAAACAACCCGTAACTCAGCCCACTGTCAATCCAGATGAAATCCACGGCAGCAGGGTTCTGGTTTACCTCTTCAGAACTGGGACAAGCAGAAGAAAGAGCAACTTCCACTTGACACTGGTCAGAGGCCATGGGCTAAACAGCATCTGTTACTAATTTCCAGCCTCAGGGGTGAGCTCTTTAGGTCTTAGGTTCTTCTATTTTGGTTTGTTTTGTTTGATTCTCAGATCAACTAAAGAGGTCAGAGGAGGAGAAACTCGCCCTGGTGACCAAAGTACAGCAGCTGCAGAGTAAGTCCCTTTCCAGATTCTCAAAGTAGCGCAGGTGGCTTTTTGGCATTCCTGGGGCTCCTGCCCCACAAAAGGCATCCAGAGAAGCGACGGGAAGCCCAGTCCTTGGCATATCCTCTACCTCTGCTTGTCCAGACCCTCTTCCTGGGCAGTGAGGTCACAGACAGTTCTTCCCAAGTTCCACATTAGCCTCTGGCATTTTTCGTTTGTTTCTACTTTTCTCCTCCTTGCCCACAACCACCACCTGCATTTCCCCCAGAATTGCAGATTTCAGAGTTTTCTAAGGTCCTTCTTATTTTATATATTCTAATTTATTATGTACATTTGTCACACAGACCTCTGCCACTGGGAATGGTTCAGAAAATAAGCTCAGTCTGCTTCCCAATTACATGTCGAGGCCAAAGAGGAAAAGGGGTGTTTCCAAAGAAAAGCTGGCAATTTCTGAAAAGCCAGAGAACCTGAAACAATGCACAGCTCTGCTGGTTGCCTCCCACCTTAACCTCTGACACCCCCGACAGAGAAGTTTCATGCAGAGAGCAATGAGTATAAGAAGAGCCAGGCAGCCTCAGGGGTCAGGGAGGGAGGACACCAGCAAAAGCTGGGCTCCCACACAGTCGGGGCTGAATGGGCAAGTCACTTCAAAATCATGCCTTTATTTATTCAGCGCTTATTTACTGAGCCCCTACCAAGTCCCAGGCACAGAGACACACTCTGAGGATACGGTAATGAACAGAACTGGCATGGTTTCCTCCCTAACGAAGCTTACATTCTAAACAAACACTACAGTGCGGTATGGAGTTTCTATGGACAAACAGGTGTCAGGTATTAACAACTGCTATAGAGGAAAACGCACAGCAGGTTAAAGAGAAACAGTTGCTATTTCACACAGGGTCAACTGGGAATGTCCTTCTTCTACGGTAACATTTACACAGAGATTTAAAGGTACATGGTAGGAAGAGATATAAGGAGGGTGTGTTCGTAACAAAGCACCACAAGCTGGGTGACTTAAAGAACAGACATTGGTTTTCTCATAGCTCCAGAGGCTGGAAGTCTCAGATCAAGGAAGCGGGCAGGGTTGGTTTCTTCTGAGGGCTCTGGGGGAAGGATCCATTCTAGACTGCTTTCCTTGGCTTGGAGAAGGAAATGGCCTTCTTCTCCATCCAAGAAGATGGAAATGGACACCTTCTCCATCTCTTCACGTCTTCCATCCATCCGCATCTGTGTCCAAATTTCCCCTTCTTGTAAGGACACTAGTCAATATTAAAATAGGACTCTAATGTCCTATTTTAACTTGATTAAAAGAACCTATCTCCAAATAGGGTCACATTCTGAAGTACTGGAAATCAGGGTTTCAACATAAGAATTTGGGGTGGGGGGGAGTGACACAATTCAACTACAGATGGGAACAGAATAATTAAGGTCTCAGCAAAGTTCTAAGAAGACACTCTGCAGTAAATGCGCTAGCACAGACAAGTTCCTTGTGTTTTCCAACAGGTCTGCTTCAGAATCAATCCTTACAGCTTCAAAAACAGCAGAAACTCTTAATAAAGAAAGGTCAGCAAACTTCTTTCCACAAATTCTAAGATATTGCTCTTTCCTTGCCCTCCTAGAGGCAGAGGGATGGACTATATGACCCTGTGTCGGGGACTCTTAGGTCAGGGAGCTAAAGGAGCACTTTAAGGACTGACTCCTCATTGGCTCTGAGAACACTTTAGCTAGTTAACCTCCTATCCTGAGAGGTATATAAACTATGGAAAGGATTTCTATTCCCTCTGAAAACATACATCTGTACTGAACATTTCAATAAATTGATTCTGAACTCAGGATTTTATGTCAATTTTTACCCTTGACTTTCCAAACCAGATCCAACTCCCCAGGTAGAAACTATGGTCACATACAACAGTCACCTCACTCTCAGCCCTCAAGTCTGCTGCCTCAGCTTTCTGCGAACTCACCAAACATCTGGAGAGGGCGAAAGCTCCTCCCTTACTCCCTGCATGTGGCCATTTGTTTTCTCATCACAATCACTGGGTAAAACATAAAGCAGGAAGCATTATGCCCACATAGGATGGGTAAGAAAATGAAGGTAAACGAAGGTAGTTGGTCGTACAAATTAAGGCTACAGCTATGACAACAATCCAGAATTTCTGACTCCCAGTCCAGGGCTCTCTTCACCAAGATGCAGACTGCCAAGGGGCTGAACAACCAGCTTTAACTACATGAAGATGAATTCTAGGCTATGATTGCCATTCTCACCATTTTGAAACAAGGACAGAAGGAAAATGAAGTTATACTGGAGCATCCAGCAAACCCACCAGACTAAAAGATGTGACATGCAACCAAAGAAACGAAATAAGCATTGTCTAAAAGTATCTGGCATTACGCAGGACTAACGATGCAGAGAAAAGATACCAACCTTGCCCTCCAGGGGCTCCAATTCCAGCTCTCTGTCCAGGCTGAGCATGATCCCAATGAGAGTTCTTTAAAAATCAGAGCACTGCCAGCCACGCAGCGTGGCCAGCGACAGGCTCTTCCTTGTTCCCCCAGTCCTCTTCCCTCTCCCCAGAAGGTTCTCTCGGTGTCAGGACCCTTCCTCAGAGGTGTGGGCCTCACTGTCATTGAGAATCTGGCTGCTTTTTTAGATCAGGCTTTGCCTGTGAGGAGCCCAAAGCCCTCCCATAACGAAGTGGAGCCGGAAGGTCCAGGGAAGGAGCAAGACTTGGATTTCAGAGACGAGCTCCAGAAGAAAACTCTGCAGCTTCTGGCCAAGGAAAAGGAGGTGAGGTGGTGACCTCAGACAGGAGGGACTCATCCTCCAGTAACAGGGAAACTGCTGGAAGTCAGTCAGACAGCAGGTATTTCAGAGCTGAAGTTGTGACTAGATGCCTGTAGGTATTCCTTTGCCTGTATAAAAACATCTTCACTTTCAGCTTGTCAATCTTTTCCTTCTTTATACCAATCTTTATTCGAAGTTTTACTAAAGAGGTACTTTTCAGAAAGTCAACCTAAACTCAAAACACATTTAATAAAACACATTAACTCCTCAAACTCTGTTGTACAATGAGTATCTTAAAACTTTATACAGGGTTTTAGTTTTGTTTTAGTTTAGTTTTAGTTTTGTCTTTTAAATAACAAAACTCTTCCTACCTACATACTCACAAAATACATATGTCCGGAAGTATTCACACGCAACTCGTTCCCCTCAAAAGAGGCCTGCACTAAGATCACTTCCAGGTCATCTGTGCCGTAGGAACTTCCCTTTTGTGTGTTCCTATTTAGAAAGCACTTGCACAACTATCACACACAACCATCACGTGTACTTACACGTATAGTACATAATATAATACGCATTATATATGACATATATAATATGCATTAATGTAAAATATGCATTTAAATGAACACATTATGGATAAGCTAGCCAAGACTGTCGAAAGCCAAACTGAAAGCTCTGACAAAGGCTGGGACGGGAGGATGGCGGTGAAAATGACCAATGACTGACAAGGTAGCTTACACAGGGCCTTCTCCTCTACCGGGGCTCTGTCCCCGCCAGAACTGTGGTGATGACCTTGTGTGACACTGTGGTGTTCTCCCCCACAGTGCAGAGAACTGCATTCGGAACTAGACAACCTCAGTGACGAGTACCTCTCCTGCCTGCGTAAGCTGCAGCACTGTCGAGAAGAGCTCAGTCAGAGCCAAAAGCCGCCCCCCAGAGTAAGAGTCTAACCTCCCACAGAGCCCGAGATGATGGCGGGATGCTCCCTCCCTCCCCCAAACCTTGCCCGTAAAATTGCCCAGCCCCTGCCAACATCTGACCGGCCTGCTCCGTTCAGCTTGGTTTACACTGTACTGACAGTATAGCAACCATGAATAGAAACACTGGCTCATGCCTCCAAGGCCAATTTTCATGGAACTCTTGAGCCTGAAGGGAAAAACTTACTACTCGCTAAAGTATGAAATGGTGTACTTTCAGTCTATTTTGAGCGCAGTGGCGAGAACAGAGTGAAGAAAGCAAGAGGAACATAAACAGAGAATAATATAATTTTGCTCAATTATTCTCCACTTTTGACTTCTATCAGTTTTTAAGTACCTGGCCCCTGCTGGCTGTGGTTTGCTGGTGCACTGACCTTTGGTAAAGTGATTTTATCCCAAGAGAGGTGGCAAAGTGACAGACAGTGGTATAAAAAGCTTTCTCTCCTCCACCAACCCAAGGTTTCCTACTGGGCTAGAAGGGGAAGGAGGAAGATTATTTTCAACTGTATCTTCTCTGACCAACCCATGTCCTCTTTCTCTTTTCTCCCCCTCCCTCCTCACAGAGACAATGCGGCCAATGGCTCCTGATGCTGATGGCGCTGATTGCTATAGCGGTGGCAGTGATGCTGGCCAATAAGGACAGCTTGATGCTCTAACTGGTGACAGCTGCCCTGGGTGAAAATCAGGAACAAGGAACTCAAAAAAAAAAAACCCCAAGAACTCAGGTTTGGGTACTTTAAGGTCTGGGTTTTCCCAACACAACTAAGATTTTTGACTATTTTTTTAACCTGCTGTAAAAATAAACAAATAAATTTCACCTGATGGTCTGTCCCGAAGAACTCTGTTTATTCCTGAAGCATCCCGGTCTACTCTCCCTAGTACAGTTCAGCACAGAAATGATAAATGGATTACAGTATTCTTCCCTAGTGTTCTCGAGATACTCGCAATTGGCACTTGAAATGATTCCTATTTGCCATCCCTGACCTACAGCTGATCATTTACCAAGCACCTTCCACACGGGAAAAGTTAAAGTCAGAGGGCCACGGCTGGCAGTGTGACTACCTCAGAAGAGATGCTGAGGTCAGCAAAGTCATTTTGAGTCCTACATCGAGTTCTAAGGTCCTTCTCCCAAGTATTTAAAATGTCCCTCAAGGACAGGAACAGGCTCTCTGGCACACTAAAGGAATACAGCAAGACTGGTGGTTGACAGCACAGCCATGAGATCCGGGCAGTGAACACTCGTAGTGGAGTCTGGGCTAAACAGTTGTCCTCTACTTGGTTCTCGTGAAAAGTATAGGGGACAGGATAGCCCAGGAGGATCCCAAACACAGTACAGAGATTCCAGGCCAAGGAACAAAGCCTGCTGCAGGAGACTGCCAGGGATCGGTCCCTCTGCAACCCCTGCAAATGTGTGATGATCTCCGCCACGAGGGCCTTCAAGTCCTGAAGCTGGTCCAGGGAGCAGACGGAAGGGTAAGGCTGAGAGCCAGAAACATCCACAAAGGCTATACTACCAAGCAGCACCTGCTCCAAATGTCGACGCACATGCTCAGGATGGACAATCAGGCTGTTCTCTGCAATCTCAAGGACGTGAAGCCCCTCAGTCGGGAAACCCAGGCCCCGCAGCTTCTCCAGGTAGCTCTGGATTTTGGCTGCCCCTGCAGAGCTGCAATCGTACAGCAGAGCTGGCTTCAGTCCCCTGGCCACAGCCAGCACCTCTGCAGCGAGATGAAGACAGACGGCTCTGGGAGGGCCCCGTCTCTTTCCCATGCCCAGGGTCTGCTGAGCAGCTGCCACCAGCAGCTGAGGACTTGGTGTTGACATGAGATCTGGTAGCGACAGTAAGCAGGGCCTTCTTAACTAGTCACAGTTCCCTCCCCTCGGCTGCTTCTCTGACCTCCAGACACTTGAAGAAGGGCCTAAAAACAAAGCAGGGGATTATTAACACCAGCCAGTGACACGGCAGGAAACCTGCCAACAGCTTTTCCTTAAGTCTTAGAGCATCTTCCAGAGGTCATTTTCCCCTCTGCTTTGGAATGCTAACCCCGCCCAGACAAGACAGGGTCACCAGTGCTACTTGATTTACTCGTTGACTTGAGTCTCCATCAGTCCCAAATTCCTGCGTCTTTCTGGCCTATCGTTAGATTTATATTGTAACTGCTGTCCATCATAAGTTTGACTTGCTGTAATTTTACTTTCTCTGCTTCAAACTTAAGGGAGCTTGGGGCAGGGAAGAGAGAGAGCAGATTTGTGAAAAATTCTGAGCATTTCACCCAAAACTGCCTTCTGAGGAAAGCTCTGGGTTTCAAAGGCACTCTTTTTCATTTCCAACTCCTCCTTCTCTTCCAGCCAAGAACAGCTGTAAGAAAAGCAATCTAATTAAACACACACTAGAATGTGGCCTACCAACCATCTCGCTGCGTGCCTGCTCCGTCCGGTCCGACTCTTTTGACCCCACGGACTGTAGCCTGCCAGGTTCCTCTGTGCTTGGGATTCTCCTAACAAGAACACTGGAGTGGCTTGCCCTGCCCTCCTCCAGGCATTGGCAGCCAACTGGGAAGCCACCAAGCATCTCACCGAGACATAAAAGTAAACAAATGAAACCAGCTAGAATTGCAAGAAGGTTGTAATTTAACTTCTGACGGTCCCGCCTTCCCCTACTAATGGACATTTTCGGACTCCGGGACGATGGGCTCACCTCAACCCCCACGCCGTTTCGTGAATATAGCATCCTGACTTGTTAAATGAGGCAGAGTTGTCTCTCACACATACTGATACCTACGTTCTTCTACTTCCGCTGCAGGCTCGCGGGCTCAGGAACTCCTTCCAGTTTCCTGCCCCTTGGCAGGAAGGCCGTGAGGCCCGAGCCCTCACCAGCAACAAAACTGGAAATTCTTCTCAGCATGTGTTTGTCCTTCACTGCCTCGGGGGCCCAAGTCGGCGAAGTCGGCCTATTGCGCATGCCCGACACAACCCTAGCTCCGCCCCCTTCCCTGACGTCACCCAGTCGGCTCCCGCGCCTCGCGTTAGAACCACCCAGCCGGAAGTGTGGGCGCCTGAGGCCCAGCCCTTTCCGGCCAGAGAGGCGTTGGCCCCACCCGTCAGCGTAGGAACGGAAAGGGGAGGAGTGGAGGAAAGCAGGCGCGTTAAGCTGGTTGTCTGCCGCCTCTGCCAGCGCCCCGCCGCTTCCCCACGTTGTGTATTATTAAGTCCAGTGTCCCACCTGACCCGGAGGACAGAAGCGGAGCACGCGCGCCGGAACACCGTTTGATTTGTTTATGGAGAAATTCACTTTCCAAACGAAACATCTCAAGATTAGCGACGTGCTTTACAGATTTTTACTTAGGTGGTGCTGTGCTGCAAAGCTTTTTTTCACTCTGACCTGCCTAAGCCCTGAATCTGAAAGTCTGAATTCTGAGAAGTGGGTGGACAAGTGTCCTGGCCAAGGTTCGTCATCTCTAAATAGGGCGTGAAGGGCATGAGTGTTTTCGCTCCAAACAGCTGTGTGCTATGTATGCTTCTAGGGCCTGGAGGTATTGGCAGCTAAGGAAGCCGACCAAGAAACCCACCTTCGTGGAGCCCAGGCTGTAGGAATTCCGTTTGCTGACTTAACATGAAAAATGAGAGAGATGGAGAAGCTTTTCAATCAGGTCATTAAGAAGAAAACGTTATTTCACTGAAAGGTTTACCAGCGATATGACCCATACCACAAAGGGGAATAATTTCTTGGGAAAAATTCATATCTAAAGAGATGGCCCAAACTTGTTGATACATGAGCACAGCAGAGGCTAAAGGGAACTGCGGGCACCTACCCTGGAAGTTTCACTCCTGGCTGTACCTTGGGTCTTCAGAAGAGAAGACCACTGTGGAGTGGAGGCGTGGCCAGCTTGGAAGGAGGACCGGCTTACAGGGCTCCCATTTTAATGTTCTTAGCTCAGAGGGCGTCAGAAGCAGAGTAGAAACTAATTTTAGAATTTTTTCCCTCCCTGCCTTTATTTTCCCATAGTAGTTAGCAATCAATCTGTAAAAGGAGAGACTTATGTAGTTCATTCATTTATTCTAACAAATATTTGAGAACATACTATGTACCAGGTACTGTGCTGGGACTGGCATCACAGTCCAAGACACCCAGTCCTTACCTCCAGCAAGTTTGCAGTCATGCAGGACACAGATACTGAGCAATTACAAGGGAATTGATTATTCTGAAAGATAAGTGTAGGGTACTCTGAGGACATAGAGCCAGGGACCTAATTATATGACAAGGGACCAGCCCAGATCCAACATTTGACCTCTCATTTATACCTACAACTAGTTTTGGGGGTTTTTCCCCCAGTGAGACGCCATGACAAATCTTCATGCACCATTTCACCTCAAGGTTGGGAGGGAAGAAATGTTCTTTTTTTTGTTTTGCTTATCAATATGATGTGGTTTGTGTCCCAGACCACATTCAGGCAGTTCCAGAGTCTGCTTTTGAACAGGACGTGCAGATCCAGACTGTGGCCAACCCAGTGGGGAGAAGGGTGGACAGTGAAGAAAGCAAAACACTGGTGACAGCGCCTGAAGGCACGGAAGTAGAAAACACCAAGGGAGTGTGTGGTGGAGCAACCAAAGAGATAGCAGACTGAGTCTCCAAGAAGGGACACCTGGCAGCAGCACCAGAGAGGGAACACTGAGGGAGACCAGTGGCAGCCCTGCGCGCACTCTCCCAGCCTTCTGCAAAGGATAAACAGCAAACTCTGCTACTGGGTTAAGGCCTCATAAAACCACTCATTCATTCCTCTGACATATTCATAAGCTTTTCATTACAGTCACATACTAAAAGTTCAGTCTTTCTTGGCACCTAAACACTATGCTCTACACCCTTTGCCAACTCACATTTTCTGGGCCCTCATCCAGATAGGCAGCCTGTAAGCATCACATAGAAAAAGGGGACAGGCCCAGCCCAGATCCAACAGTTGTCCTCCCAATGTATTTACTGTGGATTTTTTTTTTTAACTTTGAACTATGCAGACACAGAGGCAGCCAGATGTCAATTCCAAATCCCTCACTTCACCCACTCAAATGCTCCCAAAGTATAAAATTTCTATACCTTGCATATTTCCTGGTCTCTAGAAGCCCAACTTCTGCTTTCAGTTGAGCACTCAGATTTCTCTTGGTCATACTTTAGTAACAGTAGACCTACTAGGTCCCTTAGAGACCCGAAAACCACAGCTTAAGCATTCCGAATAAACAAGTACCATTGCTACTTGTAATTGAGGGGAGCTTATGGTTTTTGAAATAAAGCTAGCCCAACTTTTTAGCTAGCTCAACTTCAGTACCAAGTAGGAGGTGGCTTTAAGGATAGCAGAGCAGACATGGACTTGCTTAATACGATATGGCCCAAAATAGGCATCAGCATTCAGGAGGATTGGGGCCTGCAACCAGAGACTAGCCTCTTGTTTTCCATTTGGGGCGTGGAGTTTAAATTATGTAGAATTTCACCGTAAAAAGAGTAAAAGGGTCAAGGACAAAGTAAAAGCGAATACCAGTTAGTGGCAGCCGCGGCTGCAATGTTCTGCACCACTCTTCACCTTGGTTGTTCAAACCCACCTACCTCCACCCAGGAGGGAAACGTGCAGGTTTGTACTACGTGAATCTTTTCCAGAAAAGCACTGCCCAGGCCTTCTTCACGCTGCCCTTAACATATTCAACACCCTGTTTTTCCCAACTGCAAAAACGCCAAATGAGAGGAAAACATCTCCATGCACAGAGGAACTGTCCTTGTCTCTTCTGTAGTCAGAGGCGTTTGCGGGCCAGTCTCAGGTCTTCCTCAAAGAAGGGAAAGAAGAACAAGGGAGCTTTATCCTCTCTGAAGTCTCTCACTGAGTCATAGACTCATCTCTCTCTCACACACACACACAGAGTGGTACAGACATACCTCATTTTATTACTGTGTTTTGCTTTATTGCACTTTGCAGATACTGTGTTTTACAAATCGAAGGTTTGTGGCAACCCTGCATCCAACAAGACTAGTGGCACCATTTTCCACCAGTATTTGCTCACTTCATGTCTATGTGTGATGTTTTGGTAATTCTCACAATACTTAAACTTCTTTTTTTGTTACGGTGATCTGTGATAAGTGATCTTCAATTTAACGACTGCAAAAACTTTATGACTCACTGGAGACTCAGATGATGGTTACCATTTTTTAACAATCTACTTTTAGTTAAGGTACGCACGTTTGTATTTTTAGATATACTGCTATGCTATTGCACACTTACACTGTGGCATAATGTAAACATAACTTTTATATGCCTTGGGAAACCAAAAGATCTGTATGACTTGCTTTATGGCAATTTTCACCTTATTGTGGTGGTTTGGAACTAGCCTGGCAATACCGCCAAGGTATGCCTGTATTTGAGTGGTAGCAAGTTGAACACCTGACCACAGAATCCCTAACCTTTTTCTATGTCAACAGCTTCCTTTGAGAAGCTCAATTTGTGAGCTTTTACTCCACAGGCTGGGTGACTTTCAGACTTTGGCACCTATTTCTATTTAGATATCAAGCTTAGTTTCTAAGCAACCAGCTGGCACCCCTCCTTCCCTCTTCCCCCATCAGGGAACCAGCCTACTATACTAGCATAACAGGTCAAACGGAGATCAATCCTGGACAAATCAGTGCTTCAGGGGACTTTAATGAAAGCAAAGGCAAAAAAAAAAAAAATGGCGCAAGAACAAGGCAGAAGGGTTCTGTTCCAAGCAGTTTTGCCTTGTACAAATAGAATGAAGTCATCAAGTCAGTCTTAAAGCTGGCATTATTTCAGGCATCATTCTAACTCCTTCACTTTACAGTAACAAATATGAAACCCAGAGGTTAAATGACTGGGTTCAAGGTCTCCCCACTGGAAGCAAAGCTGCAGTTAGAACCCTGTTGTCCAGACTCCAGGCTAAATCTTCTATTGATACTACATTACACTACCTTGGGAAGTTTAAAGAAGAACAGGAAAGTATGAAGCGTGATTTTTTTCATAAATTAAATCAACTTTAAAAGCTAGACATACTTGGAGAGTCAGAGACTACTAATATTGTTAGAAGAAAGGCTTGAAAGCTGGTTAAATCTGAAAAGTAAAAAATATTCATATGTACAATATTGTAAAAAAAAAAAAAAAGGAAGATGGTATTCATGATTACTGGGTTGGCAGGGCAGCGGGCAGTTGCATGCTGGGGGCAGGCTGCATAGGCTGCCAGCTTTCCTGGGTTTGCAGGATGCGGTACAGCTGCTTCAGCTGGGCAACGATGTTATCCTTGATGTCTGGAGTTGAGATCTGCAGGCGGACACTGCCACTGTCAAAGGATCGTGTGAAGTCACCGGAAAACATCTCATAGATCATCCGAGCCACCACCGGAATGACCTGCTCAGGACACAGAGCACACAGGTATCCTCTGAGAAAAAAGTTCACAGAAAGAAAAAAAACACAAACCAGCAGGAGGGACCCAAGATTGAAGGAAGGACTAGTGAGACCATAGGGACATCCCCAACTTTAATGTCTAGACACAGAATATGCTTTCATCTCTCTGGACTATCCTGCCAAGGTGCACTTTAGAATTTGGTTCAGATGAAGGTAAAGAACCGAGAGGCAGCATCACATCACATACCTAAATAGCTGCTTATTGACAAAGACTCTTACTCAGATTTCATCTGTTGCCTATCCTGTTGCACAATCCACAGCCGAACCCAAGTGGTCTTGCTGCCACTTTCCAGAATATGCCCTTAAAGTAGCTCAAAAGACTTCTAAAAGAGCTGCAAAGAGTCATATCCTATTAGGCTTCTGCAAGACTCTAAAGTCAGTGAGAAAACAAAGTCTCCCGTGAATCAGTAATTTGCCTTGAGGACCCTCTATACTCCAGCCTGGTTCTACTGTACAATATACAAAACTTTGTTGCTATTCCGTCTAATAGGATTAAAATCCACACAGGCTGATGGATACCTCAACTCAGGGCTCAACCCCAGACCTATGGGCTAAAGCATTGATAAAAAAGCAAAGAGTTGTTGACAATTATCTCCTCACCTGAACCAAGATGAGTTTCCTTTCCTGGGGTTTCCCATCTGGCCATTCTTCCCCAAAGCATAAGTAGATCTCAAATGGTGGCTGCTTCTCTATCTGTCCTTTCTGGTGGGCAATGAGATCTGTAGAATAGGGAAGGGCAGTTTGGTGTACTGGGTCATTCCATATCCACTCAGTAAATACCAGCTTTTATGTTATGTTGTCTGGTATAGTAGCCACTTGCCACATGTGGCTACTGCATTTAAATTCATTAAAAGTAAATGGCTCCTTAGTCACATTAGTAACATCTACATACTCAACAGCCACATGTGGCTAGTGACTAACATACCAAACAACACAAATATAGAAGATTTTCATCATTTCAGAGGGTTTTATCAGACACCACTTAAACTAGACTTGGGGTTCAAATCACATTGGAAGATTTACATCTCATTCCTCTCCTTAAATACACCTGCTTGAATTTGCCACTCAAATATGTCCCAAACGAAAAGACTATATGTTTAACCAATTATGATGAGTAGCGTCACCTTCGAAAGTGAAGGATAAATAAGTTGGTGGACTCTGGGGAGCAATGAAAGGCTGTCTCCCTCTTCTGCCAACAAAGGTACCACAACCAACCTAAAACTGGCTTCACATATGTGAAGCTATATATATAGCTTTGGAGTGGAACATCCTTCTGCCCCAGTCACCTTTATTTTTCAGAATCAAGGTTCTCTTCTACCTTGACTTCTTGCTGAAGAAACTGTTTCCTTAAGATCTTTGCAGAGCCAGGAGAGGCGGGGCAGCAAGGAGGAAGACATACTTGCAGGGAGCTGTTCCCACCCGTCAATCCTCTGAAAAAAGACTCACCACTCAGGAACGTTTCCAGACAAAACAGTTTGACCTTCTTCTGTCTCTCAATCAGGTTGGGGGCAACAAGTGATGGGGCACATGGCCCAGACCAGTACACCTTGCACTGGCACAGCCTGATGGCATAGATGGCGTGCCCGCTGACCTCCAGAATCAGTCCTCTATCCATGACGTCTAGCAGCTTGCTGGTGAAGAGCTTCTGCTTCTCATTGGTGATGTGTTCTGGCCCCGGGAACTTGACCTGTTCCAGGCTGACGGGACCAAAGAGCTCCTCCTGGTCAGGCATGGGACCCAGGTCCCCATAAAAGAGCCGGCAGCCTTGGGGGTTGCTCACGGTCATGGTCTGTCCGTACTCCTTCCCACGGTACTGAAACTTGATGTCCAGGTCAGTCACTGCAACGTAAGATGGGACAGTGAGAGTCCTGCTCCACTGCTCTGTCTGTCCATACCTAAGACTTGTGCAAGTCCATTAGGATCAAGCCACCTTTCAGCCAGCATCCAGGAAGGCCACTGGCATAGATATCCTTCCTGCCACACAGGGAGACATCAACATATCCTGGGAGTATTCCCTCGAAAGGCTGCCTTGAAGCAAACAGTTCAAAGTCCATCTGTACTATCTAGGTTCAATCTCCACTCCCTAAGAGCTAGAATTCCTCCAACCAAAGTTCCGGGTCCTAGTCTCCCCATTTTGTACTGAGTCTTTACATCAATAGGCGTTGGAAGGAGCTGAAAAAACTAAGGCAGCATCTGGTTTGTGTTATCATTTTTGACTCACTGTTTAAAGAAACCAGAGAGACAATAAAAAGTACCAAGCCATCTTTCTGAAAAGTACACAGATGAGCACACACAGTCGACCTGTTCTAATAACACATCACAAAAGGACACAGTTCACAGCAAAGTAAATTTTCACTCAGTAAATGTCTATTGAAAGCTACCGGTCTTATCAAAGCTATCAGCCTCTTGGACAAAATGATAGTCCCCCCACCCCCCACTCCCACCGTGTGTTTTGTGAAAGGGAGAGGGAGGACATTGATTCTTCACTGAGATGGATTTGTGCACAATTCAGAAAGAGATATTCTCTGGATCCTAAAGCCCCTCGGAACCCAAGAGCCTCCTTGACCAAATCCACAGTCATTAACCTCCCTATCCTACAACTAACCTGGTCCCCAAATACCCTAGGCAAACTGATAAACCCAGGCCTTCCACCCACCTAAGAGGTGAGTAACGCAGAGCTGCACAGCAGCCAATCAGAACATCTCCTTGGGCAAGCAAGTATGGGCTAATGTTTCTTTACTTCTTCCCCAGTGACTCATCAGCCAGCCAGGAACCAGACACAGAGGCTGCCTGGGGGACTATTCTATACAAGGCAAAGAAATGGAGGCAGAAGGTGGGGCAGGAAATGGACTATAATAGGAGCTGAAGATCCAGTTAGGAAACCAAGGCTTACTTACTTGGGAGTGAGCTGATCCACAGCTCTGGAGAGCTATAGAAAGGCTGTATAGGTGCCTGGGGCACTTCCATCTCCAGAGGTTCTGTTTTGGGCCACACTGCTTCAGGGCTGCAGTTGCCCACACTGCAGTTGCCCACACTGCCTGGTGCTATGGGAGAACCTAAAACAGAAGGCTGTGGGTGAGCTGGCAGGGTCCCTCTCATGCATACCACCTGGGTCGGAGGCTTTAAAACCTTAAAGGTCCAAAACTAGACCACAACTCATTGTAGCAGCCCATCAATAATTTCCCCAACAAACACCAAAGAGAAACAAGGTTCTCCTGTTTCTGCTTCCTAATCTTGTTATTTCTGCATCCGACTCATAATTCTGACAACGTACATTTGCTGATGACTAACAGACAAGTGGGCTTCCCTGGTGGCTCAGAGGTTAAAGCGTCTGCCAGCAATGCGGGAGACCTGGGTTCAATCCCTGGGTCAGGAAGATCCCCTGCAGAAGGAAATGGCAACCCACTCCAGTATTCTTGCCTGGAGAATCCCATGGATGGAGTAGCCTAGTGGGCTACAGTCCACGGGGTCGCAAAGAGCCGGACACGACTGAGCAACTTCATTTCAAAAGACAAGTGAGTTTTCTCTGGGATTAAATTAGAATGGGTATGAATGTGAGGTTCCCTGTTGCAAAATTTGGGCCCAGCAATTAAATAGAAGCTGGTTGTCTTCTGTAAAATGAACTCAACTAAACTGGTTGATTAACTTTGAGTGTTAATATACAGAAATTCATTTAAAAACAAACAAATACTTTATATGCATGAAACTTCTAAAAGGATACTCAAGAAACTGGTAAGATCTGTCTCCTCCAGGAAAGGAACTGTTTAGAGAAAGGATGGAAGGAAAATCTTTCAGCTGATTTCCTTTTTGTATCATTATGAATTTAAACCATGTAAGAGTATTATTTAATTCCCAAGTATCCAATTAAAGAAACTGAGACTAAGGACTTGATTTTAAGTCCCATAGTAGCAAAGTGAAAAGAACTTGAGAGAATGAAAAACCCATCCTATTTCCCTGCTATTGTCAAAGTTGGCTCACTCCAAAGTTTTCAGATTTCTCCTCCTAACCTCACCTTTTATGCATCTAATTCTTCAGCAATTCTTCTTTCTCTGCCCAACAGCTCTGAAATCACAGAGGCTAATGTTTCTTTGATCCTTTGTGTACAAGTCTGGTTATATCTATGTACCCGTTTTACTTTTGTTTTTAATATATGTTCACATGTTTCCATAAAGGATCCAAGGTGGCCCGTAACATAGGGCCACAAAACAGAATCTTTAATAAGACATGAAAAGAAATAGGAAATCAGAAAAATAATTTTTTTTAATAGTAAAAAAAAAAAAAGTATATATGTGTATATATATATATATATCCTGGAAATGAGTTGTATCCTTTTAAGGGGTGAGAAGAACAGAATGAGTCAGCCAAGGATTTGGGAAAGGATCTCACGTTTCCAAATGTCCAAATCTTAAAATTTCACTAAATGGGAATGTATCTGTGGCAATATTAGCTTGAGCGAGCTCTATGATGACTGTCTTTACTCATCACTTGGCTGCAAAGTTATAAGTGACAGGGTAAGTGAAGGAAGACAAGTAGATAAGAGTCATTTCTTGACTCTCCGAGGAAGGGGCATCATCTAGAGTAGGGTATTCCAAAATCCTAAAGGAATCATCTTGCTATACTGAATTTTCTAGGTGGCAAAATTATCTCATTTGACCCATAGCAGCCAGGTAGCACTAGTGTTAAAAAAAAAAAAAAAAAAAAAAAACTTGCCTGCCAATGCAGGACACATAAGAGATTCGGGTTCAATCCCTGGATTGGGAAGATCCCCTGGAGGAGGCATGGCAACCCACTCCAGTATTCTTGTCTGGAGAATCCCATGGACAGAGGAGCCTGGTGGGCTACAGTCCATGGAGTCGCGAACACAGCCAGATGGAACTTAGAAAGGCAGTGAAAAGCTGCTCAACTGAATGCAAGTCACATGTCTAGGAGCATGTCAGTGGAAAGCTCAAGTGCAGCGGCTACAGAAGAGCAATTCACCCTGTGTTTGAGAATCCTCAGTACAACAGAAAATGCAGTACCTTCTCTGTCAAGCAGTGACCCTCAGACCTCTCAACTCATTTTTCATGGGAAGCTGAACTGAATTCAAAAGGTTAAAAAAAAAGATAAAAGTCTCTCTAGTAGATAAATTTTATCAGAGCCTAGTATTAAGAGCTGTAGAAGCCACAAGGGTCCCATGATATAGTCTTAGCAGAGTCCCATGATACAGTCTTAGATCCTGTTAAGGGAGTAACAGAAAATTTATACCAAGACAAACAGCAAAAGAATTGGCCTACAATTCATGAAAATGATGTCTGCACTTTGACCTGAAGGAAATCAGCAAAAGTTATAACAGCTGGTGTATTTGTATGTGCGATTGAGAATGAATTTCATTTTTTAATTTCTCTGAATTATCACTTAAGACTCAGAAGATGCTCTCTATGCCTAGAAGCCACCCCACTGGGATAACCAGGCCTAGGAATTCCTTTGCCTATGACCCCTACTTGCTAACAGACTGGCGACCTGGCCACAGGGTCCGGTCACTGCTCCCAGGGCAGCAGTGGATATGGTGTCAACAGTTGCAAAATGAAAGCCCCTGACCTCCTCGTCCTCCTCCGCACCCCTCCATCACCCCTCTCACCATTGATGTTCAGGAAGGGGAAGGTGTCCTGAATGGGGACGTGGTGCTGTGACTGGTCCAGCTCGTCTTCCTCATCTTCTTCATCCACATCATTGTCTTTCTCATCCCAAGGAGCAGACCCAGTGGATCCTTCCCGAAAAACAGACACACAAGCCCACAAGCGAGCCGTTCACTCTTCACGGTCATCCTGGTAGCTGACCCACTGTTCAAGCTAGCCACTGCCAGCACAGAGGCTCCTGGGGTTCAGCGTGCATCCCCAATGCCCTAGCCAAAGTGGGGGGACTGAAGTTGTTCATCCCGCCTTCCACCTCCTTCTCTAGAACCCTAATATAAGCTCTCATCCCCTCCCCTACCCAGGAGCTGCACACCCTATTCCCTTCTAGAAAACTTTTAACTTCTACTCTAAACTTACTTTGATGCATTAACATCCCTTTTAAGGACTCAAGGACCACAGCTTCTCTCCTTTGTAAACTTAATGTTGAGGACAGAAACTTCCCTCATGGCAGGGCCTCCCTAGATTCACTGGAGGTCAAGTCTAAATTATCTGGCTCTTAGTTGGATCTTACCCTACAAATTCAATGACATTCAACCATCATTCATAAAGAGAACTTATCTAAAGAGAGCTTTTAGAATGTCATGTTAATTGATTCTTAGAACAGCCTTTGAAATAGGCAAGGAAGATGAGAGCCCGGGTTTTATAATGAAAGAAACTGAGGCTCAAAAGGTCAAAGGACTTGATTCAAAGTCCCAGGGTAGCGAAGTGAAAAGAACTAGGTTTAGAACTCAGACCTTCCAAGTTTTAATCCCTCCTCCTTCTAAACTATCTGGCCTCTCTTCTCAGTGTTGAGCCCAGAGAGAAGCTATTTTTACAGAACTCTATGCTCCCTCCATTTTCTAATGCTTTAGTGTTCCAATAAGTGAGTAGGAACACCTTGCTGAGTTTATATCTTTTGTTCTCTGAGCCTTTCTAGGGACAAGATTTCTTGCTCAGCAGTCATAAACATTCTAAGTGAGGCAGTTTTCAAGTCGACTATCTCTTGAAGGGTCTAGCCAGGAACCCAGCACACTGTCCACCTTCTCCGCAGCAGCTGGGGCCTTACCTGGGTTAATGATTGAGCCCTGGGGCTGGGGGATGTCACACACTTGATATATCTTCACTGGGTTCATGGGCACCTCCTTGGTGCCATCATACATGAGGTTGAACTCTCTGCTCTTGTTGAGAGCACAGCGGAGCTGGGCCTTCCATTTAGCTGGGTCGGGGTCATCCACCCCTTCCTGGTACTTCCCTGTCTCCACAGCCCAGGCCTGAAGGACAGGAAACTGCAGTGAATGCCTGCTGTTACCCAGACACGCTGCAAAGCACGCCCACCCTCCCGCAGGCAGACACAGACACACACGGCCCCGCGTGACCACCCCATCGTCCCAACCCCAGTGTACAGAGGCTGCAGCAGGAAACACCACCTTGGAGGACCAGGCGAAGGAGGGCCGGAGTGAGATTAAACCAGATGCAAATATAATCTTGTGAAAAGAGGAGCCTTATCTCAAGCGTTGGTGCCAGTTGGTGACTACAATGGCCATAATGAAGGGCTGAAAATAAATAAACATCTGAAACAAATGTACACTAAGATACTAATGGTAACGCTGAAAGCAGGATTGCATATAATTTTTTTTGTTTTGTTTTACTTTTTTTTTTTTTTGACATGAGTTGCTTATATAACAAGAAAAAGGAAGATGGCATATGATTTGAAGAGTGTGGCCTTGCTGTTCCCTCCCCTTCCATCTTCAATCTGATGCACAAATAACTGCAGAAACCAAGTGCCTTCAGGACTAAAATAGCCTGCAGGAGGGCAGGACATGCACTCTGAGAATTCAACTCGCTTCAGCGGGCAGCGGAGGGCCTCAAGTCCTAATAAACTCACACTGCCTGCCTTTCCCTACTTCCCCAAACTCCCACATTGGGAACATTTCTCTGGAAACCCCAGTGGCTAGTGGCCTGGGCCAAAACCCCTGTGGCCTCGCCGCTCTGGTTTTCAGTTTCCAGGTCTAACAGGCATCAGCGTGTCTGCTTCATGGGCTCTCCGCCCTTCCCCACTGTGAACATATTCTCCATGTCCGCGCTTTCTTCAGGGCTGTGTAGTACGTCCTGGTACAGAAAAGGGGGGTGTCGTCTGCCGAGGACTCAAGATCGGGAAGTACATGGCAGCCTGTTCAAGCTGACCGGGCCCATCGCTCGTCCAGTCCCACCTCCCCGCCTCTGATCCTGACTGTGGACTTCTTCCTCAAGCCCAGACGGAGTTTTTCTGCCCCGTCCTCTGAGCACTCTGGTCTCTCCCTGCAGAGCCTCACAGTCACGAGGATGCTTCTTCCAATGGCCAACCTGAATCCTTCTCCTCCAATTCACTCATTTCTTCCTACCCTCTTCTGGGGCCAGAGGGGGCTCCCCTCCTTGCTGTGCGGTATGGAGTGAAGAGGGCTGACAAGGCTGCGGCCCTCAGCGTAGCAGGCTCCATTGCGTCCAGCCCCTGGTAGGAAAGCTCCACCTTACTGGCCCCCAGTGTCCAGAGAGTCCTATCTCCAGTTGCGCCTGGCGGTGCCTGGCGGCTGTCTCTCCCTGTTTTCCCCTCCATTTGTTTGACCTCCAGGTCCGCTCACCTTCTGGCCCCACTCAGCTGGCTTGGGCAGTGCTGACTTTGGCACAGGTCTGCAAATCTCTGTGGCTCCCTGAATCCCTGCCCCTCCATGGAGAGCAGCCAGACTAACCCAGAGCCCTTTCTGCTCACAGCACAGCCAACCCCCAGGGCCCATTCAGACTCTGTGGAGGACCTGAGGCTGATGCAACAGAGGGTGGTATCCACCACATGACAGCCGTTGTCTTCATGAACAACCCGTGTTCAAACCCATTCTGAGATTCTGGTCACCGGGCAGGTCCCTATTTCTCTTCCAAAAATGGACAGAGTCTCTGCATTTTTACGGCAATTTATGAGTCCCTTTCTAGACGTTTATTTCACTCAATTCTCACAACAATCTCGTGAGACAGGCAAGACTGGTTTTATCCCGATTTTACTGAAGGGGAAGTTAAAGCCTAAAGAGATTATGTGACTTGTTCAAGACCACACGTGCGAGTGACGGTAGTAGGATCTGAAGCCAGGACTCACAGTTCCTGGTCAGAAGGGGCTGTCTGATAATGGAGGGGGCAGCAGATAGGCCTGGGTTCAAATCCTGGCCCCACCACTTATTGGCTATGTGATTTGGACAAGTTACATAGCCCCTGTGAGATTCAGCTTTTACATCTATAATAGGAGGGTAATGTCCTCCCTCCAGCATCGTTGAGAACTAAATGAGATAATGCACCTAGAGTGTGGAGCAGACACCCTCTTAATTCTGGTCATCACCTCGACACCCTTATCCTGCCAAAGGCCTGCCAGAGCTTGGGATCTGTGAAGGCACCCTCATTCTCCTCCTGACACCCAGACTTCCCCTTAGCATGCCACAAACAGATGCACAGATGTAACTAGGACAGAGCAGCTGCCCACAGCTACCTTTTCCTCAAGCCCTAAGGATTCAGAACATTCTCGTGAATGGAACCTTCAGGAACCAGCCTCTTTCCCCATGGCCAGCCACCACCAGGCACTTCAACAGCAAGTCTGGCTGCAAGCCAAGGAAAGAGGCCATACCAGGCCCATCCTCCTCTGATGGCAGCTCCAATAATTGGTGCTGGTTTCCAGATGGTTTCCTTACCACTTTTATATCATTATTAAATTTTTAAATTAAAAGCACTGATTTACTTTGTAAGTATTCACAGGCCAATTTTTTCTCTACCTCTTGTCTCTACACCCAATAGAACAGTTCTGGGATGGCTCTCCTTTGAGGTATGAGTTCACCTCTCCTGGCCCAATCTCAGCCAGAACCTGACGCATCAGTCTTGAGAAGTTCAGGATGGACACTGGATTTCACTTGACTTCCAGCTGCTAGTCAGGGAAAAAATGGAGAAACTCATTTCTCCGTGTTTTGGAGGTGCAGGAACTAAAGTTACTCAAGAGAGAGAAGACTGACCAGCACAGAGAAGTCAGTCTGGAGTGGAGGCACAGGTTCCAGAGTTACAAACCACATAACAGCCCTGCCTACAACTACCTTCTCACTGACTTCCGTCTTAGATTTTGGTTTCACTCACATTTTATACCATGCCACATGATTCAATCTTGTTTTCCATTAAGCGAAATAACTCTCACATCTGAGCTATTCTTTAGTTAAGAAAACATTTGTAGAATAAAAACCTGTAATTAAATCACCTTTCATTTTTTAAGATGGCTCAGGGGTAAAGAACCTGCCTGCCAGTGAAGGAGACGGGGGTTTGATCTCTGGGTTGGGAAGATCCCCTGGAAGAGGAAATGGTAACCTACTCCAATATTCTTGCCTGGAAAAAATCCCATAAACAGAGGTGCCTGGAGGGCTATAGTCCACGAGGTCACAAAAAGTCAGACACAACAGAGCATGCATGCATAGATGGATGAGTCAAAATGTTTTAATTTCAAAGGAAACTTGCAGAGGCCCTCAACACCCATTCTACAGGCTGTTAGGAGCCTGCTGCCACTCAGTAGTTCTGCCTGGGTCTGGATAGCCATTTCCAGGCTTGAGCAAGAGCCTTGAGTGAACGAAAGACTGACTGCTGGCTGACCCTCCAGAGCTCTAGAAACAGCCTCAGCATAAAAGCAATTAACAGTATAGCCAGTCACACGTGCCATCCCTTGGGATGTGAGCTGAGTACCTTCGACCGATGAGAAAGGATAAACGGCCTCAACCATAATAACAGACATGCCCCAACAAGAGAAATCACTGCGCCTGCTAAGTCTGTCCCCCCACCCGCATCAACAACATTCTGCTGCCTCAGCATCTTACATCTAGTACCTTCTTCACGCCAAAACTGAAAACAAGACAACAAAAACCCAAAAAGGCCTGAGAACTGGAAAATGTTTCGAGTGAGATGGTAAAAGAAGACCTTTACCTTGAAAATGGTGTTTTCCTCCTCTTGCTGGGGGCTGTGCCGGGTGGCATGTTTCCAGGGGATCTGGAAGCGTTTGGAGTCCCTGTGTAGCCAGATGAGCCCTGGGTACAGGCCACTATCCACTTGGGCCACCAGCCAGGGCTTCAGCCGAACTCTGCGGGGGTGGAGGGCCATGATCTCGCTTGAGGGGAGGGGAGAGAAGTGGGGAGAGGAGAATTAGGCCAGCCCCTGGGAAAAGTTCCCAGCCACTGTTCCCGTATGATAGAGCTACAGTTTCATTAGATTACAGCAAAGAAACTAAATATGGGAATAAACTGTGCCAGGTGGGGAAGAAAAGAAAAGAGGTTAAAAGGTTCTTTTGATTCTTATTTCAAAGCCATTTATTTTTCATGCTCCAGCCAAATCAGACTTATCATGTAAGTAGATCACATTTCTTCTATTTAAATCCTGAGGCAGAAAAATAAAAAGATGATGTCATCCCTGCTGGAACACAGTTCTTCCTGAAGTACCAAGGGAACAGGAGGGAAATTGCCCTTTTCAATCTCATCTCAGGAGAGGGAAGAAAAAAGTTATGGAAACAGCAAAGCATAGACAAGAACTTGAAGCGCACACTCTTTTTAGACAACTACGGAATGACAGCATCGTGATGAGAGAGAAGTAGGCAAAGGGGTGGGTCCTGGTTGCAAAGTCCTCACTCACATAGATGAGCAGGCAGTGTATCCACAGGAATCTGAGAGCTGGGCCTCAAGTCAGGTTTCCTTTCTCTGGGCCACCCAAAGGTTCTGTACAGGGGAGAAAAACAAGGGAAGGGGAGTATGAGCTGGTTATCCCTAGAACAATCCCGTGCTCTGTAACTGAGTCTGGTAAAGCTCAGAAGTCCCAGAATAATCAAATATCACAGCGCCTAACCCTAAAGTCCGAAAAACAGTCATGAGACACACTCCCTGCTGTTACGACAGCCTCCTCACCTGGGTCTGTTTATCTCCCCCACAAAGGGTGAGTGGAACTGATTGGCTACAGGAGCCAGCCTGGGTAAAGTCTGCAATTGATCCTCATAAAAATAGAAGGGCTCAGCACAGCCTAGCAGATAACATTTGGTGCCAGCGGGGGAAACAAAGGCCTGTCCCAACTGGGTGTCTACAGGAAAGAGCAATCCCTGGAGAACTGCTTGCCTGGGATGTTGCATTTAGAGTCTTTTTTTTTTTTTCCGGTGTTCTTATCTCACTTTGTTTTTATTTTCAGGTGAGAAAGAGATGCCTGCAAAACAACGTTCATTCAACAAATATTTGTTCATCAGCTACTGTGTGACAAGCATGAGGTCAGTAACTAAACACAATGTTTTCATCAGACTGCCTGAAGAAATCCACGCTGGAATTGCTCAAACCCCACAAGAACCTGAGAAAAGGAAGATAAATAAGTCACCTTCCCACCCAGAAAGATTCCCACTGGGGTTGCAGTTCAGAAATCAAACCAGTTGAGTCAGCTTAAGTCTCCCCCTCAGAGGAGCTTAGCTGAGGGGGTGGCCCCTAATGCGTCACTTCTTTCCCCTGGCCAGCCTGACAGCAAACGGGAACACAAACCCAGCTGGGTCACCGGCACTTTAAGAGAAAAGCAGGACCTGCCCTCACCTGAGCCTTCTGACCCAATTACCAAGCCGTGCAACTGAAACCTGCCCCCCCCCACCCCCAGCAGAGCTCCCCGTGGGCAGGAGAGGTGGCATGGGGTGTTCAAGTGCCCTCTACCCCCAAGTTCTTGGCCTTGGTGTAGGTTGCTCCATAGGGCAGCAAACCAAGCTATCAAACCCTGGAAAACATTTACCTTACAAGGAGGGAATGCATGTCCTCCGCAGGGCAAGTTCTAGCCTTCCGTTCCTCAGTCCTGGCCTGTGGTGATTGGGGGGATGGGTCTAAGGAAGAACCAACAGAACTGGAAATGGGTGGCAAACGGGTCCAACCTAGTGAGGGGCTTTTGAGAAGATCTATTGCAATACGGTCAGCCTTCCTATACTGTTCCCTGGTGGCTCAGGAGATAAAAAAATCTGCATGCAACGTGGGAGACCCAGGTTCGATCCCTGGGTCAAGAAGATCCCCTGGAGATGGGAATGGCAACCCACTCCAGTATCCTTGCCTGGGAAATCTCATGGGCAGAGGAGCCTGGCGGGCTAGAGTCCGTGGGGTCACAAAGAGCTGGACACAACTGAGCGACTAACACACTTATTACAATATGGCCAGTCCTGTGTCTAGGACTGGCAGACATGTGAAATCCATCCCTTGAAGGATTGCGGGCTTTGAAGAAGAGAGTTCCTCCTAGTTGATCCACGGCACATCAAGAAAAAAATTAAGGCAACCAAGCCAACACAAGGAACTGCACACACAGTGATGGGGAGGGAGAAGTAGCCACCCATAGAGATCAATGATTAAGATCTAGAGCCCTGTGTTCTCAGCATTCTCGCAAGATGGCAGCATGCAGGGGCAACCCTGCCCAGCCTCCTCCTCCCTACCCCACCTCCATCACAGCTAACCCTCCCCATCTTCTCAAAGCCGACCAGTATCTCCACCTGCCACCCAGTAACTAAGACTACAAAAAAATAGGCAGAAAGGGAAAATTAGGAAGCAACCAAAATAACAGGGAAAAACAGCTAATCAGACATTCATAGGCTGCAGTATCAAGCAGCTATTAACATTGAGGCATCTGAAGAATTTTTATTGGATTTGGGGAAATGTTTACATGTACTTAAGAGGGAAAAGGCATCATACAATATTGACTGGATAGTATCTCTTCCATCTTGTAACATAACATGCACTTGTGTATATATGCACATAGAATTTTTAAAAGGGGTAGAAATAAAATATCGATGCAACAAGAAGTTCTTAGTCATTACCTAAGTAGTTACCTTAGTGATGGTAAGATTGTGGGTGACTTTCATGCTTCCCTACATACTTTTATATGATTCACATTTTCCTACGATGACATGTTTTGATTCATAACTTAAAAACAGAACACTACAAGTGATATATATATATAGATATTTTTTAACCACAGGAAGCTAAGGCATTTCTTGGCCACTGGGAGGTAAAAAAGATGATGGCCTTCAGCTAATATAAACCATGGTAACAACAATCCTATATCTATATAGGCTTTATAGTTTTCACGTACGCTTTTACTTAATGTGCCTGACCTCATCCTCATGATCTACAAGTAGTATTGTTATCATCCCCATTTTACAGCTGGGTTAACTGAGGCACAGCAAAGTGTTTTACCTGGGACCTGGACCCAATACTTCTGAGTCAGAGTGTGCTGTACCATAACCTGCGACTGCACCCAGCCCTCCAAGTCTCTCCCTTCTTCTGTACACCAAGAGAGTAAACCAAAAACATCGACAAAGATCCAAGCAGCACAGAGGGCCACCAAAGTGCTTAGGGAGGAGACTGCACGACACCCACCCTTAAACACACCTAAACCAAAGTTTTCTTTCCAAACACTCTTGCCACCCAAATCCCAAGGCCCACAGAACAACCCTAGCCTAGTTGAATTCAGCTCTGGTTATCTCTAGCCGCCATTATAGAGGCTAGAGAATTCAAGGCCTGAGTCTTCAACAGGTATTCAACCAGCCACAGAACAAAGATGCTAACCCAATCATTCCCCTCACACTGGGCCCTGAGCACAGATGCTTTCAACCTCCCCAGGGCATGAACTGTCCTCTCTCACACCCCCAATCCAGGGAACAGGCCCCCTAGAAACACCCACACTGCCATCTCTGCAGCCCCTGCCCAGACTACTTTCCAGGAACACGGCCTCCCCGAAGCCGAGACTCAGCTGTCAATGATTTTGCTCAGAGTAAAACACACGCACCCTCATTTCTTGCAGACAGGCCTCAGGGAATGGTCCTGCTTTTCTTCTCCCTCCTCCTGGAGGGACCTGAAATGCCATCTTCCAAGTTCCCCAGTCTTTCCTCCATTTAGTTCAGCCCTGTTTATGGGTAAATTCTGAGCCTCCAGTCATAATTCCTATGCCCTTCCTCCCTGCTTGATTGAAGCTGGGGGCTGGAGAGAGCTAGGGACCCTGTATGGGGTGCTGGTGTCAAGTATTATACAAACATCTAAGCCTAAAGTACTGTCCTGGGTCGGCACCCCGCCTTCACCAACCCCTGCTCAAACGCGCCTTCTTCATCTCCCTTCCTGGCTTCCACTTTTGACAGCCACCAAGACAGCAGGGTCGCGTTGGGATGACCCCTTTACCACACAGCAGGCTCCCCGTGAACAGTGGCACCCCGGGCCTGCTTTCCAGCCCGGCCTGGAAGACTTTCCCCACTTCTCCACACCCGCCCTCCAGCCCCTTCGGGCGAAGAGAGCCTCACCCGCAGAGCAGCCACACCCGGCGCCACCCTCCCCAGCACCTCGTTTGGCTACTTGGAAATCCACGGGTGTCTCCCAGGCCCAGGGCGAGGGGTCTGACGGTGCTAAACAAACTCCAGGACAGAAAACAAACTGGCCGAAGCTACTGGTTGCCCCGACCCGCAATTTCCCAAAACACCCACCAAGACCGAGGGCCGGCCGGCCGGCCTGGGAAATCCCCTCTTCGGGCAGCGAGGGCCGGCGGAGCGGCGAGCCGGTAGGACCAGAGGGGTGGAGGCGCCTCAGCGCGCCCCGACGGTGGGTGGGTGGAGGCTGGGAGCCGCGCTCGCCCGCTGGGCGGGGAGGGAAAGGAGGTGGACTGAAGCGAGGGGTCGGGAAGGGTCCGGCGATCCCAAGCTGGCACTGACCATCCAGGAGCCACCTGGGTCACAGGGACAGGCATCCAGCCCTAGAGGACATCGCCCGACGCACAGATGTCCCTAAGCAAGCTCTCCTCACCCCTGCAGGCTCTGGAGGGCACCCTTCACCAGCGGGCGTGCCCTCCCTTCCCCAAGCTAGTCTCCGGACTTTGGCGTTCCCACCTGTCTTCAATCCGGCTGCCAGAAGCGAACGTCCCTCCGAACCAAGTCCCCAGGTACGATCACCCGCCGCCACCGCGCTCCTCGATCCGTAGGGCGAGCAACGCCTGGCTGCGCGCTGGTAGGGACTGCGGGCTCCTCTCCCCGCCCCGCGCCGGCCCTCACCTGCCCGGCCCAGGTGAGCCAGGCTCACGTCAGCGCCTCGCCCGGGGACGCCGCGGCCCCCACCTCCGCCGTCCGGCCCCGCCTCCCAGGTGTGGGCCCGCCCCCACGTCCGTGATTGGCGGGTCTCGAGAAATATGATACTCTGTGTTCCTGGGAGGCCCAGGCCCTCGCAGCGCCTTCCCCACCACCCTGCCCTGCTTCTCGTCCAGGCTGAGAAAGTAAACTCCAGGATTCAGGTCTAGACCTGACCCCTCGGGGCTCGTGGGCTTGTGCACTGGAAGCGACTGCGAGGAAATCAAAGTCGAGATTTAGCTCTAAATCGAGAAGGGGCCTCCCTTCCCTTCTGCCCAATAATCACCCCTTCGGTATGGAAGTGGTGCTAGTAGTAAAGAACCTGCTTGCCAAGGCAGGAGACATAAGGGACACGGCTTCAATCCCTGGGTCAGGAAGATCCCCTGGAGGAGGGCATGGCAACCCACTCCAGTATCCTTGCCTGGAGAATCCCATGGACAGAGGAGCCTGGCTGGCTACAGTCCGTGGGGTCACAGAGAGTCGGACACAACTGAAGCGACTTAGCGTGCACGCCTGGAGACAGTTAACTACAAATAAGGGTTTAGAGATTGTGGGTTGGCCTTATTACCTGTGGGCCTGTGTAAGTGGAGCAGGGTGTGGGGAAGGGACCCAGGAGGAAAGCCCTGTGGCTTCCAGGGCAGGAATTCTGCTTCTACTCTGCCCCTTACCCCTGTGACCCTGAGTGAGTTCCTTAGCTGCTTGGTTTGGATTTCCTCATCTAGTCAATGAGAATAACTCTCCTGCCTTTTCCAAATACTATCTGGTAATGATTAAAAGCATGGCCTCTGCAGCCAACTATTGGGGTTCAAATACAACTCCATCAGTTACTATAGACTTGGGGAAGTTTTCCTAAGCTGTCCGTGCTTCAGTGTCTTATCTGTGAAAAGTAAGAGTCATTGAGTCGTTTCCTACTCTTTGCTACCCCATAGACTATATAGTCCATGGAATTCTCCAGGCCAGAATACTGGAGCGGGTAGCCTTTCCCTTCTACAGGGGATCTTCCCAACCCAGAAATCAAATCCCAGGTCTCCCACATTGCAGGCGGATTCTCTACCAGCTGAGCCAGCAGGGAAGCCCATCTGTAGAAGGATGTAAATAATCATATCTACCTCAAAAGGGTATTGTGAGTATTCAAAAAATTACTTCATATAAAGTGCTTGGAATGATACTTGGCACTTCCCAACTGCAGTTGGGAATAACATTTTTATTGATATGAAGATAAAAAGTGCCATAGGGGCAGTGTCTCACTGAATAAACAGACATCTCCTACTATTAATTTTTATTTATTTATTCATTTTTAAATACATATTTTCACTTATTTATTATGAATGGTTCTTATAAGCTGTTATAAATGGGTCATTTATAATGAATTGTTTATTTTATCCATTTGCAGCGCTGGGTCCTCTTTGCTGCATGTGGGCTTTCTCTAGTTGCGAGCAGGGGCTACTCTTCGTTCAGGGTGGTGGCTTCTCACTGTGGCGGCCTCTCTTGTTGCAGAGCATAAGCCCTGGAGCACAGGCTTCAGTAACTGCGGTGCATGGGCTCAATAGCGTTGGCATCTGGGCTTAGTTACTCCAGGGCGTGTGGGATCTCCCCAGACCAGGGCTCAAAGCCGTGTCTCCTGCATTGGCAGGTGGATTCTTAACCACTGGACCACCAGCAGACAGCTCTTACTATTACCTGAAATTCAAGGCCTGTATGTCCCCTAATGGGTGTCCGATAAACGTCCCCTCCCCTTTCCCACTGCAGAGAGCCTCAGTTCATATAGAGTGCGTGTGTACAGTGAGCTGAGTACCAGCACGTCAGATGCTGCAGCACTGGGCTGTCACAGGTAAGAAGGGGCGCAAGCAGGGTACTTAGGTTTTGGAGTTTAAAGCAATGAGTGAGAGACCATGGTGAAGTAGTGTTATGGACTGAACCGTGTCCCCTAAATCCAGATGTCAAGGTCCGATAACCCCTTGTGTCTCTGAATGTACTCTGACTTGGAGAGAGGGTCTTCACAGAGTTAAACAAGTTAAAATGCAGTTATTACAATGGGCCCTAATCAGATATGACTGATGTCCTTATACAAAAGGGAAATTTGGACATAGAGACAAATGGACACTGAGGGAAGAGGATGTGAGGAGACACAGCGAGGAGACATCCATCTGCAAGCCAAGGAGAGAAGCCTGGGACAGACCCTTCCCTCCCTCGAAGTCCTCAGAAGGAACCAGCCTTGCTGAGACCCCGATTTTGAACTTCTGGCCTCCAGAACTGTGAGACAATACGTTTCTGTGGTCTAAGCCCCCCAGTCTGTGCTCCGTTGTTCCAAATGCAAACTAATTTGGAAACTAGCAAACTAATATAGCTAGGTTGGAGAGCTCCAGATTGGTAATAATGCAGACTGGATTCCTAGTCCCAGTTCAGCCTAGGGACACGGCCAGCAAAGGCCTGAAAAGGCAGCAAGGGCCAGAGCCTGAATCAGCCACTGCTTGTGGCCACTCTTACCTTCATGCAGGGAAAGGGGAGGGCTATCTCATCCGCACAGCCAGCCTATTACTGCTGGTGAGCTCACTGGACAAGCTGTACCTTCCATCTGGCCCAGGGCTGCGCTCCTGAAACCAAACAAACAATCCCCTGCAAGTATATAAGTGGGATGCAGGGGAAGACCACCAGGAGAGTGTCATTTGAGGGGAACCAGAAGCTGAAAGCGTAAGTCCACACACAGACACTCACTTTTGCAGTAGCTGAAATTACCATAACTAAGGTGATTTCTTAGTGATCTTCTTTGGAAGGCACTTTCTTTTTTTTCCTTTTTTTTTTTTTTTTTTTTTTTTGGCTCCTTTGCATGGCCTGCAGGGTGTTGTTCCCTGACCAGGGAATGAACAGCTGAGGACACAGCAGTGACAGCTTCGAGTCCTAACCACTGGACCACCAGGGAATTCCCTGGAAGATGTATATTTTAGAAGCAGAAAATTTGAGTTGGGAGGGCCCTTCAAATCCTCTGGTCTAGGGGGGAATTAGAGATGTTGCTTGACCCACAGAATTGCTTAAACATCAGGAGATTTCACAAAACATCCAGAGTCTTAGCATGTCTTGAAGAGTTGAATGCCTGGGACAGCTTGGGTCAGCAGCTTCATCAGGCAACAGCTGCCCGTTTAGAGGGAGTCTACATGTAACAGTCGGGACAACCCCGCCCTACTGGATTCACTCATTTACTTTAATTGCCTGATCCTGCTGGCATATGACTTTGCAACCTCTAGTCCAGATATCCCTTTTTTAAAGGTGAGAAAACTGAGGCCCAGAGAGGTCAAGTGGTTTGCTTGAGGTCACATAGTAAATTAGCCGCAGAGCCAAGACTAGAACTCAAGCCCAGAGCTCTTTCCTCCTGGATCCCCTTCAGCACCCTAACCAGAGTCCATTGTGACTGTGCTGCACTGGTTGCTAAAATTTTTCTAAGTTACCCATGCCTCTGGACACTGTTGATACCATGGTGAACACAGCATGGTTCCAACTCTTGCATCACCCTACTGAGGAACCAATGAGAGGGGATGAAGCAAGAGGGATTAAGGTAGAAATTAGGAGGAACTTCCTGGCTCTTCCAATGAGAGCTGGCAAGAGGCCACCCTGAGGTCTCTTTTGCTTGAGACATGCCTTATCTGCTTGGTCTGAGGAATCAGAATATCTTATGAGTCCCTGTGACAGCGCTTTGAAGCTGAAACTCCAATACTTTGGCCACCTGATGCGAAGAGCTGACTCATTTGAAAAGACCCTGATGCTGGGAAAGATTGAAGGCAGGAGGAGAAGGGGACGACAGAGGATGAGATGGTTGGATGGCATCACCGACTCAATGGACATGAGTTTGAGTAGGCTCCGGGAGTTGGTGATGGACAGGGAGGCCTAGCATGCTGCAGTCCATGGGGTCACAAAGAGTCGGACACGACTGAGCAGCTGAAGTGAACTGAACTGTGAGGGCCCTAGAGGAATCTGTTCTATGATCTCAAAAAGAGCACTCTCAGGATTCAAACATCCCCAACGTGGCTTGAACCTGCAGTGTTCCCAGCCTTTTGCCCTCTGTCCCTGCTCAGGTGAGGCACTGCTGAGTCACTCGTGAGTCTGAGTTTCAGGCAGTGGGATGTACATTTCAGCACAGGCGTCCTGATTCACAACTATAGGAAATTGGGGAATTTCCCTCTCTGGCTCCCAGGCAACTCTTAGCTGGTAGTGTTGTTTAGTCACTCAGTCGTGTCCAACTCTTTCGCGATCCCATGAACTGTAGCCCACCAGCCTTCTCTGCCCACAGGATTTCCCAGGCAAGAATACTGGAGTGGGTTGCCATTTCCTCTTCCAGGAGATCTTCCCTACCCACGATCGAATGCACATCTCCTGCATTGCAGGCGGATTCTTTACCACTGAGCCACCAGGGAAGCCCTTAGCTGGTGAGGTGGGGTCTTTTTCATGACCCTGAAGCTTTAGCCTCTGCAGTATGAAACACGTGACAGTAAAGCCATGTGACGCAAATCCTACTCTCTTCTTCTAGGCAGGGTAGAGGGCATGGCAACTGGAACCTTTCCCAATGGCTCAGTACAGTGGAGAGTATTCCTGGAAGCAGTGACAGCAAATAAGCTCTGAGATGAGCCTGAGCATCCGTGGGGCTGCTAAAGAAGGGCTGGGGACTGCAAGCTAAACAGTCCAATTCTCTGCTCTGTCAGAGGAACTCGGACCCCAGCCTCTGGAAGGCAATTCTGGAGCCCATCAGGTCTACCCCCAAGTCCTTTCAGTGACCTGGTTTATCTCTGGCTCCACCAAGGGTTTCAAGGGACTAAGGCTACAAGGAGCCAAACACACTGTCTGAACCACAGCCTAAATTGTAATGCCTTTTGGCGTTGCCTCTTCCTCTGTCCCCTCTCCTTCCATAGACTGCACCCCAGAATGCCATCCAAATCCTAGAAGCATTGAGATTTCTGCAGCAGAAATAAATCCATAAATGAATTTCACATTCCAGCCTAGACAATGACATAGACTTTGGCTCGAGACTTTAGAAGAATTCCCAAGAAAGTGTTCACGATTGTTTGTTTCTGACTCTTTTTATTCGTGGACCAAGCTGAGCCATGGTAAGTGTTCTCAGATAAGCAGCTTTCTTTATTCCGAACTTGGGACTGTATGAGAGGAGCAGGAGGAGAATAAACAAGACTCAGTAACTCCCTTGGAAATACAAGAGTCCACTTCCATCTCCCCTGGCAAAGGAAGCTTTAGACCTGCAGACAAAAGAACCGAATAACAAGTTACAAGCACCTTGAACATGAATGTTCATAGTCCCCATTTCAGATACGCTGCTCTGCTGGGATAGAGCAGTGTTGTGATACTAACTTCACGGTCAGCACCAAACAATGGATCCTGTGCTTATCTGCGGCTGTTGAAAGAGATCCTGGATATGAAAGCACTCTGAAATTCACAAGTGGGTGGGAGGGCTTCTTACTGCCATTATCTACTTTTTGTTTCCTCCTGTAAATCATTCTCTCCGGCCTCAGTCCGGTCCCTGGGGGCAGCAAGGCACAGGCCAGACAGAAACTCTGGTAAGCCATAAGCTCCCAGCCCAGGGCCAGGAGCAGGGTAAACGCTAGGAGCACAGGGCAATGTATTGACTTCAGGAAAATGAGTTGTCTGGGGATACAGGATCTTTGGGGGGCAGTGTGGTGAGAAACTGGATTTTTTTGTTGTTGTTCAACGAGACTGATTGACCGAATGTGTTTTGTCTTATCTCCCTCCCCAGGCCATTCCAGTAAAATGACAATGAAGGAATTTTTTAAAAAATGGTATTAACCCACAAGGTTAAGAGAGGACAAAAGCACAAGCAGGGAGATAAGACGGGATGAAAGATTTCAACAGAAAATATTAGGAGATGAAATATTATTTCAACAAAAACAAGGAGTGGGGAGGTCTGCTATTTTGATGATAAAGTTTTCAGTACTTTTTGATTTTAAAGCAGACAGACATAAAATTTAAGAAACGTTTTAATATGAGGACTTCTTTCCAAAGAAAGGAAAAAGGGCCCCAGGGAGTCAGGAGAGACCTGGATGTCAAATCTTTCTTTGGTACTTGGTGACAGCGGAGCTTGTCCCTGTTGCTGTTTGAGCCCAAGCCCCTTCCTCTGAAGGAGCTGAACAAATCCCACAGTTGCCTTCTAGTCCTAACAATCACCACTTTTACAGGTAAGTTCTATGGGCATAACTGACGTCCTCAGAAAAACCTGTACTTTGGAATTAGTCCAAAGTTGTCTCGAATTTCCCTTCTTGCAATTCCTAGCTGTGTGAACTGGCTGAGCCTCGGTTTACTCAGCTCACGCACAAGGATACTGCCCACGTCTCAGAACTGGCAAGGGATCTGGTCCCAGGGATCTGGCACCAGGCATTGGCTTAGTTAAAACCCAGAGGGTTCAGAAATGAGTTTGGTTTGGCTTTGGTTTAGTTGCTAAGTTGTGTCCGACTCTTTGCAACCCCATGAACTGTAGCCTGCCAGGCTTCTCTGTCTGTGGGATTTTCCAAGCAAGAACACTGGAGTGGGTTGCCATTTCCTCCTCCAGGGGATCTTCCTGACCCAGGGATCGAACCCGGGTCTCCTGCATTGCAGGCAGATTCTTTACTGACTGAGCTATGACAGAAATGAGTTACAGTGTATTTATTCTTGGGGCAGAGAGAATAGTGAAGCACCTCATTTCTGTTGATTGGACTACAGGCAAGGTCCAAGTGTGGATGTCAGAGCCTAGTGAATAATTCCTTTGGGGAGATGTCGTTAACTAAAGGGCAGACAAGGGAGGGCATAAATGAGAGGTTCTTTGACCAAGTACCTGCCCCACCTCCACCCCCCATCCCTCCACCCCTTCTCTGTGGGAATCTCTCAGCAGAGTCCACACACCCAGCCTCAACCTAGATTAGCCTCCTATTCAATTATTTGTGGTTCTGCAGAAAAGGTAAAGACAGTGTCCACAGGGGTTTCCACTCTCTTGAGTGTCTCTGGACTTGCACACTGATTTCCACACTATGGGCTTCCTTCCACACTAACTTTTTTTACATCACTTGAAACTTTAGCTGTATAACATTCAGACAGGTCATCCAATTGGGAGGCTGTCCCTGGGCGCTTACAGCCTGAACCACATCTCAGTTCCTGCAGCCAGCCTGAATCCCAATTTGTCTGACCTAAGCTGAGGCCTACAAGGTGACTAAACAAGATAGAGTGTTAACCCAATCCAGGAAGAAAGAGAAGATATACATACCATCATAAGAGTTCGGCATGAAACTCATTTACTCCTGACCACGAGAACCTGAGAGTCAAGATCAAAAAAGGATCCAGATCTTTTCTAAGACAGACCCGAACCAGAGCCCTGGGTCCATCCCACGTGAGACACAAGCATCATTCCTTCAGTAAATATTTGTTCAGTGCCTCCTATTCGCCAGACAAAATCCCCACCATCAGGAAACTTACTGCCTCCTATTGTCTTCCTCTACTCCTACTGAAGCCCTCTGTTTAAACTTTCACTTATATAGCCTTCTACCATTGTGCCCCCCCACCAGCTTCCACCCCCACCCTAATCTCTCCTAAGGCCCTTTGTGAGCTCTAATTGGTTTACTTTCCTCATTGAAAACATTCTGTAAAACTTAGAGGAGGAACTTACAGTTGCCAGGGGGAAGGAATAGCTAGGAAGTTTGGGATGGACGTGTACAGGCTGCTATGTTTAAAATAGATAATCAACTAGGATCTACTGCACAGCCCAAAAAACTCTGCTCAATGTTATGTGGCAGCCTGGATGGGAGGGGAGTTTTGGGGCGAATGGAAACACGTGCATGTATGATGTGAGTCCCTTCGCTGTTCACCTGAAACTCACAATATTGCTAATCGGCCATACTCCAATATAAAACTAAAAGTTTTAAAAAATTTCTGTGACTCCTCAGTGTTTACTGAGTCAAGAACCTTGATTCACTCATCCAGCAAATGTTTACTGTGTATCTCCTGTGGGCCAAGCTCTGTTCTAGGTGCTGGGGATACATCAGTGAGCAAGACAGAGAAAATCTTCTGTCCTCTTAGTGCTTATATTCCAGTGGTGGAGACAGACAGTAACCAAGATAAACGAATACAGTAAGAAAAGTCAGGTGGTGATAAGTTCAAAAAGGACTTCCCTTGTGGCTCAGCTGGTAAAGAATCCGCCTGCAATGCACGAGACCAGGGTATGATCCCTGGGTTGGGAAGATCCCCTGGAGAAGGGAACGGCTCCCCACTCGAGTACTCTGGCCTGCAGAATTCCATGGACTGTATAGTCCATGGGGTCACAAAGAGTTGGACACGACTGAGGGACTTTCACTTTCACACTTTCAGGAAGAAGAGGGGGTGAGGGAGAAGTGGAATTTTAGATAGACTTACCAGAGAGAAGATGACAATCTGAGTAAAGATCTGAGATCGTGAACCCTGGGGATAGCAGAGGGAAGATGGTTCCAGAAAGAGGGGCTGGCAAGTGCTAAGGCCCTGGGGTGAGAGCACACTTGCCCAATAAAGGATGAGCAGAGAGGTCGGAATGAAGCCCTGTGACCAGCAGAGAGTGAGGAGAGAATAGAGATTGTTGGGCTGTGAGATTTGAGATCTGATAGCTGCAGCTTTCACTCTAAGAGAGGGGGGCGGGCCGCTAGGGGCTTTTGAGCAGCAGAGTGGCAAGGGGTGACTTATTTTGCAGAATCAGTCTGGCTGCTGTGTTTCAGGCAGAGAGACGAGTTGAAAGGCTCCTTGCTGGCCCTCATCTGTTTGTCCAGTTGCATCTCTTACTATTCCACTGCCGCCCTAATCAACGCTTCTTCCCTGAACACACTTTGCAGCTGCTGACACATCACCCTTGATGAAGCGGCCTCTGCTTGAAATAATCGTCACAACCCGAATAATCGCTGCTGCTTATCCAGCATCCATAATTCCGTTCGATTTAAGTGTTGCCTGATTTCACTTACAGACATGGTTTCGTTTAATGTTTCTATTTTGTCCCTATTTCTTGGGAAAGCTGAGGTTTTTTACAAGTTGTTGCCAATGGCAAGGTCCTTGGGCCCAATCATAACCTACAGAACCATCGTCGCCTCTTTGTTTTCAAGTGAACCATTTGATTTCTTTGCAGGTCTCCAGACTGTATGACCCTCTGAGCAATGCCTCACAGGAATGACACACAAAGGGAGAGGAAGATGTTTAAGATAACCCTTGAAAATCAACATCAATTATCTGCATAGAAAAACCAAATCAAAAGACATTTTAGGCAAAGAAAATAGCACTGCAAAGCACCGCACAGAATGGTCAGGAAGTTGCAGTTTGCTGGCACATAGCATTTATAGGGAGGCATTAAGCAGGAAGCTATGACCAACCTAGACAGCATACTAAAAAGTAGAGACATTACTTTACCAACAAAGGTCCATCTAGTCAAAGCTATTGTCTTTCCAGTAGTCATGTATGGATGCGAGAGTTGGATTATAAAGAAAGCTGAGCACCAAAGAATTGATGCTTTTGAACTGTGGTGTTGGAGAAGACTCTTGAGAGTCCTTTGGACTGCAAGGAGATCCAACCAGTCCACCCTAAAGGAGATCAGTCATGGGTGTTCATTGGAAGGACTGATGCTGAAGCTGAAAGTCCAATACTTTGGCCACCTGATGCGAAGAACCAACTCATTTGAAAAGACCCTGACGCTGGGAAAGATTGAAGGCGGGAGGAGAAGGGGATGACAGAGGCTGAGATGGTTGGATGGCGCGACCGACGCAATGGACAAGAGCTTCTATAAGCTCCAGGAATTGGTGATGGACAAAGAGGCCTTGCGTGCTGTAGGCCATGGGGTCACAAAGAGTCAGACACGACTGAGAGACTGAACTTAACTGATTAGGTAGGAAACAGAACTGAAAGGCCTTGAAGTTTACAGCAAACAGCTGGACTTTCTCTTGTTTACAGTGAGGGAACATCAGAGGGTTTAGATAAGCAAAAACATCATTTAATTTCTAGCAAGGTGGGAATGTTGAGGACTGTGGCGACCTGGAGAATGTGATTTCCTTTTAAAGGAAACAGCCCTAGTCTGGTTGATAGGTGCTGTACAGAAAGGCAGGCCCAGTTTTGCCCACTGGGAAATCCAGATGTGTACATACAATCTTCCAACATTTTATATGTTTGCAACAAGTTTTTCAGAAATCTTAATAGCATATAAACCACCCCACAGGAGCTGCCCTTTGGGGACTACTGCCTGGAGTGTGAATAAGCGCCGCTGTGTTTTCAGAGCTTGCCACAGGGCCTGGCAGTCAGTCAGTGTTCAAACACGTTTGCTAAGTGCATGCGCATGGGTTATTTATTAGGATTCCCATTTTACACGTAGGAAACTGAGGCTCATGGAGGGTAATAGATGATGTGGGAAAGGGCCACAGTCATGTTCAAGTTCAAATCTCTGAACTTGGAAATCAGCAGAATGTCTTGTAAGAGAGACAGCTTAAGAGTAGAAGAGTAGAAACAGCTCTTCCTCAGACCCCTCCACCAGCCACCAGCCCCTACCCAGGTCGTGGGGACAGCCCATGTCCTATGCGCACCTCCACCTGCTTTTGACCCCCCTGGGGAACTCCCCATCCCACTCTCTGGGACTGTTTTCCCTCTCTCTTGTTCAGACCTAGGAATCGGAGATGATGCAGCCCACTCCCCACCTGTCCCTTCTCAGCCCACTGACATCTGTAAAACATTGAGTTGCTAGCAGTAACAGTCTCTTTGGGGCCTTTCAGATCCAAACAAGGACCCATCAGATCTTGCTGGCCAGGAGTCTGGCCAACTAAATCCTTAGGGGTACCATGTAGCCTCAAGGCTTTTCCCGCTCTCGTTCACTATTTACAAATATCTATCAGCAGAGCTGGGCAGAGCTGCTGCATACATAGAAATGAAAGGAGGTGGGAGAACAGGAGAGCCAGGGAGGGGGAATTCGGGGAAATAGAATATCAGTGTTGGAGGCTTCTAAAATCAGAGTCAGGATTTCTGCTAAGACGTGCTCAGTTGACATAAAATTAATCCTTCCTTCCTCTCTTCCTCCCTTCATCAAATCAGACCGTAGGTTGGTTAGTCAGTCAAGGGACATTTATTGATCAGTTCAGTTCATTTGCTCAGTTGTGTCCAACTCTTTGCGACCCCATAATTGCAGCACGCCAGGCCTCCCTGTGCATCACCATCTCCTGGAGTTCACCCAAAGTCATGTCCATTGAGTCGGTGATGCCATCCAGCCATCTCATCCTCTGTCGTCCCCTTCTCCTCCTGCCCCCAATCCCTCCCAGCATCAGAGTCTCTTCCAATGAGTCAACTCTTCGCATGAGGTGGCCAAAGTATTGGAGTTTCAGCTTTAGCATCACTCCTTCCAAAGAAGACCCAGGACTGATCTCCTTTAGAATGGACTGGTTAGATCTCCTTACAGTCCAAGGGACTCTCAAGAGTCTTCTCCAATACCACAGCATCAATTCTTCAGCACTCAGCTTTCTTCACAGTTCAACTTTCACATCCCTACATGACCGCTGGAAAAACCATAGCCTCAGTGTTCAACAAATTCCCATAATTGGCAGGTAATCATTTGAATGATGCCCATGACCTAAGGGTGTCACAGTTTGTTCACTTTTAATTTATTAAGAAAGGATAACGTGAGAAGGAAACACTAGCATGTTTTACCAACTATTACAGTTGGCGGGGGAAAGCTGTTGTTGTTCCCTATACAACTCGAAGAGTAACCTGCCGGTTTCTGGACTCCTTCCAGGATCTCAGATCTGAAAGCACAGCTCAGTGCTCAGTGCTCAGTGCTCTGCTTTCCCTACCAGAAGCCCCTTCTGCCACCTTGATCGCCAGTCAATTCATCTTGCACACATTCATTTTCCTTATATGGGTTTATTTTCAACTCCACTGGGGGGATTTTTCTTAAATTTAATTTTTAAAAGAGTCTTTCTTCTCCGAGGTCATTCAGCTGGGGTACATGGTGAGTAGGAAGCTGGCCAGGCCTGACCTGTCTGACCTCGTGCCCTTTCCATTAGGTCATGGAAAGGAACCCGAGCTGCCAAATGTTACATCTCATCCGTGGGCCCAGAGTGATCTCCTGGACCATCTGTCTGTCCTGGGGGCGTGAAGAAGGCACGAGGGGCTCTGCCCTTGACCCTGAATGACTTGAACCCAGGGGCTGGATCTGGGGCTTTTGAGTGGCCTGGGAACCTCTCTCCAAGGGCGTCAGTGTCTGGAGGCCCCGAGAGTTTCGGAGTTTCGGAGCAGGCCCGACTGCCTCCCAGGTGCTCTCCTGCTGGTGGCAAGTGCCAGCTCGCCTTCGGCTCCCGCCCAGCCCAGGAAACCAGAGGTATTTCTAGCTCAGGCCCAGACCCGTCCCGGCGGCCTGGATTCCACTGCCGAGGCAGGGCGCTCATCAGTGCCCAGGGACCATTTCTCTCTGGGGTTTGTCACAGAGGAATTTCCATTCCAGCCGTTCAGGGCGATGCGGGCAGCTGGGTGGCCACGGGGCTTCTCCCTCAAGCTACGGAGGGCTGGGGTCTATAGCAGGGCATCAAGGGAAGGGGAGCTCTAGACATTCCATCCCCAAGGCTGTTTCATCCCCAAATCCAAGGCAAATAGAGGAGTTCGGAAGGCTGGACTGTCTGCCTGCCCCACGGCCCAACCCTGCGTCCTGCCTCGGATTGCTGAAAGAAGGACCTTCCCACAGGAGGGGAGGGGAAGAGGCTGGGTCTGGGCATGTCTGGAGAGCCCCAATCCCACGGCCCGGGGGGGACACGCCCCAGCTCGCTGAGCTCTCCGGTAGGTGTCTCTGGGGTTAGGAAGCCCAGCCTCTGATATGACTGGGGCCGTGTTTGCATGTGTGCATACGTGCACCTGTGAGTGCATGTGTGTGTGTGTGCGTGCATGTGTGTGTGCGTGCATGTGTGTGTGTGAGCAACAGATAATCATTTAGTGAACCCATGCACTTTTTGCTTATTTGAAATTCAGATTTAATTGAGTGTCCTCTACTTATCTGGCAACTCCAGTAGAGAGGGCAGGGTTCGGGAGGACTAGACTGAGGCTGACACTCCATGCCCCTGGGTCTCCAATTTCAGGGAGGCAAGGGCCAGCATCTGGACACATATCCCTGCCTTGACCTGCTCCCCACCCTGAAGTGAGAGAATTCCTTGAGCCCTGCCTTTCCCACAGAGCTGGGGCCCCTCAAACATCAGACTGCAGTTTTGCAACTCCAGGGCCTTTCATGTCAACTGGTATGCAGCATCCTGGAGTCCCTTTGAAGATGAAAAGCTCTTCTGAGAAATGCTCGGTTGTTGTAATTAACGTAATTAAAAGCAGTTTTGCTCGCAGCCCTGTAGGAAATTGGGGGACTTCACTTCTCATAAGAAATACCTACCTCACCCTCCCAGGAGATGGCCAGCCTCTTCTAATCCAGTGTTAGGAGTAGATGTCCCTGCCGGCCCCAGTCTCTGCTCCCACCTAACTTGACTTCATTGTTGTTTTGTTGCTAAGTCATGTCAGCCTCTTTGTGACCCTATAGGCTGTAGCCCGCCAGGCTCCTCTGTCCACGGAATTTTCCAGGCAAGAACACTGAGGTGCAACACAACGTCATTGGAGGTTGCCATTTCCTCCTCCAGATGATCTTCCCGACCCAGGGATTGAAACAGTGTCTTCTACACTACACCACTGAGCCACCGGGGAAGCCCCAACCTGACTTAGACTCATCTTTTTACCTGTTCAGATGATTTTTCACTACAAGACACCCAACTGTCCCCGCCTCTCTTCCCCAGAGAGGAGATGTCTGTGCCTTTTTGATGATCAGTAAAGCCTGGAGCTAGCTACTCAGAGAAGGGGTGCTAGCTGCTGTCGTCTCTCCTCCCAGCCCAAAAGCCCTGACCACTGGGAGCAAACTCTCCTTTGATTCCAGGAATTAGGTTCTTGCTGTACCGCGTGACCACACAGGAGGTGTGTAAGCATTTCCTTCTGAAGGTAACTAGTCATACAATGGTAACCAGGGCAGCTAGAGGTCATGCCCAGAGTCTGTTCTCTAAATTATTTATTTCTAGAAGTGCACCCTTCTGCTATCACCAAGGAGGTGATCTTGCACAGGAAGAACCAGAGCGTTTCCTTCTGTAAAGGTGTAGCATGGAGGAGAGACTCAGCATTACAAATTGGGTTGTACCAAGTGAAGGTTTGTGATAAACCAAAGAAGGATGTCTGCCTTGCTCTGAATTCCCAGGGCTCTTAGCAGCTAGCTCTGGGTTTGCCGGCCTACCTACCCTATGATTTTTACCTGGCCTGTTATATGATGGTAAAGACTTACAGAAATGTTTTCTGCTGTTACTGTTGACAGTGCAACCCTCTGCCCAAACTGGCTGAAGCTTCAAGAATTCAGACAGTTGACTCTGATGATGGCAAATTAGTGAGAGGTTATAAAATTCCCCCATTGCCTCAAATCTGACTTCAGTAGTTTTGTATTTGTCCTACCCCAGACTCTCTTAGGAGATCACAAGAAAGAAAACTGGAGTCCTAGACCTCAGAAGAATAAGGTGTCAGTGCCTGGCCTTTACAGCCTGTTCCTCTCCCATACATGTACATACAGACAGACACACATGTACACACAGAGACACATGTACACACACACAGAGACTCACACACACACATACACACTCACCTGGGAGCAGCAGAGTCAACTCCTCCCTAGCCTTCCTGTTTCATTCAGTTGAACAGGGACTTGTGCTTAGTACATAATGCTCAACAGCAGTGGCGGCTCACCCTGAGCTTTGCAGATCTAGTCTCTTTGAGATTCAGTGTCACAGGAGAATGTCAGATGAATAAAGGGAGCCTGGCAGAGGCTCAGTGACAGACAGCTGTGACAAGGCCGCTGCAATGACCTTCACCATAAGACAGTGGCGACCTAGGGCCCGGAGACCCTCCGAGGGAAGAGCTGGCTCTGGGAATAGCTTGAGGCTGAAGCTGAAGCCTCCTTCCAATCCACCCACCTTGGCTTATGGGCATGCCGAGGGAAATGACTATGCTCTTGTCAAGTGAAGAATCTGGACCCTAAAGAGCTCCACTGGGAGCTAGTTGCATGCCCGAGAATGAGTATAAACAATTGAGGGGAGCTGTAGGGAGGGCACAGGGAAGGCCAAGGAGAATGCCTGTTCTTGTCTGCTGGAGCACAGCCAGGCTTTAGCAGTGACTGCTAATGAATGTAACCAGGAGTGTCCCTTTGGGCTGCGTCAGCATCATTGAGAGACTTGGCCATAACCAGGGGGAAGACTGGACTTCTGGTTAATCTACTCATGGAGAAGCTTGGTCTCTTAGTCCGTCTGGGCTGCTGTAACAGAATACCACAGACTGGCCGGCTTATAAAAAACAGACATTTATTTCTCATGGTTATGGAACCTGGGAAGTCCAGGAAGATTTGGTGTCTCCCGAAGACTCACTTCTAAGCTCTTACAAGGCCATCTTCTTGCTGTGTCCTCCCACGGTCGAAGAAGTGAGCTCGCTCTCTGAAGTTCTTTTTAAAATGGCACCAATCCCATTCATGAAGTCTCCACTATAAGGATCAAGTCATTTTCCAGGGGCCCCAGTGCCTGCTAACATCACATTGGGGGTTAGGATTTCAATGTGTGGATGTGGTGCTGTGGCTTCCCTGGTGACTCAGCTCCTAAAGAATCTGCCTGCAATGTGGGAGACCTAGGTTCCATCCCTGGGTTGGGAAGATCCCCTGGAGAAGGGATTGGGTACCCACTCCAGTATTCTGGCCTGGAGAAGTCCATGGACTGTATAGTCCATGGGGTCCCAAAGAGTTGTGCACAACTGAGCAACTTTCACTTTCACTTTAGGTACGAGAGTGGGGGATGGGGGATGGGGACACACGCATTCAGTCCGTTGTACTCATTGACTACGCTAAAGCCCTTGACTGTGTGGATCACAACAAACTGTGGGAGATTCTTAAAGAGATGGGAATAACAGACCACCTTACCTGCCTCCTGATGAAATTAAAAGATGCTTGCTCCTTGGAAGAAAGCTATGACCAACCTAGACAGCATGTTAAAAAGCAAAGACATTACTTTGCCGACAAAGGTCCGTCTAGTCAAGGCTATGGTTTTCCACTAGTCATGTATGGATGTGAGAGTTGGACTATAAAGAAAGCTGAGCACTGAAGAATTGATGCTTTTGAAGTGTGGTGTTGGAGGAGACTCTTGAGATTCCCTTGGACAGCAAGGAGATCCAACTAGTCAATCCTAAAGGAAATCAGTCCTGAATATCCATTGAAAGGACAAATGTTGAAGCTGAAGCTCCAGTACTTTGGCCACCTCATGAGAAGAACTGACTCATTTAGAAAAGACCCTGATGCTAGGAAAGATTGAAGGTGAGAGAAGAAGGGGATGAAAGAGGATGAGATGGTTGGATGGCATCACTGACTCAAAGGACATGAGTTTGAGTACGCTCTGGGAATTGGTGATGGACAGGGAGGCCTGGCGTGCTGCAGTCTATGGGGTCGCAAAGAGTCAGACACTACTGAGCGGCTCTACTGAAATGACTCAGTGTCAATGGATACCTACTTTAAAAGAGACTCAGTCCCTTTAGTTAAAAAACAGAATCGCAGGGACAACTTTGAAGAACAATTATTTTTCAGATTAGCATGTACCCTTTGTAGAAAATAGACCTTAGCTATCTTTTCTAAAAGAAAGGCTAGTGTTTTCTTTATCTTTGAATAGGGCTACAAAATTCTCTAACTTTCTTTTCTTTTAATGAGTCTTCGTGGTCTTTTTGCTTTCAGAACAAACACCAATTCCTGGGTGTATTCCTGGGAGAATGTCTTCTGTGGATCCTACCTGACAATGCTCAACACTCACCCATGTTGCCCTCATCTCCTTGCCTCAGCCCAAATACAGTCATGTCATCCACCCTGTCATCAAAGGGACTGCAGTTACAGTCACTTTAGGATTAGAGGACACAATGATCCAAGCATGCATCTGACTCAAAAAAATCCCCTGTCCAGGCAGGGTTGGAGGAGCTCTAAGTTTGCAGAATGGGGGTAGTCCCCCACTGTACTCGGTATTAACTTACAAGCAGCTTTGCAATCTGCCTTTGTGGAATTTTCAATGCAAGAATATATGGTAAATTCACGAAGGACATCTTTAGTTGCAAATCTTACTTCTTAAATTTTTTAGTTCTAGCCAGAATAAATGCACAGAGAGGAAAACAAGGACAAATAGAAAGCAGAAGAAAATGCTAGAAAATCTTCTTCATGAGAAATGTATGGTAGTTAAATATGGGAAAGGCTGACATTCATGAGGCTTCACCATGTGAAGAAGAAAAGCCGCCCCTCAAATGAAAGGCAAATCATTGCCCAAGGAAAAAGACTAAGATCACTGAAGCCTCCCACACCAGATGTAATAGACTCCGCCATTAAGCCTGTGATGGGAGGACCACGCTGGGGAATGATTTGCTAACAGTCAAAAGTGGGACAACATAATAGCTGCTGTTGGTTTGGGCTAATAGGCAATTATAAGTTCAATTTAATTCAAGATGGTAATTCTTAACTTCGTTTTTTTAATTTTTTTAAAAGTAGGACCATAGTCTATATCCCGAGGATTTTCCCCCACTTCTTTCCTTCTAAAGAAAAACATTCTCAAATTGTCCTGTAGGTTAATTACCGGTGCTTAGCAGAGTTGTGAATTTCACGGGCAAAATGGCACATAAAAGATGAGCAAGAAAAAAAATGCATCACATTTAAGCCAGGCCACTGCCGGCTGGATTAATCACTCCTCCTCTGTTCTCTCAGTGCATGGCTCATACTTTCATTCAAGAATTTACCATGTTGTGATGTCACGGAGACTCACTGGCTTCCAAGCCTTCGCCTTCCCTCTGGACTCCGAGGGCCCTGAGGCCAGGGCCTTTGTTTCATTCTTTCTCATCAGCTCCTTTGGCCCAGTGTGCCCAGTGTGCAGGAGGGCTCAGTCAATGGTTACTCAACAAATAAATACCCTCCAGGTCCGACACCAGCCCGAGTGGCACATATGAAGTGTAACCTCATTTTGTTCTTACCAGGTTCTGAGATCCGAATCCTGACAGCTGAGTCCAGTATCCTCGGGCTTAACCCCTTTGCAAACCTACCTTTCCTGAGAGGGATTGATTAGTAAGTGGGAGACAATACCAGCTTTCCGGTTCCCCACATGGTTGCCCCTTCTCCATCACTTGCTGGTTCTTCCTCATCTACCCCCACCCTGAAATTTACAAGGCCCCAGGGCTCAGTTCTCAGGCTGTATTTACACAACGAGATCTCACTGGGTCTCATTTCCTCTCTGACCACTCCCGTTTGGGTATCCCGGCATCCTGGACTACCACCCCCGACCCGCCCTGAGCCCCACGTGCTCATGTATCCATCTCCTGGACTCTCCACTTGGACATCTAATAGAAACCTCAAGCTTAATGTGTGACTTGAATGATCTTGACATTTATTTTATTGTCTACTGAGGTCACAGACGTTGTTTATGATTTTAAGTTTACATACTGCTCCAGCATTATGTTAACACCCTACGAGCTTCAAAAAACCAAATACGTTTACAGTAGGATTATCGGTCACTAAAATGATGGGAAAGGAAACTTTACAGTTGTGAGAATGCAAAAAAAAAAAAAATGTTCTCATCAAGGCAATGTTAACCCAGACGGTCATTTAGAATCTGTCAGCATGGATACAGGGATCTCTGAGCCACAGGAGCAAGCAGAGGGAGAACAGAAACAGCTAAACAGTGATGGGGAGCAGGGCCCATTAGCTTGCACCGTAAGATTCCTTCATGTTGTATCCACACCCTGCAAGGAACTAGCATGGATGGCATGGATTTCATAGACTGAATTCACTACAGTCTCAGCTTAGGAGAGACGATCAGGAGAGGCTAGAAGTACTAGCTTCGAGAAACGTTCACAAGTTCGAGGAAGCATTTTGGAGGTGGGCAGCATGAAGAGTGAACTAACTGGGACTTCCCCGGTGAGCCAGTGGGTAAGAATCCATCTGCCAATGCAGGGGCCCCGGGTTCGATCCCTGGTCCGGGAAGATCCCACATGTTGCAGAGAGACTAAGCCTGTGAGCCACAACGACTGAAGCCCCCCCCCCCCCCCGACCCCGTACTGTGCAACAAGAGAAGGCACCACAATGAGAAGCCTGCACACACAGCAGAGAGCAGCCCCTGCTCACCACAACTAAAGAGAGCCTGCACGCAGCATCAAAGACCCAGTGCAGCCAAAAACAAATTAATAAAACGTTGAAAAAAGAGCACTAACTGCTCCAGGAAGGCGTCGGAAAGGAAGATTTAACATCCTCGTCACCCATCATCATTGCCAACAGACATCAGACATCGCCAACAGACATCATTGCGATTTCTCTAAAGTCCGCATCTGATCACATAACCCCCTTGCTTGAAATCCTTTAACAGCCCCTCACCTCTGCATGGAATTGGGCCTCAACTCCCCAGCAAGCGGTTTAGAAGACTGACTTCTCATCTGCCCGTCTCTCCAACCCCTCCCCTCCCACGCACTCACCTCAGCACCGTGAACCACGAGCAGTTCTCCAAACACATCTTTCCCACCTTGTTCATGCTGTCCCCTCTCTCTGGAACGTCCTTTCGCAGGAAACTCTGACTCACTGCATCCTCTGTGCAACTTCCCATGACCTTTCCTCTCTCCTCCACGGCAGGATGAACTTCTTTGTCTTCCAGGTTCCTAAAACCCTTTGCACAAGGGCATGGCAACCCACTCCAGTACTCTTGCTTGGAGAATCCCATGCACAGAGGAGCCTGGCAGGCTATAGTCCATGGGGTCACAAAGAGCCGGACACCACTGAGCGACTAACAAAATCCTTTGTTCATCCTTCTCATCCAGCTTTTAGCCCATGGCTAATTGCTTTGTCTCCCCAGCTAGACGGTGAGGTCTTCAAGGGGAAAGTCTGAGATCTGAGTATTTTAAATCCTCAGTGCCTAATGCTGTAACAGGAACATGGTAACTGCTTAGAAAATGTTTGATTAATGTTTGCCAGAAAATGTGAAAAACAAAAGTGTAGTTATACCAACATTCCGCTAGAGGGAGGAATTAAAACTTTATCCCCTCGAAGGATGCGAGCTCAGTCTGTCCAACTCTTTGCAACCCCCTGGACTATTGCCCTCCAGGCTCCTCTGTCCATAGAATTTTCAAGGCAGGAATACTGGAGTGGGTTGCCATTTTCTACTCAAGGGATCTTCTTGACCTAGGGATTGAACCCACATCTCTTTCGTCTCCTGCATTGGCAGACGGGTTCTTTACCGCTTAGCCACCTGGGAAGTCCCTCCATCCCCTCTAGAGGAGCATTTTCCCTTGTTCTCAATAAATGAATGTAATCTGATAAAACATTTCCGTTTTAGGCTAGGTCTAATATAAATCAACCTCCGATAAGCTTGAGGAAGCATATTTAAAGGTCATTCTGTGCCAGGCTCTGGGTTTGATAATGGGTAGTTCTTATGGATACAGATGAATAGAAAGGGTAGACACTGTGTACAATAGTATTTTACATTTTCAAGTTATGTGGAGTGCACCGAAATGCATCACAAAGCTTTCTCTTTTTTCAGACATCATCTCATTTTCTAAAATATGCTCCACCTAGAGAGCTCATTGCTCTTACACAATAAACACTGAGGAATCCGATGACTACATAGCTTTCTAATTTCCTGTTGCCCTATATCCCTCATACCCTGTCTTGAACACACACACACATGCTGTTCATAAAGTCAGCAGAAACACCTCCTACAGCCTAAGGTCTAGAATCTAGAGTCATCTCAAGTTCAATACTGATGTTCGGTGAACGTGACAGAGAGAAATGCTCAACAGCAGCAAGTGACCCTCTGCCCCTGGCCCCCGACCCCCACGGGCCCCCAAACACCGACCTACCTGCTTCCTTAGCACCCAGCCTCTATCAGTTCAGCATTAATCATGGTGTATCGCAATGGTCTTCATACTTATCCATGCCTGGCTGAGGCTGAGAACTCCTTGAAGAGGCTGGCATGCACCCTCTTCTTTCTCCCAGCCTCAGCTGCTAGCCCAGCACCTGGCCCAGGGTGTTCAGTACACTTTTAAAAGTGAATAAACAAGCTCATTTCATTAGAAGGGTAGCGAGAGACTGATTCCCGCCTGCACTCTCAGGGAGGGGCTAGATTGCTTTAGGCTGTAAATAGACATGTGTGTCGACACGTGGTGGAGAAGCTGGACTTGTATGTAGAAAACCGTCTGGTTTGAGGCCTCCGGGAGGAGACATACTCCCCTTCTCCAGAATCCTCCCAAATCAGTAGCTGAGGCGTAGGAGCTTTCATCATTAGAGTCATACCTTTGGTATGGCTCCCTGTCAACACATCTTGAAGCCATGCGCCCTTCTTATCACTGTATTATCACATAAATTTCAAACCCCAAACATCGCCAGTGTCTGATCTGTGTCCTCAAATTATGCTTCCCCAGCAGCCTCCCCTTCCTGCTCTGCTGGGAATCTCGGGAAGACTCCTGCTCACTTTGTGTGGTTTGCATTACAACGTAGTTTGCCTTTTCAAACACATCACTTTATATCAAACAAGCTCTTGCCAACCGTATACACCACAATCTTTACAAGGGATCAAAACACATCGATTTGTGTAATTCCATGAGTTTACAATGATACATAAATTAAAAAAAAAAAAGAACTTGGTCAGCATTAGAAGATCTACTGAATTGATTCCTTGGGTTTAAAATTAGTAAAAGAAGGCAGGGAATCAAGCACTTTCCCTGCCTTTCCTATACTAACAGTTGTTGTTGTTCAGTCGCCCAGTCATGTCTGACTCTTTGCGACCCCATGCACTGCAGCACGCCGCTTCCCTCTCCCTCACCATCTCCTGAAGTTTCCCCAGGTTCATGTCCATCCCATTGGTCATGCCATCCAGCCATCTCATTCTCTGATGCCCTCTTCTCCTTCTTCCCTCAATCTTTCCCAGCATCAGGGACCATAAAGAAGGCAGAGTGCCAGAGAATTGATGGCTTGGGACTGTGGTGCTGGAGAAGACTCCCGAGAGTCCCTTGGACAGTAAGGAAATCAAACCAGTCAATCTTAAAGAAAATCAACTCTGAATATTCGTTGGTAGGACTGATGCTAAAGCTGAAGCTCCAGTCTGTTGGTCATCTGATTCGAATAGTTGGCTCACTGGAGAAGTCCCTGATACAAACAGCACCATTGGGTAAACAAAATTGAGAAGGAAAAGCCTGTTTTCAGAGAAATAGTCCAACAAGGAAGTGAAGAAGAAACGATCGAATTAGAATATCACCCTCTGTGATAGAATGCAACCTCTGCTTCCCTGGTGGCTCAGACAGTAAAGTGTCTGCCTACAATGCAGGAAACCTGGGATCAATCCCTGGGATGGGAAGATCCCCTGGAGAAGGAAATGGCACCCCACTCCAGTACTCTTGCCTGGAGAATCCCACGGATGGAGGTGCCTGGTAGGCTACAGTCCATGTGGTCATGAAGAGTCAGACTCGACTGAGCAACTTCACTTTCACTTTTCTAATGAATTAACAAATTTAGACACTGATTACCTATGACTGACACTATCACAAAATGAAAGGCAACCAGATGTTGTATGCCTCCTGATGGAAGTATAACATACCAACTACAGTGACGTGTGATCCAAGTTCTAGATCCAACAATGTATTCATGAGAGAGAGAGAACATCAGAATACATTAAATTAAGTGTGTAAAAAAAACACATTTATGAGAAATTTGAACACTGACTGGATATATGATGATACTAAATATTTTATTAGGTAAAATAGTGCCATTGTGGCTGTGTTAAAGAAATAACCCTATCTTTTAGATATTTTAAAATATATGTTTACAGATGAAATAATACGAGGTCAGAGACTGACTTCAAAAATAATACGGGGTGGGGGCTGGAGGGGTCAGGGGTAGCGGGTCGGTGATTGCATAAAACAAGATGGCTCTTGAAGCTGAGAGAAGGAAGCGCGGGAATGTCTTATACAGTCTCAACTACTTTAGCATTTGGCCACCTCATGCGAAGAGCTGACTCACTGGAAAAGACTTTGATGCTGGGAGGGATTGGGGGCAGGAGAAGAAGGGGACGACAGAGGATGAGATGGCTGGATGGCATCAGCAACTCAATGGACATGAGTCTGAGTGAACTCCGGGAGTTGGTGATGAACAGGGAGGCCTGGCGTGCTTCGATTCATGGGGTCATGAAGAGTCAGACACAACTGAGCGACTGAACTGAACTGAAATTTTCCAAAGAAAAGGTTTCAAAGAAAGAAAAATGGACACTTTTCTGAATATTCTAACAATCTTGTCCTAAGGGGCAGTCATCCTTGTCTACCCCCAAGGATCAATATCCCAGGGAGTCTCCCCAAATGGAAAACACCCAGGGAAAAGTAACACTGATTCATCAAGCTCTCTTTACAAACTAGTATAAAAGATTACTTCCTGCACTGTTTTCACCACTGAAAATACTGAGTGCCTGAGGGGAAAGGTGAAAGAAACCCTTGAAGGAGGGGGAAGAAGAGTCAAGTGTGGGAAGATGAAGGGGAAGAACACACTCTGCCTTCCTTACCCTTTTCCCAGGGCCCTCACTAGTTGGCACGTGCATGTTCTTTGTGTGGGTTTTACTAAGAGAACTTTCACAGGGGGCAGGAAGAAAGTGTTTCAGTTCTGAACTCTCGGGTTAAAACTGCACAAAGCATCCACTTTTATGTTGTCAAAGGCTAATATAGATAAATATTTTCGGAAGCAGGCTCACTGAGCCAAGGATGAGACCGCTTGGGTGGAGCTAGGACACAGTTTTTTCTGGACCTGGGAACGGTCTGGACCTGTCCATAGGACTACAATGACGTGGAAACCAGGAGAGAGTAACGAGCCACCTGAAGTGCTCAAGAGTATACCTTTTTATAGCAGATCTCTGGAAGAACACCAAGAAACTGGTTGCCTCTGGGGAGGGAAGCTGGGGCACTCGGAATAGGGTGGGAGGAGAAAAAAACAGTATGACTTTATTGTTATAGCCAGGTTATACTGTGGTTAGTGTCTTAAACTATATGATGACATTTTGCAAACAGCCTTTTGTTGACATAAGTGACTGTACTTTTTATCTTGGAATTAGACAGAAGACAGATGTCTGTTTGTTTATGGCTTCCTTGGCTGGGTCAGCTGCTGGCTCTACCTGCTGTTCGCATATTTTCTTGATTCTCCCTCCTATCCCCACCCTCTCACCCCAGCCTCCCAGAATTTAATTAGAAGTAGTAGATGGTCCCTAGAACCACAAGACTAGGATTCTGATAGTTCTGGTGCAACTTCTGTAGGTGCGACATGGAATTGTACAAAGTTCAAATGCTCCCACTGAAGCGTCGGTAATAACAGAGCCAGTGAACACTGTCTTTAACGGCTCCTGTTTTACCTTAAATATTCAGGCGAATGCTGTGGTTTATAATTGACATTTTAACTCACTATTAGGAAAAAAGCATCTCTTTGTGTTTATCGAGTGGTTTTTAAGTAGCTCTGCATACATGCTGCATGTCTCTTGAGTTTTAAGTCCACTTGCATTGTTTTTTCCTGTTTATAGAGATTATTATTTACTTACATTAAAATGGACCCATTTTAAATGTACAGTTTGATAAATTTTGATAATTGTATACAAGGTGTAACCAACCCCATGATCCAGGTGGAGAAAAGTTACTTCACCTTTAAAAGTGTTCCATCCTGCTTTGCCCCAAGTTGGTTTTGAGGCTCTTGATTTTTACTGCTTTCGCTATTATGACTCTCTGGGTGATTTAGGAAAGTCACCTCTCTGGATGTGTTTCTGCTCTGGAACATGAAAAAATGTCTGAGCAGATTTGTTACTAGGGCCCCTTGCAATACTTTCAGAAAATGAGCAGGTAGGGTAAGGGCAAGGATCTCAGCCTTGTGTCCCTTCTGTCCTTGTGTCAAGACATGCCACAGGCATGTCACAGGTCCCGGTAGGAAAAGCCTGTGGTCGCATCCGACAGACTTGGGCTTCCATCTCCTCGCTTGCTAGTGTGCATGTAACCTTTTGAAAGCGTCAGCTTTCTCACCTCCAATATCAGGTTTATTAACAAGTCGCATTTGTGTACTGCTATGAGGATGAATTGAGACGAGCCAGCACCCTTAAATGTTGCTTAGTACTCTTGCCTGGAAAATCCCATGGACGGAAGAGCCTGGTAGGCTGCAGTCCATGAGGTCGCTAAGAGTCGGACACGACTGAGCGACTTCACTTTGACTTTTCACTTTCATGCATTGGAGAAGGAAATGGCAACCCACTCCCATATTCTTGCCTGGAGAATCCCAGGGACAGGGGAGCCTGGTGGGCTGCCATCTATGGGATCGCACAGAGTCGGACACGACTGAAGCGACTTAGCAGCAGCAGCAATATAAAGCACTGCATTCACCCATCTCCGCTACTACACGTTCACGCAGGCTGATTCTCACAACCACAAGAGATGCACAAAATACATTCATCCATCTGGGGAAGCCGGAGGCCCGCCTGCCTGCTTCCTTTTACAGCCCAGAAGAGACGGGCATGCGAGCACGTCCTTCCAAAGAACCCCGCTAGAGGGCGAAACGGGAAACAGGAAGTTCCAACCCCTGTCGCACAAGCGCGACGTAAAGCGGGTCTGCTTTATGGTACGCCCCTGCCGCCGTAAAGCGCCGCCGGAGGGCGCGCGTGAACGGCTCGACAGGTCTACTCCCAGGCGTGGAGCTAGTGGAGGTGGGCGGACTTGCGGTGCTCACCATGGGCAAACGTGGGAGCCGGAGCCAGAGCCAGCTGCTCGGCTCCCTGACTAAAAAGCAGAAGAAGCATCTTCGGGATTTCGGCGAGGAGCACCCCTTCTATGACAGGTGTGGAGGGGCGCAGCGGGACCCGCGCTGCCGGCCCCCTCTCCCAGAGGGAGCCCGCGTGTCCCGGCGTTGGGCCCGCGCGCGCCCCGGGGCTGTGACAGGGCGCCCCCGCCGCCCTGGCTGGGCGTCCTGGCGACTTCCCGCCCGAGACGCGTTCTCCCGTCTGCCTGCCTTTCGTTGGGCCGGTCGCTTTCTGCCAGACCCTACACACCTTAAGTGGGGGCGGGTGTCAGGGGTTGGTTTTTGTATGGTCAGAGATTTTTCTGAGATAGTTTTTTTTTTTTTTAATGTTTTTAAAGATTTGCTTGGGGCTACCCTGGTGGCTCAGACGGTAAAGAATCCGCCGGCAATGCGGGAGACCCGGGTTCCATCCCTGGATCGGGAAGATTCCCTGGAGTAGGAAATGGCAACCCACTCTAGTACTCTTGCCTCAAAAATCCCGTGGACAGGGGAGCCTGGGGGGCTACAGTCCATGGGGTCGCAAAGAGTCGGACGCGACTGAGCGACTTCACACTGGGGCCTTTAGCATCACCGGTCTATTCCGTGACCGTGAGGAAACTGATGCGTGGGTATATGTGGGTTTCTTCTATAAGTGTCCAGACTCTCAGTTTGGTCATAGCTCTTACCGGACACTTTGGGCCGCTTTATCAAAAAGTTAGAGGGACGGCCTAATTAAGAAACTTGCTAGAAAAGGGTGAACCCCAAGAGCTTTTATTTGCCAAACTTTCCTATCTTTCGGATGAGAGCTAGTTACTGGGTGGCTCTGGTATTTGTCCTGAGATTTTGTTAAACTTTTACATTTGTCAGTTATCATCTGTTTGGCATTTTCTTGCAATCCCTGCCCAAGTGCATATGGAGTTTTTACACGACTATGGTTATAATGTATTTATAATGTATGTTATACTGTATTTATGTTACAATATATTGCTAGTCTGCCATGCTTATTTAAAGTTGTATCATTAGACTTTTTCCTAATTGTTACATACCAGTAGTGAGAGTTTAACACTACCTGTTTCTTCTCAGGGTTTCCAGAAAGGAAGCAAAACCACAGACTTGTCAACTGGTAATGCTTTATACCTTCCTTACGATAGTTAATTCTGGGCTGTTACTTCTCTGAGATTATATATAATAATAAAGTTTGACTACATTTCCGCTCTTTCATTTTAGATGTAAGCTATTTTCATAATATTGCTTAGTTCTGAATGTGGATGTGTGTTTAAATTCCACTGTGATAACTAATACAGTACAGAGTTTGAAACTGTCCTGAGAGATTAGCATTTTAGAACTTGTTAAGGAGGCATACCAGAGGGCTCTTAGTAAATCCTAAGAGGAAGTATCTTGTATACTTAACGTATAATAGAGTGGAAAATCATCAAAGGTCTTAACTCATTAAAACAAACTCAGAAAAATTGCTACATTTTTGTTGTTGTTGTTGCATTGTAGTGTTTTCTGTTGCTCCTTTAAAAGTGCCAAGTGTCTGACACGGGTGCGATTGTCTTATAACCTAATGCTCAGTGTCTCTAGTCGGCTTTCTTCCCATATGGAAGATTAGCAGTTCAAAGAAGAGGAAGAGCTTTTAGAAGCATAGCTAGGCTCAGTTCAGTTCAGTTCAGTCGCTCAGTCGTGTCTGACTCTTTGCAACCCCATGAATCGCAGCACGCCAGGCCTCCCTGTCCACCACCAACTCCCAGAGTTCACTCAGACTCATGTCCATCGAGTCAGTGATGCCATCCAGCCATCTCATCCTCTGTCGTCCCCTTCTCCTGCCCCCAATCCCTCCCAGCATCAGGGTCTTTTCCAATGAGTTAACTCTTCGCGTGAGGTGGCCAAAGTACTGGAGTTTCAGCTTTAGCCTCATTCCTTCCAAAGAAATCCCAGGGCTGAGCTCCTTCAGAATGGACTGGTTGGATCTCCTTGCAGTCCAAGGGACTCTCAAGAGTCTTCTCCAACACCACAGTTCAAAAGCATCAATTCTTCGGTGCTCATCTTTCTTCACAGTCCAACTCTCACATCCATACATGACCACTGGAAAAACCATAGCCTTGACTAGACCGACCTTTGTTGGCAAAGTAATGTCTCTGGTTTTGAATATGCTATCTAGGTTGGTCATAACTTTTCTTCCAAGGAGTAAGCGTCTTTTAATTTCATGGCTGCAGTTACCATCTGCAGTGATTTTGGAGCCCCCAAAAATAAAGTCTGACACTGTTTCCACTGTTTCCCCATCTATTAAATAAATTTGGTGCAAGGTTTGATTGAATAGATATTGCATATTTACAGAAAAGCTAATTTTAATTTAGAAAAATCTGAACTTGTTCCCCTGTGGACCTGATGATAGTGATGGGGTAGCCATGAGAACAGTATACTTCTTGTTTTTAAAATCCCTATTTTCCTTCCAGTCAGAAAGTTCAGATACTTCAAGTTCTGAAAGTGAAGCAGAGAGTGAACCAGAACAAGTGTCTGGTTACCATCGATTACTCGCCACATTAAAGAATGTTTCCAAGGAAGAGGAGGAGGAAGAGGAAGAAGAAGAAGACAGTGTTACGGATGAGACAGAAATGAATCTTGAAGATGGTGATAGTGACATCAGCGAGGAGGAAGAGATGGCAGCAGAGTCTGCTGACATGCAGGGCAGTAAGTGTCTCTGGTGTGGGTCTAAGGTCTTTGCTGGGACCACAGACAGATTGCCCCAGGGGTACGGTGCCTTGTGCTATATGAGCTGGGTGAAAGCACATGGATTCAAAGCAGAGATTCTTGACTTTACTGGGCTTGATGATAACTCTGAGGTCTGACAGAAAACACAGGACCCTCTGGCCATAAACATGGAGAAGTGACATTTTTGCTTATGATTTCCAGGACTTCAATCCTAGTTAACGTTCCCCTGATTGGGAGGAAAGGGAGCATAATTCTGTTTTTGTAAGTCTCAACTTATTAAAGAGATTACTGTCCCTCCCTTAGAGGAACTGTGTGTAATGGAAGATAGACATGAAATACACAGAACATTTCAAGCAGCAGATGTGGATGGAACAGATAGATATAAGGTGGTGAAGAGATGCAAAGTGGTCGCATGCTGCCAGGGTGAATGAGGGAAGGCTTCAGAGAAGAGCTGGGATTGAAAACCTAAAGGGACTCTGCCTCACTCGGACGTCTAGGTGACTTTTTCATTTAACTTTAAAATCAACTTTATTGAGGCATGATTTACATACAGAAAAGTATACCCATTTCAAGTATGTAATTCAGTAAGTTTTGACAAATGTGTCTGTCTGTATTACCACCACCAAAGTCGAGATACAGAATGTTTCCAACACCTACAAAAAGTTTTCCTGTCCCTTAGCAGTCAGCTTCCCAGGCTGGCATCAGGCAACCACTGACCAGCTCTCTTTCACTATATATTAATTTTCTCTTTTTTAGAAATTCTTATGAATGCGAGCATACCATAAGTAGCCTTTTGTGTCTGGCTTCTTTGGCTTCTCATGTTTTTGTGACTCATCCGTGCAGTTCATATTAGTAATTCACTTCTTTTTGTTGCTAGAGTAGTAGTCCATTGTCTGAATATGTCTGTGTAGCCTTTTATACCCTATTATCTTAATACCTATTTGCCTGACTATTGTTTTCTATACTTTAAGGCGTCACACACCAGTCTTAGTGTTTTAATTCATCATTTGTACTGGTATAAATAAATCATTGTCTTCGACTTAGGGATTTCTTGTTTAATTTTGTTGCTTTTTCAGCTTGCTTTCATGTTTTGGGTTTTTACAGATGAAAAGTTTTTTTTTTTTAATTGTAAAAGTAATATATATTTACTGTAAAAGTTTAAGAGGGTAATATAATATAGTTCACCTGTATTTGCACCACCTTGAGATGAACACCTTTACCATTGTATATAACCTTCCAGACTACTTTTTTATGGATATATGAGTGAATACAAGTCTATACATATATTTGTGAGTATGGTCTCATACATTCCTGTAACTTCCTTTTCTTTGTTAATAATATAATGTTTGTAACTGTGGATTCACATTAGCTTAATCACAGAGTATTCCATTGTGAATACTATGAGATAATTAGTACCCCATCAATAGAAATGATGAAATAATTTTTCCAGTTATTTGTTATAATTAGTGCTGCTTTGAACATCCTTACACGTACTGGGTCAACAGTCCAGCATAATTTTGAAACTTCTGTCTTCGAACCTGAGTTGGCTTAATGATGGCAGTGAGTGTCAGTGTCAATATAGGCTGAGGAATTAGATTTCATTTGTCAACAGAAGTGTAATTGTATTCAAAAGCATAGTAAATAATTCTATAAAATGTTTCCCAAAATTGCAGGTGTGGCCTCACCTGCTGACCCTGAGGGAAAAGACGGGCATGGGCCACCCGGCACTTCAGAGGAGTCCCCCGAGGAGTTTACAGACGCAAAACATGAGTCACTCTTCAGCCTAGAAACCAATTTTCTCAAAGAGGAAAGTGGCGGTGACTCTTCCCTGAAAGCATCACAAGGTCAGAGCCTGGTGTACATTGTTTGAATTCACCTGGTGCTAGGTAGGGGCTGCTGCTGCTGATGCTGCTGCTGCTGCTAAGTCGCTTTAGTCGTGTCCGACTCTATGTGACCCCGTAGATGGCAGTCCACCAGGCTCCCCTGTCCCTGGGGTTCTCTAGGCAAGAACATTGGAGTGGGTTGCCATTTCCTTCTCCAGTGCATGAAAGTGAAAAGTGAAAGTGAATTCGCTCAGTTGTGTCTGACTCTTAGTGACCCCTGGACTGCAGCCTACTAGTCTCCTCCGTCCATGGGGTTTTCCAGGCAGGAGTACTGGAGTGGGGTGCCATTGCCTTCTCCAGGTAGGGGCTAATGCGTGTTAAATCTCCTGATACTGGAATGGGCAGCAATAAAAACAGTTTAGCAGCTAGATGTAGAGCTGGGAGGAAATGTTTCTCCAAGGTATTTTCTGTTTTTCAGGGCTTAGGCCTTGTTGGGAGTGGGAGGGTGTTCAGGAGAGCAGACAGTTGAAGAATGATAGCAGGCAAGACCAGTTCCCCAGACCTGACATTCCTGCAGTTGGGGTCAGGGGAAGATCTCTGATTTCTTTTCCCCGAGCAGAGAAGGAGGAGAATAGTACTTTGCATTTTTCTCTCTACCTGTCACTTCTCAATTCCTGTAAGCAGCAATTTTACAGGTTTGTGAGCCCCGGAAGTGGCTGATCTAGTTGGTCCTTATTACCAGGGAGCACCTCGGAAGCCAGCGCGCTCCGCCTTATCCGCTCAGTCTCTCTCCGCCTCTTGACTGCCCTATGGTTGTGGCAGTCTCTTGGACAGGGCCTGCCTGTGGAAGGCTGAGGCAGGTCTCTGCCGTCTCTCAGGGTCCGTGTCTCCACGTGTGCCTGGATGGGCAAGTCAGCTTGGTCTCAGTCCCGCGTCCTGACTGCCCTTTTTGGTCCCAATGCCATTCTTTAACCAGGTCTGCCACTGAAGTTGAGATTTTAGTCCTCATTTGGCTATTAGCTCTTCTGGAGAAGAGGGAGAAATAGCAGGTAGAATTTGGGCACGAACCCCATTCTGAACTTAAAAAACCCCTTATGTTTCATAAGGAAGCTTATCGTAAAGTTTCTCTGGTGGTTTTGCCTGTACAGATATATTAGCACCTTGAATTCTTGTTTCCTATCGTTCACCCTTGTCTTAGGTTTTGTTGTTAGGTGCATTGCATTTGAGGCTTTACTGCCTGGGTCCTGAATAGGTCGTTGAACTTTGCTTCTGAAATGGGTGGGACTGGAAGAGAAGACTGGTGCCAGCACGGAGCACTGAGGGCGACCCTGAGTGCAGGTGGTGCCGTTTGAGCCTTTGTTCACCTCGGTTGAGTGTTGGGCACGTGTGGATGTCTTCAGTGCAAATTAAGTCAGACATGAAACCTGCCCTCAGGGATCTTGAGGTCTAATTAGATGAGGTAGGACATACACTTGTGTGTTGGGGTGGATGGTGGGGGTCTTGAGAGTGATGACTGTAGGGGGCCAGAGATGGCCTCTTCGTGGAGCCAGCCCTGTGCCTGACACAGGAGCCTCCTGGGAAATAGTTGTTTACTATGATTCAGGGGTAACACTCAACTGATCCTGTTTGGATATATGAAAATGAGGTGAAGGAGAGGGTAGAATTTTCAGTTAAAGGAAGGAAAACCACAGTGGCAGAAGAATTTGAGAGCCATGTCATTCAAAAATTACATTGGAGAAGTAGGTTAGAGGTGTATGTTGATTTTCAGACTGAGAATTTTCTTCAAAGGTTTTTGAGCTCGGAAATAACGTGATTAAAGAAATGCTTTAGGGAAATGAATGTGTCAGAAACTTTTATGCTCTGGGCTGGGATAAATGATGGGGGATGTAGATGGGGAAGAAAGTTGAATTAATGTCATGAAGAACACCATGTCATTAAAAGGGGAGACTGAGAAATCACTGTCCTTTGCTCTAACTGTTCTCATCTTCTTTATTTCTGGATTAGATCCATTTGTACAGCATGTGAACACAAAACTGAAAGAAAAAGAAATCCAGGCTGTTGCCACAAACCCCAGAACTACCCACCAGCTAAAAGTAAGCGTTGTTCCATCATCACAGTCACAAACGGGGAGAAGCGGTGATTTGGGGTTCCAGTGATCTCCCTAAATGTGTGATCCACACCAGTGGCAGATGACTTGGGGAGCAGGACCTCGGGAGGCTGGAAGAGCCTGTGTGTGTGCTCACTCGCTCAGTCACTTCCGACTCTATGACCCCGTGGACTGTAGCCCGCCAGGCTCCGTGTTTGTTGGAATTTTTATTGAGATAGTTCTTACAGGTGTGGTTGTAAGAAATAATGCAAAGATACCCATGTACTCTATGCTTAGTTCACCCCAGTGGTAACGTCCTGCAAAACTATAGTACAGTATCGCCGTTAGGAAATTTCCGTGGATCCAGTCTCCTTGTCTTGTTCACGTTTCCTTGGTTTTTTTGGTCCTGTTTTATGTGTGTTACTTAGTTCTGCACTGATTTATCACACGTGTAGTTTCCCGTTTCCACCACTATAGCCAGCGGACAGAGCATTTCCAGCTCTGTAAAGATCCCTCCTCTTCTCTGGAGCTGTTTTATGACCATACCCACCTCCCTTCCCCTTGGTAATAACCACTAATGTGTTCTCCATTTCTGTCATCTTGTTATCTCAACGTGTTCTAGAAATACAATGATACAGATTAGCTTTTTTCACTCAGCACAGTTCCCTGGAAATTCATCCTACTTGTTGGCATATCTTTAGTAGTTAATTCTTTTTTATCGCAGAGGTCATCCTTTATTGCTAAGATCAGCAGTTTTGTTAGAGTGCAAACATCCCTGCCCTCCCCCCCCCCCCCCCAAAAAATCTCAAACAAACACAAAAACATTGTTCAAAAAAAAAAAAAAACCTTGCTCCATGCCCAGGTAAATTTGGAAAACTCTGGGTTAAACAAAGTGGAACAGAGTCCTTGTTACAGGACTCAGCAGAACCTTCATATCTATTCTGCTGTGAGTCTCCCTGTGGGGGATTAGGTTTTGTAGTGTTTTCAAAGTTACTTGACCATTGGGTACCTGTACCTTTTTCTTTTGTCTAGAATAAATTTTTACTCCTACAGTGTGGTCCACAGCACAGTCTGTGACCCACTGATTGAGTGAAGAGCTCACAAGTTTTCTAAAGGCATAAACCTTGGGCTCTAACCCTTAGCTCTGTTCTCTCCTGTTTGTCTGAATCCTGTAACGTCTGAATCGCAGCATTTCCTAAACGGTAAGAAGAGCGTTATAGCGTTTACCTTGCACAATCCTTGTTGTGAGGATTAAGTGAGAGAATCTGTGAGTCATCAAAGGCCGTTGTAAGTTATGAAGTACTGGATGAATGCAAGGTACTGTCACTCATTTCTAACTTCTTGATTCTTTCTCCCTCAGTGGCCCATCCTGGGCCAGGTTGTCTTTTCATCCAAGTTTCAGAAGTTGGAAACCTTTAAACCCCCAAAGGACATTGACTTAAAGTCAGTTCATCTTCAAAAGCCCCTGGAATCCACCTGGATCAAGACCAACAGCCAATTCCTCTCTGGTCCCCCAAAATCAAGTAGCCCCTTCACACCCCTCCAGAAAGAGCTCTTCTTAATTATGAATTCTTACCGGGACCTGTTCTACCCAGAAAGGACCGCCCTGAAGAACGGGGAAGAGATCCGCCACGTGTACTGCCTGCATGTAATAAATCACGTCCTCAAAGCCAATGCCCAGGTGCTTGCCAACAACAGCAGACGCCGAAGCCAGAAACTTGGGGTGGGTGACGATGACGACTTCAGGGACCAAGGGCTGACAAGGCCCAAGGTGAGTGGCCCCAGAACTTTGCCCTCAAGGAGGCTGTAAGGCTCCACCATATAGGCCCTGGCACTTCGCAGGTTCTCAGGTCCTTTAATGCTCGGAGCAAAGAACAAGTCCAGGACTGCGCGTATTAGCCGGCTGATACTAGAGTAGTGCTGCAGACAGCTCAGTGGGCTGGCTCTAACAGTGGCTTTACCTGGAAACTTGAGTACGAGGCTCCTCCGTGATAATTCTCCTTCAAGATAAACCCTGATCCTCTGTGAAGTGACTCTCCACTGTAAATCTCTTCTTTGTGACTGTCAGAGCTGGATGGGTCCTTAAAGAACTTTTTATTTGATCCCTACATGTTACATCTGTGGACACAGACCTAGATTCATAAAGTAAAGTGAAGTGAAGCCGTTCAGTCGTGTCCGACCCTTTGCGACCCCATGGACTGCAGCCTACCAGGCTCCTCCATCCATGGGATTTTCCAGGCAAGAGTACTGGAGTGGGGTGCCATTGCCTTCTCCAGGGGATCTTCCCGACCCAGGGATCAAACCCTGGTCTCCCGCATTGTAGACAGACGCTTTACCATCTGAGCCACCGGGGAAGTCACCAAGGGCCTTGCTAAAGAGAACCAGGGAGAGAGGAGCACAGACAGGACTGAACCAAGGGTTCTCTTCACTAAGCCCTGTAAATATGTAAACCTTTGAAAACAAAACCGCTATTTTCCCACTGTATCGTTACTGCAACTTAAAGTGATGATTACATTTATGTGGGCTCATAGGCTTAAGCGCCAGTGGATTGAGGGCTTACACAGAAAATGTCTTCTGACTTGCTACATTTTTCATGATGTCATGTAGCTAGATACTGTACCTCCCATCCCTCCCTACCCTTTCACCCATGTCTCTGTATTGAAGAAGCCTCCTCTTCTTAGATACTTCTCATTGAGCTTAATAGGATTCTCGGCTATTAAGATGACACGGCTCATAAGAGATTTCTTAGTCCAGCTCTCTTGTTCGATAGCTGGGGAAAACCACTAGACTCTTACTTAGTGTCCCAGCAGGACAGGAACTTGGCGCTCTTCAAGAGTGATCGCTCATCTCCGTGTCGTACCAGACTGAGTCCCTGCACCCCTCTGGCTGTGCTGGTTGCCCTTCTTGGAAACGACCTCAGAATCTTGAACATCAGGATAAAAAGATTATCTGTTTAGAACTGCAGAACAGAGTATGAGGTAGAGCACCCAAATGAAGCAATTTAGAATTTGGTGAATTGTCAGAGCTGACTGGGTTATTTCCACTGGTGGTGTGGTTTACACAAGAGTTGAGTTGTTTAGTCAGTAAGTCATGTCTAACTCTTTTGTGTCCCCTTGGACTGTAGTCCGCCAGGCTCCTCTGTCCATGGGATTCCCCAGGCAAGAATATTGTGATGGGTTGCCATTTCCTCCTCCAGGGGACCTTCCCAAGTCAGGGATTGAACCCATGACCCCTGTATTGCAGGCGGATTCTTTACCATTGAGTCACCAAGGAAGCCTTAGCCAAGTGTAGTTAGGAAAAAAACCCAGGTACACAAGGGTAGTTAGAAATTATTTGTTAACCATCTTCTGTTTTTGTTTTTCTCAACAGTTAATACTAAGCATTTTTGGAAATGTTTGGAAAACTGAACCCTCTATTTCCCATTGAAATATGATCTTACTTCAGAAATACTTTATCATTATTTCTGAAAAGTGTACCAGGAAATGTACTAGAGAAGTAATGATAGGTAATTTGTTCTCTGCCAACACATCTAATTCATTTATTCAGCACATTCCTTGGCTCTTATTAATCACAATGCTGAACTAGTTCTGTAGGAGACAGAAATGAGTAACATTTCTTGTCCTCAGAGAGCTTTGTCTGTTTATGTCCTTGGGCTTTTGCTGGTGGATGCCTCTGTTAAAGGCATTGAGTTACCCTAAAAGGGATTTCCACATTCTGCTTGAGAATGTCCCCCAGGGACCATGAGATTGAAGTCCATAGGACCCTGCTGTGCATCTGAAAGATACTCAGCCTGCAGTACTGAGCCATGCCCTGTATAAGGGGGGTGACACGGGTGTGATCCCTGGCCTGGGGCCGTAGAACGGGGGACTCATCAGCTTCAGGTCCCCAGTGGGCTCGCCTTGAGCTGCCCTCCCTTCCCCATGCCCCTCCAAGGCTGCCTACCTCTCTCTTGACAGGTGCTGATCGTGGTGCCATTCCGGGAAGCTGCTTTGCGGGTGGTGCAGCTCTTCATCAGCCTCCTGGAGGGCGACAGCAAGAAGAAAATCATTGTCAGCAACAAAAAGAGGTTTAATGGAGAGTACGGTTCCGATCCCGAGGAGAGACCACCCAACCTGAAGAGGCCTGAGGACTATGAAGCTGTGTTTGTCGGAAACATCGATGACCACTTCAGGATCGGTAATTCCTCCTTGTCCAGACTGAGACCCCGAGGGACCTGGGGTGTGAGGTGCACATGACTGGGAGCTAGAAGCCTGGAATTAGACATTCTCTCGGAGGGTCACTGGTAGACTCCTGGCAGAACCAGTGCATTTGAGACATCTCTTCTGCCAGGGGAGAGCCTTGCCTTGGCTAATTGGGTAGACGCTTGAATAATGAAATGGAGCGTCTCCAAAGGCATATGTGAAAAGCATATGTACATGTATAATAGATGTCTCGGCTCACCCGTAGCTGGTAGCTCATCGTCAGTGCTGCAGGAGTCCTGAGGGAGAGGGAGGTGAAGGGGCAGGGTGCGTCAGTCTGGGGAGGATGAGTAACTGAAGGGCCTGTGCCTAGTAGACTCCCTTCCGGCCTGCCTTAGGGAGCTGTCTCTACTCCAGACTTCCTGACCCCCAGCCAGCTTTTCACGTGTGTGCTTGTCGCATCCAGCTCCCATGTATTTGGTTGGTTGTACATTGGAAAAGTGCTTGAAGACTATTTACTGTCACATATGCTCATTTATTAATTATTTAGCGTCTACTATGTTAAGCACTGTAAAGTAGCTGGGGATATAGGATTAGAAGGATTAAAAGTTACTGTTAAGGAAGTCCAGCCTCAAGGCAAATCGGACAGTATGAGAAAGAAGATGTGTTATGGTTAGAGGATGCAGTGGCTGTTTTAAATATTTAAAGCAAATATCCCTGCTCAAAGTGGACCCAGGACTGTTTGGGAAGATCTGCTGATGGATGTACTGTCTGTACTAAGTTGAAACCCAAATAGGATTTAGCCAGTTACGAAGTAGGGAGATCTGAGTGGAGGAAAAAGTTTCAGACAGGAAACTGCAAAGACATCAGGATGAATAAACAGCATGACCTCGGACTCAGGCTTTAGCACGGCTGGAGCGTGAGGTGCAGGGGGTGAGAGTTGATGTTTAGTTTTAAACATGTGCAGGTGGGCAGTAAGCAGCTGATGAATCACTTTTTTTAATTGATGTATAACTGACGTGCTAGTTTCAGATGTACAGCGTAGTGATTCAGTGTCTGTATACCTTACAAACTGATCACAACAATAAGTATAGTTACCATTTGTTGCCATACAGAGTTAATACAGTACTGTTGACTATATTCTCCTTTGGCATACGTTGGATCCTTTTCATATGTTGGGTACGTTGGTGGCCGGTTCACTTGATACTGAATGTGTTGTACCTCTTGATCACCCCCCGTGCATGTTGCCCACCCTCCAACCCCCGCCCCCATTTTCTGGCAGCCACTGGTCTGTTCTCTGTATCTGTCAGTCTAGTTTTTTGTTTTGTTTCTTAGATTCACATCTAAGAGATGTCATGTGGTATTGATACTTGTCTTTATCTGACTTATTTCACTTATGGTGATACCTTCAAGGTCCATCCTTGTCACAGATGGCAACATTTCATTCATTTATGGCTGAGTAATATTCCATTGTGTGTGTGTGTGTGTGTGCGTGCGTGCGTGTGTGCATGTGTGTGTGTGTGTGTATACCACAGCTTTATCTATTCATCTACCTATGGACTCTCAGGCTGCGCATTGTGTGTGTGTGTGTGTGTGTCTGTGCGTGCGCGCGTGTGTGTGTCTGTATACCACAGCTCTATCTATTCACCTACCTACGGACTCTCAGGCTGCGTCCACACCTTGGCTGTTATAAATATTGCAGTGAACAGAGGAGTGCATGTGTCTTTTTGAGTTAGTGTTTTTGTTTCCTTTGCATCAGTACCCAGAAGTGGGGTTGCTCAGTTGTGCCGTGGCTCTGTTTTTTCCTTTTTTGGTGATGGTCCTAGCTTCATTTCTGAGGAACCTCTGTACTGTTTTCCATAGTGGCTGCACCAATTTACATTCGCATTAACCATGCGTAAGGGTTCCCTTTTCTCCACATCCTTGCCAGCACTTGTTATTTCTTGTCTTTTTGATAAAACCTATTCTGACAGGTGTGAGGTAATATTTCATTGTGTTTCTCTTTTCCTCTGTGCTTGGTTTATTCAAATGTAAAATGAGGATAATACCAACTTACATGATGACCATAAGAATTCTATAACTCCAGTGTCACAGTCTGTTATATTATTTCATTTTGATCATCGCACTTACCAGCCACCTGATACATTGTTGTTTTTTTTTTTAATTGAAGTATGGTTGATCTACAATGTTGTGCTGATTTCTGCTGCACAGCAAAAGTGACTCAGTTATATATACATTCTTTTCAATATTCTTTTCCATTATGGCTTATCCCAGGAGATTGGATTATAGTTCCTTGGGCTATGCCTGAGGACCTTGTTGTCCATCCATTCTAAATGTAGCGGCTGGCATCAGCTAACTGCACACCTCCAGTCCTTCCCTCCCCCTTCCCCCTCAGCAGCCGCAAGTCTGTTCTCTGTGCCTGTGAGTCTCTTTCTGTTTTGTAAACAGCTTCATTTGTGCCCTATTTTAGTCTGCACGTGTAAGTGAGATCGTACGGTATCTGCCTTTCTCTCTCTGACTTCCTTCACTCTTCACTCAGTGTGATAAGCTCTGGTTGTATTCATGTTGCTGCACATGGCATTAGTTTGCTCTTTTCATGACTGAGTAGTATTCCATCACACACACACACACACGCACACGCGCGCGCGTACACACACACACGCGCACACACAGTAGTAGTCCATTATATATATACACATATATTTACACATATATATACACATACATGGAGACACACACCCTGCATAATTGTGCTCTTTTCATGACTAGTAGTCCATCACACACACACGCGCACGCGCACACACACACACACACACCGTAGTCCATTATATATATACATATATTTTTATTTATGTATATACACATACATACAGACACACACCCTGCATGATTGTGCTCTTTTCATGACTGAGTAGTATTCTGTTACACACACACACACACACACACACACCCCGCATCTTCTTTATTCATTCTTCTGTTCATGGATATTTAGCTTGTTTCCATGTCTTGGCTGTTGTGAATAGCGCTGCTGTGAATATAGGGGTATGTGTGTCTTTTTGAATGATAGTTTTGGCCAGGTATATCCCCAGGAGTAAGATGACTGGATCATGTGGTAATTCTGAGGTTTTCCGAGGAAGCTCCATTCTGTTCTTCATGGTGGCTGTACCAGCTTACATTCCCACCAACAGTGTAAGAGGGTTCCCCTTTCTCCACCTCTTTCCAGCACTTGTTGTTTGTAGACTTTTTAATGATGGCCATTCTAACTGGAGTGGGATAGTACCTCATTGCAGTGTTGATTTTTTTTCCTGGTGGTTTTTGGTTTGCATTTCCCTGACCGTTAGTGATGTTGAGCATCTCTACGTATGCCTGTTGGTCATCCCTATGACTTTGAGAAAATGTCTATTCAGATCCTTAGCCCATTTTTATTGTTTTGCTGATAATGAGTCACATGCATTCTTTGTATATTTTGGATATTAACCCCTTACCACCTATGCAAATATCTTCTCCTGTTCAGTAGATCTCCTTTTTGTTTTGTTCTTGGTTTCCGTCACTGTGTATAATCTTTTTAGCTTGAAGTAGCCCCAGTACTCTTGCCTGGAAACTCCCATGGACAGAGGAGCCTGGTGGGCGGCAGTCCATGGGCTCGCTTAAAGTTGGACACGACTGAGCGACTTCACTTTCACTTTTCACTTTCATGCTTTGGAGAAGGAAATGGCAACCCACTCCAATATTCTTGCCTGGAGAATCCCAGGGACAGAAGAGCCTAATGGGCTGCCGTCTGTGGGATCGCACAGAGTCGGACACGACTGAAGCGACTTAGCAGCAGCAGCAGCCCCGTTTAATTTTGCTTTCGTTGCCCTTGCCTGTGGAACAGATCCAAAAAAAAATCACTGAGACTGATGTCAAGAAAGTTGCTGCCTATGTTTTCTTCTAGGGGTTTTGTGGTTTTTCAGGTCTTGTGTTCAAGTCTTCAATCCATTTTGAGCTGATTTTTGTAGTTGGTGTAAGCTCGTGGCCCACTTTCATTCTTCTGCACGCAGCTCTCCAGTTTCCCCAGCACCACTCGTTCATGAGACCGTCTTTTCCACAGTGTTTATTCTTGCCTCCTTTTCATAGGTTAATTAGCTGTACAAATATGGGTTTATTTGGGGGCTCTCTATTTTTGTTCTGTTTGTGCTAGTACCATACAGTTTTGAATACTGTAGACTTGCAGTGTAGTTTAAGATCAGGAAGCAGGATACCTCCAGCTTTGTTCTTCTTTCTTATGATCAGTTTGGATATTCAAGGTATTTTGTAGCTCTAAACATACTTTACAATTATTCTAGTTCTGTAAAATATATATGTGTAGTCCATTATATATATATATATTTATCTATTTATTTATATACACATACATACAGACACACACCCTGCATGATTGTGCTCTTTTTATGGCTGAGTAGTATTCTGTTACACACACACACACACACCCACACACACACACACACACACCCCGCATCTTCTTTATTCATTCTTCTGTTGATGGATATTTAGCTTGTTTCCATGTCTTGGCTATTGGTATTTTGATAGTAATTGCATTGAGTCTGTAGTTTTCTTGGGTACTGTGGACATTTTAACAGTACTAATTTTTCCAGTCTATGAGCATGGTATATTTTTGCATTTGTTTGTATCATCTTCAGTTTCTTTTAAGACCTTATAATTTCCAACTATAAGTCTTTTACCTTTTGGGCTAGATTTATTCTTAGGTATTTTATCCTTTTTGATGCAGTTGTAAATGGGATTGTTTTCTTAATTTCTCTTTCTAGTAGTTCATTGTGAATGTGTAGAAATGCACCAGATTCCTGTATGTTAATTTTGTTTCTAGCAGCTTTACTAAATTCATTTGTTCTAATAGTTTTTTGGTGGAGTCTTTAGGGTTTTCTCTAAAAAATACCATGTCTTTGTGTTTCCTGGAATGTCTGTTTCCTTCACTGGGTTAGGGAAATTTTCAGCCATTGTTTCTTCAAATAAGTTTTCTGCCCCTTTCTCTCTTCTCCTCCCTCTCCTGAGTCCCCTATAATGTGGATGTTAGTGACTCTCTCTCTTCTCCTTCTGGGACTCGTTAACGCTGATGATAGGCCCCTAGATGCTGTCCCGTAAACTGTCCTCAGTTAAAGAAGAGCTTTTTCTTTCCCCTTTGCCGTTCTCTTGGGGTGCTTTCCACCACCCTGTCTTTCAGATCACTGTCACTCTTCCATATCGTCTCTTCTGTGGATTTCCTCTGGTGTATTTTTCAGCTCAGTTATATTCTTCAGCTCTGTGAGTTCTTTTAGAACTTTCTCAATATTTTCTCTTTATTGAGTTTCTCAATGTGTTTGTTTATTCCTAATCTTCCAAGTTTGGTGAGCATTTTGATGAGCATAACTTTGAATTCTTTATCAGATAAACTACTTACATCTGTTTTATTCAGTTTTTTTCTGGGGTTCTATCTTGTTCCTTCAGTTGAAACATGTTCCCCTGCTTCCTCATTTTGCTTGGCTGTTTCTGTATATTATGCAAAGCAGTTATGGCTCCCTGTCTTGAAGGAGTGGCTCTGTGTGGGAGATGAACTGTATTGTTTAACCTTTTCCTAGTTCTTGATTGTCCCACAAACTCTCTGCTTGTTTCACTCCCATGGAGTCCAGAAACGCAGTCTGCCCGCTATCTGCCTGGGCCTGGCGCTTAGGGGCTGTCCCCTGTGTGGGCTGCACACGATCGTTGGCTCTGGTGGTGCCCTGCGAGTGGCGTGGGAGGGGGTCTGTGGGGCTGCTCGCTGTCCGTGTCTGCCAGCGCCGCCCACAAGCACTGCAGGGCGGTGGGGTGGGGGGCGCTCACCTGCCACTGTGGGCAGCTTAGACTAAGCGTGCAGAAATGGTGCCCACCAGTGTCATTAAGGTTGAGGGCGTTTGTAAAAGTGGTTTCCACCATCATTCTACCCCCAGAGAGAGTCCCCAGCAGTCTTCTGCCCCTCTGGTACATGCTTTCAGATAAGCAAGTCAGTCTCCTTCACGTACGCTTTGGTCTCTTTACAAACTGCTGCTTTTTGCTTAAGAACAAGATGTGGGCAGGAAATACAAAATTTTGTGACAGTAGTGTTAAAACCATCATTAGTGAATATATTTATCCAGAGCTTTATGTTTAGTAAAAGAGAACTTGCAGGTGAATCCAGGGATTTGTAGAAGAGCTGTCTGAATATGGAAAGATACATAAGGACCAGGTCAGTGATAAAAAAAAGTAAGTGTTGAAGTCATGGAAACCACCAGTAAGGAAAAAGCATTTCAAGGAGGATGTGCTTATGCGTTAATGACAAGAAACACCGAAGAGCCATTGCGTTGGTAACTGAGAGCTTTTGGTAACCTTAGCAAGGGTCATGTCAGTGGCGTCCTGAGAATCAGAGGCAGACTGCAGTGCGTTGAGGAGTGAAGAGGAGGTTTTAAAGTAGAAACGATTTTCTGGGAAGATTTGCCAATGAAGAAAAGGAAGAGAGTGGGGGCTGGAAGGGACCATCAAAGCAAGGAGGGGTGATGATGATTTAATAATGAAAGCAGTTTGAGTTCAGTTATATCCTAAGGGGGAAGCTGGAAGGTACAAGGGCAGGCGGCACTTTGAGAAGGTGGAAGCTGGTGGCTTGGTGGTGATTAAAGAACTGACATGTCCTTGGCTGTTTCGTGTGTAGGGGTGGCGATTCTGCAGAGGAGCATCCGACTTTACGCCCCCTTCTACTCCTCGGACATCCTCATCGCCTCCCCTCTGGGCTTGAGGACCATCATTGGTGGAGAAGGAGAGAAGAAGAGAGATTTTGACTTCCTGTCTTCTGTCGAACTGCTCATCATTGATCAAGCTGACATTTACCTGATGCAGAACTGGGAGCATGTCCTGGTAATGTTGGTCATTCACATTTAGAGACAAGAAGCTCAGTGGGTTGAGTCTGAAAGGATTATTCAAGTCCAGATTAAAACTCAGTTCGGAAATGGAAATGTTCCACATTTTCCAGTTTGCAAACGAGAAGTGTCCCCTCTGCTAGCCGCAGGTTGGTCAGTATCCAGAAAGATAAAAACTCTTGTCGATCTTCTCAAATCACCAGATAAGAGTTCTTCCCCTTACAAAGGTGGCTTCTACTAATAGACTGCTGTAATGTGGTTGGTTGGTTGAAATCCCTCCTCACCGAGGACGTCTTTATCTGAAATAATTCCTCCTGCAGTTTATGCTCATTCGCTTCTGTTCAGTGTTTGGCAGAGTTTGGGAAAAGATTGCTCACGTTTCACTGATAAATGTGAGATGCGTCCGTCCTCCTGCCATCATTAGTGCTGGAGTTTTTTCTCCCTCTCCGCATATTCTGCAGTGTCTTTGAGTTTAGGATTGTGCTTTGGAACAGTCCTCCTCATGGAACCATAGGTGTATTTTGACAGTATAAGGCAAGTGAGAACTTACCTTTTCTACAACTCCAGGACTTAAAGTTTGCAGCAAATAAAGGGGAGTACTTATAAAGTAAGGAATAAATTTATAGTATTTGTTACCCTTCAGTATACAAGGTAAAAATATGATTAACATAGAAAAGGCATGTTGATAGTTGTGGTGGTGGTTTAGTTGCTAAGTTGTGTCCCGTTCTTGCGATCCCATGGACTGTAGCCCACCAGGCTCCTCTGTCCATGGGATTTCCCAGGCAAGGATACTGGAATGGGTTGCCATTTCCTTCTCCAGGGGATCTTCCTGACCCAGGAATTGAACCCAGGTCTTCTGCATTACAGGCAGGTTCTTTACTGACTGAGCTACGAGGAAGCTAATGGTTAAGTCATATTTAATTGGTTGACGTGTAGTCACTCAGGGAATCTCCTAATGTTTTGAGAACCAGGTCATGAAAGGACAGCAATTCTGTTTTCTGTGTCATTTTCTTTCTTGTCCAAGTCTGAAGCCAGGTTGCTTATAGAGTAACCAGGGTGGCATTTCAGAAATACACTATATAGATTCTATCTCGATCCTTTTTGAAAGATCCACGAGGTAACCAGTTTGAGCTTTATTTTCGTGTTGGGAATGTTTACCTGACTATGGACAAGTCACTCTCCCGCCTGAGCTGCAGTTTTCTTGCTGTAACTTGGGAGGTGATAGTGTGCATTTCTCCAGGTTAGGTAAGACAAAAGCTTATGGAACGCTTAGCAATGCCTTCCAGGTGAGTGCTTGATAAGTATTAATGGAGTATTGTTTCTGCTCGCAGCATTTGATGAACCACATGAACCTTCTGCCCTTGGACTCACATGGGGTGGACTTTTCTCGAGTGCGGATGTGGAGCCTCAACAATTGGTCCAAGTACTATCGCCAGACCCTGCTGTTCGGGGCCCTGCAGGATGCCCAGATCAACTCCGTGTTCAACAAGTACTGCGTCAATGTGCAAGGCCAGGTGGGGTCTCCCCTTTCTCTGACCTTCGGGAAGTGTCGGGTGTTGTTTGGGTCACGAGGCAGAAGGGGAGGATTATATCTGGTCAGCAGCGGGGATAGCTCACCTCCTGATGCTCTCTCTGACCCCTGGCAGGTGGCCGTGAGGAACGTCCCGATGACAGGCTCCATCAGTCAGGTCCTGGTGCAGCTCCCGCATGTCTTCCAGAGGATGGAAGCGGAAAGCCTCGCTTCCGTGATTGATGCCAGGTACCCACATCCCCCGCCCTTCCCACTAGACCCTGGGAGTCACAGAGAGGGCTTTTACCTGGCCGTTCAAACTTAGAATCGGACTCCATGTTGACTTTATCGATGACCGTCTGTGAGATGAAATGAGTGATTCCCCTCCATCGTGACATTGACAGAGGAGGACACTGAAGCCCAGAGAGGCGATGCCTCATCCTAGTTCTGATATCTGGTTAGTGGCAGAGCTGGTGAATCAGGGGTACTTTCCCCTAGAGGATGGCACTTTAAAATTACATGAATTGCTTAATGCTGCATGTCAGCAACTTAATTGTAAGCCCTTCAGGGCAAGAATTCCTTTTCTAATTCTCTATGTTATTTTCTCCTGTTTGCTCATTGCGTTTAGTCGGGGGACACTTGGCAGCAGAATGGTGCTTAGTATATGGTAGGTGTTCAGTAATTATTTGTTGACTGACTTGACAGCTGAATGAATGAGTGATTTGGTTATATACTTCTAGAATATAAATACGTCTAGTCAAGGCTATGGTTTTTCCTATGGTCATGTATGGATGTGAGAGTTGGACTGTGAAGAAGGCTGAGCACCAAAGAATTGATGCTTTTGAACTGTGGTGTTGGAGAAGACTCTTGAGAGTCCCTTGGACTGCAAGGAGATCCAACCAGTCCATTCTGAAGGAGATCAACCCTGGGATTTCTTTGGAAGGAATGATGCTAAAGCTGAAACTCGAGTACTTTGGCCACCTCATGCAAAGAGTTGACTCATTGGAAAAGACTCTGATGGTGGGAGGGATTGGGGGCAGGAGGAGAAGGGGATGACCCAGGATGAGATGGCTGGATGGCATCACTGACTCGATGGACATGAGTCTGAGTGAACTCCGGGAGTTGGTGATGGACAGGGAGGCCTGGCGTGCTGCGATTCATGGGGTCGCAGAGTTGGACACGACTAAGCGACTGAACTGAACTGAACTTCCTAGAATAATTCTCGGGATATACCAGTGTCACATCCATACTCTATGATGAGCAGTGCTGGCACTTACTTTGTAGCGTGTTGAACAAGTCTCACCTCTTTGCAGTGCGGTAGACCAGATTAGCCTCTTAGGGGAGGTAGAGGGAGACAGTGACTTGCCCAGGGCCATGCAGTTAGCAGTGACCCTACGGGCTCACTTCCAGACCGCTGACTTTGCCCTTTGCCTTTCCAAATCAGGTTCAACTTTTTCGTGAACAAGATTCTGCCTCAATATCGGGATGCAGTCATGTCCCACACGCTTATCTATGTCCCCTCCTACTTTGACTTTGTGCGTCTCCGAAATTACTTCAAGAAGGAGGAACTGAACTTCACTCATATCTGCGAGTACACCCAGAAGTCTGGGGTCTCCAGGGCCAGACACTTCTTCCTTCAAGGGGAGAAGCAGTTCCTGCTGCTCACCGAGCGCTTCCATTTCTACAAAAGGTGAGAAGTAGGGCCGGGCTTCAAGCGTCCTCTCTGGAGGGCCTGCTTCTGAGTGTACGGGGGGGCTTTGCCGTGCCGTGATCCTCCCTATTCCACCTCCTGGAGAGACGCCAGAGTTCTAGAGGCTGGACAGGCTTTTCTTGGTGGGTTGTTTGGTTTTCTTGTAAAATGAATGTTGCTGGAAAAGGTTGTAGAAATGAATGAGTGACTGCGCCATGTTATATATAGATGTGGAGTGGATCCATGCTTAGGGTGCTTCCTAAGTAGCTTTCTTGAGGATATGCCCCTCAGGGAAGATGTTACAGAGCTGAGCAGCTCTTGACAGGGACAACTCGAGGGCAGCAAAGGGTGGATGGAGCCTGTCGTAGAAACACAGATAAAATACTGGGGGCTGTGTGGAGATCGAAGCTGAGTGCAGCGTCAGTGTTCAGTGTCCAGAGGTGGTGTGCACACACTTCCTCACCAAAGAGAACAGGGGCTAAGGGGCCCCTGGATGTCCAGGAAGAGCAAAAGGCGAGGGCCTTCAAGGTGAATATTTAAGAGCTTCAGCATTTGCTTAGCTTCCCCACCATGTGACTTTGACAAAAATGTTGGGTTGACCTTTCTTTTAAATTAGAGTGTTAGTAATATTGATCCTTCTGATACTGTTTGGGATAGCTGCAGCCCTTCATGTACCCAGAGCTCGGTGATTTTCTTGTTTTGCTAATTCTCTCTGCTGCCAAGTGTAAAAGCCTCCTTTAAGCCCTTACCTAGAGAGAGATGGAAATTGCATCCTATAACCTTTTCTTTCCTGATTCACAGTAATGTTCAGTGAGTTTAAGTTCTGACTTTACTATTTTATTAATTCTCAGTCATATACTACTGAGGGACACATTTCCTCAGAGAATCTCTTAACAGCTAAGCCAGAAATCTTCTAGGCTTTGGAGCTTATTAGTTAGTGCACCTTGGCATTGCATTGCCTTCTAGTTTATGTTGGTATTGGGTGGTGTTCCCCAGAAACCCTCTCCTCACCAGGAAGACCCAGCACCCTCCGGGTGAAGCAGGCTGGCACGGCATGACCTCTGGCATTCTGCTGACAACGGTTATCTGTCAGCAGAGAGGCGAGGTGTGACTGCATCTATGTTGACGGGGCTTCATTCTTGGCTGTTTGGCCCAAGAGTTTTAACAAATGCCTGCTTCCCGGCATTATTATTTGCTTCCTTCCAGTGATTTGTTGTTTTCATTCACGTTGGAAAGTGGTATTTTGGGGGGGATTTGCATTCGGCAGGTCTTAAGAGCCCTTAGTTTTCCAAAAGCTTAACACATCAAAGCAAGTCCTTTGAATGAAGTGGATGGACTGGAAAACTTCCCAACGTTGATTGTCTCTCACAGCTGTGAAGTAAGCTGGAATGAGGACCTCTCTCAAAGAGCAGATCTTCATGGAGAGGGCGTGGTGTTAAGAGGAGCCCCTTCTCTTAAGTGGGACAGTCTCCTGTCTTACACTGTTCATTTAGTGACCAGATGGTTTTGTTCCCAAAGTCATGGTAAAGACAGACCTGACATGTGCCATTTGCTTTACACCCTGGATCCAGTTATTGGGTGTTAAATGTGAATCTAAGTAATTTGTAACTGCCAATTGTCTCAAGGTTCCCAGCTATAGAATTTTTTGCTTGAGAGGTCATGAAAGTGATGATAGGTATTTTGATCTGCAGTGTCTTTGTGATTTGATTTTGTAAATTTGACCGTGGGGAAAAGTACGTGTGTTTTCAACTTTAGTAACCAGCTCTAAAATTCTGTGTCTGTATTCTCTGAGGAAGTAGTGTTAGAAATACTGCAGTTCATTTGTGAGCTAATGAAAATTTTTCAACCTGAAGATTTGTTTTCTTTGGGGAGATGAAACCAATAGAATCTTAGGGCTGGATTGGCCTTTGGTCATGATACTCCTGAGGTGAGGACAGTTCACAGCTTCTTCTCTGAGCATTATCAGTGGGTAAGCACAGCGTGAAGGATTGGCACTCAGAAGCTCTGGAGGTGGGGTTTCTAGAGTTGGGAAAGGCCGCCTGGGGTGTTTCCAGGTGCTCCTTGCCCCAGTGAGAACCCCAGCTATGGAAGTAGCAGATGGAGTCTTTATAGACTATGGAGGAACCAGCATTTCAAGTCAGTTGTGGGTGCCTCATATCATTGACAGTCGGCAGGTAGCATAGATGTCTGGAATGTCCTTAATTTTAGGTCCTGTCAGAGTGTTAGGCCATATTTGTTGGGGTCATTGAAGACACAAAACATGTACAGGAGAGGAGGAAGGCAGGGGAAGGGGTGCAGGAGGTTACAGGAGTTGGTACTGACTGCCCCTCTGAAGAGGCACTGCTCACACTCTCTTATTTCCAGAAGACACCTAGCCTCTTTGTTGCATTGTTTAGTCGCTAAGTCGTGTCCAACTTTGAGGCCCTGTGGACTGTGGTCTGCCAGGCTCCTTTGTCCATGGGATTTTCCAGGAAAGAGTACTGGAGTGGGTAGCCATTTCCTTCTCCAGGGGATCTTCCCCACCCAGGAATCAAACCTGCATCTCCTGCATTGCAGGAAGATTCTTTACCACTGAGTCACTTGGGAAGCCCTAGTCTCTACTATGTCTCTACTGTAGACAGATCAGCACTAAGAGATTTTCTTAGTTCTTAAGTATAATAGCTATTGGAGTCGGTTTTGTTGTTTTATTTTGTTTTAAAAATACTCTCATTATAAGAGTATTATTGTTAGAGAACCTGGAAAATCTAGGTTAAAAAAACGGAATCACCTATAATCCCACTGATACAAATACTCGTTTTGGTATATTTCTTCCCTGACTTTTTAATGTCAAAAAACTTGTGTACATGCACACAGACACAGGCAATTTGAAAAAAATAAAACCAAAGTTGAGATCCCCATATACACATAGGGACTTTTTTTCTTTTGTCTTACGTGTTTTATGTGCTCATTGAAAAAAAACAAGTTAGCGTTTTGGCGTGTATGCTTGTGTGTTATGGATATGTATTTCTAAGTCTTTATAAGTTTATATATGGTTCTGTTAACATCCTCCCCCCACCAACTTTTTATGTGGGAAGATTTCATTTCAAAAGACATTGTACAGCTCTCCCAGTGAACGTCTGTAACTCCTGCCAGGTAGACTTGGCCAGCTGTTAGCACTCTGCCCCGCTCACATGCACTCACATTCTGCCTCTCCTCTCTGTCCTCCCACACCTTATTTTTTTTTCTTCCTGAACCATTTGACAGTAAATTATAGGAGGCTTCATGACACTTAGCTTCTAGATCTTTCAGCATGTAAAGTGGCTAAAAACAAAATTCTGTCATTTATTGACATTCCACTTGACATGATTGCAATAACATCATCTGATATTCAGTCTGTGCTCAGATTTTCGTAGTTGTGTTCCAGTGACAATCACAGCTGTCCCCCACCAGCAATCCAGGGTTGAGGATTTAGTTGAGTATCACACATTGCATTTGGTTGACATGTTTCTGCAGTTTATTTCAGCAGTTCTCAAGCTGGGAATAGTTTTGCTCCCCAAGGGACATTTGGAAATATCTGGAGACATTTTTGGAAGTTACAGCTGGAGGGTTATTCTAGTGGTTCACACAGGTCAAGGCCTGAGTGCTGCTAATCACCCTTCAGTTCATAGGATGGCCCCTAAAACAAAGAATTATCTGGCTTAAAATGTCAGTAATACTGCGGTTAAGAAACCCTCATCTGGAATAATTCTCTTCCTTTTGTTCTTTGTCATGATACTGACTTTTTTTTGCAAAGTGTAGTCCGGTTTCCCGTAGAATGTCCCACAGTCTGGATTTGCTTTGTTCCTTGTTATTTAGGTCAGTGTCCCCAAACTTTACTACACTTTGGAATCCCCTAGTAGAGCTTTTAAAAAATCTGAATGCCCATGTCATACCCCAGTATCAATTAAATCATAGTGTTGGAGATGGGGACCAATTATATAATAGATATTTTTAAAAAACAAATAGGTGATTCGACAGGCGTCCAAGTTTGGGAATCACAGATTTAAACACTGTTTTGGTAAGAATTCTACATGAAGGCACAGGGTGTCAGTTTATCCCGTTTTGGGTGATGCTAAACATAATCCTGGTCAAGGTAGGGCTGCTACATCTCTGCCTTGTAAAGATGCCTTTTCTGTTTGATTTGGTGTCCATTTCAGTGGTTACTGTTATGTACTTTGAATGGGGATATAGTTAACCCAGTTTCCTTTTAACAGGCATGCTGTTGTTTTCCGCTATTAGGTACAATAATGCCATGAGCAGCCATCTGTGTAGTTGATGGCCTAGTTGCCTAGGTATTTCCTTGGGATAAATTTGGAAAGGAAAACTTGCTTGTTCAAAAACTGTGCACAATTTAATGTTTGCTGTACGTTGCAACTCCCGTCTTCTCCCTTCCCCCCCAAAATACATACAATAACTTATACTCCATTAACCTATCTCTGTAAAACCCTACCTGTTGCCAGTAGTTTGATAGTCAAAATGATACCTCATGGTTTTAATGTCTTTTTCTTGCTCTTCTGTGTTTTTTGTAATAGTTGAATGGAGTTCCTGAGTGGGTAGTTGGCCTGGACACACCTCTTGTGTCAGGCCACTAGAGTGGGAGTTGGGAGCCTAGTGAGGATCTGGTTGTTACCATGGTTACCGTCCAGGTACCACAGACTGCAGTTCCTCTAGCAGACGGTGGCCCGGCGCGGGGCCCTGCTGGAGGGTCTTGTCTCAGGACCTGCTCTGCTCTCAGCTTTCCCCGAGCCCTGCGCCCCTGTGCCCAGGGAGAACTTCTCCCCGCACTCCAGCCCCTCCTGCTCGTTCCTCCGCACAGGCTTGGAGTGGGGCAGGGGCCCTCCGACCCGTCCAGCTCAGATGCAGGCAGGTTCTCTCCACCCTGGGCTTTCTCAGGGTTCCTACACCACCCTGCGTGGTGGCAGACCTCTCTCTGCCTTGTTCTGTGAGGGTCTTGGAAAGAGTTTCCTGCTTCTCCCCACTGGCGGCAAGCCTCTGCTTGCATCAGCACAGGCTTGGGCTCCGTAGGCTTCATGCCCTTTGCTTAGGGACAGACTGCTCTTGCTTTTTGCTGGGTGTGAGTCTTGTGGTGGGGAGGGACGGGGTGAGGGGGTTAATGCCCCTCCCTTGAAAGTGAAAGTCTCTCAGTCACGTCCAACTCTTTGCGACTCCATGGACTGTACAGTCCGTAGAATTCTCCAGGTGAGAATACTGAAGTGGATAGCCTTTCCCTTCTTCAGGGGATCTTCCCAACCCAGGGATCGAACCCAGGGCTCCCGCATTGCAGGCAGATTCTTTACCAGCTGAGCCACAAGGGAAACCCCGCTCCCTTAGGGTAGCGGATTTTTGCTTCGTCTGACCCCATCCCAGCAGTTGACCTTTCGTCCTGTTCACTGGCTTCAGGCTTTAGCTCCATACACAGTATGGGTCTGGGGAAAGAGTGAGTTTCCCTGTCTGCGCCGCCGCGGGCTCTCTCCAGGTCTTCTGCCTTGTCTTCAGGGCCCCCAGTGGAGCCCTGTGGAAAGGACCTCGTGAAAATGAAGTAAAGTGCGTCCGGAAATCCCAGGGATCCTGGACTCTCATGCAAACCCATAATTGCCCTTTGAGAACGTGTTCAAAGTGTAGCTGTTTCTTCCTTCCCGCTTTCATGGCAGCCACCCCCTTTCCCATGGTGAAGTATCCTGTTTTCCTTCAGACGAGCTTGTCGCTCTGGAATTCAGTCAGTGATGGGCTGAAGCTGGCTCATGCCTGCTCTTGAGATCTGGTCACACATCTCTTCCCATTTCCAAGTTCAGGAGCATGACATTGTTCGCTTGAAATGAAGGGTTTACGCCACAAAAATTGGCAAGTGCTTCAAATCAGCACCTTCCCTCCCCCACTGAGAACCAGTTAAACACACACCAGGGCACTGCTGAATCAGTCCACCTGGTTGCCTCACATCGGCTGTCTAGGCTCAAGAAGAGGAATGTTGTAGACTGTTTTTCTTGTTAGCATGGAAGCAGTATTCTCTTGAATTTTCTACATAGTAAGCAGAAGTAAAACTCCGTGTTTGTGTGTTTTTGTTTTGATAACTGCTGAGGCAGAACTGTGTCTTGTCAACTTCACTCGTTAGCGTTAGAATTCGTTTATAGAACGGGGATGTGGAAAATGAACCAAGTAATGGACTGCAGTTATATTCTGAAAGAGGAGGGTCTCCAGAGAGATAAGGCTGAGCCATGGGATAAAAAGACAAGGAAAACTTATCCTCCATGAATAAAATAAAATTCCCGAGGAAGTCTAACATCAGATGTGTCAGACAGGAAAAATCAGAACCTTGTCAGCCTGTGAAATCTTTTGTTAGGAGGCAGTGCTTGACCTCGATCTAACCACAAGGTGAGTCCTTAGGGTGTGCCTTCTGACCACCTCGGTGCAGCCCTGTGGGGCAGGGAAAGAGTGAGGAAGCTCCTGATACTAATCGCCTTCCCAGAATGCCTGGTGGGTCCTTGGGCACAGTGTTATAAATGGATGAACTTGGACCATCTGCCATGGAGTTAACATGTTGTCAAAGTGGTAAGAAAAGACTTAATTGGAGAGCATTTGCAGTTTGTGTACTGGATCTGACCTCATCTCCATTACAGAACATTGTTTTCCCTGATTATAAGGATAGTGTTAAATTGCAAGTTGTCTGCTTTTTATTTTGATGACCGATTTTTTACCCTTGTCTTCTATTCTTCCCCAGCCTACCTCACTCTGCTCAGAGCAGGCTCAAGAAAGGCAAATTCATTTTATCATTATCTTAAGCCAAACATTAGGAATTCAAACACGTTGTCACAAAAAACGAGCCCTTCCAGCTCAAATTAGAGTAACCGTTGGTCTGTCTGTTATTGTTCTTCCTCCTTGAGCACAAAGCGGTATGAGTGACTGTGTCCCTGTAAAATTCCGAGGTGGCTTCTCCATAAATTTCTCCCGTAGACATAGCCTCTCTTTCTCCTTCTGGCAGATACACAATAAAAGGCATCAGGAACCTGATTTTCTATGAACTGCCAACATACCCGCACTTCTACAGTGAAGTCTGTAACATGCTGCGAGCCACCGGCAGCGGCGAGGAAGCCGCCTGGACCTGCACTGTCCTCTACTCCAAGTACGACGCCCAGCGCTTGGCCGCCGTGGTCGGGGTGGAGCGGGCCGCCCAGATGCTGCAGTCCAAGAAGAACGTCCATCTCTTCATTACTGGAGAAAGATGAGAGCTGGCTGGACAGAAAACGGTGTTGGCGTGGTGTGGGATGCCTGACACTCTGCGCCACTCGGACCCGATTCTGATCGCCTCTACAAAGAAGGGCTGCCAGCAGGAAGGGGCGCCAGGCAGCATCTTCTCAGACACTTCTTCCTTTTCAGGTCATGCATCCCTGAAAGGTTCGATGTGGACCAGATTTTGGTACAACCTATCTTTGAGAGGACAGGAGGAGCTCGTGGGGGCTCTGAGAAATAGATAGAAGGAATCCTCGACTTGCGAGTCTTTTTGTAAGCTGTAATTTGTTTTACTGTGATTTTACATCAGATTTATCCTGCTTGGTAAAGTCTGTCAGATTTGCCTGTTTCTGTTTGACACCCTCTTACACTGAGGCATACATTTCTATGCTTGTGAGAACTGGTGCTGAGAAACTGGAACCCTTCTTGCTGTCGAACATCATCTTTTGGATTGCACAGGTTTTGCAAAACTGTTACTTTCCCCCAGCCAAACTTTTTTAAACCTTACATATCCTATTTTAATTCAACCTAGAAGAGTATATTCATCCACTGATCTTTCTTTAACTCATAATAATAAGTGGTTTTGTTAAAATATGTGCCTAAAAATCACGTTATATAAAATAATTTCTGCTCTATTTCAAGAAATAATTTTGTGACACTCGATGCTACAAATTCGCCTTGTCTCCATCATTGCCGCAGTCACTTGTCTGTTACACTGAGAAGCTGGCCTTTTAAAACCAGTTTTAGGGAATTCGTCCAGTGGTTAGGGCTCAGCGCTTTCACTGCTGTGGCCCGGGTTCGGTCCCCTCTCAGGGAACTAAGATCCCGTACGCTGTGTGGCATGTGATTTCCGCTTGTCTCATCACTGTAACACTAAGCGACCACTTGTTTAAGGTGGTGCTTGCCAGTCTTTTTCACTATAGGGTCACTCATTCCCCATTTATTTATTAGTTTATATTACGAGTATGGAATCATTTTTGTATCCAGTGAGTTAAAATTAATTATTACGGTTATTCCTTTAGATGCTTAAATCATCTCAGGTGTGGCCAGCAGGAGCGCCTTCAAGCTGACTACTGTGTCTTCTTGACATGTCTCCCTTATACTTGGCCTTTTTCTTTATTTTCTGACACTGTAGGACAGTCCAGTTTTGTCTTGTACTTTTCATTACTCCGGCCCTGCTTTCCTTGAAGTAAAGTCGCTCAGTCGTATCCACCTCTTCGCAACCGCATGGACTGGGGCCTACCAGGCTCCGTCCATGGGATTTCCAGGCAAGAGCACTGGAGTGGGTTGCCATTTCCTTCTCCAGAGGATCTTCCCCACCCAGGGATCAAACCTGGGTCTCCCACATTGTAGACGGACACTTTACCGCTACTTTCCTTAGTGGAACAGTATCTTAAAACTAAGATTTGAGGGCTGAGTGTGCTCAGTACTATTGTGGAGCCGCTGTTATCTCAACAGTCAGAGTTTAGGAATATTTGCATGTGTGTACATGTATGCACATAGCTGTGTGCCCATGACATCTAAATTTATTTCTGTATCGATATTAAAAACCACGAATTTATCCCGTGCCTCCATTTCAGGCTGACAGCACAGGGTTCCTTTTGTTTTCTCCCTTCCCATATTAATAATTTTCTTCTCAGATAGTGAGACTTGTGGCTCCCATTATCCTCAGTGGAACAATCCATAATTGGAACAGATTTTGTTCCTCTTGGAAATGCTTGAAATTTCTTATTAAAAAAAAGTAAAATTACTTCTGGGGTACGCTTACTGCTAAATATTTATATAGGCATTTTTATGTCTCTCTTTCCCCAATATGGAGAGTACAACTATTCATTCCATATACAGATGGGTTCCTAAAGTCCATGTAATCCTCCAGGCCAGGATACTGGAGTGGGTAGCCTTTCCCTTCTCCAGGAGCTCTTCCCAACCCAGGAATCAAACCCAGGTCTCCCGCATTGCAGGCGGGTTCTTTCCCAGCGGAGCCACAAGATTGGCTTCAGTGCTTGTTAGTTTCAGGTGTATAGCAGAGAGAATCAGCTACACATGCACGTTTATCTACGAAGAGCTGTTTTATCCATAGAGCGCCCTGTGGTTGTTGGCATATTTGCGCTGCTGTTTACCAGACAGCCTGTGTATTACGAGAAAAAAATTATTTGCCTGGTTCAGAGAAACGAGGAAGAAGAGACTCTGATTACCCTCGTCTTCTATTTCCACATTCTTTGCCCTGTGAATTGTAGCCCATCCGTGGCTTTCGTTATCACTAGTCACGAGACTCCGAAATCTCTGTCTTCTCTGGACCTCCACTCACATGTGAGCCCGGATTTCAAGTCTGTGATGTAGCCCCAGGAATACACATTTTATTAAGCTTTCCTGCTGACTTTAATGCTGGCTTATAGCCAGCTAACTGCTTCTTACCCACAGAGAACACTGAGTATCAAGTGTGAACAAAGCCGTGTTGCTTCTGTTCTTGGCTCAGCACCTGCGGAAGAAGGTAAGTAAGCTTACGCAGTGGCCCTGGCTCCTCAGCTGGTTGCAAAGGGTGGAATCTGGAGTGGTTTCACTACAAGGATAACTTCACATCAGGTCTCCCATAAAAAATGAGAGGAGAGAGTCTGCTGAACTATGGATAAAAATGTCTACGCTGGAATTACACACGATCTTGATATTTCCTCGCAAGGCTCACCTTGAGCAAACGAGCGCCTGTATAGTGCTGGTAGAAGACAGAACATGGAATGGTCCCAATCCTGGGAAGAGGTGGAATTTTAAGGAAGGAAAAGGAACTTAACCCGAAGGTAAGAGTTTTAAACTTTTTTTTTTCTTCTTCCCGTGGTAATAAAACTAGCTTAGCACTTTTCTTTTTGAGGGGAAAAGAGCTTTGAATCATGAATGCTCTCTACAGCTGGCTGCACCGTATGCAGTATTCAAAAGACAAGAACTAGCTAATCATAGAGAACCAGCGGCAGCTAAACAGCCCTCTGCCGGCTTCCAAAGGGCTTGTAATTGAGTGCAGATGGCCCCGGCAGGGTGGGTACGTGTCCCTGCTGACTCCTCTCACCCCAGAGGGCCAAGGGTGGCTCGTGAAGCCTCCGCCCTGATGGTGCTCTCGTCGGGGCTGCTGAGGACGGAGTGGGAGGTGGGCGGGGTGGGAGCCCGCTTGGCAGCCTGCTGCCCAGCCCGCCCTCAGCCGCGCGAGCAGCCTTTCAGGCCGCAGGGCGTAGCTTTGATGAGTCTAGAATCTCGAGATGACAGAAGGCCAGGGGTAAGGGAACAGGGTTGGGAGTTCTTTATAACCATCCGAAGAGCCTCACTGTGCAGTCTGCAGATGGCCGCGGGGTGCCCAGCCTCCCGGAGGAAGAGTGTGGTAGAAATGCACAGCCGGCTCCTTAGAGGGAGCCGCCTCTCGGGTGGGGCCCGCCACTGGCCCACCCTCTCCTTCCCATCGCTTCCCCAGCTTGTCTCTTCAAAGGCGTTCTGCTCGTCATCTTCATACCATTCAAAAAAGCCTTTCTGACTTTTCTAGCTAAAAAGAAATCTAAACAAACTTCAGTCTTTACTTTTCCAGCTAAACAGAATTCTAAACAAGTTTCAGTCCACTTGTAACGTCAGAGCCAGTGACCTGGGAGTAGGTAACACAGATAATCCAACATTGATGCAGTCTGTGGAAGGTGAAAGAACCCCCCCCACACACACACACCTCTTTTCGTCCCTAGTTATTCCTTCCACGTGCATCCACCATGTCCAGCTGACAGCAGGAAGTTCATGTCTTTCTAAAGACTTGTGTCTCTTCCTCTTATACAGTACGCTCCAGCCAGAGCTGCAATAAAATTCTATGCAATGCATTTTATGTCTTTTCTTTGAAGCTGGGTGTGTGTTCCTATCCCCTCATGGTTTTCCTTCTTTCCTCGAGGACCCGCCTTTCTTTAGGTGCTCACTGCTGGCTTTTCAGACTAATTCCTGCATTGCCCTTTACTACTCTGGCCACATGGCCATCTTTCCTGTGGGACACTAGGACCCGAACAGCTCCAGGCCTCTGCCACACAAACAGGCTGCCATCTCCGTGGCTGGAGTGAGTCCCGGGCCCCAAAGGTTAGGGCTGAGATCGGATCGCCACAGGCTTGCTCGCCCTTGCACAGGGAAATGTGAGCGTGGTGGGCCTCTCCGCCCAGGTGCGTCCCCCTCGCTGCCGGAGGAGCCCCTGACTCGCTGGCCCTCGTCCTGGCCTCCATGGTGGGTGGGGAATGGCACAGCCCTGGCCCAGCTGTCAGAGTCTTCAGGCTTGAGCCTCTGCCGCTGGCTGGGACCCAGTGGGAACCGTAACCTCGGCTGACACAGGGAGGGAAGGCAGGTTTGCTGCTTGCTGCTCTGGACGCTGTGCTGAATCCCTGCCCATCTGTTCTCCCAGCTGAGCCAAGGCCAGAGCCGTCTAGCTCTCGCCAACCAGGGGATGACACGGAGCATGGAGTCCTGCGGCCCCTGTCCTCGCTGCCCTCTGCAGCCCCTCTCATCTGCCAGTTGGACTCCCCGCAGGGAGATGGCCCCGGGCTCACACCTGCTGTTGGTCCACAGATGTTCGTGAGTCTCTGCCTTCTGCGTTCGCCATTTTCCAAAAGCCGCCCCGAGCTGGGTATCGGCACCGTCACCACCACCGCCCCGCTGCGGCTCTGCACAGGTCCTCCTGGCCGCCTCTCAGCTGTCTCGTCTTTGTAGAGTGGGGGACAAGCCCTGCCATCCTGACGGGCGGAGAGACAGTGGCAGGCACTGCTTCTATTCGTCCCGCACGCGCTTCCTCCTCCCCTAGTAACGGGGCCCTGGGTTTTACGGGTGGCCAGAGTGCCCGAGCCCCGTGGAGGTAAGGTGCGGCCAGAGGAGCAGGCACTCAACTTTGAGCAGATTCTTAGGAGAGCACTTTGAGAGGAGCCCCTCTTTCGCCTCTTGTGCTTCCTGTTTCCTGCCTGGAGCACAGACGTGACGGTCGAAGCTCCCCGGGAAGATGTCTGTGCCCAGCAGATGGTGGCACCGAAAGGCAGCAGGAGCCCGGCTCCCTGGCTCCCTGGCTGCATCCCGAGGCTGCCGTCGCAGCTCTGCGTGTCCTCCCTGCACCCTCCTCTGTGAAAACCTGAACCTGTGTTTGTTTCAGCCGCCAAGGCCAGGCTCTATCGTCCACAACTCCTAACGGCTGCAGAGGACAGAAATGGGATCACGAGTCCCGGGAGCCAAAGGCCCTGCTTATTCTTTCCTTCGTCTCGTCTCTGCAGTAACCAGCAGAGGGACTGTGCATCAGGGCTGCTGTCTGGCACTTGGTGGGATGTGAGTGCTAAGGTGTCGCTGGTTTTGGGCCATCGCTTCCATTTTCTCCAATCCAACTGGGTCCTTAAGAATGAGGGAAGACACATGTCTTCTCATAGGGTTTATGGAAACACGGTAGGACAAAAATACCTGGCAAGAACACAGACTTCAGCTCTCTGCAAGCTGGGGATCACCTGTTTTTTCATTTCTTCTGGTGGATTTCAGAGAAAAATTGGGAAATGAAAAATTAGGACTAGAGAAGTCCTGCCGCTTGACCCGTGAGTTGCCTGCCTATTCCTTGTCTCTTGGAGGCGTTCTCAGCCTTGGGTGAATGTTTCAAGGATGAGCTGCTCTCTGTGGCTTTTCAGTCACCTTTGCTCACTAGAGACTGAAACTTCCATCCATCAGTCCTCGCTCTGATGTGCAGGTCTTTCTCTTCCACTTGTTAACTCAGCAACTTGAAGACATTTCAGTTTGAAGTGAAATGACAATTTGAAGACATACACTGTGTCCTCCATGAGACTTCTTTTTTCTGGTCAATTATCCTTAGTTCCTTCAATGAAAATTTTTTTTTTCCTGTTAATCTTTAGTTTTGGTCTTCTTTCTAGGAAACAACCCATGCTTATTAGGCAGACAAGTCAAACAGTGAAAAACAATGAAAGTATGCCTACTCGGTGGCAGCGATTACCATCTTGGTATATTTCGTCTCAGATTCCTTTCTGCATTAATAATGTTAACAGCCAACAGTCTATACAGAGAGACCCTCGCATTAAAAGGTGGTTTTGTCACCTGTCTGCTTAGCATGGCACCTGGCACATTACATGACTAGGTAACATTTTCAGAAGAACTTACTACGTGCTGGAAACTCTTCTGAACTGTTTACATGAATTAAATCAGTTCATCCTCACATACTCTTCTGAAGCAGGCACCATCATATTCCCTATTCTACAGGGGAGATTAAGGCCTAGCTATGTGAAGGAACTTGTGCAGTCAATAGCAGCTAAGATTTGAGCCCAGATAGTACGATTCCTTCAAATCCACATTATTTTTCACTAGATCATTGCTTCTCTCAAGCAAAAACCAAGAAAAAGCACTCAATACACTATATCTATTGTTATTGTTATTATTACCCTTTTAAAGGAGAGATTTGAAATTGTTGAACTCTTAAAAAGACTGAGGAGAATATAATACTTTCCTGACTGGGGTGCAGGGAGGTGTTATAAACAAACACTAATGAACTTGTTCTGTGTACCATCCTTCCAGACTGCATGACATTCTAAAGGGCAATCTGTGCTTCTGAGAAGCTTACTATCTCATATAGCAGAGGATTATTGAAGGCATTATTTTTTACCTTGTTTGTTGCTCTGTTTATCCTTGGTCCATCAAACTTTACCCAGAGAAATTAAATTTTTAATATCAGGCCAAATAAAAATTAAGAAGATACCTTTTCTTGAAACATGCACTTGCATGGAAAAGTGGGTAAAATCATGGGCAGTGGAACAAGGCTGGCTGGCCTGAAATCTTTGCTGATTTCTAGTTGTGTGATTTTTGGCAAATTCCTTAAACGCTCTGTGTCTCAGTTGCTGCATCTGTAAAATGGGCGTGTTAATAATAATGCCTGTCTCTAGAATTGTTATAATAGTGAAGTGACTTAATCCATGCAGCACACTTGGAACACTCCCTGGCACATAGTCACTGCTCAGTCAGTCTTAGCTTGTATTACAAACAGACCTGCCCTCCCACATTTACACGAAGCTAGAATGAAACAAAAGTCCTTGTGCAACAGCTGTTGTTTTGGTTTACAACCCTTACTCTTTTTAAGTAAATGAGAACTTCTGAGAGAGGGAGTGCTTCAAAAAGTCGCTGTGGGGATTTTACTCAGCAAATTCCAGGGCTTAAGGACGAGGAGGCGTTAGAGTTTAATTAGTTCTAAACACCAGGTGGCACTGCAGACAAGCTCAGTAACAGGCTCTTGGCCTCCCCTCTGACGGCCTCTGAGAGGCTGCTGTCCTGTGAGACGGAAAAACCCAGGCCTCTTTTTTTTTTTTTTTTTTTTAATGGAAAACATTTCCAACACAGAGGAAATATGGAAATTCAAAAACAATTTTACAAAATCTTATGCTATAATTCAATTGTTTATGAGTTAACACCTTTTAAAAATGATCCCACAAATAGCATATTTATGTCAGGAACTAGGTTTTATAGAGCAGTGCACATTATGTTTTCAGAAATGGAAAATCACCACCAGGTGCAATCCATAATTAAACTCACAAATAACTGTTAAAATTTAACGTTTTAAACACAAACCCCAAACTATAACTCAGCGAATAACTTCCTTTGGAAATAGAACCAAATGTGTATATATGAGGCCCAAGTCACATGGTCCCCTGCTTCTGCAGCAGGCTCTGGAGGATTGAGCACAAGATTTAGGATTCTGGTGGCTTGTCGGAATCTTCCTTCTAGAGGGTCAGAGTTTTCCTTGGAGAGAAAACTGTGGGGTATTTTCCTGGTCTCTTATCCACCTACCTCTTCCAGGCCTGGCTTGTCCCTGCCTTCCTTCTTGAGATTGTCCACTTCCCTACCCACCCCAGAGCAGATGTCCTCTTTATACTTCCTCCCTCTTTGGTCCTCTTCTCAGGAACCATATTTCCCAGATGAAAAGACAGCAGGAGGCCATGGGGAAAAGAGAAGGGAGTTAATATTTATTGAACACCTCCTATGGGCCAGGAACTGGCCTGGGTGCCTTACCTGCATCATCTCACAACTGTAAAGCTGGTATCTGTCCCCGTATTGTGGGGGAACATTCGTTGAGAAGGTAGATATCTAAGTCTTCCGAAGTGAACCAGCTCCTTGGTGGCCAATGCCGTGGGTTTTCTGTCATCCCCATGCGATTGGGAAGGCCAGGGCCAGCAGCTCAGATGGAGATGAAACTACAGAGGATTCTCTCTTCCAGCCTGTGGCCAAGTCTGGTCCACTCTGTCAGCACAACACCTCGCAGGCATGAATGCAACTCCCTTCCCACAGTTTTACTTAGTTCAGGCCTCTGTTAGCCTCTTCTTGGTATAGCCCAGACTTTGGAAACTGCTAGCTTAGGCTTCAATCCCAGATTTACCTTTTACTGGGTGTGTGACCTTTAGCAAGTTGCTTGCCATTGTCTCACCTCCGTTTCCTAATTTGTAGTATGGAGATAGTGCCGTGTCTCTTCGGGAGTGGAATTAAGATGATGTGAAATGGCCTAAGTGCTTGCAGATCTCGTCAAAGTCCTCTTGCCGCCCTTGTGCTTGGACTGCCTGTGGATCCATCCGTGCAGCACACGTGCACCGTGCCCCGGCCGCGTGCCAGGGATTCTTTGGGGGCACATAGGACAGACCTGCTTCCTACATTCAGGGAATTAGAGGGCATGAGGGAGACAGAGAATAAGCATCTAGAAGCTACATAAAAGTATAGTTTCAGGTGGTGCTAAGTGCTGGAATGAAATAGAGCAAGGCCAAAGCGCTGAGATCTTTTTGGCCATCCTGTTTCCTTTGCACAGAATGCCTGGTCACCACTGTTGAACTCGTACTCGTCTTTGAAGGCCCCCTTCAAATGATCATCTCAGTGAAATCGTCACAATTCACTATCAGATTCAACCATGGCCCCTCTATGAGGCTGGGGACAACCACTGTGTTACTCCTCTTTGCATTTGCCAAACCACCACCTACCCTCAAGAAAAGCTCCTTGGATATTCCACAGAGGAAAGTTGATCCTGTCACTCTGAGTAACTACCATATGTGCCAGTCTGAGGGTGGCAGATCCTCGGGTGGGCTTGGAGAGAGGGAAGAGAAGGGGAGCAGATATACAGGGGCCAAAGGAACAAGCTTCCAAACAGATGACTCAACGAGGCACCCACACTGTGCATGTGTTAGAGGCAGGGATCAAGGCTGACAGGAGGGGCCGACAGTGGTTAGGAATCTGCCTTCTGCCAGGGAAGCAGGTTCCATCCCTGGTCAGGGAACTAAGATTCCACACGCCATCGGGCAACTAAGCCTACGTGATGCAACTACTGAGTCCGTGTGCCACGGCTAGAGAGCCTGCACGCTGCAGTGAAGACCCACCACGGCCCAAAAAAACCAAGCCCAGCAAAAAACCCCCAGACATTTATTTTCAATTCTGGAAGCTGAGCATCCAAAATCAAGGTGTTTGCAGCATTGGTTTCTTCTGAGGCCTCTGTGTTTGGCTTGTGGGTGACTGTTTTTCCTCTCTGTGACTTCATATGGCCCGTCTGTGCGTATGTCCTCATCTCTTCTTCCTGCTGCTGCTGCTGCTAAGTCGTTTCAGTCATGTCCGACTCTGTGCGACCCCATAGACGGCAGCCCACCAGGCTCCCCCGTCCCCGGGATTCTCCAGGCAAGAACACCGGAGTGGGTTGCCATTTCCTTCTCCAATGCATGAAAGTGAAAAGTGAAATGGAAGCCGCTCAGTCCTGTCCGACTCTTAGCGACCCCCTGGACTGCAGCCTACCAGGCTCCTCCGTCCATGGGATTTTCCAGGCAAGAGTACTGGAGTGGGTTGCCATTGCCTTCTCCTACAAGGACATAAATCGTAATAGATTAGGGCCCACCCTGATAAAACCCATTTTACCTTCACCAGCTTTTTAAAGTCTCTGTCTCCGAGTTAGTTACATTTTAAAGGACGGGGGTTACGACTTCAACATATAGATTAGAGGGGAAACACAATTCAGCCCATAGCAATAGCAGGTAGTCATACCCACTTTCTGCCCAGACCTTAATCTACATATAGATTCACCAGACTACCTGGAAGGGGCCACACCTTCGGGAGAAAATGCCCCTGGGAAGCATAAATACAGGCCTCTGTAGGTATCCTGACTAGAAGGGGAAGTTGAGAACCTGTCTCTTTTCAACAGGTACTCTTGCTACTTCCTGCACTGGGCCGTGGGCTTCCCAGGTGGCGCTAGTGGTAAAGAATGTATCTGCCGGTGCTAGAGACGTAAGAGATGCAGGTTCGATCCCTGGCTGGGGAAGATCCCCTGAAGGAGGGCATGGCAACCCACTCCAGCATTCTTGCCTGGAGAATCCCACGGATAGAGGAGCCTGGCGGGCCACAGTCCACGGGGTTGCAGAGAGTCAGACACGACCCAGGCAACTTAGCATGCTGGGCCTCAAGGTGAGGGCGAGCAGCCAGCCACCCACCTCTACCCCAGTCTTCATGATTAGCCTGGGAGAAGCATTGTCGTGTTTTCCTTTCCTTTCTCTGACTCTTCTAAGAGCAAGTTTGTGGTTGCAAAAGGCAGCAAGTATTTTGCTGCAGAAAAGTAACTAAGTAAGAAAACAATCATTAAGAAACTACCTTATGAAACCAATAGTGGGAAAAGCTGGGTCCTAAAAGATGGGTCCTAGGGTGAGGTTGTTACGAGGGTACCAGGAAAGGGGGAAAGAATAAATTGGTCCACATGATTGAGTCTGGATGGACAGCATCTGTGGTCTCCTCAGCGGGCGTCTCAGGCTTTCCTGTGGGTGCTGATGACGGGGAGTCCCAGCAGATGGGATGTGACCATGAGAAAGCATCCCCTCTCCCGGCTCCTCCCTGGTGGGCTGCTGCGAGGCAGGGGCTGCTTTGGCTCTGAAAACCACAGCTTCTGTTGGCCACCCTCTGCTGCCACAGCTCACTCTCTGGATTCCCTCCTCTTACCCACGGGACACTCCACCTTGTTAGTTTCCCCTTTCCACATCTTTGGGAATAGACCTTTCATTATCTCTCCTTCAGGACTCCTCTAGGGCTTCCCAGGTGGTGCAGTGGTAAAGAATGCGCCTGCCAATGCAGGAGAAGCAAGAGACATGGGTTCGATCCCCGAGTCAGAAAGATCCACAGGAGAAGGAAAGGGCAGCCCCCTCCAGTATTCTTAGCTGGAAAATTCCAAGCATGCGCGCGCGCGCGCACACACACACACACACACACACACACGACTCATCTAAATATTGCACGGTTTCCTCTCAGGACTCAGAACTCACCTGTGTGCTGTGCTTAGTCTCTCAGTCGTGTCTGACTCTTTGCAACCGTTCGGACTGTAGCCCAGCAGTCTCCTCTGCCCATGGGATTCTCCTGGCAAGAATACTGGAGTGGGTTGCCATGCCCTCCTCCAGAGGATCTTCCAAACCCAGGGATCGAACCCAGGTCTCCCACATTGCAGGCAGATTCTTTACCATCTGAGCCACCAGGGAAACCCCTCCTATGTGCTAGGTACTGCTGTAAATATAAATGTACATCCTCTCTCTTTTCTTTTTAAAAAACTTTATTGAGATATAGTTCACATACCATACAATTCACGCACCTAAAGTATACAATTCAGTTGTTTTTTAGAATATTCACTGTTAGATGGAAACATCACCATGGTCATCTTAATACATTTTGTCAACTTAACAATAAAACCCATATCCTTAAGCTATAAACTCCTTCAGCAACCACCACGTCTCAGCCCTAAGCAACTACTAATCTACTCTCTCTAGATTTCCCTATTCTGGACATTTCATATGAAGCGATTATACAGCGTGTGGGCTTTTGTGATTGACTTCTTTTGTGTGGCGTAATGTTTTCAAGGTTCTTCCACATTACAGCATGTGTCAATACTCCATTCCTTTTTGTGGCTGAATAACACCTCGTTATGTGGTTAGACCATGTTTTGTTTAGCCGCTCGTCAGCTGATAGACATTTGGATAGTTTACACGCTTTGCTATTATGAACAGTGCTTCTGTGAATCCCCTGGGGAGGGAAATGGCAGCCCACTCGAGTATTCTTGCCTGGAAATCCCGCGGACAAAAGGAGCCTGGAGGGCTACAGTCCATGTGGTTGCAAAGAGTTAGCAACTAAACAGCAAACACTCAGGTACAAGTTATTGTGTTTTCACTTCTCTTAGAGTAGAATTTCTGAGACGCGTGGTAAATCTACGTGTAACCATTTGAAGAACTGCCAAACTGGTTTCCAAAGCAGCTAACCCATCTCACATCGCATTCGGATATAACGTGATCAGATTTCTCTGCATCCTCACCAACAGTTGTTATTATCTGAACTTCCAATTCTAGCCATCCAGGTATGAAGGAGCAGCTCCCTGTGGTTTGGATTTGCATTTATCTTGGACCCAGTGATGCCACACACTCTTCAGTGTGCTTATTCACATATATATCTTCCTTCATGCTCCCACTGCTTCATGAAGTAAGTGGATTATTATCTCCATTTTACAGATGATAAGACTGAGGCACAGTGAGGTGAAGGGACTTACGTAACGTATACAGCTGGTGAGGGTTAGACTAGGATATGAACTCCAGCAGGCAGCCTTCATGTCCCTAAGACCACTATACCACACTGCCTTTGCAAAAAAGAGCAAGAGGATTTAGGAGATAGCAGGGCAATAGGGCAGAGTGGCCAAGGGACTTTTAAGAAGAGGAATATCCACTATTCAATTTTAAATAGTTTCTATTGCTGCCTGTAAATCTCTTTCGTCTCTTTGTGTGAATGGTTATTTTATGGAAAGGGGGCCAAGTTCTTCTTCCATGTTTGGGTTAAAGCTGGGTGAAAATGAAGGAACAGTCATAACACATAGGGCAGACAACATGAACTCAGCAGGGGCAGAAAGTGAGAGCCAGAGATGGACAAGATCCTCTACAGCCCCTAATAGTTCACAGAAATCCGGGAGGGGGCTCCCACTTTGGAATAATGCAGACATTTCAAACAGACCTTATCTGGATCTGAAGGGACTGGGAGACCCCTGCTAGGTTTCATTGATAAAGTTGTTTAATGGAAGTATGGCCAAAAGTGTCTGTGGTATCTCGGCCTCCTCCCCACTTAACCCCACCCAGTTCTTAGCCTCTCATCCCAATGGACATGTGGGTGCCGAAGCCCACTCTCCGCCCCTTCTCTGTTTGATTCAACAAGGAACACATTGGCCTTTGTTTCTGACCTTGAAGAGACTGTACTGCCAGCTTCATTCTCTGAAACCGTTCTAAAAGAGGGACTTATAAAAATTCAGAGAGGTTAGAGGACACCCCATTTAGAAGCTTTCTTCCTTCAAATTCATACCAGGAATCTTCTCCTGTTTAGTCCCGGTGCTCCCATCCCTATCTTTCACACACACACACGCGCACGCACACACACACTCCTCCTGACTCACTGCCAGACTGCCTGATGACTCTCTCTGATGTCAGAAGCCAGGCAAGGTAACAAGAAGGAAGGAATGAGTCTGTGAATCAGGTGATATTTTCTGAATTTCCATCTGTATCCCCAGCATCTGTCTGCTGATCTATCAAGAGGACCAGCGATGGTTTAGGGATGATGGACAGTCCGCTGAGGAAGCAGTGCCAGGGGCATGATGAGCAGAAATGCTGAACAAGATGCTGGCTGGAGGGGAATTCAATCTCCCAGGCCGATGAGTTGGGCAAGAGCCAAGAGAGGCAGAAACTTGTCACAGCCACACTCATCTTTCTTGCTACCTTTTTTTCTGGATCCTTGAGTAAAATTAGATTAGCCTCAGAGCTCAAGGTAGCTAGCTGGTCTGAGCTTATCACAGGCATGTCTCAACGCTGATGACTATTTAAAGATGCATAAGACTCATCTCTTCAACTGATCTGTGAGATACCTAAGGAGAGGGCTCTGGCCTGTCTTCTGTAATTCATGGAGTAACCAGTACAACGCCGGGCCCAAAAGGTCACTAAGGAACCTGCTGAGGTGAATTAGCTTCATAGCAGAAATAAAAGGAACTTTCATTTAAAAAACAAACAAACAAACAAAAAATTTTTGACTGAACTGCCAGCTGAGAAATGAAAGCCAGATGAGTCTAATTTATGATCCACCTAGAGTAAGATGGATAATTACAAACAGGGAAGCCCACAGTGAATTTTTTTGGGGGGAAGGGTGGAGAGGTTCTATAAAATGTATGGCAAAAACCACTACAATATTGTAAATAATTAGCCTGCAGTTAAAATAAATAAATTAAAAACCAAGATTCTCATACAGACATATAGTCAAAGATTTATCTAATTCATTAGAGAATCAGCAGGATGACAAAGCCCAATCACAGGGCGATACAAGGGACTGTTTCATGTTATCCTTAAAAGAAAGGATGTGGAAGTAAGTTTGCACAGTAGATAAAGCTAGTTAATGTCACATGTGACAAGAAGAGCAGACCTTTTGGGGTTACATTTTCTGCCTGACAGAATTCATCTGCATTTCTACTGAATACAAGCCATTTGTAGCCTAGCAATATTCTGAAGTTAAGGTCTCCCAGAGAATCTGGGCCTGGATCATTAATAATTCGCAAGTCTAACTAGGTTACCTCACTATGAGCATCAGAAGACCTTTAAGTTGGCTTGTTAGACAGAGTGATGGCATGACACTAAAGGGCACATGTAATATTTTTTGTCTTATTTCCAACTTTTAGGTAATTTTTCTTCATATCATCACAAATAAACTCACCGCATATGATAATGGGTGAGCCTAGAAAATCATTCCCAGAAGTTATCCAACCCAAGGAACTTCCCTGGTGGTCCAATAGCTAAGACTCCATGCTCCCAATGGAGGGGGTCCACTTTCAACCCTTGGCCAGGGACCTAGACCATCTGGACATGCCACAACTAAAGATCCCGTGTGCAACTAAGGCCAGGAGCAGCCAAATACAGAGTCTCTATTTTAGATAAATATTTTATTTAATATAAAGTATATCTATAAAGAATATCTAAAAAAATTTATTCTTTAGATATAAAGAATATATATGTATATATAAGTGAAGTGAATGAAAATCTCTCAGTCGTGTCTGACTCTCTATGACCCCACGGACTATACAGTCCATGGAATTCTCCAGGCCAGAATACTGGAGTGGGTAGCCTTTCCCTTCTCCAGAGGATGTTCCCAACCCATGGATTGAACCCAGGTCTCCCGCATTGCAGGCGGAATCTCTACCAGCTGAGCCACCAGGGAAACCCATATGTATATATATATCAAGGCATTATATAAAGAAATTATATCTAACCCAAACTGCAGACACTGCCTGCTTTCCCTGCCCTCAGTCCTTTGCCATTTTTACACCTCCCTCCACGGTCTTTAGTTTGTGGCAGTGAAAACTCAAGTGGAGTGAATAACTTATTTTAAGCCCTATTTATGAGCCAATATGTCCTACTATAAATGGGAATCACGGTTGTTAAGCAAGTGTTTGTTCTCTTTCGCTTTTCCCCTCACAGGCCAAAAGCATTTCCTTTGGATCCCACTCAAGTTTAGGTTGGCTGTGCCAATACCATCAACTACATTGACTATATTTATAGGCAGCGGCAACTGACAGTGAGGGAATTGCTTGTTAGATGACTTGGAGTTTATCCCTGCCCTATTGAACCAGGGTTAATGAACTCAACAGCAGAGCTTGGGAGGCTTAACTGTCCACATCCAAAGATATGACTTGGGGAGAGTCCAGATTCGCCCTCTAAGGCGCTCTCACACCAGCTGAGGCAGGTGGGGGTTGGCAGTGGTCACGCTCAGTTCTGCCTGCTCTCCTGACCAGGGATAGAAACAATAGCATTTCACCTTTTTAGCCCCATTTGCTACTATGAACCCTTCAGCCTCATCAGAGTCCCCCAACTCCGTGGTTCTAGGAGTCCCCAAGGGGCATTTCAGGTGCACAGATAGAAGAGTCCGCTGGGTGATCACGAACATCCACCGTTTTTCTCCAGTCCTGCCCCAGCCTGCTGGGCTGGGTTCTGTGAGAGAGCTGCCCATGAAGCTGCCTGGAGGCAACCACACCACCGCTTGTGCCAAAGCCTCCTCAGTGGGGTCATAAAGCCCATCTGTCTTACACCCTCGGTGCCCTGCCAGGTGCTGTGGAACCACTCACTTAGGCTTTTTGTTGTTGTTATTCTTTTGACTGCACCAGGTGGAATATGGGATCTTAGTTCCCAGACCAGGGATCGAACTTGTGCCCCTTGCAATAGAAGCATGGAGTCTTAAGCACTGGACCACCAAGGAAATCTTGCTCACATAGTTTTAATTCTTTCCTTATTGCACCCTTTCTCCCTGGAGCTCAAGCAGGTGTCCTGAGTACCTGGAGGGAAGAACACCTGTGTTTTCTATTCCTCCCACGTGGACCCAGATTTGTGCAACTCTACCCTTTGCAACAGTTAGAACTGGACATGAAACAACAGACTGGTTCCAAATAGGAAAAGGAGTGCATCAAGGCTGTATATTGTCACCCTGCTTATTTAACTTATAGGCAGAGTACATCATGAGAAACACTGGACTGGAAGAAACACAAGCTGGAATCAAGATTGCCGGGAGAAATATCAATAACCTCAGATATGCAGATGACACCACCCTTATGGCAGAAAGTGAAGAGGAACTCAAAAGCCTCTTGATGAAAGTGAAAGAGGAGAGTGAAAAAGTTGGCTTAAAGCTCAACATTCAGAAAACGAAGATCATGGCATCCGGTCCCATCACTTCATGGGAAATAGACGGGGAAACAGTGGAAACAGTGTCAGACTTTATTTTGGGGGGCTCCAAAATCACTGCAGATGGTGACTGCAGCCATGAAATTAAAAGACGCTTACTCCTTGGAAGAAAAGTTATGACCAACCTAGATAGCATATTCAAAACCAGAGACATTACTTTGCCAACTAAGGTCCGCCTAGTCAAGGCTATGGTTTTTCCAGTGGTCATGTATGGATGTGAGAGTTGGACTGTGAAGAAGGCTGAGCACCGAAGAATTGATGCTTTTGAACTGTGGTGTTGGAGAAGACTCTTGAGAGTCCCTTGGACTGCAAGGAGATCCAACCAGTCCATTCTGAAGGAGATCAACCCTGGGATTTCTTTGGAAGGAATGATGCTAAAGCTGAAACTCCAGTACTTTGGCCACCTGATGTGAAGAGTTGACTCATTGGAAAAGACTTTGATGCTGAGAGGGATTGGGGGCAGAAGAAGGGGACAACAGAGGATGAGATTGCTGGATGGCATCATTGACTCAATGGACGTGAGTCTGAGTGAACTCCAGGAGTTGGTTATGGACAGGGAAGCCTGGCGTGCTGCGTTTCATGGGGTCGCGAAGAGTCGGACACGACTGAGCAACTGAACTGAACTGAACTGAACCCTTTGCTCCTTATGCATGCATGCTAAATCACTTCAGTCGTGTTTGACTCTGTGCAACCCTATGGTCTGTTGCCTGGCAGGCTCCTCTGTCAGTGTGATTCTCCAGGCAAGAATACTGGAGTGGATTGCCATGCCCTCCTCCAGGGGATCTCCCCGACCCAGGAGTGGAACCCATGACTCTCACATCTCCTGCACTGGCAGGCAGGTTCTTTACCACTAGTGCCACCTGGGAAGCCCATAGGATGAACTCTTTTATGAGAGGCCATGCTATGATTCTCCAAACTCTAAGCCCTCTGAGGAGGCCCAGTGCTGTGATTCTCCAAACATGCTCACATTGTCTGAACCCAGGGTGGACAGAGTTCAGGTTCAGGCGGAAACCCTGCCACTGCTTCAGATGGACACGCGTGGGAAAAGAGGACATCACGTGACAGCTCTGAGAGGCTCAGGGATGTTTCCCTGGCAAAGCAGAGGAGCTCATGACAGTTTTCTGGCTCTTCTGAATCCAGTCTCCCAAGTGAGTTCTTGTTATTCAGGTGAAGGAAGAGTGAGACAATGAAGAAGATGAGACACAGAGCGTGGGTGTGGAGACACAGAGCGTGCTGTTAATGAGCCACTTCCTCTCGCTGACCTCAGTGCCCTTGCATATAAAATTAGAGTGGCGCTCTGTCTAGATCAGGGGCCAGCAAACCTTTTCTGTAAAGGGCCAGCCAAGTGTTTCAGGGTCGGTGGGTCATACAGTCTCTGTTGTAATGATCAACTCTGTAGGTGTAGGACAAAACAGCGGTGGACAATGCATGGCTGTGTTCCAACAAAACCTGATTTATAGAAACTAGTGGTAGACTGAATCTGACGCCAAGGCCATAGTCAACCGCAGGTCTAGGTGATCTCCAAAGTCTCTTTAAGTTTCAACAGTTCCTTTAGGTTAGAAGTGAATTACTTGGACACCAGATACACAGTGCATTTAAACGTAAGATCCCAGATGTAGGAGCTCCAGTACTCTACTTGTTCTTTCAGGTCACATTTTTTCTCTTCCCCAGTGAGGAGCTGAGTTTCAGTTGCATTTACTGAGAGGCTGGAATGTGCCCAGAGCTGCTTTTGCTGGAGGGGAATCTCACCAGAGTGACAAAATTGTACACCTCAAGTTATTCACCGTGTGATGAAAGAGATACACAATTACATGATTACAAAACATTCCAATTATTGTGCTATAATCAACTATGAGGACTTAAATCAAGTTCCATTACATTTCAGTTTCAGAGGTTAGAGGGGAACAGGTTCAAGGACATAGCAATGCTCTATGTGTAGGATATACAGGAAATTGGCTGGGCCATCTGAAACGTGTGCCTGTGAGAACTGATGGTCATGAGTTCTCAGCAAAATCCTGACTCAGGCTAGGACAGATCCACACAGCAATGCCATGGCGGATTGCATTTGAGGCCTGATGCACAGGCAAAGAAAAAGGTGATCTAAAAAACAGGTAAACTGCTGGCGTTCTTACATCTGGGATCTTACATTTAATGTATTGTGTATCTGGTATCCAAGTAATTCACTTCTAACCTAAAGGAACTGTTGAAACTTAAAGAGACTTTGGGGGTCACCTAGACTTGGGGTTGACAAACTGCGGCCTGAGGGTCGCCAGTGAAGGCGGAAGTCAGACTCTTGGTCAATTGCAGAGCAGTGGGGAGGAGCCCAGGGTGCAGAACATGTAAAGGGAAGTTCTCATTCCGGAATGCATCCGTGACATTTCACGTGAAAGGGGACCAACAGGGAGTGTGTCAGCCCTCACACGGCATGGTCTCCAGCTCCACAAAGCTTCATATTTCTTGTTATACTTCTTTTTTCAGGGACATGAAATTTTGGTAGAGGAGACGCTTAGACCACAAGCAATCGTGTACCAGGATTTCTGTCTTTGACATACTTATTTTTAAAATGTTATCATAATTTGATATCTTTCCATAAAACCTGCAGTAAGCTTAGCGTTCCTTGGACAGTGCGGCTGGATGGATCCGAAGTCTTATCTCAGCCAAGTCTTGAGTGGCCACGTAGATGTCACTGGAGGAGCCACAGTGCAGATAATTAAAAACGCTCGCTACTGAAAAGGGAACGCTCCTACAGAGTTGGTGGGAATGTAAGTTGGTACAGCTACTATGGAGAACAGGATGGAGCTTCCTTAAAAAACTGTAAAGAGAACTACCATATGACCCAGTAATCCTACTCCTGGGTATGTACCAGAGAAAATAATAATTCAAAAAGATATATGCTCCCCAATGTTCATTACAGCACTATTTACAATAGCCAGGACATGGAAGCAGCCTAAATGTCCATCAAAAGATGAATGGATAAAACAGGTGTAGTGCATAGATACAATGGACTATTGCTCAGCTCTAAAAAGGAATGAAATTGTGCCATTTGCAGCCATGGATGGACCTAGAGATTGGCATATAGAGTGAAGTAAGTCAGAAAGAAAAAAACAAATATTGTATATTAACGCATAGATGTGAAACATAGAAAAAATGGTACAGATGAACCAATTTGCAAAGAAGAAATAGAGACACAGCTAAAGAGAACAAACATATGGATACCAAGGGGGAAAGGGAAGGGGGATGAACCGGGAGAATTGAGATCAACATATATGCACTATTGCTGCTTTGTATGAAACAGGTAACTGATGAGAACCTACTGTGCAGCACAGGGAACTCTACTCGGTGTTGTGTGGAGACTTAGATGGGAAGGACATCCAGGAAAGAGGGGATGTATATGCAGATAGCTGATTCACTTTGCCGTGCAGTAGAAACGAACACAACGTTGGAAAGCAACTATACTCCAAAAAAAACCCCTCAACCCATTTCTACTTGACTTTGGGCTGTAGTACATTTGTGCAGGAATAAATTTCTATTCTTCCTATTTTATGGAATTACTGAAGCACAGAATTTTACCAGAGCCCTTCATTTTACAGATCCTGAAAGTCAAGTTTAGGGAAGGGATGTTAGGTACTTGCCTCTGGTTACATAGTTAATGCTCTGCTTAGTCACTCAGTCATGTCCAACTCTTTGCAACCCTCTGGACTGTAGCCCGCCAGGCTCCTCTATCAGTGGGATTCTCCAGGCAAGAATACTGGAGTGGGTTGCCATGCCCTTTTCCAGGGGAGCTTCTTGACCTAGGAATTGAACCAGGATCTCCTGCATTGCAGGCAGATTCTTTACCAGCTGAGCCACCAAGAAAGCTCAGTTAATAGAAGAACCAAAATTAGAACTTAGGTCTTCTGATGCCAAATTTAGGCTGTAAGAAGTGCATTTTATAGTGTGACTCAGTATGTGAGCAAAGGCACACCTACAGTCCTAAACTATTTGCTATTCTTTTCCCCTCCATTCGATTATCTCCTTTTAAAAAGTGTTGGTCATGACCCACCCAGTTGACCTTCAGTTCAGCTCAGTCGTGTCCAACTCTTTGTGACCCCATGAATCGTAGCACGCCAGGCCTCCCTGTCCATCACCAACTCCCGGAGTTCACTCAGACTCATGTCCATCGAGTCAGTGATGCCATCCAGCCATCTCATCCTCTGTCATCCCCTTCTCCTCCTGCCCCCAATCCCTCACAGCATGAGTCTTTTCCAATGAGTCAACTCTTCGCATGAGGTGGCCAAAGTACTGGAGTTTCAGCTTTAGCATCATTCTTCCAAAAGAAATCCCAGGGCTGATCTCCTTCAGAATGGACTGGTTGGATCTCCTTGCAGTCCAAGGGACTCTCAAGAGTCTTCTCCAACACCACAGTTCAAAAGCATCAATTCTTCGGTGCTCAGCCTTCTTCACAGTCCAACTCTCACATCCATACATGACCACAGGAAAACCATAGCCTTGACTAGATGGACCTTAGTCGGCAAAGTAATGTCTCTGCTTTTGAATATGCTATCTAGGTTGGTCATAACTTTTCTTCCAAGGAGTAAGCGTCTTTTAATTTCATGGCTGCAGTCACCATCTGCAGTGATTCTGGAGCCCCAAAAAATAAAGTCTGACACTGTTTCCACTGTTTCCCGTCTATTTCCCATGAAGTGATGGGACCGGATGCCATGATCTTCGTTTTCTGAATGTTGAACTTTAAGCCAACTTTTTCACTCTCCTCTTTCACTTTCATCAAGAGGCTTTTTACTTCCTCTTCACTTTCTGCCATAAGGGTGGTGTCATCTGCATATCTGAGGTTATTGATATTTCTCCCGGCAATCTTGATTCCAGCTTGTGTTTCTTCCAGTCCAGTGTTTCTCATGATGTACTCTGCATAGAAGTTAAATAAGCAGAGTGACAATATACAGCCTTGATGCACTCCTTATCCTATTTGGAACCAGTCTGTTGTTCCATATCCAGTTCTAACTGTTGCTTCCTGACCTGCATATAGGTTTCTCAAGAGGCAGGTCAGGTGGTCTGTATTCCCATCTCTTTCAGAATTTTCCACAGTTGATTGTGATCCACACAGTCAAAGGCTTTGGCACAGTCAATAAAGCAGAAATAGATGTTTTTTCTGGAACTCTCTTGCTTTTTCCATGAGTTGACCTTACAACCCACTAAGAGATCTCAGCTCAGCTCAGTTTTTGATAAACACTGCTCTAGGTGACAGCATCACTCATAAGCCATCACAGCTGCACATCGAATGAAAAGGAATACTTTCTTACAAAAGTATTTCCCTTTGAAAATATTTCCCTTTGAAAGATTACATGTGTATGCCACATTCCATAAGTGAGCAAAAAAGAATTGGACTATTGGGTTTTCGTGGGTTAAAAAAAAAAGTTTAAATATGCATAAAGGGAGCCACAGATCTGTCAAAAATTTTCAAACCACGTTCAAAGCTCTCTTTCTCCATGAGTTCTTTCCAGACTAAACTCATGGAGCTCTGATCCTCTCAGCGCTGTTATACATTTTTGCGGTCGCTAATCCTAAACCTCATCTTTATCCCCTTCCTTCTAGGAATTTGCAAAGAAAACAAAATTCCCACTGGGGTTTGGGAGATTCTCACCCTGCTTATTCCCAGCTCTGTGAGAGAGGGCTGGAGGCTCTGATGGATGATGCAGGGGTGACATAGTCTCTCTAAAGATACAAATTCTGCATATCTGAGTGCTGAAAATACAATGGCAGCACATCAAAAATGTGCAAATCAAGCTTGTCCAGAATGGAACACGGGCTTTCTTTGGGGCCGAGGATGAGGGGCATCACAAGGCACGTAGGATCTGAGCTCCCCAACCAGACATCAAACCTGTGACCCCTGCAGAGGAAGCACGGATCCCTGCCCACTGGACTGCCAGGGAAGCCCTGGAACGTGGGCTTTTATATGTATTTATGATTAGATTGCCAGTGCTGTTAGAGACTTTCCAGACTCTGGACAGCACAGACCAAACTTGGTTAAACCTCCCACAGTTCTCCACCCAGAACATCCTTCAGAGTCACACACTTCCAGCAAAGATCCCTTTACGAATTGTTTCACTTTCTCAGCCACCAGAGCTGCAGGAGGTCATGACTAGGGGCAAGGAGCAGAATGCAGAAGCACAAGATGCAAAAAAGCTTGAAAAATCCTTGCGCTGGAGAAAAGCGCTACAGATTGGAGAGCACAGCCTGAGACAATCCACTCTCTCGAGGATCGGACAACATGGCCCTCAGGCCTGACCTGCCTCCTTTCCCAGCTTGACCTGTGCTTTCCCAAAGTGATTTCAATTTCCTCCTTCTCCGACAGGTGGCAGCAGAAAGGAGGGAGCCGGCAAGGCAGAGGCCTGGTGCTTTTCTCAGTGGCTGCCCGAGCTGTGCTCTGACACCCCAGCTGATGGGAAATGGCTCCTAATTAAATCACTTCATTAAAAAGAAGACACCATTTTCCATCTGAATGCACTGCAGTCCTCATCCTGGGTAATTTGTTGTCCTCATAAGCTGGAGAGGTTGAATTCCAAGGTTGTAGCTGCCGATGGTCCATAGAAACAGGGCCCATGCTTTAGCAGTGCCCTTGCCCCGTGGAGGGTAATGAGGAAGCCAGACAAATGGCAATTTCTTGTAATAATTCTGTTCTGGAGACCTTGGGGCTGAGATTCATGTTTCCCAGGCCATAAGTTTAGAATGAGTCTATGCTACTAAGCCAAAACAAAGCCAAGCTAGAAGGAAAGCCTCCATGCCATCTGTTAACTGAGAAAGAAGCAGGAGAGGACCCCTGTTTTCTATAGATCTTGCTGGGATGGGGGAAGGGGGTACTCCTTCAGCTGTGTTTGAACAGAAATGTGGATAATCTCCCTCTGCATTCCACGGTCTTGGGACAACTGGACGGGCCATGCCACCCAGCGTGAGGTTGCAGACCCTGAAGTTAGACCGAGTGCCGGTTCCAACACTTCCCAGCTCTGTGACCTTGGACAAGTTGCTACAATCTCTTTAAACCTCGTTTTCCTCGCCTGTCAACAGATGATAATAATACCTACCTCTTGGGGTGGTAGTGAAGAGTAAAGAAGATTATTAGACTGCACGGTATCTGGCAATAGGAAACTCATTAAATGGTAGACAGAGAGGCCATTTTCTTCATTTTACAGATGAGGAAATGGAGGAGTAGAGAAATTAAGGAATAGAGAAATTTTATGACCAAGGTCATAAAACTAGTGAGTGCTCAGATCAGGATTCTACTTGACTCTAAATCCAGGCATCATGGTTTCGTTCTTGGTGCCTATCAAAGTGAACACTTAAAGGCATATACTTTCATTGGCTGTGAACTGAGTAGACCTATTCTTAATATACCTGTCTAGAGAAGACCCATCACAGACCATGCAGATTATACTTCGAGAGGTGTATCTTAGCAAAGACAATGGCAACTCCCTTTGTTTCTTAGGCCCATCTTGCTCCAGGATTCCCTTGTGCAGAGTGCCTGAGCCCATTTCTCTCTGAATGCTAGAGTATTTGCTCTCTTGCATGCCCTGTATCCAGAGTCTGCCGCTTCACTTCTTTCTCTAGTGTCTAAAATGATTCCTCCTCTTATTTCCTAAGATCTAAAAGGAAGTTGGTGGTCCTGGCTCCCTGCCTCCTTACCTCCACTTCTCTCTCAAGTTTCCCTTTTAGTTCAGGTTCAGTGGAAAATTCCACTGTGGCCTTCTATGGATGAATGCAGACTCTTTAATTATATTGAATTTACAGAGATCAATTTTTATAACCCTAACAGGGTTAGTTCCTGAGTTCCTGTGCTTGTTAGGTAATAATGGATCCATTCCTCTGGGTCCAGGGGCCCCTCAGGGAGGCTAATTGACAGTGGCCAGTCATCTGTCATGAGTCATTTCTATCGTGCTGGAAAAGAGAAATTTATGGCTTTGATCAATATCTATCCTTAGGGCTGGACATTTCCTGGCTCCATTCTCTTGCTGGCACTCTGAAGCAACAGCAGTTTTTTTCGTTTTCTATTGGAATAGACTCCTCCTTGCTACAGTTTCTCTGAGGGCCTTGACCACAGAAGAAATAATTTGGGCTCTGTTAATTCTCTTTCTCCCTCCTTCTGGGTTTCTTACCTTCCTCTCTTTCTTTCCTTCTTTTTCTCCTTCTCTTCACTTTTCTTGCTCTCCTACCCTCTGCCTTTCTCTTCCTATCATCTTTCTCTGTGTTTCTCCATTCTTTTCAATTCAGTAAATGTTGATTAATTCCCAATCATTTGGGCTAGATAACTGAGCACCTCAAAATGAGATGGCTTCTGTCCTCAAGAAAACCCACAGCTTACAATCTAGTAGAAACTTTTCCTATATTGCCTTCCTTTTTCCAATTTATAATAAGGACTGAAAAAGTCTAGATATTATTTAGGGTCAGCAAAGATTATCACAAAATGTCAGAAACACTTTGAGAGCTATGTGTGAATTAGTCATTCACACATTAGTATGAATTAATTCAATAAAATTGCTTTCTTTCTCATACTTAGTTAAGCAGCTGCCCTATAAGGATAAAGATTCTGGTTGGAGAAGGAGAAGTGGGGAATTTGGGATCATAAAATAATTTTGGAGATTGGCAGCTTCAGGAAAGCACTTCAAACAGTGTAAAGACACTGTTCATTAAGATAGACATTTGTTTCAAACCAAGGCTTGTCAAACATTGCTGTGAACTGCTGTTATGATTTGAACCAGGACTGAATCAGAGAATCTGGAGGGCTTATAATTTTTATTTCTTTGGCTGAAAAAATGGTTGACTCTCAGCAACAGTCAATGGAACTTGTTTACTGAAGATCTCCCCCACTAGACTGTAAGCTCCATGAGATAAGGATGTCGTCTGTCTTAGTCGTAACTATGTCCCCTTGGCCTAGAACAATGCCTGGTCTACGAATAGCAAGTGTCCGATAGGTGCTAGTTAGATGAATGAATGAGTGAGTGGAGTAACAGTGGTGCACGCATGCTCGGTCTTGTCCGACTCTTTGCGCTCTCACTGACTATAGCACACCAGGCTCCTCTGTCCATGGGATTTGAGTGGAGTCGCAGTAGCACACAAACTGCTATAGGAATATAAGGTGGAGGAAACTACATCAGGTTGAAGGCTTGTTTTGGAAAGAGCTTCATGGAGAAGATTTTTCAGTGAAGAGGTAGGGGACTAGACACCTGACGTCCAAGGACAACCCAAGAAGAAGATAACTTTGCTGAGAACCAACACAGGACACAGTCATTTAGGACACTAACACTTAGAAGAATGAACAGGCCAGTAATTAACTCATTCTTGAATACAATGGGAAGTACAATCAGATGTGCTGGTGTGGACTGGTGGTATGCTTTTACCTTCCCCGGACCAGTCTGGGAATCGTCTGGAAAATAGAGGTAGCTTCGGGCCAAGAAAGGCTTGCTGAGAAGACTGCCTGGTAGCCTGCAGGGTTGTTCATGCTCCACAAGGCAAGGCTCAGTTGACCATTGGAATTCTCCCAGGACATGATGGGTGCTTTCTGTCTCAAGGGTTGTTATGCTTGAATCCAGCAGTCCTTCTCAAATTTGTTCTATGGGATGTGCTACCAGAATGAGTGATGGAGTGGCCACGCAGTCTCCTTTCAGTGAAGTCTTCCAAACCCAGGCAGGTGTGGGTATGGGGATGATTCGGCCCCAAGGCAGAGAGAAGACCAGATGTCCTTCAGGGAGCCCATTCAACCTGAGAATCCAAGATTACCTTGTGCAACTAGCTGCATACTGAAGGCCTGTTTTTCAGCTCCCTGAGTGATGGCACGTATCTTCTGCTGATCATCAATCCCCACCCCCCAGCCCAAACCTGGAGATTATTCATTCCTTCCTGGTGTCCTTTCCCCCGCCCCTTTGTCTCAGAAATAATGAGATGTCATGAGTCTGCCATCCATCACTGTATCAGCAGCAAGTGGTGACTTCTTATTAGTGGGATACCTCAGGAGCAGCAGGAGGGACCACGGCAACACCGACTGCTCCACCTGGCAGCCTTGTCATCCCTCCGCGACAGGCGTTCTGTCTGTGTCAACAAGAATCTGTCTGGGGATTATTCATGTGGCTGGACATAATGAATTCAGCTGTTTGCTAGTGCAGCAAATGGGTTTTTGCCAGTGATATTAGGATCAAGCTGAGTAACAGGATGTGTCCATACCAGAAGAATGTCCATTTATTAGCTTCTGTGAGAACACACACATTAAGACAAATCACATTTTGCATGGCTCTGGAGCTGAGGGAATGGCTTGTTAAAAATTTCCACTCAAGCAACCTTGAGCTAAGGACTTGTATTCCAAAGAGCTGGACCTATTTCACCAAAAGTATTTACTTGAGAAGTAGAAAAAATCCCACGAGCTCAATGAGCAAAAATGACTTTGCCTTATATAAAAATCTCTGTGGGAAAGTTAGCCTTGGTGGAGGAGAAACGCTGGAGGTCTACAGGGACGGCAAATGGCTGGCACACGCTGTCTTTTAACATAATGTCAATTGGGTTTTTTTACTGGCAACAGGAGATTGACTTAATGGCCTCTGAGGTTATGCTGGGAGCAAGAACAGTCTGCTGTCACTGGAAGAAGTAGCTAATTGCTTGATTTCAGGGACTGGGGGAGGTGTCCCTGGTCCTCCTCAGAAGCCCCTCTTCTGCTCAAGTGATGACTAAGATCCCACATTTCAGATTTGCTCCTTGGCTGGAGATTTGCCTTTGCCCAGTGCAAGGCATCGCCAGGAAGTATCACCCATTAAGCCTCTTAGAATTGCACAGCGCCAGTCCGCAAGGTTGTATATGGCAGCTCTGTGAAGCGCTTATCAGCACGAGAGATTTGAGACTTTCTCACAAATGAGTTTGGATGGAGGCCCTGGGACCCAGTGAAAATAGACTATAGATGTGATAGAGTTAGGATGAGTGTGGTTTCAGAAAGTCAAGAAAAAGTGGGTTTGTTCCAATCCTTGTCATTAAGGAGCTTACAAACCTGGGACACTTTGAATAGTACATCTCACGCAGCCCAGACAGTTGGTCTCCACAAAACCAAGTTAACAGGCTTCAGAGAGTCTTCATGGTATATTTTCTTCTATTTGGGAAGGAAAAAGAAAAAGCATACACGAAGGTGAAGATTCTGAGGTGAGACAAACCCACCTCTTCTTTCTCAACACAGAGGACCCGAAGCGATCTTGTTGAATGACTGCCCATTCCTCTGTGGGCCTTTCAAGCCATGTCTACCAGAGAACAAAGTCCCTTTGGCACCAACTTGGCATTTATAGCGGTCAGCTTCCTGTGATCTGGTGACATTATCCATGTTCCCTGAAAGACGATAAGGCCGTTCAGCTCAGACCACCAGGTCAGAAAACACGGAGGTCTCCCGCCAGGCAAGCACCCTCTCAGCCCAGCTCCAGGGGCCTTGCACCCCCTTCCTTCATCTCTCAGCAGCCCCTCCACGTGTCACCAGCTGTCCTTTGTACCTAGTCTCCTCAGGCCTCTTTTCTCCTCAGGACTAATTTTGGAGGAGGTTATTTCCTTGTTAACTACACTCTTCCTTGCTATCCTCAAAGGCAAACAGAAGGGCTCTTTTGTTTGTTTTTATCTGGTTGCCGCCAGGAAGAAACAGCCAGGGCACCAAGACGTTCCCAGTGTGGAGTGAGCAGAGAGGTTCCAGGGTTGTATGAGCTCTTCCACACACTGCCCCGCACACTGTCCTCCCTAAGCGCTCAGTCCTTGGCCCCTTCTCACCTCAGATCTGGATAATCACACAATCTTCTGCCATCTTTAGGCTGAAACCTCCCAAGCCTTTGTCTCTGGTCTCAGCGCTTGTTCTGAGCAAGAAATCCTCACCTCCAATGGCAGGTTCGACAGTCTTAGTTCAGAGTTCTCCACTCAAGACCCACTCAGCACGTGCAACTCAAAATGCAGGAAGACTCTTCTGTTCTTCCACCTGAATCAGTTATACTGGCTCCAGCATCCACCCAATCACTTTAAACGCCAAACCTGGAAAACTTTTCGGACAGTTTCTTCTGCTTCATCCCCATGACCCCCACCTCCGTGTGTGTGTGTGTGTGTGTCTGTGTGTCTGTGTGTCTGTGTGTCTGTGTGTGGTGTGTCCTGACTCTTTGCAACCCCATGGACTGTAGCCTGCCAGGCTCCCCTGTCCATGGAATTTTCCAGCCAAGAAAACTGGCACAGATTGCCATTTCCTGCTCCAGGGGATCTTCCTGAACCAGGGATCGAACCCGCATCTCCTGTGTCTCCTGCATTGGCAGGCGGATTCCTTTACCACTAGTGCTCCCTGGGAAGCCCGAGTAAAGGAATAAATACAAGGAGAGATATTTGATCTTAGAACAGTGCCTGGTGGAGAGGAAGAGTTCAGTAAATGTTAGCTATGATGTTGTTAGTAGTAGCAGTGGAATTCCATGTTGCTGCTGCAGCTAAGTCGCATCTGTCGTGTCCAACTCTGTGCGGCCCCATAGACGGCAGCCCACCAGGCTCCGCCGTCCCTGGGATTCTCCAGGCAAGAACCCTGGAGTGGGTTGCCATTTCCTTCTCCAATGCATGCATGCATGCTAAGCCACTTCAGTCGTTTCCGACTCCATGTGACCCTATGGACAGCAGCCCACCAGGCTCCTCCGTCCATTGGATTCTCTAGAAAAGAATACTGGAGTGGGTCACCGTTTCCTTCCAGGTGGAATTCCATTTTCCTTATGAAATCATCAGAAGAATTTTTACGCTTATAACTACTGGAGAGATTAGGGGAATGGCTGTGTGACTCAGCCATCGTGTTTATGTTCTCATTCATGGCGGGAACTGATCAACAGATACAGCAGTACAAGTGAAAAGACCAACCCACCCCTCCTCACTCACCCTGCTTTATAAAAGACGAAGGAATTCTTAGCCCAGTAGATCTAGTGTTGGGTACAAGTACCTCATGCCTCTATTTAAACTTACCGCACCAGGGCCTCCCACGATTCAGCCAGAGGCCAGGTACTCCAAATCATTTCATGGCCCTCCATCTCCAGGGGCTAGATTTTATAAAGCGTATCCACCTCTACGACCCTCTGTGACTTCTACCGTGCCCCCCTGAGGTTTTAACCTCCCCACCCAGAGACAGGATCTGTCACAGGCCTCTGGAAATGCATTCGTCGCTGCTGTTTGGAGGCACACTTTTCAAAAAGCACATTTTTTTAAGAAAGCACCTTTTTAAAAAAATCTAAACTACCGCCTGTGATGGTTTTATGAAGACGCAACCCAAGGGAGAGACCCTCAGTGGGTAAGCTTAACTCACACCACTGAACAAGGGAAATATCGAGGCATCTGGCCTGGCTTTATGAGAAGAGTCACATTTTTCATCTGGAGAGGAAGGCTCTTAAAAAGGGAAAAAGAGGAGGGAAGGAAACTAATGAGACATCCCTTTCCTCATAGATAACGTGGGCTCCCCGACTGGTCTGCAGGGGCTCTAGCGTCTTTTACACTTCAGTGACAACCAAATGCCTTGGAGATAAGGCAACAATTATGAGACCTGAGAAGAAATGAAAGGAAACCAGATAGCAGCCAAGTAGCACTGCCATCTATTAACAAATTATTACAGGCCGAGGCAGGCTTTAATGAGATTTTAACAAAAGAAATCTGGTCACGTTCCTCTGGGGCAAAGAGATTTTATTATGATGTGAATGATTAAGCGGGGAAGAAGCCCTCCCTGGGAGCTTCAATACAGAGGAAAATGTGAGCCCTGCATCCTGCTTCTCCAAGCGCTCTGACTCCCACTCCAGAGGAAAAACTCTTGGAGAAAAGGGCTCATATGACACTCTTCCGTAAGAAGTTTCATTTTGGCACCTGGCCTGGTAAGCCGCGAGAGTCTTCAGGAAAATTGTTTTAGACCTTTGTGTTGATATCCAATAAGTCATCCCACTTCTGGTTATCCTAATGGGCATCACCAAATTCTCCAGGGATTCTTGAATCAGAGGGTATCAGGCAGCATTAATTTGGAAGAACAATGAGGCTGGAGAGAGTCAGGACCTGCCTGTCTGTGACCTTGTAAAACCACTGGGGCTTTCAGAGGAGCAGGCGATACGCCTGTAATGGTTTAAGAGAGGACAGAGAAAATAGGCTGCACAGAGTAGGTCACAGGGAAGGAAGCAAACATTAATTCGAAGAAGTCAGTGTGCACCCTGCTCGGATGAGCTGGACCACTTGCATGCAATGGATTTTTCTCTTTTTACTTCTCACACCCCTTTCATTTATCCTCTAAATGAAAATAGGTTAGGCAATCAACAGTATCAGGGAGAGGGATGCTATTCCGCAGTGATATTTCTATAGCTCAGGAATTTGGAATGTGCCTCTGACGCCGCATTGAAGGAAACTGGGGAACACTGATCTAACAGTGCCTGGGCTGATGAAAGTGCAGCTCCTCAAGGAGGGGATACTAGACCATGCAAGGATGATGAAGGAAGGGTGAGTCAGTGGTCTCCCTCTGACCAAGACTTTTTGCTCCACCAAACTTTAGTCAGGATCCTGGACCTTCTCCCTAGGCTTGTCTATGCTTGTTGTTGATGTTTAGTCGCTAAGTCGTGTCAGACTTTTGCGACCATATGGACTGTAATCCCATGGGATTTCGCAGGCAAGAATACTGGAGTGGGTTGCCACTTCCTTTTTCCAGGGGATCTTCCAGACCCAGAGATGGAACCCACCTCTCCTGCACTGGCAGGAGGATTCTGTACTACTGAGCCACCAGGAAAGCCCAGGCTCGTCTGTGCGCTTCCTTCTAAAATCCACTTTTACCAAGAAACCCTGGCCCTTAATATCTGATCACCTTTGATATCTGATGGGGGGCAGGGGGTGTTCCCCAGCTTTCACAGGTGATAGTTGATCATGTAACTTGTCTTCAGCAAGAATCCTGTTAGGTCATCTTAGCAGAATCTCCTGACCCCTGCTGTTTGCTCTTAGTAATTTCCCATCCACTGACCCCCACCATGCTCCTCAGCTATAAATCCCCTCTTGTCCATGCTGCATTTGAAAGGCTGCCCATTTCTATACCAAAGTCTCTTTTCTCACTTTGCAATAATCCTGAGTAGAATCTATTTTGACTACTGTCTAGGGGCTTCCCTGGTGGCTCAGATGGTAAGTAATCTGCCTGCAGTGCTGGAGACCTGGGTTCAGTCCCTGGGTTGGGAAGATCCCCTGGAGGAGAGCATGGCAACCCACTCCAGTATTCTTGCCTGGAGCATCCCCATGGACAGAGGGGCCTGGCATGGGGTCTTAAAGAGTAGTACATGGCTGAGCGACTAAGAGCAGCCCAACACAGAGGCTTCCCTGGTGACTCAGCAGTAAAGAGTCTGCCTGCCAATGCAGGAGACATGGGTTCTATCCCTGGGTCGGGAAGATCCCCTGGAAAAGGAAATGGCAACCCATGGACAGATGAGCCTGGTGAGCTACAGTCCCTGGGAGTCGTGAGAGTCTGACATGCCTGAGCGACTGAACGAGAACAAACTGCTATCTAGCCCTGGCCTTCCTGACATCAGCCTGACGACGAGTCAGGGAGACAGGTCCCTGGGCAGCTGGGGCTCTGTGTAAGATTGCGTCACCTTTTGTGGCAGAATAGCAGCCAGAATAGCTGTGTAGGATGCTGGTTTTACTCCCCTTGGGACCAATGGCAGACACTAGCTGTTAAAATATTTAGTGTCTGATAATATAGGATAAATGAGTGAGGAGTGTAGTAGCACTTTCTTTAATGGCTCACACTGTAGAAAAGAGATTTAATAGAACTGAGGATGAACTCACAATGACATGGAAGATAAATCTCAGGAACATACATCTTTGGGATAGATAGCTCATTTTGTTAGAATCTAATGCTATTATTACTATTCACTAACATTTATTAAGCACTTCCTCAATGTCAGGAGCCATTTTAAGTGTTCAACACATGTTAATTCAGTTCTTGGCATACTATCTGTGATGATGAACCAGTTTTTTTTTTTTTTTTAATTTCCTAACTTATGGACAGACAGTTTTGTAAAATAAAAATGTATTATTAGAAAAGTGAAATTTTTATTAAAAATTGCAAAATGAAGCTTTTTTAACTGTTAGATTTAACAGAGATAAAATTACTCTGGCAAATTGCTATCAAAGTTTCTCAGTTCTTACTCTTAATTTCTATACTTATTTTCCTATGTACCAGTAACTGGCACCCACCTAAGGATCGTATGTTGAAGAGCACATAGGCTAAAGAGGTTTTATTATCTCATTTAACCCTCATAAAAAATACTATGATGTAGTTAATATTTCTATCTACAGATGAGGAAACTGAGGCACAAAGCAATTGTCTTGCTAATGAGGCTGAATTAGATCCTTTAGTATTTGTGGAGAGGAATTACTTAGCTTTGCGGAGAGGAAAATCTCTGTTTTATGACCATGGGCTACTCACTGTAAAATTAAAAGTAGCTTAAGGAAAGCAAGCCTTAGTGAGAAAATATAAATGGAGTTTTATAATCTAGGCCTCTGTTAGGAAAACCATTAAAGGAATAGGCCAAGCATCTTAAGAGTCTCATTTTTGCTATATTGAGCAACATGGTGACGTGTTTAAGAGTGTGGTTTAGGAACTAGGCTGGATTTGTTTCCTGGCTTGGCTACCTACTTCCTGTGTGAATTAGTTAGTTCCTACCTGAAAGGATAGTTGGGAAGAATAGCTGTGTTAATATACGTAAACCATTTTGAAGAATGCCTAGCACATAGTAAGTGCTCAATAAAGGTTAGTTCTTATTTTCACATTTGAAAAACAATCCATCACAAAAATTTCAGATTCTCCTATGCCTCCGTCTACAATGGCCAGACTTCTGACTGAATAAGCCAATCTTCCCTGCCTTGAACTAGAGTCACAGGTGGAACTCAGCCAGGCTGCAGTGGTCACTCCAGACCTAGGGTACAGAGTGGGATTTCTCGACTGTTCCACTACTGACATCTGGGGGGAAGCGAGTATGCACTGTAGGAGAGCAGTGTTCCTGGCCTCGGCCCATGAGGTGCCAGGATCACCCCCTTCCCGTGGATGACAAACAACAGTGTCTTTAGTCATTGCCAGGAGTCCCCCAAGAGGAAAATGGTCCCCAGTTGAAAAGCACTGTTAGAGAAGAAAGAGAATATTAATATTAGTCCCTTATATTTTTGTAGCTTTTTAGTTTAAAAAGACTTCTGCATGTTTTAACTCAGTTGAGAAAAAGAGGGAAAGGATTAAAAAGATTAGAAGAGGAAATGAGAGGGGAAATTAAAAAAAAAAACAAAGAAGGGAGGGAGAAAGGGGAAGGAGTGAATGCAAAGAGTCTGAGGAGATGAAGAAAGGGAGACGTTCAACTAACAAAGGAGTTATGAACAGGTATGAACCTTTTCATTGGCGTGCAATTGCTTCACACGCTGTGTTAGTTTCTGCTGTCTAATGAAGTGCGTCAGCTCTAAGTAACACATATCCCCGCCGCTTGGATCTCCTTCCCACCCGCACACCCACCCACACCTCCAGGCAGTCACGGAGCCCTGAGCCGAGCTCCCTGTGCCATGCAGCAGCTTCCCACCTGCTATCTCTTACACGTGGCCGTGTCCATAGTGAAACTTTAGTCACTCAGTCATGTCTGACTCTTTGCCACCCCATGGACTGTAGCCCACCAGGCTCCACTGTCCATGGGATTCTCCAGGCAAGAATACTGGAGTGGACTGTCATTCCCTTCTCCAGGGGATCTTCCTGACCCAGGGATCGAGCCTGGGTCTCCTGCATTGCAGGCAGATTCTTTACAGTCTGAGCCTCCAGGGAAGCCCCATAGTGTATTTATGTTAATCCTAATTTCCCAATTCGTCTCGCCCTCCCCTTCCCCGCTTGTGCCCACATGCCCGTTCTCTACGTCTGGGTCTCTATCCCTGCCCTGCTGAGAGTACAGATGAGCCCGTTTGCAGGTGAGTGTTCTGCTGCCATCGCCCACTAGAGCATGAGCCCCTGCATGTCCCGCTGGCTCTCCAAATTCAACATGTTCAAATCTGAAGACGCAGCAGGTCCCCCACAGATGTGAGCCTTCTTTGTCGCTGAAGTTCTGTTACTGACCTCACCATTCCCCCAGTCACCCAGGTCTGGAAATGCGTGTTTTCTTAAAAGGGTACCTCCTTCCAACCCTCCCCACTCTAACACCTGATTAGTTCTAAGGCTTGCTGATTCTACATGTTACCTCCCTCAGGGTCAGGGGCTTCCCTTGTAGCTCAGTCAGTAAAGAATCTGCCTACCATGCAGGAGACCCGGGTCCAATCCCTGGGTCAGGAAGATCCCCTGGAGAAGGAAGTGGCAACCCACTCCAGTATTCTCGCTTGGAGAATCACATAGACAGAGAAGTCTGGTGGGCTACAGTCCACGGAGTCGCAAGAGTTAGACAGGACTGAGCAATAAACCACCGCCCTCAGGGTCAGAGCCATATTTCCCTTCCTCCTGACGTGAGAGCAGAAAGAATCTTCGAAAGAATCTTCAGCCTAGCCCATCACTCATTTATTTCATGGATGAGGAAACTGCAGCCCCCGGAGCTCTAGGCCATGACCTTGGCGGGGCGGGGGGGGCGGGTCTAGGGCATGACCTGGGACAGACCGCTCTGAGTCTGGTTTCCTTGAGTGTAAACCAGGGATAATACCATGTACCTCACGGGGCTGCTGTGTCCAGACCTGTCACTCTGTATACCTTGTCTCATGTCAGTTATAGGTTGGAACCCGGCGCTCTTCCTCCTCAGTCTACCCCCGGATCACGGTCCTGTCCACTTGACCCCATCATCCTGTCCTCCTGATGCTGCCCCACTAATGCCCAGCCCTCGAGACTGCCCACCGAGTGCTCTGTGAGCACCTCCTAGCTGGACTTTTGGCTCTAGGCTCTCCCTGGGACATTCATCCTACACATCGCTGTCAGGCTGATGTCCCATAACAGCATTAGGATCAAGGAGCTCTCGTTTTTAAAAATCTTTCACCAGTTTCCCATCACCAGATTGAAACTTCTTGGCCTACTATTTAACATCATTCCTCCCCACAATATGGCCCCATCTCCCTGATTTTCATTCTCCATTTTCCTTCTTGAAGTGAAGTCACTTAGTCATGTCTGACTCTTTGCAGCCCCATGGACTGTAGCCTACAGGGCTCCTCCGTCCATGGGATTTTCCAGGCAAGAGTTGGGTTGCCATTTCTTTCTCCAGGGGAACTTCCAGACCCAGGGATCAAACCCAGGTCTCCCGCATTGTAGGCAGACGCTTTACCATCTGAACCACACGGGAAGTCCCTTCTGAAAGTGCAGTTTCTTAGACAGACCTCGTGCTTTTCTACCTCTGCCCTTTGCTCATGCTATTCACCATCTTGGAATTCCCTTCCTAAATCCACACATCCTCAAGGCCCATTTCACCTAACTTCCTTCACAAATTCTAACCTCACCTTCCTGGTTAACCTGCATTCAGTTTCTTTCTTCTTCTATGACACTTTACCTGTGTCTGTTCTATGGTGTTTATGTCTTTCCACCTTGTACCATAAATATCTAGGTATCATTTCCTCCACTAAACTGGAGGTTCCTTGAAGATCCCGTATGTACAGGCTGTTTATCTTTGTATCTTCCATGGGGCCTAATACAATAAATATTTACCTGGTGATAAAAATAACATTAACTGTCATACTTATTTGTCCCTTATGGGACCCTTATGTGTCTGTCTAACTAAACTTGGCAGTGATTTAAAAAAGAAAACCAACAGCATACCATAGCAGCATGAAGAGAGTCCCTTTGTGTGAGCAAAGACATATATGTGAGTCAGGAATTTCTGTCATATGAACACGTGTGTAAGCATGTATGTGTGTGTGTGTGTGTGTGTGTGTGTGGTAGTGTGATACAGTGGTGCAAGGTCCTGAAATCATGCAGAACTGGTTTCCAACCCTAGCTCTAATGCTTGATGGGTATGTGACCTCAAAAAAGTTACTCTGCCTACCTAACTTTATTTTCTCATTTGCAAAAGAGAGATACATATAATGTTCTTGTGAGAATCATTTCTTTATTTCATCAACATGTATTTATGGAGTCTTCACTATGTGCCAGGTTTCTGGTAGAATTAAAATAATATACATATAGTGTTTACTGCTGTACCTGGTACATATTGAATATTTTTATGTTAAGTATTTTGCATTAGACCGATCAGAGCAATATTAGAGCAGCTTCTCTCACACGTACATGTACATATAGACAGAGAGAGACCTGTAGATCCCAACTAAGAGTCTTTATTTTAAAATCTGGACAGAGGGAAGCCTAATCTTATTCTTTAGCTACAATGTTCTCTTCTCCAGTTAGCTTGAATGTATTTTCTCCTTTCATTCTCTTAGTATCCTTACCTGTGGAAAAATTAGGAGCTGTTAGTAATGCCATTTATTAAGTGTCTACTATGGGCTGTTAATCTTCCAACAACCCTTTATGGCAGATTAGCTGGTCTCCATTTCATGAGACTCAGAGGGGATAGAACTTTCCAAGGGCCATACAGCCCACAAGTAGTGGAGTCCTCCCACCATCACTTTCCACAGGCCCTATATTCTGCTGGCAAGGCATGTTAAACGCCAGGCCAAGATGAGGAGCAATTATCTGCTCTGTCAGTTTCTCAGAAGTTTCAGTCAATAATTCTTCTGCTTCAGAGGTCTCTAAAATATTGAAACCAAGTTGATTTCAAACTTTGTCCAAAGAAGAATCACCATTTTCAGTTGGAGGGATACTCCCTAGCATACTCCCTCCCTTCTCACCTCTTCCCAGAGGAGGAAACTGGCACCAACTGTTCAAATCTCCAACTCTCAACTGGCTTGATCCCAGATAGGAAAAAAATGGTTAATTCCTGACTCTTTATAGAGGGCAGGGTTATTGGCCTCCAAAACAAGAATGGGTCCAGGAGGTCCTCTGAGGAGTGCAGGCCCCGCATGTATTCTCAGAGGTGAAGCGGAGCCCAGGGCCTGGCCCTTGTCTGTGCAGCGAAGAGTACTGTCTACCCTGCTTGTGGTCCTGTGTGTGATCTGGGCCTCCGCCTGGCAGCCTTGCTTCAGTGGGTTCCCTTCAGACCCAGAGCCCCCATCCCAGCGTACCCTGGGATCCTCTTGCTTCTCCCAAGGCTCAGAGTCCAGGGCAGAGTGCAGGGCGTCAGTTGTAAGTAGATTTTCTAGTCTAAGTTGCACCATAGGGTCCCCCACACTGGGGAGATTATCGGACCCTTGCCAAGTCATTAATAAAGCTGATATTCTTGTTCCCTTTTGGCTAGTGGTTCTTACACATGTTATCTAACAGCCCTAGTTCAGAAGTCATTGCGGAGCCAGGACTCTGGGCTCCATTATTAGGTCAGGGACTTTCTGCCTTGCCTTCTGCTTCTTTGTCTGTTGCGTATCAAAGCTAACCTTATTTTCATAGATCAGCTAAACTGTGGGACGCTTCAGTAATTTTAAATGTACATATACATAAATACTATCTAACGGTCCTCAAAGATGACCTAGTACAGGAAGTCTATCCCTTTTACAGTTAACAAATATAAGGAGGATGGAGACTTTTTGGTTATTTTTATTTAGGGACCCAGAATTCAAAACTGAAAACTGCCCAGGTAGCTCGTACATGTTAACCAAGTTGAATCTGACAAGTATCGATCTAGACAGTTTTCCTTGGATTTCTGCTTGCCATCTTAAAAATAGTTTTAGCCCCAACCTCACAACCCAAGTCCCTGACTTGGACAAGGCCCTTTTCTGGGCCCAATTTCCTCACCTGAACTGTGGATGTTTTGAGCCGGATCATTCCTGACACCCTTCCTGTTCCCATATTCTATTTATAGTCCAAAGTCAGTATTTCGGCTTGGATTGCCTTCAGGGTGTGTTGGTGGTTCTAAGAGGTTTTGGGAGATGAGTGAGTCTAGAGAGAGAAAAAAAAAAATCTAATAAATAAAAAGGGAGAAACTTGCCAGATGCAAAGTGGGAGTTTATTCCAGACATATTAAATTATCATGAAACACTTCCATCTACATTTATTAAGAACAGGAAACTCAGCTTTGCTTGCCTAAAGCCTTCATTTCCAAAGCATTAACAAATTATTCATTTCCTTCATAAGTTCTTTAGTCCTTAGGGTGTTTAACACCAGGAGTTTGACCATATTATTACTTATTCTCATAACATGTGATAAAGATGATACTAAATATTTTACACAAATGACAGTAGATATGGCTTATGGATCCTCATTAATTTATTTTGCTTTGAGCATAATAACTTAATACTTTAGCCATAGACTTTTTTTTCCCCCACTCAAAGCAGCGCTGGTAAGTCCTAGATTTGTGGTATTTTTGTAAATAAATACCACTGACCATATAAGAAAATATTCTTCTTTTATACAAATACATGTCAAGGATTATTGAAATGAGAAAAATTTTTACTTTCTCCACCACTTAAAAAATAAGATTTTAAAACAGGCTAAATCACTGCTTAGCAAGGCACTCTATATTTGTTTTCTATTGCTGCCTAACCTAGTAGCCAGAACTTAGCTGCTTAAAGTAACATCTGTTTATTATTTCTGTAGGTCAGAAGTCTGTGTGAGCTCACCAGGTTTTCTGTGTGGAGTCTGACACGACCAACACCAAGGAATTGGCCAACAGACTCTTCTCGGGAGGCTCTGGGGACGAATTTGCTCCCAAGTTCATTTAGGTTGTTGACCAGACTCAGTTCCTTGTGGTTGTAGGACCGAGGTCCAATTCCCTTGCTACTATTGGCAGGCAGCTCTTAGGTCCTTAAGGTTGCCCCCATCCTTGGAAAACAGGCCCTTTCTTCTACAAGCCAGCAATGGTTTATTGAATCCCCTGAATGCTTTGAATCTCTGACTTCCTCTTCTATAGCTCTGCTTTTAAAGAATGCATCTTTTGGGTCAGGCTCACCTGGATAATATCTATATCTCAAGGTCAACTGATTTGGGATTTTAATGATATCAGCAAAATCTTTTCTCAGCATTTCCTAGACAAGTGTTTGACTGAATTACCAGAGGATAAGAATGTTGAGGGGCCATTTTTACAATCCTGCCTGTCATACCTAACACAATTAAGCAAATTACCTGACTTCTATAAGCTTTTTAGGATTCTACTCTGATAGCTTTGATGACCAGAGCTTTAAAGGGATTTCACTTTCTATAACTTTACAGCATCAGCTAACTAAACACAAAACAAAAACTGAAAGCAGAGCAATAAAAACCCTCTCAGACTGGGTCTACAAGATGTCAAAACATATGAACAAAAAAGAACAAGATCTAATTACTTTCAATTCTACTCAGCGGTATTTCCCTAACCCTTACAACTGTACCTGGCACAAAGTGCATGGGTGCTAAGTTGCTTCAGTCCCAATTCTTTGCCACCCTACAGACTGTAGCCTGCCAGGCTCCTCTGTCCATGGGGTTCTCCAGGCAACAGAACTGGAGTGGCTTGCCATGCTCTCCTCCAAGGGATCTTCCCTGGCACAAAGTAGGTGCTCATTAAACATAGTGTTTATGGAATGAAGGAGTACACACACTAACTAGAGCGCTTTAGTTATCTCTTCATCAAGTATTTACTGCACAATGCATTTATGCTGCCTTTACTGAAGAATACATAGATTTATAAGGCTACACCCTCACCTATGATGGCTAATTTCATGTGTCAGTTTGGCTAGGCTATTTGCTGTTGTTCAGTCGCTCAGTCGTGTCCGACTCTTAAAGTCCCCACGTACTGCAGCACGCCAGGCCTCCCTGTCCATCACCAACTCCCGGAGTTCACTCAAACTTATGTCAATTGAATCGGTGATGCCATCCAACCATCTCGTCCTCTGTCGCCCCCTTCTCCTCCTGCCTTCAATCTTTCTCAGCATTAGGGTCTTTTCTAATGAGTCAGCTCTTCACATCAGGTGGCCCAAGTGTTGGAACTTCAGCATCAGTCCTTCTAATGAATACTCAGGATTGATGTCCTTTAGGATTGACTAGGCTATGGCACCTAGTTGTTTGGTCAAGCTCTAGTCTAAACGTTGTTGTGCAAGTATTTTTTAGATGTGATTAACATTTAAATCAGTAGATATTGAGTCAAGCAGATTATCCTCCCTAACATGGGTGGTCTTAAGAACCTGCCTTAAGACCATCAACAACTTACAATCCTTGACTATCACACCTAACACAATTAAGCAAATTACCTGACTTCTATAAGCTTTTCGTCTTAAGTTAGTTGGTCATCAGTTAGTTGATGGTCTTAAGAACCAAGACAGTTCTGTTAATATCTCCAGGGTGTCTTCAAATTCAAGATTGGAACATCAACTCTTCTATGGGTCTCCAGCCTGCCAACAGATTGCAGATTTCAGACTTGCCAGCCCCCCAGATTGTGTGGGCCAATTCCTTAAAATAAGTATCTTTCAGTACACACAGACACACACCATATACACACACCTTATTGGTTTGTTCCATTTCTCTGGATAACCCTGACTAATATACCACCCAGAAGTTAGAATAATGAATAATGTTGGAAAGATTAAAATGTGTATAAAGGAAAACAACCAATAACATGTGACTGCTCATAAATGGAGGGAATCAACTGTCTTGGATTTAAGGAGGTGGTTGGTGGTTTAGTTGCTAAGTCATATCTGACTCTTGTGACACCAAGACCATGTAGCCTGCAGAGTCCTCTGTCCATGGGATTGTCCAGGCAAGAATACTGGAGGGGGTTGTCATTTCCTTCTCCAGGGGATCTTGCCTAGCAAGGAATTGAACCTGGGTCTCCAAGGAGGATGCATGCTCAAAGAAGGCTTTATGAACAGGGTGGGGTTTAATCTAGAGCTTAAAAGTAGATGTGTGGTGTGTGCCAAGTCGCTTCAGTGGCATCTGACTCTGTGGGACCCTATGGACTACAGCCTACCAGGCTCCTCTGTCCATGGGATTTTCCAGGCAAGAATACTGGAGTGGGTTGCCATGCCCTCCTCCAGGGGATCTTCCTGATCCAGGGATTGAACCCGTGTCTCTTGTGTCTCCTGCATTGGCAGCTGGGTTCTTTCACATTAGCGCCATGTTAGAAGCCCAAAAAGTAGTTGTTCAGTTCAGTTCAGTTCAGTTGCTCAGTCGTGTCCTACTCTTCACGACCCCATGGAATACAGCACACCAGGCTTCCCTGTGCACCACCAACCCCCAGAGTGTACTCACTCATGTCCATTGAGTCGGTGATGCCATCCAACCATATCATCCTCTGTTGTCCCCTTCTCCTCCTGCCTTCAATCATTCCCAGCATCAGGGTCTTTTCCAATGAGTCAGTTCTTTGCATCAGGTGGCCAAAATATTGGAGTTTCAGCTTCAACATCAGCCCTTCCAATGAACACTCAGGACTGACCTCCTTTAGGATGGACTGGTTGGATCTCCTTGCAGTCCAAGGGACTCTGAAGAGTCTTCTCCAACACCACAGTTCAAAAGCATCAATTCAAAAGTAGCTGAGGGTTGACCAAAGGGACAACAGAAAGGAGGGTGTTGAGCATAAGCAGATCCGGGGAGGTGGGCAGAATGCTGTGTTCTAGGACAGGGAGAGCAGCCCAGTGAAAGCATGCTAAGGGCCGCCCTTTGGGGAAACACTGTTCGAATGGGAACCTGGAGCCAGCTGACAAGAGAGTGGTCATCAGCCCCGAGCAGCACTGGGCCTAGAACACACTGCCAAGAACGTTAAAGATTCTTCCTCTGAAACAAACAACAAGAAGTGCTCCGCTGTGGCCGGCCACATCATCTTAGCCAAGCCTCTCTCATCTTGCAGCAAGCAAACTGAGACCCAGGATGACTGTCCTTAGCCACACAGGAAATCGGTGGCAGAGCGCAGAGGAGAAAGCAACCTTTCAAGGCCTCAGCTGGGGCTTTGGTGACCCCACCTGTCTGCTTCCTGCTGCTTCAGACTCACCTCCTCTCCTCCCCACACTGCCTCCCCCCACCCCCCCAACCCCTGCCTGCATCCCAGCCACACTGGCTCCCCTGCGGCTGTCTGCCGGCTCTGGATTCATTCCCACCTCAAAGTTAGTGCACTCGCTCCCCACCACCCAGCAGGGCTTTGCCTTGGCTTTTCACAGCTGGAGCTTTCTGTCTTAGATCTTGGCTCAGTGACTGTCTCTCAGAGAGGCCATCCCCTACCTCCCAGCTCAAACGAAGCCTCCTCTGAACCTTTCCCCTAATAACCCTGACTTCCTCCCTTTATAGCCTTTATCAAGATGAGCAGGGACTTCCCTGGGGGTCTAGCAGTTAAGACTCTCTGCTTGCTGTGCAGGGCCATGGGTTCGATCTCTCGTCAGAGAACTAAGATCCCACATGTTGTGCAGCACGGTCAAAAAAAAAAAAAAGAGAGAGAGATGAGGAACTGTGACTTTTTTTTTTTACTTCTCACCTGTCTCCCCAACTGAAACATTAGACAAGATTAGTTCACCTGTGTGATTTGTTGCTCATTGCTTTAACTCCAGCACCTCGAACAGTGTATACCAGGCACTCTATAAGCACAAGCTGAATGAACAAATGAATGGATAAACACAAACTGAATGAATGAATGTTGAACACAGGCAGAGCTGGGAGACGCTGCAGGTTGGGTTCCAGACCACCGCACTAAAGCGAATATCGCAGCAAAGTGAGCCCCACAAATTACCTGGTTTCCCTGTGCCCGTCAACACTATGTTCACAGTCTACTGTGGGCGGTTAAGTGCACAATAGCATTATGTCTCAAACACTAAGTACATTCCTCAATTAAAAACAAAGCTGCTGGTTAAAAAAAAAAATAGACTTGCTCATTGCAGGGTTGCCACAAATCTCCAATTTGTGTGTGTGGGGGGGAACACAGTTTCTGCAAAGATCTCAGTATGTCTTTGCTGAGTGCTTGAAATGGGGAAAGACATCCAAAGAGACACATGCATGGGCCCCAGAGAGGTACACAGTTGTCCTGTCTGGTCCCAGAGACTTGCTCTTTGCCTTGTTTGACTTCTTCTCCAAAGCAGATGCCTCTGGGTTGCACTGGGCAGTGGCGGGTCTTGCTGGCTAAAAAAGGCCACAGAGGACTAACTTCAGTCGATCCTTCAAATTCCCCACGATCCCCATGTCAATCCAAACTGCCATCCAAAGATGAAACCTCTGCTCCTCTCCTCACATTTCCCCCATACCTGACAAATTGGAGGTCATCTAAAATGGACTCTCTTTGCTTCCGAGCCTTGCTTTAATTTATTGTCCTTTATCACTTTTCCCTTTCTGCTTTAGAATTGATGCTTTTGAACTCTGGTGTTGGAGAAGACTCTTGAGAGTCCCTTGGATAGCAAGGAGATCCAACCAGTCCATCTTAAAGGAAATCAGTCCTGAATATTCATTGGAAGGACTTATGCTGAAGCTGAGACTCCAATACTTTGGCCACCTGATGTGAAGAACTGACTCATTTGAAAAGACCCTGATGGTGGGAATGATTGAAGGCAGGAGGAGAAGGGGACCACAGAGGATGAGATGGTTGGATGGCATCATCAACTCAATGGACATGAGTTTGAGCAAGCTTCAGGAGATGGTGATGGGCAGGGAAGCCTGGCGTGCTGCAGTCCATGGGGTCGCAGAGAGTCAGCGATGTCTGAGTGACTGAACTAAACTGAACTGATACCCTACTTCCATTCAAAGACTTTTTTTTCTCACTTGTTGTCTCAGCCCCTTCCCAAATGACTTTCCCCTGCCTCCCTCTGCCCTGTTCATGCCATCCTCGGATGGGTGCTCAGTAAGCCACCTCTCTGCACGTTCCTCTCCTGCTGTTTAGTGGTTCCACTCCAACTCCAAGTCCTCCCCACAGGCAAGGCCAGCTTAATTCTTCAACCTTACTTTCCACGCCTCCTAGGCTGAAACTGGCATCAAGGCATACAGGATAAAACGAATCACCTGCAATTTAATGAAGTGAAGCTGCTGGCCTGGAGCTGTGACAGGAAAGGACATTTGACCACTGGGATTTGCTGCAAAGGCGTTCTGGCAGAGCAAATTCCACCTTGCTGGTTTCACTGTTTCCCGTGAACGGCTAAGCCACCCTGTAGAGTCTGAATCAGTTGACTTCCTCTCAAATCTTCCTAGCTGTCTAGCTGTTTGTGTGCAGAGGTGTGACTGCATCACTGAATATACAGAGCCTGTCAACTCAGGGATTTGGATCTCAGAACCGTCAATTATTTTATTTCATCCTAAGCCTCCTCTCTCCTCCACTAGCATGGATAACTGGAAGCTGATTGAGTATTAGAGTTGCACAAGGAGATAAGTGGAATCAACAAACATTCAGCAAGCACTTATTCAGTACCTAATGGATGCCACTGAAGGGTAGAAAAATATGCCACTTTAACATATTGATTACAGTGAGCTAAAGGTACTTTTAAAAGAGCAGATGCAAGAAAGGTGCTCTGGTTTCCTTTTTTTCTCCTTCAAAGCAGTAGATGAAACTCCATAGGAAAGACGCCCTTCCTATACCAGGAGGAAAGAACATTCTTATCCCCAGAGATGGGGAGCTGAGGCCAAGAGAAAGCTTTACCAACAGCCTTTGTTAAAGTAATGCTCATCTTCCTTAGTCTTCCCATGTATTCCGGTTATTTTCCCATAGTTGCTTCTCTTTGGTCAACCTAGTATATAAACACTTAAGCCTAACTGCTTTGTGGGTCTTCATTTTCCAATGAAGACTCCCATGTACATGTAAACATATTAAATAAAATGTGTACGCTTTACTCCTGTTAACCTGGCATGTCAACTTAATTCTTAGACTCAGCTGGCCCTGAGCAGGTAGAGGTAACATTTTACTCCTTGACAGTACCTTGAGATGCTCATAGTATAGAAGGGAACAGAAATATAGAAACAGCATTATTACAGAAGAAGAATTGCTCTAACAAAGGTCTGTGCAAACTTACACACGCTCGGGGAAGAAAGTGACAGTGCCCCTCACTGTCTAAAGAGGACAGGGTGCCAGGGCTAAAAGGGCATGGATTTGGGGCACGTCTAAAAAGAGAAGTAGGTTTTCCAGATTTCCACCGTACCCTCACTATAATTTGAGAAACATTTTAAAATTCCACGAACACACTTTTCAGTGGCAGTTCTTTGGCCTCCTTGGATGATTACTGCACCCTTTCTACTCCTTTGACCTACATCTTCATAAGTGTCAACAGAGATTTGTGAGCAACAGCTGAAAGAATGGTTATGATAAGGTGTCAGGATGAAGTTTTGATTAAAGGCTTCCAGGCTGTGCTGAAGCTGATGGTCTTGTAAGCTGGAAAAAAAAAAAAAAAAAAGGCCACGTTGCTATAAGAGAAGCAGAAGCAACCCCAGGAGGGCAAAGGAAGGAGGTAGCCCAGAGTGGACCTCATGCCACTGGCTTGTGAGGGCTGGGGCCTGAGTCATTCAGGGACATTTTTAATTGATGTATAATTGATTTACAGTACTGTGTTATTTTCAGGTGTATAGCAAAGCAATTCAGTTCTATATTTATTTTTCCGGTTATTTTCTATTATAGGTTATTACAAGATTACTGAAAATATTTCCCTGTGTTATATGGTAAATCCTTGTTTCTTTTCTTTGTAGCACTTTGTATCTGTTAATCCCATACTCCCAATTTATCCCCTCCTCCCTTTCCCCTTTGGTAGCCATCAGTTTGTTTTCCATGTCTGTAAATATGCTTCTGTTCTGTATACAGATTCATTTGTATTATCTTTTCAATTCTAGCTCATGTGGTATCGTATATTTGTCTATGTCTGATTTACTTTGCTTAGTATGATGTCTTTAGGTCCATCCATGTTGTGGCAAATAGCAATATTTTGTTCTTTTTTATGGCTGAGTAATAGAGTGATATTCCATTGTATGTATCATCCACATTTTCTGGGTTTGGTGGGGAGCTGTGCTTCACAGCTTGCAGGATCTTAGTTTCCCAACCAGGAATCAAACCCAGGCGCTCAACAGTGAAAGCACTGCGTCCTAAGCACAGACCACCAGGGAATTCCCTACCATACCTTCTTGAACCAATCATCAATCCAGGGATTTTTAAAAAGTGGATCCATCATGATAATTTCTAAGAGAGCATACAGTTTAACTAAGAGAACCCGTACACTTATAAATTACAGGGCAATGATTAACCACACAGACAAGAAGCTGGAGGAAGGGTGCCTGCTGTTGGAGCCTGGCTGTGTAACTGCTTAACAGAGTGCTTGTCATCAGTTCCTTTGCAGGACTTGGGGTCAAAAGTAAGGATAAGGGCACATTAAATATGGCATCGCAGGTCAAACCAGTTTCATTGCCGAAGGACACTACATGGATCAGCAGTAGCTGCTCTTAAGATTACCATCCAAGGTTATCAACGTGCTCTGCACCATCCTAACTTCTTTTCATGAATTTTAATGTTTAAAGTACTGTCAGCAGCGTGCGTGCATATGCGCCTGCCCAGTTGTGTCTGGCCCTGTGCGTCCCCATGGATTGTAGCCTGCCAGGCTCTTCTGTCCATAAGATTTTTCAAACAAGACTCCTGGAGTGCAAAACCAATAAACATTTAAACTATTTTTGATAACTATCCTACATTGTTTTTCAAATGAGCTGTATTAATTTTACCATGCCATCAGCAGCATACACATATCAATATAGACCAAACTCACCACAACTTTGACTACCCTTAACAAAAGTCATGTATGGATGTGAGAGTTGGACTGTGAAGAAGGCTGAGCGCTGAAGAATTGATGCTTTCGAACTGTGGTGTTGGAGAAGACTCTTGAGAGTCCCTTGGACTGCAAGGAGATCCAACCAGTCCATTCTAAAGGAGATCAGCCCTGGGATTTCTTTGGAAAGAATGATGCTAAAGCTCCAGTACTTTGGCCACCTCATGCGAAGAGTTGACTCATTGGAAAAGACTCTGATGCTGGGAGGGATTGAAGGCAGGAGGAAAAGGGGACGACCAAGGATGAGATGGCTGGATGGCATCACCGACTTGATGGACACAAGTCTGGGTGAACTCTGGGAGTTGGTGATGGACAGGGAGGCCCGGCGTGCTGCGATTCATGGGGTCGCAAAGAGTCGGACACGACTGAGCGACTGAACTGAACTGAACAAAAGTAAGCTGCTGAGTAAATAATTGATGGTTCAGTATAATTAAAACAGTACCTCCACGCTGGCTTCATAAGTGTTTCTCTGATTACTGAGGTTATCTCTTTAGGCTGGCACAAAGCAGCACAAGGTTTTCATGAGGAGACAGGGGCATTTCCATTTGAATAAGGAGACGATCTGAATAGGTCACCTATTTTGAGATTTCCCCCTTCTTTCATCTTGCATAGGAATCAATGTCAAATGTGTTGACATCCAGTCATTGAATTCTTTTTATTCTTTATCTCAAAGGGCTCTTCCGTCTATCTCACTATTTTTATTCCCACGACCACAAGTTTTGTTCAGTTTTTAATGCTAAATCCTGTGTTGCAACAATTGTATCCTACAGGGGTCTCTGCCTGCAAACTTTTCCAGGGTAATAATCACAACTCATTTACTAAGCAACTACCACCAGCCAGGCAAACTGCCATAAAGCCAGGTGATTTATAGACATTATCTCTCAAAACAACTCCATGAGGCAGATACTATTAGCTCCGTTTTACAGATGAGGAAGCTGAAACACAGAAAATTAAGATAATCACTAAACTTCACAACCACCAAGCAGAAGAACAGAACTTTTAACCTGAGTCTTCAGTTCAGTTCAGTTCAGTTCAGTCGCTCAGTCGTGTCTGACTCTTTGTGACCCCATGAACTGCAGCATGCCAGGCCTCCCTGTCCATCACCAGCTCCCGGAGTTCACCCAAACCCACGTCCATCGAGTCGGTGATGCCATCCAGCCATCTCATCCTGTCATCCCCTTTTCCTCCTGTCCCCAATCCCTCCCAGCATCAGGGTCTTTTCCAATGAGTCAACTCTTCGCATGAGGTGGCCAAAGTACTCGAGTTTCAGCTTTAGCATCATTCCTTCCAAAGAACACCCAGGACTGATCTCCTTTAGGATGGACTGGTTGGATCTCCTTGCAGTCCAAGGGACTCTCAAGAGTCTTCTCCAACACCACAGTTCAAAAGCATCAATTCTTCGGCGCTCAGCTTTCTTCACAGTCCAACTTTCACATCCATACATGACCACAGGAAAAACCATAGCCTTGACTAGACGGACCTTTGTTGGCAAAGTAATATCTCTGCTTTTGAATATGCTAGCTAGGTTGGTCATAACTTTTCTTCCAAGGAGTAAGCATCTTTTAATTTCATGGCTGCAATTACCATCTGCAGTGATTCTGGAGCCCAAAAAAATAAAGTCTGACACTGTTTCCACTGTTTCCCCATCTGTTTTCCATGAAGTGATGGGACCAGATGCCATGATCTTCGTTTTCTGAATGTTGGGCTTTAGGCCAACTTTTTCACTCTCCTGTTTTACTTTCATCAAGAGGCTTTTGAGTTCCTCTTCACTTTCTGCCATAAGGGTGGTGTCATCTGCATATCTGAGGTTATTGATATTTCTCCCGGCAATCTTGATTCCAGCTTGTGCTTCTTCCAGCCCAGCGTTTCTCATGATGTACTCTGCATAGAAGTTAAATAAGCAGGGTGACAGTATACAGCCTTGACGTCCTCGTTTTCCTATTTGGAACCAGTCTGTTGTTCCATGTTCTCAAGAGGCTTGAGAAACCTGAGTCTGGCTGACTCCAAAACCTGTGTCCACAAGTAATGTGTCTCTGATCAGTCCTCTAACCTGCCCTGTGCATTTCTGCGCTCATTATTCAGCCGTTGCTCTTCTCCCCAAGCCCATCGTTTATACTCGGGGGTGCTGGAACTGTGACTCTGCAAACCACATTCTGCTTTGCCAGCTGGGTCTTTGTTGGGCTCTGTCCATCGGGGTGCTAGACGGAAAACCCAAGCCTGCAGGAAGGAGAGGAAAGTCACCCTTTCTGCCTATGAGAGCTTAAGTTCCGTGAGTATCACCCTTACCGCACTTTACCTTGACAGCAGAGGTCACTTCCCATAACAGCAGCTAAATTCAGTTTGCAGTTTTTCTTTTTTTCCAACTGAAGTAGAGTTGATTTACAATATCGTGTTAGTTTCAGGTGTACGGCAAAGTGATTCAGTTTTATGTATACATGCATTTTTTCAGATTATTTTCCATTCTAGATTACTACAAGTAGAAAGATAGCGAATATTTTCTCTGCGTTATGTGTTGTTTATCTATCTTATATACAGTAGTTTGTGTCTGTTAATCCCATACTCTTAATTTATCCTTCCTCCTGTCCATTTGCCCTTCAGTTTGTTTTCTATGCCTCTGAGTCTGCCTCTGTTTTGTAAATAGATTCATTTGTATTATTGTTTAGATTCTGCTTATCAGTGATATCATTTTAAAATCTTGACTCCCTTATTTTTGGCTTGGTTGCATGCAGTTCCTCTAGTTGCGGCGTGGGGGCTACTCCTCACTGCTGCGTGCAGGTGTCTTGTTGCAGTGGCTTCTCTTCTTGTGGAGCACAGGCTCTGTGCTTCATCAGTTACGGTAAAAGGGGTTAGCTGCTCCATAGCGTGTGGGATCGTCCTGGACCAGGGATCAAACCCATGTCCTCTGCAATAGGAGGTGGATTCCCAATCACCAGGGAAGTCCATGATATCACCTATGTGTTTTTCTCTCTCTGACTTCTTCATTTAATGTGATAATCTCTAGGTCCATCCATGTTGCTACAAATGGCATTATCTCACTCTTTTTTAAGGCTGAGTAATATTCCATTGTATGGATGTGAGAGTTGGACTGTGAAAAAAAAGCTGAGCGCCAAAGAATTGATGATTTTGAACTGTGGTGTTGGAGAAGACTCTTGAGAGTCCTTTGGACTGCAAGGAGATCCAACCAGTCCATCCTAAAGGAAATCAGTTCTTGGTGTTCATTGGAAGGACTGATGCTAAAGCTGAAACTGCAATACTTTGGCCACCTCATGTGAAGAGTTGACTCATTGGAAAAGACCTTGATGCTGGGAGGGATTGGGGGCAGGGGGAGAAGGGGATGACAGAGGCTGAGATGGCTGGATGGCATCACTGACTCAATGGAAATGAGTTTGAGTGGACTCTGGGAGTTGGTGATGGACAGGGAGGCCTGGCATGCTGCGATTCATGGGGTTGCAAAGAGTCGGACACAACTGAGCGACTGAACTGAATATTCCGTTTTGTGTGTGTATCTGTGTGTGTACATACCCAGTTTGCAGTTTTTCCAACAATTGGGGAATAACTTTTATCACAGCTGTCTTAGAGACACCAGCGTCAGTCAGATTTCTCAAGTTTGGATCCAAGCCTCACAGAGCCTCCCCCAAGTCAGAGGCCCCAGCACTGGTCAAGCAGTGTCTCCTCCAGGTCCAAGCTTCAGATCCTCAGAGCCGCTCTTCCCAAGTTTCTAAGATTTCATAATTTCAAATATTTCATTTGTCTGCTCAGCCCTAGGGTGGTAGTGCTTCCTGCTCTTGCTAACTTCATGGTACCTTAGAGATCTCTTACCCTTTCTGGTATGTAGTTAACAAATTCATACCTCATCAATTCTAGAGAAGCTGTTGCCAGGGAGAACCTCCTCTAGGAATCTGAGTGAAGCAAGGAGTGAAGTGTGTTGGATACTGCATTTTCCATCTGGATCCTCTCTTCAAGGCAGAGGGATTCATCTTCCAGCTTCTGAATGTACTAGCTGCTGCTATCTCGGAACTGTCTAAACTGGGAAAGTACCCTCAGCTGCAGACAAGTACCTCATCCAAAGGTCCATCACTTGCCTAGAGTGGCGCATCGCCAGTGACTGGCTGAATGAGGGGGTATAAAAGACAACCTTCTGTGCCTTGATTTGGGATCCAGGTTCCCTGCTGGTATTAGCTGAGACCCCATGGGTCACCTTCTCCCTCAGCTTTCCTGCCTTCCTCAGTTCCTTTAGGGATGTGTATTCGGATAAGCCTTCTGGAGTCAACTGTCCATCTTGGGTTTCTTTCCAGGTATCCCCAGGAGGCCAGGGCTTCCCTGGTGGGCTCAGTCGGTAAAGAATCCACCTGCAGTGCAGGAGACCTGAGTTTGATCCCTGTGTCAGGGATCAGGTTCAGTTCCTGGTTCTGGAAGATCTCCTGGAGAAGGAAATGGCAACCCACTCCAGTAGTCTTGCCTGGGAAATCCCATGGACAGAGGAGCCTGGCAGGTTACCATCCATGGGGTTGCAAGAGTTAGATACAACTTAGCAACTAAACCACCACCACCAATAGGCCAATCTAAGTCAGTGTCGCCTGGCTCTAGGGCCTGCAGAGATTCAGATGGGCACTATGCTTGAACTTGGAGTGTTTGTTGTTTAGTGGCTAAATAGTGTCTGATTCTTTTGTGACCCCACGGACTATAGCCTGCCAGGCTCCTCTGTCCAAGGGACTGTCCAGGCAAGAATGCTGGAATGGGTTGCCATTTCCTTCTCCAGGGGATCTTCCAGAACCAGGGACTGAACCCGCATCTCCCGCATTGGCAAGCGGATTCTTAACCACTGAGCCACCAGAGAAGTCTCGAGCTTAGAGTGGTGGAAGGCAGATACTGAAAAACAAACAAATAAAACAAAACTATAACCACAGGGACAGTTCATAATCTTCATTGCCATAAACACAAAGCAAAATAAAAAGAGAGTACATACAGGATTACAATTCCTAAAAAATAGCCCAATGCAGGGATGGTGTGGGGAGTTGCTCTCTAGCAGCACTCGCAGGATATTTTTGTTGTTCTGTGTTTTCATCAATTTTTTAGCTTTAACAAGCCAAATTGCCTCACTACCCCGAGGCCAATCCGGAATGCATATGCCAAATTGGCACCACAAAACAGCATATCTTATTTTTCTTTTCCACTGCCGGTAACTCTATAAATAAAAGAAAAAATGATGTATGAAATTGCTGTTTATCCTTTAATTCACATTATATAGAAAAACACTAACTTTTTCTGAAAAGGAATCATTTGAATTTATTAAAATGCTTAAAATGCTAATGAACAAAATAGTCATCTTGCAAAGCACTCTGTGTTTTTAAAAGTTGCTACTTCAGTTTTTCAAAGGTTTATTCATGGACTAATTTTCTTAGTCTGCAAATAAATGTAAGTGTTCATAAATGTCATATAAAGTTATATCCTGCAGTTTTGTACAATATTCAATTAGTTTTTAATGAAAGGAAATTTATACAAAGAAGATAAAATGGTCTTCAATTAATAGGCTGAATTATACATCAAGCAATGAATAAAGCCTCCTTGAGACATTTTTCATCCCAGAGAATTGACTATTTTTGCTTTATTTTTAATATCATTATAGGCTATAACTACATTTTCTTTGGGGGAGATAAAAGTTTATAGCAACTAAATATCTGGCTATTAGAAGTTTAATTATCTGAACAAATTCAGGATGAAGAATATTTAATATGTCACTTAAAATCAGTGATTGGAAAGAAGTCTCAGTTAAATCCTGGATATGATGATAAATTCTCATGCTTTATAATATAATGATATGGTATGACTAGAGTCATTCTTAAGGCCTTGAAATAGTGCTATCACACAATCTAGTCTGTATATTTTCTATAAAATCTGCATTTTGTTTGAATATATTTTGCATAAGCCTATCTATACAATGGATTATACTCCCTGCACTTTTCTGCTTTAAACTAGATTATAAATATTCCCCAGGTGACCTCTGAAAATGGTATGCTATTCACTTGACCCAGAAAACCCCATAAAATCATGCAAATCAAGAGGTTCAGACCTTCAAGTTCACTTTAAGAATACTCGTGAAACTTCCCAGGCCATTAAGGGAGGCATACCCGGCAAGCCACCGAGTATGGGAAGGAGGCTACTTTAAAGAGACCATGTGTACCATCCCATCATTACAATGGTGGAGTCGGCTTGTGTGCACGAGCCAAACAGCGGGGCTGGACACAGGGTCGGTGGCACAAAAACAGTGCTGCAGTTCTACTGCACGTGCTCAAAAATGCAGAGTAATGCTGAATTTAAGGGCTTAGAGGTCAATTCTCTGGCCATTGAACATATCCAGGTGAACAAAGCCCCTAAGATGCGGTGCAGGGTTTACAGAGCTTATGGTCCAATTGACCCGTATGTGGGCTCTCCCTGCCCCATGGAGATGACCCTTATTGAAAAAGAACAGATTGTTCCTAAACCAGAAGAGGAGACTGCACAGAAGAAAAAGATATTCCATAAGAAACTGAAGAAACAAAACTTCTGGCCCAGGAATAAATGCTGCAAAAAATGAATGCGAATAAAAATTGTTTTAAAAATAGGAAAGCCAACTTAATACAAACCACCCCCCCTCACACCCGCCCAGTGTGGTGGCATTTGCTGACTATATAGCAACCAGTCTCTTCCTACCTCCTCACTCATGTGACTTTATAAAACTTGACCCCACTTCCAGATACAAATTGATTAATCTAAATTAGTTAGGGCCATGTCATCTCTCTTGTAACAATCAATGGCATTCCCTTGTTCACAGGTATGGATATAGGACCCTTCGGCAGTTTTAAAACATGGGCCCCAAATCCTTTGACAGCCCTCCTATTAAGAGTTAGAATCTGCGTTTTGTCTCTTTGAATCCAAGCTCTTTGACTTCTGAACAAATAGAATGTGGTAGCATTGACATTTATGATAGTAGAACCTGGAAATCCTTACTCCCTATTTCTTGGGACACTTGCTTTGGGAGCACAGCACCATTCTTTTTTTTTTTTTTTTTTTTTAATCACTTGGTATTATCTTTAATTAAGTACAAAGACTTTTCCAATCACATCACATAGAGATCGTTCTATCCACTGCTCTGTTTGGCTGCCAATCAGCCCACGAGGAAACCAACCCCAGAGAGGAATCCAGAGCTCTGGCCCTCAGTTCCAGTCAGACAACTAGCACCAACTCGCCATTCACATAAGTGAACCATCTTGGAAGTGAGCTCTTCAGCCAATTCACAAATTAAATTCTTGTTGTGATTTCAAGCCACTAAATTGTCAGGTGGTTGATAATGCAACAGTAGGTAACCACAACACTGATACTTGGTCCCTTGTATGTGGACCTTTTCTCTTTCTTGAGAAATTTTGGATCTGTTATTCCTGGTGAAGTTTTGTTAACATCATTTTATTCCTTTTACTTTCCTTTTCCTTTTCTCTTTCCTTCCTTTCCTCCAGGCACTTAGTGATCCTTTTCAGTTAAAAAAATCTTTTTAATTGTGGGAAATTAAAGAATAATAATCTTTCCTTGATAATCCTTTCTCTTCATTTTCTCTGTTCTGTGTTTCGGAATCCTGTAGGAGACAAATTGGATCTCCTGGACTGATTTTCGAATATTTTTTCCTTTTGTTCATCCTTTTTTTTTCTATTTGTCTCCCAGTTATGATATTGAATTTTTAATTTTAGCTATCAGATATTTAACTTCAAGAGTTCTGTCTTGTTTTCCGGGTCTACTTTTTACATAGGGATCTATTTTTTTCCCTATAGATAAATATCGTGTCTTTCCTCTCTGAGACATTAACTGTAAGAATTAAAAACCCTGGTTTCTGCACTGTGCTCCTTCACGGCTCCCTCGGGTCTCCCTTGTATCTTGGACGCACCTCGTATCTGGTCATCTTTGGCTATAGAATAATGTTAAAAGTGAGAGACGGTCTAGCTTAGACAATCTACTGCAAATTGGTTTCAATTTCAGTTGAGTTAAACACAAACCTTTTTGAGGCTTACCGTACAAAATGTTGAATTCTAGGCACTTCCAAGGATACAAAGAAGATTAAAACAGAGTCCTCAAGAAGTTTGCAATTTTATAGAGTAGTTCAGTATATTTTCCTTTAAATCTTTTTTTTTTTTTAAGTATTTATTTATTTGTTTTTGGCTGTGCTGGGTCTTCACTGCTGCCCCCGGGCTTTCTCTGGTTGCAGCAAGCCAGAGCTGCCCTCTAGTCATTGCGTGTGGGCCTTTTGTTGCAGCGGCTTCTCTCGTTGCAGAGCACGGGCCGAGGGCACAGACTTCAGCCGTTGCAGCACGTGGGGTCAGTAGTTACAGTGCGCAGGCTTCGTTGCCCCACAGCATGTGAAATCTTCCTGGACCAGGGATCAAAGCCATGTATCCTGCACTGGCAGGCGGATTCTTAACCACTGGACCACCAGGCAAGTCCCTCCATTTCAACCTTTATGCCAGGTTCCCTGGCTTCCCTTATAGCTCATTTGGGAAAGAACCTGCCTGCAGTGCAGGAGACCCAGGTTCAATCCCTGGGTCGGGAAGATCCCCTGGAGAAGGAAATGGCAACCCACTCCAGTATTATTGCCTGGAGAATGCCATGGACGGAGGAGCCTGGAGGGCTGTGGTCCATGGGGTTGCAAGAGTCAGACACGACTGAGCATCTAAACCGCCACCACCACCAGGTCCCTCAGTGCAGTGCCACACAGAAGCAGTGATGGCGGATGTTCATCTTATAGCTAGCTTCTAAAATAGCAGCTTTGTTGAGACATAATCCACATACTGAAGATCATGGCATCTGGTCCCATCACTTCATGGAAAACAGATGGGGAAACAGTGGAAACAGTGTCAGACTTTATTTTTTGGGGCTTCAAAAGCACTGCAGATGGTGACTGCAGCCATGAAATTAAAAGACGCTTACTCCTTGGAAGGAAAGCTATGGCCAACCTAGATAGCATAATCAAAAGCAGAGACATTACTTTGCCAACAAAGGTCCGTCTAGTCAAGGCTATGGTTTTTCCAGTGGTCAGGTATGGATGTGAGAGTTGGACTGTAAAGAAAGCTGAGCACCGAAGAATTGATGCTTTTGAACTGTGGTGTTGGAGAAGACTCTTGAGGGTCCCTTGGACTGCAAGGAGATTCAACCAGTCCATTCTAAAGGAGATCAGTCCTGGGTGTTCTTTGGAAGGAATGATGCTAAAGCTGAAACTCGAGTACTTTGGCCACCTCATGTGAAGAGCTGACTCATTGGAAAAGACCCTGACCCTGGGAGGGATGGGGGCAGGAGGAAAAGGGGACGACAGAGGATGAGATGGTTGGATGGCATCACCGACTCGATGGATGTGAGTTTGAGTGAACTCCAGGAGTTGGTGATGGACAGGGAGGCCTGGCGTGCTGTGATTCATGGGGTCACAAAGAGTGGGACACAACTGAGCGACTGAACTGAACTGAACTGAACTGAATCCATATACCTTAAAGTTCATCAATTTAAAGTGTACCATTGAATAGATTTTAGTATATTCACAGACATATGGAATGTTCACTAAAGTCCATTTTAGAACATTTCATTGCCTGAAAAAGAAGCTCCTTTATCTGTTATCCTCCTACTTCTCCATCCTCCGCAGCCCTAAGAACCACTGAATCTACTTTTTGTCTCATTCAGAAATACATTTCCCTATTCTGGGATTGTGTGTGAATGGAATGATAGAATATTTGGTCTTTCATGACTGGCTTCCTTATCTTAGCATAAAGTTTTCAAGTTTCTTCTGGATTATAGCACACATGGATACTTCATTCTTTCGTTTAATTTTTAAAAATTGTGGTCATGCATACATATAACATAAAATTGGCCAGTTAAACCATTTTAAAGTCAATTTTGTGGCATCAAGTACACTGACATTGCTGTATAACCATCACTACTTTCAACTTCCAGAATTTTTCATCTCTCCAACTGAAACATTGTATCCCTAAGCAATAATTCTGCCCCTGCCCCGGCCTCTGGAAACTGCTGTTCTGTCTCTATCTATATGACTACTTTGGCTCATATAAGTGAAATCATATATTATTTGCTCTCTTGTGCCTGGCTTATTTCACTTATTTTCACCACACTGTTTTGAGGGATTTTTTAGTGGTTGCTCTAAGGCTTGCAATATACATCTTAACAGCTTCAAATTTATACTAACAATGTCAATGAGATGTACAAATGGTATCCTATTTAGCTCTATTCTCTTTCCTCCCTTCTATTGTTATAATACCTTTCTTGGTATTATTATAGTAAGTCTATATTACATCTATAAATGTTGTAAACCCAGAAATACATAGTTATAATTTTTAATTTATAATTTTATGTTTCAAAATGAAACTAAGATAAAAAAGGAGAGAAAGTGTATATTTATAACTTTTGTTATATCAGTCTTCTTATTTATAACTTCTGGTTCTCTTCATTTGTTCCTGTGGATTCAAATTACCATGTGGAGTCATTTTGTTAGGAGAGCTTTGCTCTCACTTCCTTTGTGCTGTTAATGGCAAATGCAGTATATTTCTATATATTGTATGGACAACAACATATACATGTTGTTTTACGCAATATGGGCATTTATCAGATGAGACTGAGCTGTAACTGTTTATCATTGCTCTTTTCCCATCTCTTTATTCTTTATCTGTGTGTACTTAAGAGGCAGTAGAGGGAAAAGAAGAGACCCTAATTGATTCATAGTAGGTCTGGAAGTTGATCAGTTGTGTTCGACTCTGTGAGACCCCATGGACTGTAGCCTGCCAGGCACCTCTGTCCATGGAATTTTCCAGGCATGAATACTAGAGTGGATTGCCATTCCCTTCTCCAGGGGATCTCCCCAACCCAGGGATCGAACCCAGGTCTCCTGCATTGCAGGCAGATTCTTTACCATCTGAGCCACCAAGGAAGCCCTCCTGCATTGCAGGCAGATTCTTTACCATCTGAGCCACCAAGGAAGCCCCATAGTAGGTCTGGGGAAGGTTAAATCCCATCAGGCAGAAACCAGTCGAAGAAGTGACCAGGCTGGATTATTTTGGCAGCATTTGTAATATGTAGCAATATTCTGAAAAAATTAAGAGCATATGCTTTTTTGGTCAGTTAGATTGCTACCTGCAAGTTGAGCATCTTTGAACAAGTAAATTATTATTATTTTTTCTGATCCTCTATTTCCTCGTTGATGTAATGGATATAATATTATCTATGTGGTGTTGAGAGTTAAATGATGTAATATATATTAGGTGTTCAATAAATGATAACTATTATTATACCTAACTGAGAACTAAAATTTCAGAGCACATCCCCACAGGGCCCAGGGATTACCCCAGTAGAAGGAAGATGACAAACAGGAGCAATAATGACCTATGGTTATTCTGGTTCTCAATAGCGGGGCTAATGACATAATGACTTAAAACTGAAAAGCAAAGTAGAATTTAGGGACCAGGGATAAAGGGCCAATGAATATGATATGAAACTTTTATATTATTTTACCCTTATCTTAGAATACACTTGCACACATTTGGAAGACAGGTCATCAAAATTCCCTGGGACTACACAGTAATGTTGATTTTGGTTCATTATTTCTATGGCAAAAAAAAAAGACCTATTTATAGGTCGTATATTTATATGCATGTTTGCTAGAGAGCTGTTCAAGTTAGCAGAATGAGGAGGAAAGGAATACTTGGTACGAACGCATTCTATTTATTTTTCTTGCAGTCATAGTATAAATTGCTAAAAAAACACAGATCCAAGAAGAGTATCTTAGTTAGGCAACTGTGGTGTATGATAACAGCAGGCAGCAGAGTATTGAGGTAATCCGAAAAATAATTATCAATAGGAACATAGCTTTATAATGTATTTTGCAATGACAATTACTTAGCTCCCAGTTTATTTCCTCTCCTCTTATCCTCATGGTGTTTTCAAGAATTTTTTTAATAAAAGTTTTGTTATCAAGTGAGTTCATGGGGAGAACTTTAGAAATATCAATATTCTAGAGAAAATTGTCAGAAAAAAATTCATAAAGAGAACTGAAAAGTGGCTTAGCCTGCTAAAGTGACCCATCCTAGCTCTTCAGAGCTAGCTTGTGCCACATGTGAGAAGCGAGTGCAGAGTCCTTGCCTCAATGAGGCAACAAAGAGCACTCCCCCTTCCTCTTCTTGATGCTAGGTTAATCACGAGGCTTATATTCTAGCAGGTCCAGCTGGTACATACTGTACCTGCAAAGGCAGGAAGGAGGTCATACCCCAAAGAGGCTGCAAGAATTCAGCTAGCATGTTCTGGCAGGATCTGGGGTGCTTGATCACAGAAGCCAGAAAATAAGCAAGATTTTGTTAACCTGAGGACACTCCTAAGTAGAAGAATGGTTGGTTCTTAGAAACCTGGAGAAAGTGATGGCTCATACTTAGTTGAGTTGAAATGCCTAAGTGACAGAAGGGATTTAAACTATAAGAGAATGCATGCGACGTCGTTTCAGTTGTGTCTGACTCTTTGTGACTCCATGGACTGCAGCCCACCAAGCTCCTCTGTCCACGGGATTCTCCAGGCCAGAATACTGGAGTGGGTTGCCACGCCCTCTTCCAGGGGATCTTCCCGACCTGGGGATCGAACCCACATCTCTTCCATCTCCTGCATTGGCAAGTGGGTTCTTTAACACCAACGCCACCAGGAAGCCCATCAGAGGAATAAGATGATCTTATTTATTAAACAAATAGAGACACAGAAGTTATGAAAAACATATGGACACCGAGGGAGAAGTGGAAGTTAGAATGAATTAGGAGACTGAAATTGTCATATATACAGTAGTGATTCTATGTATAAAATAGATAGCTAATGAGAACCCACTGTACAGCTCAGGGAACTCTACTCAGTGCTATGTGGTGACCTAAACGGGAAGGAAATCCAAAAAAGAGGGGATATGTGTATATGTATAGTCGATTCACTTTGCTGTACAGCAGAAACCGACACAATATTGTAAAGCAAACATACTCTAATAGAAATTAATTTTAAAAAAAGTATCAGGGAAATGAGCATGTTGGAATATATATAGTATGTGAAGTAAGAAGACCTACCAGAGGATTGTGTTCAAAGTCAATCACAAAATACCGAACTATCGGTAGTTTGCTCATGAGATGGGGGTCAGCACCACCAGGATCAGTATCGGCTCTTCTCTGTCGACCAGGGCTGGTGGTAAAAAACACAATCACAGAACCGGGCTCATCAGTAGCCGTGGGGATGACGGGATGATGAAACAATAGAGACTAGTTGGTGGCACCTGACTGCCAGAACCCAGGAGAAAACAAGTAAGAAGATGATGGTAAATTTGGAGAGATCCCTAAGGGAACTTAATCTACACGGGAGCTGTGGAGATAATTTAGTGAAATGACGTCCCTAGAGACAAATAAGTGGGACGCCCCAAAGCTGCTTTATATTAATACAATCAAAAGAATGCAAGAATAGGTGAGAGAAGCCTCGGGGCAATTGCTCCAATAAAAAGCTGTGATCCTTTGCTCGATTTCTAAGCCAATTGGACCTAAGCCAATTTTCAGACCCCCAAATTATTATTAACTCAAAAGGCGAATAGGTCCCTAGGGGAAATGTATGGTAAAGATTCTTTTAGTGCCTTCCCAAAGGGACCTTCAGCCACTTCACTCAGATGACTGTACATTGGAGAAAGGAGAATGCCCAGGTATTTTGAGAACTGTTGGATGAGAAACTTAAGTTAAACTAGAAACCGAAAAGGTCATCATGGCCCTCCCGTTACCACTGTGTCATATGAAGCCCACCCAGCGTGGGGGAAGCACTGAATGACCAAGTAGATAAAATAACTTAGCCAGTCGACATTAGCCAGCCTTTACCGTCAGGAATCCCAGAACTGGCACGATGGGCGTGTGAATACAGTGATCATGGTGTCAGAGGCAGAGTCTAGGCGTGAGCCCAGTAGGATGGAATCCCACATGCCAAGGCCTATATAATCAATAATCATCGCTTCCTCTGAATGTCTGGTCTATCAGCCACAGAGAACAATGTTGAGCTCACAGTGTGGCAATATTCGTTGAGAGACCAACTGGTTGCTTGGTTTCAAGTTTATTACATTGGGTCCTTTCCATCCAAGAAGGGCCAGTGATTCACCCTCAGGAAAAGAAACTTATTCCAGGTACAGCTTTGCCTTTCCAGCCTGCAGTCTCAGCCAACACCATTATGATACTGTTTATGGAGTGCCTGACTCATAAGCATGGAATCACTCACAGTATACCAATAACCAGAGGATCAGCTTCACAGCAGGGACCTCGCCGGAGGGGGCCCAAGATGATGGGACCTACTGGTTGAATCACCTCTCACATCATCCAGAAATAGCAGATCTGATAGTGCATTGGAAAGACCCGCTGAAGTTACAACTGAAATGCCAGCTTGGAAACATAGTTCGCAAGGAGGGAGTGACATCCTGGGAGATACAATAGGTACACTTCACTGAATCAGGTTTCTGTTTATGGCTTGGGAATGAAGGGGTGGAAGCGTAAGTGGCCCCCCTGATCATCATTTCTCATGACCCACAGAGGGATTCTGCAGTTCCTACCCCCATAATTCTGGGCTTTGCAGGTTTACAGACCTTGGCCCACCAAAGGGGCCTTTGAACTCTAAGTGAAAACTGCCACTTGTGTACTTTGGCTTCCTGTGTCCAGGAATCAGCAGGAAAGAAGAGGCTCAACATCTGTCAGGGGTAACTGACCCTGATTACCAAGAGAATATAAGACTGGGATTTCCCTGGTGGTCCAGTAGCTAAGAATCTTCCTTCCAATGCAGGGGATGTGGGTTCGATCCCACATGCTGTGGGGGGAATTAAGCTCGAGCACTGCAGCAAGAGAAGCCCCATCTGCCCCAATGAAGACCCAGTGCAGTCGAATTTTTTTAAAAAGATGATATAAGACTTCTGTAATATAATAAGGGGCTTCCCAGGTGGCTCGGTGGTAAAGAATCCGCCTGCTAATGCAGGAGACACAGGAGACTTGGGTTATTATTAGTTTTTATGCTCCAGGAGTGTTAAATTATACTTTGGCTAGATCAATATTCAGTGTTTACACGGTGATGACTGAATGATTGCTATTCAGAGATAAGCAATGTAGTAAACAATGATTACTTTTTTTTTGGGCAAACTGAAGTTGATCATTGTCTTGTTTTTACTTAAAAAACAAAACTTCTTCATTTTCTATGTATCCATCACTAATCCAAGTCCAAGGGTCTAAATACCCTCTCAAGATATTCAGGCAACTCAACTGTTCTGTCAAATTCATCTTCAACTGGAGTTTTCTGACTTGATTTGTTAGAATTCATTGCCTTTTATGCTCGTCCAGATATCCCCCTGGGATCCAAGACTTTCTCTTCCATGTTACAGATCCTCTTTCCTATAATCCATGTCTTCCTTTTTGTTTTGGTTTTGTTCACTACTGTGTTGGAGAACTGTCTCAAATAATTATTCAAGTAAGGGTGCATAGGATGTAAGATTTTTTTTTTTGAGATCATAGAGGTCTGAAAATAACTTTATTCTACTTCTTTGCTTTGTTTATAACTTAGGTGAATATAGAGGTTTAGGAAATATTTTTTCTGCAGAATTCCAAAGGCATTGTTTTAGTTCCTTGTAATTTATAGGATTGTGGTGTCAAAGCGCAAAGCCAAGCTAATTCAATTTATTGAGCAACTATTACATAAATCAGATTGTCCTATATTTACCCTTATGATACATCTCTTTTCTGATCATCTAGCTGTCCTCAGTATTCCATACATTCATGAGATGTGTTTTCACGTAGCTCTCTTTTCATCAAGTGTCCTGGGCACTCAGAGGCCCTTTCAGTTCTTAAAATTGTGTCCTTCAGATATGAGGAATTTCCTAGATTTTTTCATTGATGATCTCTGTTTTTCTGAAACGCCATTCATTTGTATATTGAAACTTCTGTGTCCCCTTATGTTGATTTCCCTATTTTTTGTATCTTTGTCAGTTTACTCAACTTTCTGGATATGTCCTCAACTGCATCTTTCAACTCATACTGAGACTTAATTTATATTATTTTTAAGTTCAAAAAAAATTTGTGTGTGTGTGTGTACTGTAGATGTTTTGTTTTGTTCTGGTTTCACAGTTGAAATATCTTCTTCTGTCTCAGGCCTAAGTTAAGAATGGGAATAGGGAAGTTAGTGTCAAGAGTTAGTGAACTTCATTCTAAGCTTTAAGGTGACAGTTGCCAGCTATTATGTTCTTTTTCTTTCTCAGTTCAACTGAAAGAAGGAGGTTGACTGAGATTTACTGGCCCGCCTGGGTTAGGTATTACCCTGACCCAATCAAACAGGACCAAAGATTAAGGTATACTATACCAGCTTGACTCCTAGGGTCTCACCATTGGTAGCTGGGAAAACTCCTCAGAGAGGGAACATGTGTCGTGGAATAGGAAGATATCCCAAAAGATTTGTTTCCCTAGTCTTTCTTTCTGAGACACAGAGAAAGTATTCTTTGAAACTTTTTAAATTTGAGAAACTTCAACATGTGTTAGATTCCTGAACTTAAAGTCATCTAGAGAGGGGGAAATATTCTGCAGTTAAAATCAGTCTCGGGGACTTCCCTGGTGATCTAAGGGCTAAGATTTTGCACTTGCAATGCAGGGGATGGGGGTTCAGTCCTTGGTCGGGGAACTAGGATCCCACATGCTACGGAGCATCTAAGCCCGAGTGCCACAGCCATGCTCCCTGGGGCCTGCATTTCACAGCCAGAGCCCCTGTGTACCACAACTTCCAGAGCCCACACAGTGTGCCTAGCGAGTCCGTGTGCCACGTGAAAGATCCTGCAGGAGGCCACAAAGATCCGCAGCGTGAGGAAGACCGACACTATCACACATAATAAAAGAGTTAATATTTAAAAATCGGTCTTTACAGAGTAAGGGTTTGCCTCTCATGGGAATCCCTCAGAGGGCAGGCTTTAAGAAATGTGGATTTTCAGGCCGAACCTCCATAGATTCTAATTTGCCTGATGTGAGATGGAGCCTGGGAGTTTGTGTGTCTAACAAGTCTCAGCTGGTACTGATACAGAATTAAGAACCATGCTTCAGGAAGCACACGTGGAGAAGGCCTTTTTCATGCTATGCTACACGCAAAAAGAAAAATCTGATTTCTATTTCAAGAGTCAAGAAAATACACGAATTCATTGAAGCAGGTATTTTAAAGAAACTTGAATATTTAATACCTCAGTTTGCTTAACTCGCTAATTTGAATAGCCATCAGGGACAACTCTTCTTGGCAAGAGTTGCAAGATTGCTGCCAAAAGTTCTTTGTGAAAAATTCAAATTGAGAATTCAGATCATTGAGGGCATGGCACAGTATCATAATTATCACAGCTACCTCATCACCTACTGGCCTAATCAATTTTCTGGGAAAGAGGGTTCTTATCTCTTAAAGAGAAGTCTTATATGTTAAAATTCTCTGTGTCTTCAAATGTATCACTGCTATAGCAATGACTCTGAACCGAAAATTTTCAAGGAAAGTGAAAGATACACTGTCATTTGACTCAGAAATGGGATTGATGAAGGAAGAATTTTTAAAACTTAAGTCACTTTTGACTTAGCTTGAGAATGAGTTAGCAATCCAATTCTTCCTCTTCCTAATTACTTTTTAAAGCTGTAATGACACATGAGTAGGATACTTTCTTCTTGCTCCTCATTCACATTCTTTCAGATATAAAATTATTACTTGAAGTAATTACATCCAGAAATATTTAAGGTACATGCTATTGTTCTTTTTAATTTGGAAAACATATGTGCTTATTAGGTTTTATAATTATTTCTTTCCAACCCTATGTTTTCTCTACCACAGTGAAGAAGTGAATCAAGACCTTTAAGGAAGATAAGACTTACAAAAAAGACGAAGAACTAGAGTCATCATTGAAACATTTGTATTAGAGTCAAGGCCAAACATTTAGTACTTATTAGATGAAATATATGCAAAATTTGATGACCGGTATGATATGGCAACAGACTACTTGGGCTCAGAGCTCACTGAGGAATTTTTTCTTATATATCTTTGAAACATACCCAAATAATCTGTTGAAACCCATGGATTTATTTATTTTTCTTTATTCTGTTGACTTCAACATCTTTTTAAATTGTTGCCTAGCCATGTCCAACTCTTTGTGACTCCATGGACTGTAGCCCACCAGGTTCCTCTGTCCATGGGATTTCCCAGGCAAGAATACTGGAGTGGGTTGCCACTTCCATCTCTGGAGGCACATGCTATTGTTTGTGTTAAATATTATTTTGGCTTTGACTTTGTTTAACCTTTGTCATACAAATAAAAATATAGTTAATTTGAACTAATTGCCAAATTACAGTAATGAAGAAATTGTCTGTGTGATCACTTACCTAGAGCCGGACATCCTGGAAAGTGGAGTCAAGTGGGCCTTAGAAAGCATCACTACGAACAAAGCTAGTGGAGGGGATCGAATTCCAGTTGAGCTATGTCAAATCCTGAAAGATGATGCTGTGAAAGTGCTGCACTCAATATGCCAGCAAATTTGGAAAACTCAGCAGCGGCCACAGGACTGGAAAAGGTCAGTTTTCATTCCAATCCCAAAGAAAGGCAATGCCAAAGAATGCTCCAACTACCGCACAATTGCACTCATCTCACATGCTAGTAAAGTAATGCTCAAAATTCTCCAAGCCAGGCTTCAGCAATACATGAACCATGAACTTCCAAGCTGGTTTCAGAAAAGGCAGAGGAACCAGAGATCAAATTGCCAACATCCGCTGGATCATGGGAAAAGCATGAGAGTTCCATAAAAACATCTATTTCTGCTTTATTGACTACGCCAAAGCCTTTGCTGTTCAGATCACAATAAACTGTGGAAAATTCTGAAACAGATGGGAATACCAGACCACTTGACCTGCCTCTTGAGAAGCCTATATGCAGGTCAGGAAGCAACAGTTAGAACTCGACATGGAACAACAGACTGATTCCAAATAGGAAAAGGAGTATGTCAAGGCTGTATACTGTCACCCTGCTTATTTAACTTCTATGCAGAACATATCACGAGAAACACTGGGCTGGAAGAAGCACAAGATGGAATCAAGATTGCCAGGAGAAATATCAATAACCTCAGATATACAGAAGACATCACCCTTATGGCAGAAAGTGAAGAGGAACTAAAGACCTTCTTGATGAAAGTGAAAGAGGAAAGTGAAAAAGTTGGCCTAAAGCTCAACATTCAGAAGGCGAAGATCATGGCATCTGGTCCCATCATTTTATGGGAAATAGATGGGAAACAGTGGAAACAGTGTCAGACTTTATTTTTGGGGGCTCCAGAATCACTGCAGATGGTAATTGCAGCCATGAAATTAAAAGACGCTTACTCCTTGGAAGAAAAGCTATGACCAACTTAGATAGCATATTAAAAAGCAAAGACATTACTTTGCCAACAAATGTCCATCTAGTCAAGGCTATGGTTTTTCCAGTGGTCATGTATGGATGTGAGAGTTGGACTGTGAAGAAAGCTGAGGGCCGAAGAATTGATGCTTTTGAACTGTGGTGTTGGAGAAGACTCTTGAGAGTCCCTTGGACTGCAAGGAGGTCCAACCAGTCCACTCTAAAGGAGATGAGTCCTGGCTGTTCATTGGAAGGACTGATGCTAAAGCTGAAACTCCAATACTTTGGCCACCTCATGAGAAGAGTTGACTCATTGGAAAAGACCCTGATGCTGGGAGGGATTGGGGGCAGGAGGAAAAGGGGACGACCCAGGATGAGATGGCTGGATGGCATCACCGACTCAATGGACATGAGTCTGAGTGAACTCTGGGAGTTGGTGATGGACAGGGACTCCTGGCGTGCTATGATTCATGGGGTCGCAAAGAGTCGGACACGGCTAAGAAACTGAAATGAACTGAACTGAACTGAACTGAACAATTTCATATTGATTCTATAAAATATATACAAAATAAAAATAGAGGAAGTGATCATCTCATTACATAGTAAAAGCCCAATGTACTATCTTAGTAAACTGATTTTACCTCCTAGTTCCAAGCGGTAAGTCTATGTTTTACTGCATCTCCTTCCTGAGACCTCTCCTTAAGGCTCCAATCTTTATTAACCTCAGTACCTTACAATACATTTTTATTTGAGTATCATCTTGCAAAACAATCATCTCCCATAAAATGTTTCTAATCCTCATATTTCTATGAATAATACCATAATTTGGTCTCATGCTTCTAACATTAGAAAAAATTAGAACTAATTTTGCTTTTTTCAGTACTTAATCCTGTATCTGTCATCTGTTTTGTGTGTGTGTGTGTATATATGTACACTCACACACGGGGGTGGGGTTTGCAAATGACGGAGTTTGAATTGGACTGGAGCTAATGGGACTGAGGGCTTCCCACGTCATGCTAGTGATAAAGAATACACATGCCAATGCAGGGAATGTAAGAAATGCAGGTTCCATCCCTGGGTTGGGAAGATCCCCTGAAGAATGGAATGGCACCCACTCCAGCATTCTTGCCAGGAGAATCCCATGGACAGGGGAGCCTGGTGGGGTACAGTCCATGAGGTCACGAAGAGTCTCCTGAGCAGCAGAGCTAACGGGGTTGGAACTCCACCTAGCTTAAGGAAAAAAGGGAATTTGCTGGAAAGATCCAGCGGTAGTTCACAGAATCAACAAAAGTGGTACGGGCACTAGAACAGGTCTAGGAGCCTCCGGAATTGGAACCAGCAAACTAGTGCCACTAGAATGGGCTCTTTCTGTCTAGATGGTAGCTAGATTTTCTATTTTTCACAAGGCGGGGGCACCAGTAAGAGACTTGATGCCACATGCCTACAGCTCAGCGCGCGTAAAGAAAAGCTGTTTGGCCTCCATTTTAGATTTAACCAGTCTCAGCAAGGCGTTCCTATTAATTTCTGTCCAGCCTGGGCCACGTGCCTATTCCTTGGACCAATCACTGGGGCCAGTGGATGTTATAATATATTTGGGATTGGCAAACATAGTATAACATCTTACTGCAAGGAACCTACAAATTTTGGGAGGGTTCTCACTCTCTCTCAGGCATTTATAACCTTCTAATATAACCCTTACGATTCCCTAATACAGCTCCTGTATCTTGCAATTATCACCATCCTTCAAGCACAACACGTCATGTTCATTTATATCCCAGCCTTTTCTTAGAATCACAGAATCTCAAAAATGAAAAGTCTCTATATAGGCATTAGTTCATTTTAGCTTCTTGACCTTAGGGAGATTAGAGGTGAATATTTGGGAATTAAATCAAAAGTATAAATGAAGAGAAGGGAGATGAGGTAGATAGAAATGGATGGGATGGGGCATGCAAAATATAAGGTTTTGTCCATGTGACAAAGCCATTCTATCCCAGGGGGCTGGGATACAGTGAAGACTACTGGGGGAATTGGACTTTGGGAGAGGAAGGGATAGAGAGCGTGGGATGGGCTCGAGGAAGAGGTTTTTCATTTTTCTTTTGGCTTGCAGGCTTTTAGTTCCCTGACCAGGGATTGAACCTGGGTGGGCCACGGCAGGGAAAGGGCCGAGTCCTAACCACTGGACCACGAGGGAACTCCCCAGGAAGAGCCCACCTGGGAAAACTGTGCACAAGATGAAGAAACAAAAGCCAAGTGAGTAAGAGGGGAAAGGGATGGAAGGAAGAAGACAAGACAGCTTCTCCAATCTGCCATCCATCCCGTGTTTTGTTAGCATAATTCTATCCCAATAGAGCTTGTATACAGGATATGATTACGATCTGGTTTACGGTGGTAAAAAAAAAAAAATCCAATTATTTTACATGTTAAACTGGGAGTGATTATTTGGAATAGCAGTCATCTGGGCACCAGGGTTTATAACAAGCCAAGATCTGTTTCTATGCAGCTGCCACCCACTGGTTTTGGCTCTAACCCTTGCGATCACGCAGAATAAGCCTGCATCCTTTACATCTGGCAAACATTCAGATATTTGAAAACAATTATCCTGGAGTCCCTGAGTCATCCCTCTTTCAGACTAAACATTATCAGCTTTTTAACCTTTTCTCATAGAATATAATTAGAAATACTTTGCTGCTGAATTCACTCCAGGTAGCTTCTTACCAGGGCAGAGAAGAGTGGGTTTACTGCTTCCTTTATGATAGATAATAAGCGTCTAAAACAGCAGCCTAAAATCACATTAATAATTTTAGTAGGTTCCCTGTGTATGAAATGTAAACTAATTCTCAGTGAAAACTCCAGGTCCTTTCCACTTGTGCTGCTTCTGACCTAGGTCTCATCTCTCCTGTTTTCATTCATTTATTGGAGGACTTTATTGAAGACATCTCATTAATTAAATACATTTTGTTAATAAGGAACCACCGTGGGCTTGGCAGAGGGAGTGGGAAAGATTTATCGCTACTAGGATCCTCTCCCTGGAGAAGGCAATGGCACCCACTCCAATGTTCTTGCCTGGAGAATCCCAGGGATGGGGGAGCCTGGTGGGCTGCCGTCTCTGGGATCACACAGAGTTGGACACGATTGAAGCGACTTAGCAGCAGCAGCAGGATCCTCTCCCACTGCTGTGACCCAGGGAAAGTGGGGATGGCAGGACCCAGGGTTAGGACTGAGAGGGAGATAAGCAAAACATCTAGGGTGCTAAATTTAAGGAGGCACTCACTTTTGGGTTTGTGCAAGTGTGGGACTAATAGTGTAGTATTCTGGATGGAGTTCTTAGCCAGTTCCCCTCTCCAGTTGATCACTTTGGCTAATCTGAGAACATAGATGGGATAGTTAGTTCAGGTGTTAGTCATTTTAACCACAAAGTTTTAGACTTAGTACTTTTATATTGCGCACAAACAGACACGCATATACTCTTATTTAATGTACCCTGGGGAAAATGACAGTCATATATAGTCAGCATGAGGGAGATCAGAATACAAGACTGAGGTCTTTCCTAGGTCTTTGCGTGACAATAAGAGAGAAAAGAGATGCATATAAATCCAAGCCTTGCTCCCAGTTTGGAGGTGTTTATGCTCAGGGGTTCCTTTGGGCTGTGGATCCTTGATATCCCTGTCCAAATTTTTCTTTAAAATTATTGCCTGGATCTAGATTCTTCCATCCTGCAGAGCTACAGCTCAGAACATTAAGTGACTCCCCAATGACCAGCACCTACATAGGAAATTTGGAGAAAATAAAGAACTTTGCTATGATTATATAACTAAGCCTCAGACATAAAAGGAGGCTAAGTCAAAAGGGAATGGCCCCTAACAGAGAGCATTAAAACCCTTTCCAGGGAAACAAAGAGAAGGAGAGCACAGGCAAAGGTGGGTTGAATGCATTACCTGCTCCCTCAGGTTAGGTTGCCTTGTCTAGCTTAAACCAAAGCTATTTGAGGAACTTCCCATTTTAGTCTCCTCAGTGAAAGGTGACCAAGAAGATGAATGCAACAGGGTTCCTAATGCAAGACTCAATCTAAGGCTCATTCAATTGTGAAGAGATACCCTAACTTTTATAATAAATGTAAATGTAAAATCTCAGGAGTGTTCTTACCTCTGATTAAGGAGGAAGAGAATCAGGAGGCATCACAGAGAGGGGGAGGAGCCATTTTTAACTCAACTTTCAGAATATAATGATATACTTTTAATTTTTTTTTACTTTTAATTTTAAATGCTATTCTTGCTCCTTCTGAAACCTTTAAAGACCCAGAATGAGAAAACATAGAGTGAGAGTCTGTCCCGTGCTTCTGGCCCCTAGAAGAGACAACTGTCAACAGTTTGATGTGTATCTATCCAACACTCCAGTGTTTTTAAAACGTGTTAATATATACATGCTAGTCAGGGTTCTCCAGAGAAGTAGAACCAATAGTGTGGATGTGTGTCCATGTATCTATACCTTTATCTGTATCACCTATCTATATAATATAAATGAGAGTGAGACAGAGAGAGAGAGTAAGGAACTGGCTCACATCATTATAAAATGTCCTAAGATCTGCAGTTGGCAAGCTGGAGACCCAGGAGAGCTGATGATACAGTTCCAGTGCGAGTCCAAAGGATTGCGACCCAGGAGAGCTGATGGTGTAAGTTCCAATCCAGAAGCTGGCAGGCTGGAGACCCAAGGAGACTTGATGTTTCAGTTTCAGTCCAAAGGCAAGGAAAGACCAGTGTCCCAGCTCCAAGGCTGTCAGGAAGAATGAGTTTCCTCTCACTTAGCCTTTTTGTTCTATTTAGGTCTTCCAGTGATGGGGTGAGGTACACTCACATTAGGGAGGGCGATCTGCTTTACTTAGTCTATCAATTCAAATGTTAATCTCATCCAGAACACCCTCACAGACACAAACAGAATAATGTTTGGCCAAATATCTGGGTTTCCTGTGGCCCAGTCAAGGTGATACATAAAATTGCTGCATATATTTATTATATAAAATAAATGGCTCAAAGCATATGCATTGGCCTCCAACCTATATTGACATCAAGAATGTGGGCTTCAGGGTCAGAGGGCCTGGGTTTGAGTTGTAAACTTGATAAGCCACCAAATGGCTCTGAATTTCTGTTTCTTTATTTATAAGACTAAGCTAATAACATGATATACCTTACAGAGTCATGACGGCAGTTAAACAAAGCATTGCAAATAAATTGCCTAGTAGAGAATAAGCGCACTGTTAAATTCTCAACAATATAATGGTATCTAAAATTGATATGCCACTCAGGATAGGCCAATTTCTAAATGGTATAGTACTAATTTATTCCTCGAAAACATGCTATAAAGTCGGTACTATTATTATTGCCATTTTACAGATGGAGAAATTGAGGCACATGAAAGTTATTTAACCTGCCCGAGACCTTGAGCAAAGTAGTGCACCCAGCGGTTAGTGGTAGACATGTTAGCTCTGGAGTATGTGCTCAAACCACTTTCTTTACTGCCTTCCAACTCCTGCAAATATTCCATTTCCCAGTTTGTATTTACCTCTAAGGGCTTCCCTGATGGCTCAGAGGTTAAAGCGTCTGCCTGCAATGAGGGAGACCTGGGTTTGATCCCTGAGTCGAGAAGATCCCCTGGAGAAGGAAATGGCAACCCACTCCAGTACTCTTGCCTGGAGAATCTCATGGACAGAGGAGCCTGGTGGGCTATAGTCCATGGGGTCACAAAGAGTCAGACACGACAGCATTTACTTATAGTGTCTTTCTTCCATAAGAAGTCGTAAATTTTTATCTAGTCTGATTTCTCCATTTAAAATGATTTCTTGCTGATGTTATTCTTAAATGATTAACAGAAATTTCCCTGTCAAAGAAGATTTCTACCTTCCACCTTGACAGAAAGATAACTGTGTTCAAAAGACATGCATGAAAGGGTGAGAAAGCAGGGGACATTCGGGAAAAACTGAGATAATCAGATCCATGAATTCTGAGACAAGCTTGAAAAGGTCATTTGGAATTAGACTGTCAAGAACCTTGTAAGTATTGATTTTATTCTGAGAGTAGTGAAAGTGGGAGCCACTTAACTTATGCTTTTGTTTTCAATAAAACATACTTATGTATAGAATGATATAAAGCAAAATAAAAATAAATATTTTCTAATTGAAACTTCCCATACACCCAGCATATTCTTAAAAGGTAAGCTTCTTTTAAATGTTTCTGATTTTGATTCTTGTGATTATCATAATAATTCTGAAGAATATATTTATAATTCTTTTTTTATTTGTAAGTTCAGAGAAAATTTACTTACTCCCATTTATGAAAGAAGAGGAATTTGGCTTATCTGTACTATTTCCCACCTTTTCTTCCATTGCCTTCTCCTCTTAAATATGTATTCAATGCTATACCACATATATTAATAACAAAAGAATGTATATACATGTTCTATTTATCTTTTGTATCAATCAAAAATATATAAAATTCTAATTATCTTCCAGCAATTAAACATGAAAACTTCTAATTCTGCTTTATGTAAGGTGAGAGAAATTACCATCCCTAAACTATTCTTTAAAAATTGCAAACATTCATTGGCTCATAGATAAAAGGAAGAGAATTCCAGAAAAAAACGTCTGCTTTATTGACGATGCCAAAGCCTTTGACTATGCGAATGACAACAAACTATGGAAAATTCTTCAAGAGATGGGAACCTCAGACCACCTGACCTGCCTTCTGAGAAATGTGTATTCAGGTCAAGAAACAACAGTTAGAAATGGACATGGAACAACAGACTGGTTCCAAATTGGGAAAGGAGTACGTCAAGGCTGTATTTTGTCACCTGCTTATTTAACTTATATGCAGAGTACATCATGAGAAACGCTGGGCTGGAAGATGCACAAGCTGGAATCAAGATTGCCGGGAGAAATATCAATAACCTCAGATATGCAGATGACACCACCCTTACGGCAGAAAGTGAAGAAGAACTAAAGAGTCTCTTGATGAAAGTGAAAGAGGAGAGTAAAAAAACTGGCTTAAAACTCAACATTCAAAAAATGGAGATCATGGCATCTGGTCCTATCACTTCATGACAGATAGAAGGGGAAACAATGGAAGCAGTAGAGACTTTATCTTTTTAGGCTCCAAAATCACTGCAGATGGTGACTGCAGCCATGAAATTAAAAGATGCTTGCTCCTTGGAAGAAAATCTATGACCAACCTAAATAGCATATTGAAAAGCAGAGACATTACTTTGCCAACAAAGGTCCAGCTAGTCAAAGCAATGGTTTTTCCAGTAGTCATGTATGGATGTGAGAGTTGGACCATAAAGAAAGCTGAGTACCGAAGAACTGATGCTTTTGAACTGTGGTGTTGGGGAAGACTCTTGAGAGTCCCTTGGACTGCAAGGAGATCCAACCAGTCCATCCTAAAGAAAATCAGTCCTGAATATTCATTGGAAGGACTGATCCTGAAGCTGAAGCTCCAATACTTTGGCCACCTGATGTGAAGAACTGACTCATTGGAAAAGACCCTGATGCTGGGAAAGATTGAAGGTAGGAGAAGAGGCTGGCAGAGGATGAAATGATTGGATGGCATCACCATCTTGATGGACATGAGTTTGAGCAAGCTCCGGGAGTTGGTGATGGATAGGGAGGCCTGGCGTGTTGCAGTCCATGGGGTCGCAAAGAGTCGGACACAACTGAGCAACTGAACGGAACTGAACTGAAAACTATTCTTTTTTTAAAAAATTCATTTAGTTACTCCGTTGTTTCCGGCTATGCTGAGTCTTCGTTGCTGTTTGCAGGTCTTCTCTAGCTGTGGCTAGCAGGGGCAACTCTCTAGCTGCAGTGCACAGACTTCTCATTGCAGTGGCTTCGTTGTTGCAGAGCACAGACTCTTGGGCATGTGGCCTTCAGTACTTGCAGTGCTCAAGCTTAGTTGCTCCATAGCATGTGGGATCCCCCCAGACCCACACTGTGCCCTGCATTGCAAGGTGGACTCCTTAACTACTGGACTGAGGGAAGCCCTCAACTCTTGCTTCACTTAGTTCCTGATGGCTCTGTCTTTACTTTGATGTTGTCAATATTGCTAACATTTACATTCTGTTCTTTATGGTAAGTATTCTGTACCTTTTCCACCCCCTTAGGACAAATAAGTGATATTTTATAATATTATGATTGAATAAATTTATTGTGATGCAAGTTATATGATTAGAAAATGTAATTTTCTGTTGCTAAATGAGTGCTGACCCAAACAATGTCAAGATCAGATGGATTGGTGGCTAAGATGGTAAAGAATACGCCTGCAATGTGGGAGATCCAGGTTCAATCCCTGGGTCGGGAGGATCCCCTGGAGAAGGGAATGGCAAACGACACCAGTATTCTTGCCTGGAGGATTCCATGGACAGAGGTGCCTGGCAGGCTACAGTCCACAGGGTAGCAGAGTCAGACTCAACTGAAAGACTTAACTCTTAAATTCTAACAGCTACTCAAAATCATGCCCTATTCAATTTGCTTGTTACATGGACTATATGGCTTTCCCCACTGACTAACTAATTGCCTTTTTTTTTTTCTAAAAATATGTAAAAATATACCTTTTTCATGATAATATCTTCCAGCTTTGTAATATATTGTTAATCGTTGTTGAATGGAAAGAATTTTCTCCCCGAACATCCTCTTCAGACTTTCTTTTCTAATTTAAATATGTTGCTCTCTAGGCTTGATGTCCAACTGTTATGCTATGGGTTCTTTTCATTGTATTCATAGGTTAGGATTCTGTTCTCATTTTGTTGGGCTATTTCAAGTTAAAATCTAAAAAATAAACAAATGTGCATGAGAATAAAGTTTTGAATCTATGCATTCCTTAAATGACTTAATTTTGTCCTCCCTCTTGACTGAGTTTGATACAGAATTCAAGCTTGTCATTTGTGTACTTGATAAATGTAAGCACTCAGTGCTCTTAATGACCCTCTCTGAACGAGGCCCACACATTTATAGTTCCATAAGCTAAGGAAACCTGAGTGGCGTTTGCGACAGCAGATTTTCTCATCTAACTCAGGCTATCAATTATTTTAGTCTGCGTAGAATTCAATTTCCTTCCTACATACCTGTGTTCTTGAAACTTGCTACATGTTGCCTTCTGCTTTCTACATTTACTTCTGCCTGACATAGTTACATCATCGAAATAGTCTGTAGCATATTTTTTGACTTTGAGTGAAAACTGTTATATAACTGTCCCTTGTCATTATCATGGGAGCATCCAGCTGTGAAAAAAATTTAAATATATTCAAGTACTCCTACATAGAACAAAGTAATATACTTCTTTGTTGCGAATAAAGAACTTGGAGTTAATTTAGTTTGTATCCCACTGAGCATGTACTTGTTGAACATTTTTGTGTGACATTGCTCTATAGTTGCTGAGTGTTCACTCCTCCACACTGACAGACCAGTATCCTGCAGTGAACAGCTCCATACGTTTAGCCAACAGCAATAACTTCACTGATCAATAAGATATTACAACAGATTTTATACAGGAGAACATCATATTTGGAGACAGAAGGGAAGACGCATGTAGGTGGCTCTTCAGTCTGCAGGAAAGGCTTAGAAAATGTAATGGAAAGTAAGTGTGGAGTAGTAAATTATGTCCGTGCTATCAGATCTCTTTTCTCTTTTCTTTGGTAGAGCTTGTGGTAGCTCTACAGCTTTAGAGGGCAAGAAAGAAAACTACCATTTGATCTAACTGAATAAAAACAATTTTAGAATGCTTCACATTTACTTTTTTCTCTCAGCTATCACTTTGCTGCCTATAGTGGAGTCAGTGACCAGTCTTGAAGATAATTGGTGGAGGAAATTGAAGAGAAAAAAAGTGGTTTTGGTTTATGTTTACTTTTATTTCTTCTTTCCATCTTCATTTTTAATTACCTCTACACAGCATGACAGATACACTTCTCATTGTACCAGTCCATCAGGTAGAGTATCAATACATGGAAAATTATTACCATTCTCTTCTCATTACAGACATCACAGTTTGTCCCACCAAGTATCCATTAAGCATTCTTCTCTGGAAGTGCCCCGTGAGCTATGCCATGTCATTTCTGTGGCTCTGAGGTTGTGTTGTCTGATACAGTAGACACCCAACCACATATGGCTGGTGGCCACTGCATTGGACAGCACAAATGGACAGTTTTCATCATCGCAGACAATTCTTTTGAACAGTTTTGCTTTAAGAGAATCTCAGAGAAATGTACTGAAGTAGACTACCCTTGCAGACATCACTCAAGCTTTCTCTGTCCAAGAATCTCTTTCTGGGAACCATTTCCCCCTCTCCCCTGTTCAGTCTTATAGGTCCCAAGTTCAGTTCAGTTCAGTTCAGTTCAGTTCAGTTCAGTTGCTCAGTCGTGTCTGACTTTTTGCAACACCATGGACTGCAGCACGCCAGGCCTCCCTGTCCATCACCAGCTCCTGGAGCTTGTTCAAACTCATGTTCATAGAGTCGGTGATACCATCCAACCATCTCATCCTCTGTCGTCCCCTTCTCCTCCTGCCTTCAATCTTTCCCTGCATCAGGGTCTTTTCCAATGAGTTAGTTCTTTGCATGAGGTGTCCAAAGTATTGGAGCTTCAGCTTCAGCATCAGTCCTTCCAGTGACTATTCAGGACTGATTTCCTTCAGGATTGACTGGCTGAATCTCCTTGCAGTCCAAGGGACTCTCAAGAGCCCCTTCTCCAACATCACAGTTCAAAAGCATCAATTCTTTGGTGCTCAGCTTTCTTTATGGTTCAACTCTCACATCCATACATGACTACTGGAAAAACCATGGCTTTGACTAGATGGATCTTTGTTGGCAAAGTAATGTCTCTGCTCTTCAATATGCTGTCTAGGTTGGTCATAGATTTTCTTCCAAGGAGCAAGCATAGTTTGATTTTACGGCTACAGTCACCACCGGCCGTGATTTGGACCCCCCAAAAGAAAATCTAGATGAGTGATCATACCATCGTGATTATCCGATCAGATATGCAGATGACACCACCCTTATGGCAGAAAGTGAAGAGGAACTAAAAACCCTCTTGATGAAAGTGAAAGAGGAGAGTGAAAAAGTTGGCTTAAAGCTCAACATTCAGAAGGCGAAGATCATGGCATCCGGCCCCATCACTGCATGCGAAATAGATGGAGAAACAGTGGAAACAGTGTCAGACTTTATTTTTGGGGGCTCCAGAATCACTGCAGATGGTGATTGCAACCATGAAATTAAAAGACGCTTACTCCTTGGAAGAAAAGTTATGACCAACCTAGATAGCATATTCAAAAGCAGAGACATTACTTTGCCGACTAAGGTCCATCTAGTCAAGGCTATGGTTTTTCCTGTGGTCATGTATGGATGTGAAAGTTGGACTGTGAAGAAAGCTGAGCGCTGAAGAATTGATGCTTTTGAACTGTGGTGTTGGAGAAGACTCTTGAGAGTCCCTTGGACTGCAAGGAGATCCAACCAGACCATTCTGAAGGAGATCAGCCCTGGGATTTCTTTGGAAGGAATGATGCTAAAGCTGAAACTCCAGTACTTTGGCCACCTCATGCGAAGAGTTGACTCATTGGAAAAGACTCTGATGCTGGGAGGGATTGGGGGCAGGAGAAGAAGGGGACAACTGAGGATGAGATGGCTGGATGGCATCACTGACTTGATGGACGCAAGTCTGGGTGAACTCCGGGAGTTGGTGATAGACAGGGAGGCCTGGCGTGCTGCGATTCATGGGGTCGCAAAGAGTGGGACACGACTGAGCGACTGAACTGAACTGAATTGACAAGAAAATCTGTCACTGCTTCCACTTCCCCGTTCTATTTGCCATGAAGTGATGAGACTGGATGCCATGATCTTAGTTTTTTAATGCTGAGTTTCAAGCCAACTGAAATAGTTTACCTTATTTAAGTAGAGTTAGTGACACTCTACTTTTTTGGGATTTATGGAGTTAGGACCTAGAAATTTGGCAGAATCCATAAAGCCTGGGATTTCTCGGGGGTTATGTTTTCCATCACTGGGAAAAAGTTAGCCTGTGGTGAGCAAGCAAAAAATGAGCATGCAGAACAGTTAGAGATATGAAGCAGAAAATGTGTTAGCATTTAGGTTCCCAAGATTACTAAAGCTGAGGCCCAGCTTTATTTCTATGCTTATATCTTTGTAATTAACTTTCCATTTTACTTAAGCTACTTCAAGTTGAGTTGCTCTCACTGGAAAAGTTATCAGGGTAAAAAACTAATATTATAGTTGTTTCCACAACATTATGATTCATGAAAGAAATGCAATATTAATGGTTTTAACTAGATTTTCATTAGATCCTTATATCCAGCTACATCTTCTCAGATAATTGCAACTGCTAATAAAACGTAAAGTTCAAAAGTATCTCTCTTACTCAAACACTCAAAATTCCTGGACAACATAATTAACACATTAAATTTTCCAAAATATAATTTTGGTATAGGTATTTGTTAAGACTCCATTTTTTTATAGGTAATACATAATACTAGAATTAAGCATCTATTTAATTATATATACTAGAATAAAATATATTACTAGATATATTTTTTCCATTCTTTTAATGGCTTTGATTTTTTTCAGTTGGATAGCTTAAATAAAGGAAGTTTCCAACTGGAAAAATCATTTGGTTCTTTAGAAGTACAGTGGGAACTTTTGTAACTCGGAACATACTCTTCATCAAGATAGTATTTTTATTAATAGTGGTAGATTGTTTTGTTGGCACATGAAAATTACTTAACTAATATAGGTACAATTACCTTTCATTTCCTCTTTGAGGTGTTCTTTCTACACGATTCACCTTCACGCCTTCATCTAGCGATGTTTCAGCCACACCACTGGATAATTAAGCACTGTGGCCTCCCATAAGTCAAACGATCATCTTAAATCATGTGTGTGCAAGATTGATTGGAAACTTAAAATACCAAAAACATATTTCCATTTCCTAGTCAAAAGAAAAGGAGTTACTTTTGACTTCTTTTGTTTTTCTTTTCCCATCTCAGCCCCAACTATCTCTCCACAACACATAATGGGGAAACTGGGTAATTGCTTGTGCTGCATGTTTGGAAACTATTCTTCAAATAATTCATTAATAAGGAAGAATGAAGAATTTAAAATGAGCGTTTTAAAAACATCCCCTACAATGTAAAGGTGTATACACTAAACATTACTTAGAAGTATACAGTCAAAATTAGAAAAATGTCTTGTCATTGGGTAGGATGTGTGATGGATAAAATTTGAAATATTTAAATTATAAATAATTGACATTCCCCAAATTAAATGTATCAAGCCCATGGCATACTGTAGGAGTATCTAAGAAGTTAAATCTCAATTCCATGTGGCTGCCAAGCAAACTCTGACACCATATGAGGGTTTCCCTGGTGGCTCTGTGGTAAAGAATCTGCCTGCCCATGCAAGAGACATGAGTTTGATCCATGGTCTGGGGAAGATCTCACATGCTGCCAAGCAACTAAGCTCATGTGTCACAACTATTAAGCCTGTGCTCTAGAGCCGGGGACCTGCACCTGCAGAGCCCGTATGGCTCAACCGCAGAAGCTCACACAGCCGAGAGCCCATGCTCTGCAACAAGCGAAGCCCCTGCACAGCGACAGAGAGTAGTCCCGGCTCACTGCAACTAGGGAAAAGCCTGCACAGAGGCGAAGACCCCGTGCAGCCAAAACAAACAAAGAACACTACATAAAAGAAAAGCCATAGGAAGCACTGGAAAGGTAAGTCATACGATGTTGTCCAGCAGTAATGACAGGAATTTCCCAACTAGTATTTGTGGAGCACTTAAGGAAAAAAAAAAAAAAAAAGGCAAGTTGGTGAGGAGAATTATGCATCCTAATCGGAGGGGAAATGTCATCAATATTGAGTAGCTTTGGCCTAAATTCCCAGATTTGACATATTTGAAGCTCACACTCACCACAACACACAGATTAATTTTCTGAGAAACTGTGATATTAACCTGAATTATGGGAGCTCACATAACTTGGCTCCATATATATTATTAACTTGTGTAGTTGGTAATGAAATAATGATTTTTGTTTGTTTGTTTCTGGCTTTCATTATGAAATTCTTAAAAAAAGCTGAGCAATTGGATTATTCAGAGCCAACCAGAAACCACAAACCCAGAACTGTGGTTTCAAGTTCAAACCAGTATCTTGGAACTCAAGGCTATTTTAAGGGAAGCTGCCTGGAGAAAATAACTTTGACAGTATACATATTTTACCTGAATCTCACAGATATCTATGGTAAGTTCAGTTCAGTTCAGTTCAGTCGCTCAGTCGTGTCCGACTCTTTGCGACCCCATGAATCGCAGCACGCCAGGCCTCCCTGTCCATCACCAACTCCCGGAGTTCACCCAGACTTGCGTCCATCAAGTCAGTGATGCCATCCAGCCATCTCATCCTCTGTCGTCCCCTTCTCTTCCTGCCCTCAATCCCTCCCAGCATCAAAGTCTTTTCCAATGAGTCAACTCGTCACACGAGGTGCCCAAAGTATTGGAGTTTCAGCTTTAGCATCATTCCTTCCAAAGAAATCCCAGGGCTGATCTCCTTCAGAATGGACTGGTTGGATCTTCTTGCAGTCCAAGGGACTCTCAAGAGTCTTCTCCAACACCACAGAACTGTTCAAAAGCATCAATTCTTCAGTGCGCAGCCTTCTTCACAGTCCAACTCTCACATCCATACATGACCACAGGAAAAACCATAGCCTTGACTAGACGGACCTTAGTCAGCAAAGTAATGTCTCTGCTTTTGAATATGCTATCTAGGTTGGTCATAACTTTTCTTCCAAGGAGTAAGCGTCATACACATAAATCTTTCCTAAAATATAGACATTTTAGTATTTACTGGTAGAAGAGCATTTTGTTTGATCCTTCAGTAACAACACTTTCTTGTAGTTAACTTTTAGCACAATGCTAGTTTGATACATGTTCACTGGACTAATCAAAATGGTAAAAAATGAATGCTTATTGAACATAAACTGTGACTGAGGGAGAGATTACACAAATGTAATGAAAGACAATTTCTGCTCTAGATTTACAGTCCAATCTCACTTACATAAGTGCAAAATTTTCTTCGTGTCAGTCCCCAGTATAGCTCTTTTGCACTAGGAGTTAGCATTTTTTCTGTAAGGAGAATCACCAACTCTCTGTGCGTTAATCTTGTTTAAGCTCTTCCTTGTCCAGGTCCTCAAAGACCAAATGAAGTTGAAAGTTGGGTGAATGTTGAGTGGTTGAGGTACCTCAGGTCAAAATTAATCTACCAGCTGTTCTGTGGTCAACGTTGACCTGTGTTCATAATGCTCATTGGGTTGCCGGTTTAAATAACTTGCACGTGACTTGCTTTTTCAGGCCCTTTGTCACAACGTCTGTCTCACGTTTACTTTTGTTGTGACCTCAAATATGTGGAGACAAATGCCAACGCGTATTTCCGAGGGGAAAAACCAAGCTGAGGTTGATGGCCAGAACTGATCGGGTTGATCAGGAACCTAAGGGGTGAAGTGCACGCTAACACGTTGCGTGTGTTTGTGTGTGTGAGTGTGTGTGAGACTGTGTGTGAGTGTGTGTGTGAGTGTGAGAGAGAAACTGAGAGGGAGGGAGACAGAGAAGCGGCTGTCCTCAGGATCCCTTTCTCTGCCAGCTGGCTGTCTCTAACCCTCAGCGGAGATCTGAGGCAAGTATCTGGCTGATGCAGGCAAAGCAAAACCCCAACAAGCAGGCTTTCGGATGACCAGATCTCAGGGAGTCATCACCCGGTGGGTGAGGATCCCGGAGCCCGGTTGACAGCTGAGACCTGTCCATGGTGCTGACCGCAGCCTTCGCGCGCCCCTCGGTCGATTCCGGCTGCCGCCCGCCAGCGGGGAGCGGACGTTTCGGTGCGCGGCTCCGACCGCCAAGAGGCCCCGGGGCTGGTCTCGGGTGCGGGCTCCTCGGGGGCCCTCCGCGCCCCACTCCCGGTCCGAACCCCGGCGCTAGACGCTGCGGGGGCGGCGGGGCGGCGGCGGGGCGGGTCACGTGCCGGCCGCGGCGGCGGCGGCGGGCGGCCCGGGAAGCGTCCATTTCCTCGGCGCGCGCGCGGCGCCCGGGCCCCTCCTCCGCCCCGCCCGCGCCTCGCCCCTCCCGGCCGCGCAGCCCCGCGCCTGCGGGCCCGGCCCCGCCCCGCCCCGCTCGCCGGCGGCCCCGGCGCGTCCTCCGCCCGCGCGCCCCGCTCGCCGCCCCCGGCCGCGCACTTGGTGCGGTCCAGGGCGAGCGCATCATGGCGATTGAGGGTAAGTGGAGGCCGTCCGCGGTTGGGGCGGAGGGTGGGGGGCGCCCAGGTAGCTGGAGCTCGGGGGTGCCCGGGAGGCCGCGGCGCCGATGGGCCCCGGAGCGGCTGTGCAGGCTCGAGGGTCCCGGACCGCGTCCCGGGAGGCTGGTGGGCGGAGCGGCGCCGCCAGACTCCATACCTGGCCTCGGTGGTTCCGTCGGCCTCGGCCCGCGGCCCGGCGCGAGGAGTCGAGCGGCTCCTGCCGACAGGTACGGCGCCGCCGGGGCCGCTGCTTGCGCCCGGCGGCGCCGAGTCGGGGGGAAGTGGCGGGGGTGGGGGGTCCGGTGCGGCCCTGCAGACCCGGCAGGACGGGCTGGAGGAGCCCGGGAGCGCAGGGTGTACCCCGCCTTCCATTGACCTCGCCCCAACAAGCCGCCCTCCGCGGTATTCCCCTTCCTCCCAAACTGGGAGGCCAGTTTGCTGTCCCCAATCCTAACCCTTCTCAGCCCCTACTCTGGAGCAGATGCTGGACTGCGCTGTCCGTCCATTCCCCTTCTGTGTGCTGTTGTTGTAGGGGACCAGGAAATTTGGAGTGAGGGTAATTTCCTTCTCAAGAATTTTCTCTCCTAACACTCAAAACTGGTTTTTCTCTAGGAAAGAGATGCAAAGACATCTTTACAAGAAATGCACTCTTAAAATCCTGCATATATGTCAGTCTATTAAGTGTTATGGTGCCATCCATACTCATATTTTCAAAAAATAGCTTAATTAAAGTTCCTCGATAAGGTAGACAGCTGGCACTAAAGTGTATTTTTCTCTTCTTACAGAAACATGTAACTGGCATGAAGTGTCTATATTTTGCTTTGTTTTAAAGGACAATATTGTGAAAATTAATATGATACGTCTAGGATTTATGTGCAAGTCTGCAGCATGTTTGAGCCCTATCCCACCCTTACCTTACTTCAAACAATGAAAGTGGTTTGTAAAACTTCCCTGTGTGTGTGTGCGCATCTGTACAAACGTGTAAGGCACCTACAGCATTGTCAGACCTCGCCTAAGTTTTATGTTTCTCCTAAATACAACTTTTGAAAGCACTTTCCATCTTGGTGGCCAACCCTGAGGCATACAGCTTTCCTGGTTCCAGAATTGGTTTAGTTGTGTGCTTATGTTTATCTTACTTATTTTAAAAGATTGATTACCTCTTCAGACAGTTTCAAGTATATGCTTTAGCTAAGGGGCTTCCCAGATGGCTCAGTGGTAAAGAATCTGCCTGCCAATACAGGAGTCACAGGAGACACAGGCTTGATCCCTGGGTTGGGAGGATCCCCTGGAGAAGGAAATGGCAGCCCACTCCAGTATTCTTGCCTGGGAAATCCCATGGACAGAGGAGCCTGAGGGACCACAGTCCACAGGGTAGCAAAGAGACACCACTGAGGAGATTTAGGACGCACTTAACCGTTTAGCTAAAGTGATGGAGAATACTGGGAATAAGATCTCCTGATAATCTTTGATATTCTTATTATCCAGACAGTACTTTCAGACTTTATCTTACTATTTACTAGAGGTTAAAAATCAAGAAACAGAATATACTGATTTATGCTTTGTACTTTATTTCCCCAACCACTCTGTGGAAGAATTTCTTGTGACTTGGTAAAGACAAAAAAAGCTTATGTAGAAGGTGAAGAAGAATTAGCAAGATAGTATCCATGTATGATCCTATAACTTAAAATTTCTTTAAAAAATTTCCAGTTCCCCCCTTTTCTCCATTGACTCTTCCCTTCTGCCTCTCATTGTTACATGCCATTACTTTTTTATGTCAGAAGGCATTTTGCTCTGCCTACTGTGAAGTGAAGGTTGCTCAGTTGTGTCCAACTCTTTACAACTGCATGGCCTATACAGTCCATGGAATCCTCCAGGCCAGAATACTGGAGTGGGTAGCCTTTCCCTTCTCCAAGGGATCTTCCCAACCCAGGGATCGAACCCAGGTCTCCCGCATTGCAAGTAGATTCTTTACCAGCTGAGCTACAAGGGAAGCCCAAGAATACTGGAGTGGGTAGCCCGTCCCTTGTCTGCTGGATCTTCCCGACCCAGGAATCGAACCAGGGCCTCCTGCACTGCAGGTGGATTCTTTACCAGCTGAGCCACCAGGCTCTGCCTACTACTGCTTGTATAGTTAAAAAACAAGATTTTTCAAATTTTCCTGTTCTAGAGATTCTTTTGTGCTTGAGAGACGCTCAATTAATATTTTCATACTTAATAATTTGTTGATGGCTTCATAATATAACTGTCAGGAGTTATGTGTTTTCTAGTTTGGCAAGGAAACTATCATTATAGTTTAGCATTTCAAATGCTAAAGTGCTAGCATTTCGAATAAAGATGTCAGGTAAGGTGTGCTGTCTGTCACATACTAAAGCAGATTGTTTGTACCCTACCCCCTAGCTGTGTCATGAAGTAGAATGAACTCTGTTTGAGGGCTTTATACTAGGGACATCTTAGAATTTTAAGGGGCCCATAGGAGCATCTCTTCCCATTTCCCAAAGAAGTGGTTCTTAAAATAGTCAGTGTCTTCATTCACCTGTTAATTTTGTAGACTTACAGAGCAGTCGATGTGCTTGGCATCCTGTGCTGGACCCTGTGGGGCCACAAAGATGAATAAAATCACATTTCTCCCCTCAAGGAGTACATATTCTAGTGGGGGAGACAGATAATTTTAACCATGCAATTACAATATAGTGTGAACACCAGGAGATGAATCATCCTTACTTTGTATAAAAATATTCAATGATAATGAGTTCATTGAGCCCGTATGCCAATGAACATTTATGCCGATGTGGAACTATAATTCTTATAGTTCATAAGGTCCTGGTTTTAACCAAAAATCTGCTGTTAGTAACTTCCTTCAATCCACTCACCCTCGGTCTGCTTTCTGGAGCAATAAACTAAAAGTTCCCTATTTTCTGTGTACCTGACCTCACTTCTACTGTTTTGAGACAACTCCTGAGCATTTTCTTTTCTAGACACAATATTTAATTCTTCCTCTGGATGGTTGGTCGTTGTATGTTGTAAAGTTTGAAATATGGTAGTGCGCCACTGCATTCCAGATGTTTTGTTAAAATGGTTATATCACTCCTTGTGCATAATCTTATTAGTGTAGCTAATTAGAATAGCCATTTTGGAGCTTCATGTTGGCTCAGGATGAAGTTGTAATCAACCAAAGTCACAGTCTTTTTTATCTGGGCTACTTCCAAGTCATGTGTCTTCAGTTGCTTGCCTAGGTAACTAGTGTTTTGATTTAGAGAAGAGATTATTTGTATCTGTTAAGCGTACTCTTTATGAGCCCTGGCCCAACATTTTAACCCTTCAATTCAGACTTTTAAGTACGAAGGGTTACTTTTATTTATTCCTTTTTTTTCAAAGCCCCTATTTTACAATACAAATTAATCATTTATTTCCTCCTCTTATCAATCAGATATCTGCTAATCAGGACTTCAGACAAATATAAGATGATGGTGTTATCACTCTAAGCTAATATAATTCCAGTCAGAGGTGAAGAAGTTAGCCCTATCTTAGGTTAAGGTACAATTTTTTAAAAAGCGTACTAAAATATTAAGAATGGCTTATAGACCCTTATTGTTACCCTAGAGGTCTTGTGGGAGATACCAGGTTGGGAATCTTGGTCTAGCCGGCCTGTCAAGATATATAATTGTTATCTGGCGTATTAACACTTCTAGACATTGTTGACTCTTTCCTGGTTTTTTGAAGTTTTTTCTCCCTTTCTTACTTACTTCTAAGCTTTCTCTTTGTCTCCGTGATCTAATGTTCTGTTGTTTCCATTCTCAACCTTATTCTCACTCTACTTTGTACACACTGCTGTGATTGCACCCCTTGAATCATGTGGAAATCTCTTGTTTGTAAATTTGTCTCCCCAGTCTGACCATAAATGCCTGGAGCATAACATTTATTTGGTTTTTATTCATTAGATTTTGTACAGTACCTGAATATAGTATGTACTCAAGATGTTTCTTGAATTGTTGAGAGTTCTATCGATTATCGTAAAGGGTTGCATCCCTTGCCCAGATGTATTTGACCAAATGTCTGCCATTTAGTAACTTGTCTATCTATCCCTTCCTAGTTCTGCTTCCTGGAGCAATAAAATAAAAATTCACTATTACTAAATTAAAAGTACACATGGTTTTCCCAATACAATTCCACATAGTAGCTATATATGTTGGACGTCCCATAGCAATCAAAAATGTTTAGCTTGGGACATTCAAAATGTCCTAAACCAAAGTTGTCTTCACACCTACCAAATCCAGCCTCCATACTCCCCACTCCATGCAAATTTGCCATCTGAGTAGCATTTTTAAATAACCAGATGTCTGAATTAGAAAGCTGGAAATCAACCCTGTCTTATAATTCACTCTCTACATCCTGTTGATCACTCAGTCCTACCACACCTGCATCTCAGATTAACTGGAATTACATTTTAGTTTATTCCCTTTTCTGTCATTAAGAGATTTGTATTAGTTTTTCCCTTGTCTTGTTATCTCCAGTCTTAAGTCTCATTCCAATCCATTTTTCACACTATTTCTAGTTATCTTTGTAAAGGGCAAGTCTGATTTAAAACCTCAAGATAAAGCTAGTCTTTAGTGATCTGACTTACACCCTTCTCCATTTAGTCCACATTTTTCTGTCTGTTCTATTGGAATAACATTAGACTCCTTGCAGAATGTTTTGCTGAAGTAAAAATATTCACCTTCATTGTTAACTTGCTACACATAGTAACTTTACTTAACCTCTCTGGGTAACTTTTTAAAAAAGAAAAATAGTGAAAGAGAGAATCTGTTGGTACTTTTTATTCACAAGGCCTTTTGCACACACTTTGAAAGTGTTTATCACACTTTCACATTTATTTTGTAAGTCATTAGTACCACTCAGATGCCTGTGAAGATTTGTTGTGACTCTGAGATTTCCAAGATATAATTTGGGCTTTCAAAAGTTGTTTGAAATGTGTAATTAAAAAACCCAATACAGGACTTCCCCAAGTGGTCCAGGGTTAAGACCCCATGGGCGTGCAGGTTTGATTTCTGGTCCGGAAACTAGGATCCCACATGTGGCGGGGCTCAGTGAAAAAAAAAAAAAATAAAGAACTAATTTAAAACAACAACAACAACAATGCAAGCATGTTGTATTCTTAGTCTTGAGGGAGAACACCACACTCCTGCTTTCCATGCTATTGTTAGAGAGATGTTACAGTGTGTACAGGGGGTAATGTAATTAGGAAGTCTCAGCTATCAGTCTGTGACTGAGTAAGGCAATTTATTGAACAGTTTGTTTTTTGGAAGATTTACAGTCAGTTTAAGCAGTGATGTTCCTGGAAGAGATCCTTTGGCTTTCAGCAGGAATCAAATTTCTAACATTTCATGGAGATTTAAGACATGTTTGTATATTAGGTAAATTTGTTCAGAGACCTCTACACAGTACTTTTGAATGATTTACAGTTTATTTTAGTTTCCCTTTCTAACTCACTAAGCAAAATTAGGAAAAGAAGTAGAAAACACTAGAGAAATATTCGTATTAAGATGCATTTCGCTTTTTGTTATTTTCCATGGTATTGCGAAATCACATATTGGCTTATTTATACAATTTGTTGAGTAATAGTGTTTGCACAGTTGCTTTATTTAAAATGATTATAATGTTTGTCCATAGCGTGTGTGTAGTAGTATAGTAGATTGTCTTCATGGATTTGATTTCCATTCAGCTGACTTTCATGCTTTTACCCCAACATCCCCAGATCCTCACCTGTTAATACCTAATGTGAGCTTATGTATAGGGATAGCATAAGGCTGATCAAACTACTATAAAGAAAAAACATTCCAAGCTTTGAATAAATGAATATTTGCATATTTTGTTTGTATATATAGTAAAATTTTAATAGAAACCTTAAAGTTGGGACACTTGATTTTCCATTTTTTAGAAAAGATAGTGACAACACAGCAAGCTGTTATTAGGAATTTATTTAAAAACAAACTCCTATGATCCATATGTGTATTCAGTTCAGTTTCCTATTTTCACATTTTAGGGCTGTTATTAGAATTGATATTCACAGTAATGGTATGAGTCATCAAAAGATAGAGGATTTTAATGAAATATTAAATTCAATATTCTGAACTTACTAATGCAATAATGACCATTTGTAGCTTTAAAAAAATGATCTGGTGCAGTAGTGGAGAAAATGGTATTCTCCATTAAATAGAAAATTAAATTAAGTAGAAACCTTCTTGTGAAGTATACGTATTCAAGGTTTTATGATATTAATGAGCTTCAAAGAGTCAAAACCATAATTAAAAGCAATAACAACAGCAAAAACTGAATGAAAAGTAGTCAAAAGTGGGAAAAATGGATTACATTTGTGAACAGTAAATTTATAAGGTAAATATTATACCTCTTAGAATAACTATTGAAAAAATTCATAGAAACTTGTATGGATTAAAAGAGAACCTGTATTTACTATGCTGTGCAAACCATGGTCTTTCAACAACACTGTTTTCAATCAGAGACTAAAATTGGTATTATTCCTTGAATGACTTAACTAGGGAGAAACTAACAAGTATCTAGAAATTAGTGACTGTAGTCTAAATGGGTTATAGCGGTTAGGAGTGGTTGGCAACATTAGTAGGAAATATTTAAAGTTTCATGCCTATTATGGAAACATAGATGTCTACTGAAGAAATAGCTATAACAGTTTATTAAAGTGAGCTAGACACTAATTAAAAGGCTGTGGCTACTTTAATGCATGGTTTTTTGGAGAGAAATCTTTAGATGAAATTCAGTTCAGTTCAGTTCAGTCGCTCAGTCGTGTCTGACTCTTTGCGACCCCATGAATTGCAGCACGTCAGGCCTCCCTGTCCATCACCAACTCCCGGAGTTCACCCAAACCCACGTCCATCGAGTCGGTGATGCCATGCAGCCATCTCAGCCTCTGTTGTCCCCTTCTCCTCCTGCCCCCAATCCCTCCCAGCATCAGAGTCTTTTCCAATGAGTCAACTCCCCGCATGAGGTGGCCAAAGTATTGGAGCTTCAGCTTTAGCATCATTCCTTCCAAAGAACACCCAGGGCTGATCTCCTTTAGAATGGACTGTGGAATTTAAAATATTTCTAAAGTAGTTTTGCAGTAGTGTTTGACTTAGACTTAATAGAACCTGTAAATTGTAGTGATTTGGGCTAATGGTCAAAATAAATGTGTAGAAAAAATAAAAGTCAGTTTTAGAAAGGACTAGATTTGTTTTTAAGGAACTAAATCTTTGGGTTTAATTTGTATACCTGAGCACAATTTGATGGAAATATGACATCACTGCGTACTTTCTTCTGTAGACATGTGAAAAGCACTTTGTAGTAACTAACCCTTCCTCCCCTCCTCAAATTGCTGGCTCCCAGGCACTTCCAGGTGTGTGCACATTCATATCCAAACACACACATGCACGCATTCACAGCACACGTGTGTGAGCCCACGCACGTCTATTTCCTGTTGTACCCTTACTTACCCCAATTGTAGAGGATTATGCCAGTTTATATTATGCTCTTACATGGGTTTGCCTGAGGGAAAAGATGGTAACTTTGACTAAGCTTGTCACTTTCTATCTACTTCTCATTTCCATGTTGCTGAGATGATCATTTCAAGAGCAATGCTAGTATTATCGCTAAAAACAGTTTTGAGAAATTCATTTTTACTTAAGTTACCTTAAAGGATTAGAAAACAATCGCAAATTTTCTTTTTTTTTTGTTTTTTCATAAATATCAATGTTTATTTTCTTACTCTGTTAAACTTAGGATCCCAATTGCTTTTTTCTGACAGTTAACTAGTGACCCTGAGCAACCTTATTTAACCTTTAAGTGCCTTGGTTTGTTTATGTATAATGAACAAGACAGATTTATTTTCGAGTTTTAGTCTTTTTATATTCAGTGATTTTAACATGATTTTAAAGTCTTTATTATTATTATGTCTTTGAAGTAAATTTGGCATGTGAAAAATTCTGTTTATACAAGAATTCATTTTGGGGGTGGCTATTCATTTTAGTGGAAAACTCATCTCTTTCTAAAGAGATTGACTAATTGATTAAATAATCATTCCTTCAAATTGGTTCAGCGATTACAGGAAAAAATGTGGAGGTTCCTCAAAAAATTATAAATAGATCTACCATATGATCCACAGTCCCACTCTTGGATAATTATCCAAAGGAAGTGAAAACAGAGAGTCAAAGAAATGTGTTCACTGCCATATTTATTGTAGCATTATTCATAATAACCAAGATATGGAAACAACCTTTGTGTCTGTCAATAGATGAATGGAAAAGGAAGGTTTGAGATAAACACACATACATATGTATATATGTATATACATATATAGTGGAATATCATTTAGCTCTGGGTAAGAAGGGAATCCTTCCATTTGTGACAACATGAATGGACCTTGAGGGCATTATGCCAAGTCAGATAAAGACAAGTATATGATAACACTTATCTGTGGATTCTGAAAAAGCCAAACTCATAAAATAAAAACGGACAGTAGAAGGATGTTTTCCGGGGAAAGGAGGGTGGGGGAAGTAGGGAGATGCTGTCTAAGCACAGCTCACGACCTGTTGATAAATAAGTCCTGGAATCAGATACTCAGCAAGGGCAGTAGTGTATATACACTTCAAAGTTGCTTAGAGACTAGATCTTAAGTGTCCCTTCCACAAAAACGAAAAGAATCACTCGACATGTTATTAGCTCACACTAAAGTGGAAATCTTACTGTGTAGAGTATCAGATCAGCACATTGTCTACCTTAAACTTACACAGTGTTGTATGGTCATTTATCTCAATAGAAACAAATAAAAATAATTATTCTCCCGTATATTGGATATACGTTCTTGGTTATCGTAATGGTATACACTTTAAATATCTTAAAATTGTATATATCAATTATACCCCAGAAAGCTGAAATTTTAAAAGTCAATAGTCATTTCCCTTGTGCCTTATACTCTTAAAAAATCAGTAGACCACTTTTGGATTACCTCCATAGGTGAAGTCGCTCAGTCGTGTCTGACTCTTTGTGACCCCGTGGACTGTGGCCCTACCAGGCTTCTCCATCCATGGGGTTTTCCAGGCAAGAGCACTGGAGTGGGGTGCCGTTTCCTTCTCCAGGGGGTCTTCCATACCTCCATATTTAAGTCAAGATGTGCCTCCAGTGGCTTGCTTTTTGCTTACAAGTTTGACATTTCTCTGGTAAACTTTTCAGATTTTCTTTTAGACAGTGTTTGAAAAGGTATAAAATTTGTACACAGTTTGCTGTATCTCAGATGGAAGAAATATTTAGACCTTTGATTCCCAAACATGTACATTAAAAATACACATTTAACCTGTGCAATGCATATTTTTTCCCTTATATTCTTTCTGGCCTTAGGAAGGACTGGGGATAAAAGAATATTGATTTTTGTATTTGATAATGTAATAAGGTTTATTTAACTTTTCTTTCGTACTTTTGAAAGTTTTTTTCCCTCAATTTCACCTTTTTTGTCTGGCATTTACCGATCTTTACTATTCCTTTTAATTTCAGTTAGTGATTGCTTGTGAGTTACACATCAGTGAAATCTCGCTTGTTGGTTAGAATTTTCAGAACAAATATCAAAAATAGTAGAGTTCGGTATTACTTGCTTTTCCTAATTATGTGGTTTTTGTGCATACTTTGGCAAATGTAATTATTGGTTGACACTATAAATTTAAAATACAGTAGTTATTTGACTTAACTTTTCATTTGTAAAATTCTTTCTGAGAGTTAGGTTTTATTGTCATTTGCAGTTTTGAGAAAAGTCTTAGACTACAGTAGTTTTTATTGTTATTGTTATATTAAGCCTTGTAAAAAATGATACAGTTATGTTGAAGACTAGATGTGTATAGTAAAACCAAACAAATCTATATTACATATGCGGGAAGTCTGATTTCAGTTATAGGCATGAAAGGCTGTTACGTGAATTATGTGCGTATCTCTTAAGTTAGAAGTGTTACCTTTTTGACAATAGATCTTAATGACTGTATAAGGACTATTTCTAAGTAGCCTGTGAAAATATCAGTGATGGTGTCAATATATATTATAGTTGTGTTGTATGACATGGTTCTTCTAAACCACTTGAAAATAGTTACTTCTTATAACTTGGTAAAGCTTCCCCTTCCAGCAGTCGTTTGACTAATTTCTCATTTTTAAAGATAAAGTGTATTTTGTATAAAGTATATTTTGTAGGTATAGTTAATTCTGCCCTTTTAGCCAGTAATCAGTGATTACTCATTGGTAATATCCCATTTGATAAAGTCTTACTGTATTTATACTAAGGTTTGCTAAGTAATAATTTATTATCATAACTATATTAAGCGTTTCTTGCTAAGTCTATCTTCCTGATAACCAGTGTTTAGTCTCTATTGTTGATAATAAAGAGGCAGTGGCATTGTTACAGACAAGTTAGAATGAAGCTCTAACCTACTTTAGTGATAGAAATACTGTTTTCTAGTTTTTTAGCTTGCTTCCTGAATGACCTACTTTTTTTCAGTGGATATCATAGTTTTTCTGTCTCATGTTATGGCTATAAGATATTTCTATTTCTTATAACTTAACTGTTTATAATAAGCTTCTGTAGTGAGCTAAGATGATGAAATTATTTAACATTTCTATTATATAAAGTTTAAGCATAATTTTCAGCACAATTGTAAGGTTATTCGTGCATATATAGAACACTACAGAATGTCATTCAGCGCACTTTCGTTTAAGGTAGTGGTGCTATGTTTCAGTGCAAAGGAAATACCTATTTTATGTAACTAAAAAATAACATTACTCTTAAGATAACGAGTGTGATTTTTTTTTTTCCCTAATAATGGTGATTAAGATAAAGTAATTCTTTTGGTTACATTTGTTAGTTTTATCATCATGCTATTTATAAAATTTGTCTTGTAGATTTAGAAGAGTGGGTAGCTGGAGAATGGAGAAAGGATCCGAATATGAGTATATGTTGTAAAACATAAATATCGCCTTTACAGTGTTGACCCTTCCATGCTAACTTACCTGCATAAATTAAGGCTCAGATATAAAAGTGGGCCCTTCTTTGCAGAGTTTCCTTCTGGATCATGTGAAGACGTGTTTAGGAAGTGGTGCTACGATGTCTGCTCTTGAGAAGCTTGCCATTTAAAATAACATACTTGAATGAAGCTTCCTTATTCCAGGATTTTATAAGATCTTAGCTTATGGGTTCAGGAGGGTACTGTGTATCAGGTTAGCATATTTCTATAGTAAAATTTGAAGAGAAGAGTTAGGGCACGTTTTTCTGAGGCCATTTCTAGAATCTAATTTACAGCAGTTCTTTGTAACAGTCAGACTCAGATTATGACCTGTTTTTAATTTCTGAAAAATTTTTTCTTAACAGGTGGAGAAAGAACCTGTGGAGTGCATGAACTTATTTGTATTAGAAAAGGTGAGTCAGTGCTCTGCATGGATACTTAGATACAAAGTGAACCCTTCACAGAGCAGGATGCATTTTAGTACAATGGCAGATAATTGGGACTTACAAAGTATAAAATGGAATAAATATTAATATTACTTGTTTGTATTGTAGACTTAACCTTTCATAAAGTGCATACTGCTTATTATGTGGTTATTGAGAGTTGTTACTTTATATTTCATTTTCATGGGCTGGTAAAGGCCAGTTTCTCGCCTATTGGTTGTCAGACATGGTGAAGAGGCACAGAATGGAGGGTTTGATTTTTGTTCCCTTTCAGAATCTGGAATCTGAGTGCATGCTGACCTCCCGTTGACTTCTGTTCTATTACTGTACCCCATCAGAGAGATGTAAAGAGTTGGTTGCGATTCCCATCGGGATCATGTCCAAAGACCACAACATCTTTTGGCACCAACAGCTGTCTGTGCTTCCTTAGAAGGAGCCACCTGACAACCAGGTGGTTGAACGAGGTGGCCCCAGGAAAGGTAATTCAGTTATTAGGTGGGAGGCAAGGAATCAGGTATTCTCTAGATCAGAAAGAATCAGGAGAACCTTGGGAGTTCCCACTCTCGTAAGCGATCACATCTGTGAAAGGGTGTGCAGAAAGGAAAAGGTGTACCTGGGGAGGAGAAATCTTCATAAATGTACTACTCTTTTCTCCTTTTAAAATTTGGGACACTGTCTTTTTCTTTCATCTTTCTTGAAAACCGAGTTGGCCCTCCCGAGTCTGGCCAAGTAGCAGTGCTTCCTGCCTTCATATTTCACCCTGAGGAGGCTTGAGGCATTGTCCGTATTTGTGGCACGTGGGTATGACTGGCAAACCGGGAAATGTCAGCGTACTGTCAGGAAGTCTTCCACGGGTCCGAAAAGCCTCAGCTTCTTTCAAGTTGAATAAAAGGTTTGAAGTCTCTTTTAGGTGAATTTGACATAATCATACTAGCTTATCTATGTGTCACCAGCTTTGATTGCTGTTCATTTAAAAATAGCCGCCTCCTTTATTAAAGTGTAATATATCTGTGTATCCGGTACCATAAAGGAGAAAATTGAAGTCAGTTCCCTGAAATCTCAGATTTAGAACTGTGGTTTTCAATGCTATAACCATTGTTGGCTTGTGCTTCCTATCTAAAATGGGAGAGGGGGGACAAATTAGCCTTGTTTTCTTCCCCTATGGAAACATTTTTAGTCTTCACCTATAATATGTTAATCCAGATGTACTACAAATGTTTTAAATAGTTTTATAGGTATTACCTTGTCCCACAAAAACTTTTTAAAACACAGAATTTATTTGAACAGCAAAAGACATTATACAAGTCAACTGGAATCAAAAACTGTAAGAACAGTGGATAGGTAAAGAGAGAAGACAACAGTAGAGATAGCCAGAGGGTTGGAAAACAAAATGCATAAAGGACTTGTGGCTGCAAGGGGAACAGGAAGCTACAGCGGAGAAAATAGTGTTGGTAGTGTTAGATGTTGGTCTGAACTCACCTTTTTCATGTGGCTCTTCTTGCTGTTCTTTATTGCTTCCTCCATTCCTATCCCAGTGGTTCTCAGACCATGCCGTGCCCAGATTTCTCTAGATTAGTCCAGCATATTCACTTCTTCCAATTTTCTATAGAATTTAAAATCTGTGATTAAAGTTAAAATTTTTTAATTTCCATGTGGCCATATCATGGAAGAGTTTCTGGATCTCTGTGTATCCCCTCATCATTCAGTACTGTGTCCTCTTCTAGGGGACGTTTCCTAAGCATATGAATATTTTTTAAATGAATGCTCAGATCTGAAAGTTTTGCATTTTAAACTGGATTTTTGTAGAGTAGAGCCTATGAAGGCTGCTGCTGCTGCTGCTGCTGCTAAGTTGCTTCAGTCGTGTCTGACTCTGTGTGACCCCATAGATGGTACCCACCAGGCTGCCCCGTCCCTGGGATTTCCCCAGGCAAGAACACTGGCGTGGGTTGCCATTTCCTTCTCCAGTGCATAAAAGTGAAAAGTGAAAATGAAGTCGCTTAGTCGTGTCTGACTCTTAGTGACCGCATGGACTGCAGCCCACCAGGCTCCTCCGTCCATGGGATTTTCCAGGCAAGAGTACTGGAGTGGGTTGCCATTGCCTTCTCCAATGAAGGCTATGTCAAGACAAATAATTATAATTAGTATCAATGGTCCTGGTAAGAAGACATCTCTAACACTGTGTTCAACTTGTTTTTACCTGTTTTGCTTTCTTTGCTAGCTTCTTTCCTCTGTCAGACCTCTAAATATTAGAATATATTAGATTTTGGTCTTGGGATTGCTTCTTTTTCCACCTATTCTTTCTTTAGAATAGATGGTTGGTTATACCAACCAAAACATATAATTTGGTTCTGGTGGTTGTTTTTTTTTTTTTGCCCATGCCATGTAGCTTGTGGGATCTTAGTTCCCTGACCAGAGATTGAATCCATGTCCTTGGCAGTAAAAGCATGGAGTCCTAACCACTGGACCACCAGGTAACTCCTGGTTCTTCTGTTTACAATGCCATGCAGATTCATAAATCTGGCTCTGAACTGCCCTTGAGTTCCCTCCTCTTATATCAAAGTCCTTACTTTATATTTCTATCTGCTTATCTGTCAGAATAAAAACTTGGTGTGTCTAAAATGCAAATCTTGGTTTTCTCACGTGAATCTATACCTTCCTCAGCCTTCTGCATCTCAGGTAGTGAGCAGAACAGTCTACTCAGTTGGTCAAGTCCCAGCTTAAGAATCATCCAAGTTTCTCTCATTCTTTTATCTTCTGCGTTGCATTTATTATTATTAGCAACTTCTGGCAGTTCTACCTTCAGAATACATCTTTTAACCTAATCCTCTGTTCCTCCAGCCTGCTCTTACCACTGTAGGCTGGGTCTTTGTCTTCTCTTGCTTCCACCACTGTAATGATTTCCTAACAGGTTCCGTCATTTCCACTCTTAATGTCCTCTCAGTGCGCATCAGTGATCTTTTAAATGTGAATTGGGTCATATCACTTTGCTGGCTGGAATTCTTCTCTGGATTCCCTCTATACCTAAAATAAAGTCAAAGACCTTACCCTGATCTCTAAAGCCTTACATTATAACATCAACTCAGAAGTCTTCCCATGAAAATCATCAAAGTGAAAGTGAAAGTCGCTCAGTCATGTCTGACTCTTTGCTACCGCATGGCCTATACAGTCCATGGAATTCTCCAGGCCGGGATACTGGAGTGGGTAGCCGTTCCCTTCTCCAGGGGATCTTCCCAACCCAGGGATCAAACCCAGGTCACCTGCATTGTGGGCAGATTCTTGACCTGCTGAGCCATGAGGGAAGCCCATAAATCATCAAAATATCGTCTAAATATTATTGACTTAGAAGTCCTGTCATCTGAATCATTTATATCAGGTCTGAGTGAAACTCTAGATGTCATCTGTCCTGGTTCAGAACTCCTCTCCATCTGTAGACATGTGAAACTAGCAAATATATCACCTGCTCTTCAAACACAATGATGGAGCAGGATAACAGTTCCAGACATTTCCATTCCCAAAGTGGGAAAGTGGAAGAGAGGAGTCACTGATGCCAAGCAATTTTGAAACCCAACTGGGAAAAATATGTTAGGTTTCGACACTGGAAATAACACTCTGTGGCTCTTGGCCCTGACGTCTGAGGCTCCACTCTCAGGCTTAGGACTCTATCCTTGGAGTCATCCTTCCTTCTTCCGGAAGGGCAGGGTATATTTGCACCTGAGCATCTTCACCAGGCTGTTTGCCACCCGTAGGATGTTCGTCTGTCGCTCTTCTTTCCTTTTGTCCTCTCTTGTCCGTTTCAGTCTAACGTGGTGGTGTTTCTGCTAGCATAGTGTAGTCTCAGGAAAGGTTCTCGTGAGTCTTCCCTCTATATCGGGGGCGGGCTCCTTCCTTCAGACAGGACGCCCCTCCACAGTCTTTTCTGGATGGTTCTGTCTCTGTTTCTGGCTTCTGCTGGAGTGGCTAAGGAGATCTGTGAGTCACGTGTCTGACTTCTTCAGAGAGCGCTCAGAGTCACTGAGCATTCTGACCCTTTATTCTGTTTGAGGCACCAGCCAAAGGTGAAGGTGGTCTAGCCCCACCTTGGCTGTGTCTCAGAGCGTGCTTTCTTGACACCGAACCCCCGATTTTAGCATAATTTACAGCCTGGATAGGCTGGAGGATTTTCCAAATCATCAGGTACTGGTTCCTTTCTGCTTAACAGTTCTTCCCTCACTTTATCTCATTCCTCTCAAATTTAACCATATATAGCATGAAGACACCAGGCTGCCACCTTGAGCACTTTGTTTGAAAATCTCCTAAGCTTGATATCCAAGTTCGTTGTCTCCCAGTTTCACTTTCTATGTAATTATTGTTGTTGTTCTGTCGCTAAGTCATGTCCGACTCTTTGCAACCCCGTGGACTGCAGCGCACCAGGCTTCCCTGTCCTTCACCATCTCCTGGAGTTTGCTCAAAGTCATGTCCATTGAGTTGATAATGCCATCCAACCATCTCATCCTCCATTGCCCCCTTCTCCTCCTGCCCTCAGTCTTTCCCAGCATCAGGGTCTTTTCCAATGAATACGCTCTTCACATCAGGTAACCAAAGTATTGGAGCTTCAGCTTCAGCATCAGTCCTTCCAGTGAATATTTGGGGCCGATTTCCTTTAGAATCGACTGGTTTGATGTCCTTGCTGCCCAAGACTCTTAGGAGTCTTCTCCAACACCACATTTTGAAGTCAACATTTCTTCAGTGCTCAGCCTTCTTTATGGTCCAGCTCTCACATCCATACATGACTACTGGAAAACCATCACTTTGACTATATGGACTTTTGTTGGCAAAGTGATGTCTTTGCTTTTAATACACTGTCTAAGTTTGTCATAGCTTTTCTTCCAAGGAGCAAGCATCTTTCAATTTCATGGCTGAAATCACCGTCCACAGTGATTTTGGAGCCCAGGAAAATAAAGTCTATCACTATTTTCATTTTCCCCCCATCTATTTGCCATGAAGTGATGGGACTGGATGCTATGATCTTAGTTTTTCGAATGTTGAGTTTTAAGCCAGCTTTTGCAAGATCACTTTATAAAAATCCACTACTTTCCTATATGGGCTTCCCTGGAGGCTCAGATGGTAAGGAGTCTGCCCACAATGCAGGGGACCAGGCTTGGGAAGATCCCCTGGAAAAGGGAATGGCAATCCACTCCAGTATTCTTGCCTGGAGAATCCCATGGACAGAGTAGCCTGAAGGGCTACAGTCCGTGAGGTCGCAAAGAGTCAGACATGACTGAGTGACTAACACAATCACATTCCTGTATAGTAGGCAACAAATAATTAGGAAATGCAGTAAAATAAGATCTTTTTTAGAGTATTATGAAGTCTGTAAATACGCAGGAACAAAATGAACAAAAGTTGTTTATGACTTGTATACAGAAAGTTAAAAAGGTTTATATATAGATATAAAAGAAGATTTGTAAATGAAGAGATAAATAATTTTATAGGTAGAAATATGCAGTATGTTTAAATTCACAGGGTGCCCCAAATTGATCTATGAATTCAATGCAGTCCTAATCTAAATCCCATCAGGAATTTTCAGAGAGCGGACAAATTAATTCTTAAGTGTATATGGCAGTTCAAACAGCCAAGAAGAACTAAGTTTGCTTTCCAGTAAAGGAACATGGGTGTGTGTTAATAAGATATCCATTTGGTTGCTTTCTCAGAGACCAAGGGGTTAAAGAAGGAAAGTTTACTTCTCTCTTATGTAAAACTCCAAGCTCATAGGCAGGATGGAATTAGGTGATTCTAGTTGGTGAGTTCATTTGTCTTACTTTGATGACCTTTAAGATGTCTTCCTTGGCACATTTGAAGTTACCGTGTGTACATTCCAGTCCCCAGTAAGGGAAAGGGAAAAAGTCAGTCTTTTTAAGGATACAATCCAGGAATTGCAAACAGATAATTTTTGCTCACGTGCAAGTGGCCAGAACTTAGTCACATGCTCATATCTAACTGCAAGGGAAGCCTAGAATAGTTCTGCCTGAGCAGAGCAAGGAAAATCCAGAGGTTGATTCCATAACTAAAAGGAAGAGAGAGAATGGATAGCAGTTAGCTGTCCCTGCTTCAGGGATTGGTCCTGCTGATATCCAGAGCTCGTTGTAAAGCTGCTGTAATTAACATAGTGTGGAATTGGCCCAGATACAGACAAATAGTCTAATCAGACACTATAGAAAGAACACGAAAAGATACTCATTTATATGGAAATTTATGTAAAATGTGAGTATCACAATTCAGTGGATAAGATTGGATACTTATTAAGTGATGCTGGGACAAATGTTTATCCATATGCAAAAAAAAAATTGATCTGTACCTCATGCTTTACACTAAAATAAATATTATTTGGATTAACTTTAAAACTTTTAGGAGAATATTTCGTATACAGTGTGATTTCAGTGTGGGAAACAAGTCCTTGAGTCACAGAAAGCAGACCCAGAAGGAAATGACTGATAAATTGTACCATTTTTAAATTTAAAACTTTTGTACAATAAGAGATCCTGTGAGCAGAGAAAAAAAAGAACCGGCCTGCAAATGCAGGAAACATAAGAGATATGGGTTTGATCCCTGGGTCAGGAAGATCCCCTGGAGAAGAAAATGGCAACCCATTCCAGAAATATATAATGTTTCTTCCTACAAAAGGTGAAATATATGTATATTTTTTTCCATATTGCTTTTTTTTTTTTTTGAAAAGGAAACCTAACTGTATACTGCAGAGTTAAATTCAAGTTGGTAGAGATCTCTCTCATTCCTTTTCCTGGCTGCTTTGTGCTCTAGTATGTGAATGTGCCAAAATTTATTTAATTAATTCCTACCAGTGGAAGTTGCTTTGTTTTAAAATTTTTGCTGTTGAAGTTATGCCACAGTGAATACTTTTGTATGTTTGTTACTGCTTATTAGTGGTCTGTTTTTAAGTAGATTTCTTAAAAAAAAATGAGTCAAAGAGTAATTCTTACACCATTTTATAGAAATTGCAAAATTCCTGTCCTTATGCATTGTACCATTTTGCATTACACCAGAAATATATAATTCACAGCTCTTCCGACAGAGTGTCATAACTTGTGGATTTTTTGGTACTCCGGTAAGTAAAAATAGTTCAGCATCATTCATATTTTCATTTCTCATGTAAGTGCGGTTGAATAGCTCTTTCACCTCTGTCTGTAGAGTACACAAATGTTTGAAATGGCATGATTTAAAGGACACCAGAAAAACCTGCCTCTTCTGAAATGTTTTTTTTTTTTGTAGCAGCATCCCATGGTTTTTCATTCCCTGACATTTGCTATAATTAGAGTCTGTCTGATCTTTAGAAATTCATATCAAATGTATTACATGGAAAGAGAAGGTTGGGGTCCTCTGTCATTTGGATCCAAGCTTGTTACCACACTTTATCAGATATTTCACTTTCATTATGGAAGGTGAGAAATTATGGACCTGAAGACGTGATACCCAGGGCATTGTGGAGAAGGGGTTGGATAGGTGAGTGAGAAGCGGAAGTGGGGCCGTCTCGAACGCTGTCCCTCGCGGAGGTCTTAGATGCCAAGGGCTATCTAAATAGAGGACACTACAGAAAACCTGCGTCTGTATTCTAATTTTACTGCGAGTTGCTTGGCATTGTCCCTATTTTTTCTCCATGTATAGAGGAGACCCAAGCCCTCTGTGTTTTCTTACCCCTTCTTTGACTTGGGGTAATTAAGAGAGTCTAAAATCTGAAGGGAAAGGCCTACAGGTTATATGGTTCTGTAACTTCCCCATCTCTTTCTCAACAAACTCTGAGTCTATGGCCCTAGGGCTGGATTGTCCTTCTTTTTCCTTTTTAAGCCGGCTTCTATGGCTCTTTTATTGTCTTCTACCCTCTAGTAACATTTCACTCCTCCGTGGAAGAGATGGTGTGGGTTTATTGGTTGTAGTGCCACGAAAGAGGTAGTTGCAGTAGGTGTCAAGGAGCAAGTTTCAGAGGTGAATGAGAGCGAGAATGTGTGTGTGCGTGTGTGTGCCCGTGGGGGTGTGTGTGCATGTGCGTGCGTGTGTGCCTGTGCCTGCATGTGTCTGTGTGTCTGTGTGTCAGGTCAGGATTCTTTGAGGAGATAACATTTAAGCCGATATCTGCATGACAAGGAGGAGCTGGAATATGGCGCTCAGGAAAGGTCATAGAGAACAGAATGCAAATACTTTGAGGTGGAAACGGCTTGGCATGTCCCAGATGCTGAGAGAACTGTGGCTGAGAAGTAGTGAGTGAGTGAATGAGTGTGGGAAGTCTTACAGTTGAGATCAGAGAGATGGGTGGTTTCCAGATCATGTGTGGACTTAGGCCATAGTAAGGGGTTTGTGCTTAATTTGAAACACAGAGGGCTAAAGAGGGTTTTAAGCAGATGAGTGATATGATTTCTTTCTAATATGTCATTTGTAAAGGTTAAAAAGTGGATATAAAGACATCAATAGGAAGCTATTGAAATAGTCTAGGTAAGAATTGATGGGGCTTGGGTTTTGATGTTAGTTCTGGAGAAGTTGAGAAATGCTTATTAGGTTGGGGACATATTTTATAGGTAGAATTGACAAAACTTCAGTATAGATTTAATATGGAGGGGGTTGGAAGGGAAAGAGAAATACTAAGAGGTTTTGACGTCACTTCTGAGTGGCTATGCTATTAAGCGAACTGGGAAAGACTGGGAGAGCTGATGAGGCCGGCAGGAGTCATGGCGTGTAGAAATCAGGTTCTCTGTGTTGGGTGTGTTAGCTTTGAGATGCCTATTTATCATAGATGTTAGGAAGAAAGTTAGTTGGATATTTGCATTTGGAAATCAGAGGAAAGGTCAGAATAGGAGATAAATTTGGGGGTATGTGGGTTGTTTTTTTTTTTAATGTATACATGGAACAACAGACTGGTTCCAAATAGGAAAAGGAGGACGTCAAGGCTGTATATTGTCACCCTGCTTATTTAACTTATATGCAGAGTACATCATGAGAAATGCTGGGCTGGAAGAAGCACAAGCTGGAATCAAGATTGCTGGGAGAAATATCAATGACCTCAGATATGCAGATGATACCACCCTTATGGCAGAAAGTGAAGAGGAACTAAAAAGCCTCTTGATGAAAGTGAAAGAGGAGAGTGAAAAAGTTGGCTTAAAGCTCAACATTCAGAAAACTAAGATGGCATCTGGTCCTATCACTTCATGGGAAATAGATGGGGAAACAGTGGAAACAGTGTCAGACTTTATTTTTTGGGGTTCCAAAATCACTGCAGATGGTGACTGCAGCCATGAAATTAAAAGACGCTTACTCCTTGGAAGGAAAGTTATGACCAACCTAGATAGCATGTTAAAAAGCAGAGACATTACTTTGCCAACAAAGGTCCGTCTAGTCAAGGCTATGGTTTTCCAGTGGTCATGTGTGGATGTGAGAGTTGGACTGTGAAGAAAGCTGAGCGCCAAAGAATTGATGCTTTTGAACTGTGGTGTTGGAGAAGACTCTTGAGAGTCCCTTGGACTGCAAGGAGATCCAGCCAGTCCATCCTAAAGGAGACCATTCCTGGGTGTTCATTGGAAGGACTGATGCTAAAGCTGAAACTCCAGTACTTTGGCCACCTCATGTGAAGAGTTGACTCATTGGAAAAGACCCTGATGCTGGGAGGGATTAGGGGCAGGAGGAGAAGGGCACGACAGAGGATGAGATGGCTGGATGGCATCACTGACTCAATGCACATGAGTCTGAGTGAACTCCGGGAGTTGGTGATGGACAGGGAGGCCTGGCGTGCTGCGATTCATGGGGTCCCAAAGAGTGGAACACGACTGAGCGACTAAACTGAACTGAACTGAAAAATGATACAGTTATTTTTAGAGATTTCTCTTGGCTGTAATAAACAATTTAAATTAGGCTGCTTACAGGTAAAAATCACAGTGAGGAGCATTAATAAGCAATTCCCAAGGCTAGTGATTTTAGCTAAATAATTATACATGAGAACCTTCAACGAAGGCTGCTAATAAACTAAACTATGTCAAAATTTGCAGTTTTAGTCAGACTTGAAAGCCAAGATAAGCAACTCCTTTGTATAGTTATTACCGCTGACCAAAGCACAAGAATTCAGTCAGATGGATAACCTACCTAAAAACAGAATGAAAAGTGACATCGCTCAGTCGTGTCCGACTCTTTGCGACCCTATGGATAGTTGCCTGCACCAAGCTCCTCCGTCCATGGGATTTTCAAGGCAAGAGTACTGGAGGGGGTTGCCATTTCCTTCTCCAGGGAATCTTCCCAACCTAGGGATCGAATCCAGGTCTCTCACATTGTAGACAGACGCTTTACCATCTGAGCCACCAGGGAAAACAAAAATAGAATAGCTCATAAATTTTCTAAACTGTTCTTTCCTGCTGTGGACAGCCCTTGATCTCTGACTATAAAACTTAGCAAACTTTATCATACACTAATGTTAGTTTTATGTTACCAAAAACCTCTATAAATTAAGCATTATCTCTCAAATCTGGTTAGTTTTCTCATTCTGAATGCCTGAGCATGTAGGTCACACATTGAAATACCAGTTGAAGAATACTCCTCTTTAAGCAGGTAGTATGGCAAGAAACTGACAAGAAAATTTAAACATTTGGAGCATAAGAAATACTTCAGAGCATTATGAACTTTGAATTTAGCACACTTTCCTAAATTTTAGTATTTTTAACTACAAGAAAAGTAGACTGCTATAGCATTTTAGATGGTTTAAGCTAATTCAAAATTTTCCTAATTCCTGACATCAATACTATATTTATTTATATAGTTTTATTATAGTAACAAACGGTTGTTACAGTGGGATCTACAAACATATACAGAATTATTACATTTAAATTCATATAGAACAGGATTTACCTTTTTAAGTTAACACTTTTGAAATCAGAAGATGGAATATAGCTTAAGTTTTACAACAAAGAAAAGAAAATATATGAGACATAAACAGAGATAATAGTAAAAATACAATCATCTGTTCTTGACACAAGACGTGGAAGCTGTCAGAAAGCTATATCTTCTTAATTTGACTGTCCAAATCATTAAAGTATGGATGATTCAGTGCCATTTTGCCAGAAATTCATTTGGCAGGATCATAGACTAACATTTTCGAGAGCAGATCCAAGCCATTTGCATCCAAGTTTTTGATGTGGAATGCTAAACTTCCTGGTTTCCACTTGGAAAATGTATTTTCATAGTCTGTGAAGATTCCGCTTCTGGCCACACTTCATTGTTGGAAGTGCCCAAAGCTCTGAAAGTTATTGATCAAATATCAACTGGAGTTGAGTAGCGAGCTGACCCCAGCAATACTTCCAGAGATCTTCACCAGAGTGTTACTACCTCATAGATGTATCCTCTAATGGGTGTTCCAGAAACTCTGGCAAAACCGAAATCTGCTGGTTTAATTGTTCGGTTATCATCCATCAATAGATTTTGAGGTTTTAAGTCTAGAACTCTTCTAGACTGACAAAACACTGTCCCTTGTAGGATTTGGTACAAATAATTCTGAACAAGTGAAGAATCCATGAACTGACCAGGAGGAATAGAATCCAAATATTTCTTGAGATCTATGGAAAGGAATGCAAAGATGAGATATAACTGGAATCCTGCATAAGCACGTCTTGAAGACCGACTATATTTGGATGACGAGGTTCTTTTAGTAAGAGATATTTCCTGAACTGCAGTACTAGGAACCCCTTCCTCTTCCCTTTTCTAGTCTGATTTTCTTCATGGCTACCCCTTTATTGGTAGTTTTCTGTCTGCCCTTATGCACAGCTCCATAGGTACCTTCTCCAATTTTCTCTGTTTTGGTATAGTCTTCCAAAGTTAATCTGTGAATATGTTCGATCCCGGCTTATTATCCCATGGGGAAAGCATCAGCAGCTACCACACTGATGTCGCTCTCCCTTGATATGTGGTGGTTAAAACAGCGAGACTACTTGAGATCACCCAGGAAGTGAGCTTAGGTAGAAAAGAGAAGACGAAATGCAAGGATAACCTGAACATAGATTTACATGTAAGCGTTAAAGAGATGTTTATGTTGTGGTTTTTGAACGTGAATAGTTTATTGTCTTAATGAATGTATTGTCTTTGGAATTCTAATTTCAAAACACACACTTAATGGTTGTCTTATGTTCTGCCAGGGATAGTTGTTTGATTTTTCCAATGATTTTCTCAACTGAAAGCATCATGCAGGAATAAATGTTCTCAGCCAGTTTTAATTTAGTGGTTCTTTCTGAGGTTGGGGTTTTGACAATTAGAGAGTAGACAAGGCAACAAGCTATAGTTGCTGTACTAAGTGAGTTAGGTACTAAGGTTGAATTTCCCCTTAAAGTGTTCTATTACAAAGGAGCTTGTAACTTATCGTGTTAGTTTCTGTTAGGTCCACTTTTTAAAGTGAATTTGCAGCAGGTCTAAGTTCAAGCAAAATTATGATGTATGTAACATGTCTTAATTATCTCCTTTCATTGAAAGTTAAAGCTCTGATTTTAAATCAAAGCAGTGCTTCTTTTGTTGTTAATAAGATCATGCTCCTAGCCCTTCCGTCCTTCACACCCATCCTACTCCCCCAGTCAAAGGCACTCAACCCTTTTAGCTGTTTTCTGCTCACCTTCATATTCTAAATTAATTTCTCTATTTCTTGCTTTCAAAAATATTTAAACATCTGTTGTTTTCCTTCTCTTGTAGGTAAAGGTTTAGTTCTGGTAGTTTAGTGTGTTGGTTGGGTATATGGTTCTAGAATCAAGATGCCTGGCTTCTAATAATACTGTCTTTCTGCCACTTATTAACTGTTTGACCTTAGATGGGTTACTGAGCCCTTATATATCTTAGTGACAGGGAAGCCTGATATGCTGCAGTCCATGGGCTTGCAAAGAGTTGGACATAACTTAGCCACTGAACAACAACATGTATCTCACTGTCTTCATCTATGAAATGGGATACCAGTATTGTGTTCCTCATGTGTTGTTGTGAGGATTAAACTAGCTTGTTGTTCAGTCACCCAGTCATGTCTGACTCTGCAAGCCCATGTCGTGCAGCACGCCAGGCCTCCCTGTCCCTCACCATCTCCCAGAGTTTGCCCAAGTTCATGTCCATTACATCAGTGATGCCATCCAGCCGTCTCATCCTCTGACGCCCTCTTCTCCTCTGCCCTCAATCTTTCCCAGCAACAGGGACTTTGCCAATGAATCGTCTATTCGCATCCAATGACCAAAATACCGGAGCTTCAGATTCAGCATCAGTCCTTCCAGTGATTATTCAGGGTTGATCTCCCTTAAAACTGACTGGTTTGATCTCCTTGCTGTCCGAGGGACTTTCAGAAGTCTTCACCACCACAGTTTGAAGGCATAAATTCTTTGGTGTTCCTCCTTCTTTACTGTCCAGCTCTCTCAACCGTATGTGACCAGTGGGCCTTGACTATACAGACCTTAGTCAGCAAGAGTAATGTCTCTGCTTTTCAGAGACATTCAGTTCAGTCTCTCAGTTGTGTCCGACTCCTTGCAACCCCATGAATAGCAGCACGCCAGGCCTCCCTGTCTATCACCATCTCCCGGAGTTCACCCAAACTCATGTCCATCGAGTTGCTGATGCCATCCAGCCATCTCATCCTCTGTTGTCCCCTTCTTCTCCTGCCCCCAATCGCTCCCAGCATCAGGGTCTTTTCCAATGAGTCAACACTTTGCATGAGGTAGCCAAAGTATTGGAATTTCAGCTTTAGCATCAGTCCTTCCAAAGAACACCCAGGACTGATCTCCTTTATAGTGGACTGGTTGGATCTCCTTGCAGTCCAAGGGAGTCTTCTCCAACACCATAGTTCAAAAGCATCAATTCTTCGGCGCTCAGTTTTCTTCACAGTCCAACTCTCACATCCATACATGACCCCTGGAAAAACCATAGCCTTAACTAGACGGACCTTTGTTGGCAAAGTGATGTCTCTGCTTTTGAATATGCTATCTAGGCTGGTCATAACTTTTCTTTCAAGGAGTAAGCGTCTTTTAATTTCATGGCTGCAATCGCCATCTGCAGTGATTTTGGAGCCCCCAAAAATAAAGTCTGACACTGTTTCCACTGTTTCCCCATCTCTTTCCCATGAAGTGATGAGACCAGATGCCATGATCTTCGTTTTCTGAATGTTGAGCTTTATGCCAGCTTTTTCACTCTCCTCTTTCACTTTCATCAAGAGGCTTTTTAGTTCCTCTTTACTTTCTGCCATAAGGGTGGTGTCTTCTGCATATCTGAGATTATTGATATTTCTCCTGGCAATCTTGATTCCAGCTTGTGCTTCTTCCAGCCCAACAGGTTAAATAAGCAGGGTGACAATATACAGCTTTGACATACTCCTTTCACTATTTGGAACCAGTCTGTTGTTCCATGTCCAGTTCGAACTGTTGCTTCCTCACTTGCATATAGGTTTCTCAAGAGGAAGGTCAGGTGGTCTGGTATTCCCATCTCTCTCAGAATTTTCCACAGTTTACTATGATCCACACAGTCAAAGGCTTTGGCATAGTCAATAAAGCAGTAGATGTTTTTCTGGAACTCTCTTGCTTTTTCAGTGATCCAGAGGATATTGACAATTTGATCTCTGGTTCCTGTGCCTTTTCTAAAACTAGCTTGAACATATGGAAGTTCATGGTTCACGTATTGCTGAAGCCTTGCTTGGAGAATTTTGAGCACTACTTTACTAGCGTGCGAGATGAGTGCAATTGTGCAGTAGTTGGAGCATTCTTTGGCATTGCCTTTCTTTGGGATTGGAATGAAAACTGACCTTTTCCAGTCTTGTGGCCACTGCTGAGTTTTCCAAATTTGCTGGCATATTGAGTGCAACACATTCACAGCATTAACTAGCTAATTATTAACTAGCTAATACATGTTAAATGAATATTAGTATATTTATTGAGTAAAACCAGTCCATAAATGGAGAAGGAAATGGCAGCCCACTCCAGTATTCCTGCCTTGAGAATCTCATGGACAGAGGAACCTGGTGGGCTGTTGTCCATAGGGTCGCACAGAGTCGGACATGACTGAAGCGGCTTAGCATGCATGCATACACTGGAGAAGGAAATGGCAACCCACTCCAGTATTCTTGCCTGGAAAATCCCAGGGACAGAAGAGCCTGGTGGGCTGCCATCCATGGGGTTGCACAGAGTTGGACATGACTGAAGCGACTTAGCAGCATCAGCATTCCATAAATAATTCAGTGATTTAAATCATTATTGACAGTAATAAAATATTATTTCATCCTCCCCATGCGTTTGTCCACATCCCATTTTCCCTGTATAGTTGTATTTCGATTTTCGGAGTTTACGTTTTTAGATCAAGGCTTATTGGGCTTCCCTGATAGCTCAGTTGGTAAAGAATCTGCCTGCAATGCAGGAGACCCCGGGTTGACCCCTGGGTCAGGAAGATCCACTGGAGAAGCGATAGGCTACCCACTCCAGGATTCTTGGGCTTTCCTTGTGGCTCAGCTGGTAAAGAATCCTCCTGCAGTGTGGGAAACTTGGGTTTGATCCCTGGGTCAGGAAGATCCCCTCGAGAAGGGAAAGGCCACCCACTCCAGTAGTCTGGGCTAGAGAATTCCATGGACTTCATAGTCCATGGGATTGCAAAGAGTCAGACACGACTGAGTGACTTTCACTTGGCACTGATGTTTGCAGTAAACGCTTGTTATACAGTCATTGTGTTTAGAGCTTCACTTCTCTTTTCGGGCACCCACCTCAGTGCCTTGTTGGCCAGAGAGAATCCCTGCTGGCCTGTCATTCACAGTCTGCCTCGCCACCCCTTTTCCTTCAGCGTTGCCATAGGCGTCTTCTTACCGTATATCATTAGTTAAGGTTTTTTGCTTCCTTAGGAAATAGCCTTTTGTATTATTTAAGGTATTGGTATGTCAGGCAAATCTGAGAGAGATAATGAGTTGAATAGGATGCAGGTTTCTTTCTCACTTGTCTGAGTCAGGTCTATCGGTGTGATTGCTACATCACAGTCTTGAGCAGCGATTCAGGGATCCAGGCTCCTATCTCTCGTGGCTCTGGCGCCTTCCGTGTGTGCTTTTGGAGGTGGCGGGTTTATCTGCATCCAGCAGGGGGTGCGGAAGAGGGAAGGGGGAGGGAGGATTCTGCCTAGGAGGTGATTATGGGCTAGGCCTAGAAGCAGAGCACATTCCCTGGGATGCATACCCCTTGTCAATAATGCAGGCATGGCTACATCTAACCTCAAAGAAAGCTGGGAAATAGTAATGAAGCAGTGAGCCCAAGAAGTATGGCAAGCCCCATTCTCCCACTTCTCAGTGAGTCCACCCTCATGTAATATGCCTACTTTTTCCTTGTCTTACATGTTCTGTTTACGTTAATGACGATTATCTGCATAAATTCCCTGCAGATGTGGATGTGTAATTTAAAAATGTGACATCAGTGAGCGAATTTCAGGCTGAGTAGAATAGGATATTGAAATGGAAAGATACAGTGAGGGTATTTTGTTGTATTTTGTTTTGGTGGGGAAGGGGTTCTGCATCGTCTGATTTTGTGATTCTTTTGTCTTTGCAAGTGAGTGTTAGCTGCTCAGTCTCAGTCCTGTCCAACTCTGAGAACCCAGGGACTGTAGCCCGTCAGGCTCCCCTGTCCATGGGGATTCTCCAGGCAAGAATACTGGGGTGGGTAGCCTTTCCCTTCTCCAGGGGATCTTCTTGACCCAGGGATCAATCCCGAGTCTCCTGCATTGGAGGCAGATTCTGAGCCACCAGGGAAGCCCAAGACTCTATTCCATTTTGTTTCTTTTCCTCATCTCCACCAAACTGCCAAAGAACCTTCTCCCTTTTTGCCTTTTCCTTCTCCAGAAACTAAGTTACAGAGGCACCCACCACCCATTTAAATCATGCTTGTCCCTTCGGCTCACATGTACTTTGAGATTCCTTCCCTGTGCTCTATCTAAATCTATTGTTTTTTCTTTCTTTTTTTTTTTTTTAGTGTTTTCAGATTAGGGTGGGCTTTTCTTTCTGACAGTAGTTTTAGGTCACCTTTTTTTTTTTTAATCTTCTCCCTTCTGTCTTCTCAGCAGTTTTTCTTCGTCTTTTCTTTGTTTAAGGCAAAGCCTTTCAGTGGGATTGGAGTAGGTGAGAACCTGAGAGATTGTGCCCTAAGATCTGTTAAGTTTTGTCTTTTTTACTAACAGTTACTTTGAGATTTCCATATTCTCTGTATTCAAGTTATTCTGAGGACATGGTTTTTATAGAGATTTACTTTTTACTGCTAGTTTTTACAATTTGGAGAGGAAAATTTGGGAGGCATGGAGCTAGGCAACTTCCAGGTGTCTATGGTCTTTGAGCAAAAATTTTAATATTAGTCAGACTTGTAAATATTCTTTTTTTCATTCTTTTCTTTCTTTCTCTCTCCTTTTTTCTCTTTAGCATTCTTTGGGACTTTGTGGGGACACAATATTTTTAAAAGTTTAAAGTCTTAACCTTTTAAACTTTGGTCATAGTTATTAATCTGGCTGAAATTAATTTTTTGGAAATTTTTAATATTTCCAAATATAAAAGTAAGAAGCTAATTTCAGTTTTTCTTTACACAATTTACCAAGTATTTCAAATATTTCACACTGTTCCATTATCAACACTTATCTATTCCTTTTCTTCACTGATTATTAGAACTTTGTGATTCTTATCTATTAGGGCAGATTCTTTTTCTTTTTCAGTGGTGTCATGATTATTGCTGGGCCTTTGATTTGTTTTTTGTTTAAATTTTAGAATCAATCTGTCCAGTTTCTTAAAAAGCCCTTTTGAAATTTTAATGAGTTATGTTGAATCTTTGCATCCATATGGAGTTAATGTCTTTATTGTAATTGAAACCTTCTGTTCTTGAACATAGTGTATCTTTGCATTTGTTTAATGCCTTTCAATAAAGTTTTAAAAATTTCTCTATAAAAATTTTGCATAATTTTTGTTAGATTTGTGCTTAGAAATCTCATATTTTTATTGCTCTAAAGAACAGGGAATCTGATAATGTAAATGCAGTTAACTTTTATATTAATTTTATATCCAGTCTTATTGCTAAACTGTTTTAATATTTCTACAGATATTTTTGGTGTTCTATATAGACATTTATTTCACCTGCAAATAATGATAGTTTTATTTACTCCTTTTCAGTTGTAATTTTTACTACTTTGGCAGCTTCTAAGGAAAAATAAAATAAAACTGTGTAAGGATTCTTTATTGTTCTCTTCCAAATGCTTTACTAAAAGAATGATCTTAAAAATAGTAACAAGTGTTGGTAAGGATGTGGAGAAACTGGAATCTTCATGTATTGCTGGTAAGAATATAAAATGGTGCAACCACTTTAGAAAACAGTTTGAAAATTCTTCAAAAAGTTAAAAATATATAGTTAATTTTTTGAAATCATGGATTTGAGTTGTATGGGCTCAGTTACATGCAGACTTTTTCAATGAATATGCAGTCAACACCTTATCTATGGGTTCTGCGTGTGTGCGTTCAGCCAGTTTCAGATGATGAGCTTAATGCTTGATCAATGGTTGTTTGGATCCGTGGATGCAGAATAGTGGTCATAGGGGGCCCACTGTGGACGTTAGCATCCTTGGATTTGGTATTCACAGCAGGTCCTGAAATCAATGCCCTGTGAATACTGAGGAACAACTGTAGTTACTAGATGACCTGGCCATTCCACTCCCAGGTATATTCAAGAGAATTGAAAATACATGTTAATATAAAACTTGTACATAAATGTTCATAGCAGCATTTTTCATAATCACTAAAACAATAGAAATGACCCCTAAATACACATCCGCCAATCAGTGGAGTAAGCAAAATTGGTATATCCATGCAATAGAATATTATTCACACACAAAAAGGAATGAAACATGATGTAAGCCACCACATGGATACATCTTGAAAACATTCAGTTCAGTTCAGTTCAGTTGCTCAGTCGTGTCCGACTCTTTGCGACCCCATGAATCCCAGCACGCCAGGCCTCCCTGTCCATCACCAACTCCTGGAGTTTACTCAAATTCATGTGCATCGGGTCAGTGATGCCATCCAGCCATCTCATCCTCTGTTGTCCCTTCTCCTGCCCCCAATCCCTCCCAGCATCAGGGTCTTTTCCAGTGAGTCAACTCTTCGAAAACATTAGGCTAAGTGAATTGTGTAGGCTTTTTGTGTCTGGCTTCTTAGCCAGTAAGTTGGTATATGCATGTTATTGATACTATTTTAATGAAGGATTAGGGACAGCTCTTGAAACTTGCAGACTCTTTACAATGGGTCAGATGTGTTCTGTATATATGAACGTGGAAGATATGTCCTGATAGTTTCTGTCGCTCATTGTTTTAGTGGTTTGACATTCAGCATTCTGAATGTATGAGAGCTGCTAATGACTTGGCTCAACATGAACTTCCACAGTGTTTTAGTAATCCATTTAAATAATGGGATATTTATAAAGGAAACACTTGGCTGATCTCTGAATAAGGGAGTGGCTCCAAGTATGGAAAATTCTGAGCCCTAATTTTTGGATGTTGGCATATGAAGAGATCTGTGTTCAGTTTCCATGCAAATCCAGTAAAAATCATTTTTTTAATGTATTGTTAAATCAACATTCAAATACTAAAAATTATAATTTTTTGTGACTATTTCTTTGTTGTGACTAAATAGTGTGTTGTAAATAATGTGCTTCTTTTCCTAGCATGTAACTTAGTTTGAATTTATCTTCTGAAAAAGTCTAGAGTTGTAATATAGTTCTCCTATTTATACTATTTTCATATTTTACGGCTCTTGGCTAGCTGTCTTTCCCTTTCAAATAGCTCAGTGACTTCTAGGCAGTGCTAATAAGAGATATTCTTGAGTTGAGGGGACCAGTAGATTTTTGAAGCTATTGTGTTAGAGTACATTTTAAGGTGTTCTTTTTTTTTCCCTGACTCAAGAATTTTTAATTAGATTGTGAATTTATAGAGCCTTGATGGTAACAAAGAATAGGGCTTTTGCTACTATAATTAAAATGACATTTTCATCTACAATTTAATGGAAGGTGGAAATCATGGAGCTGTATTTTCTTTGATTCATTCCCAGCTTCCTCGAACTTCTTAATGAGAGGTTGATGTGCACCCCGAGGGAAAAGAGCCTTCCGCGTTGACTCATGCCTGCTGTTTTTAGTTTTACATTCCAAATTGAGGCTGCTGTAAGTTAATATCAATATTTAGTGAGTAAGGCAGCCCCTCAACAGTTGAAGGGGGAGGTTGAAGTTCAGGACTTAAGGGGAAAGAATTTATTGTGAAGGCCACAGTATTATGAGAATCTGGAGTCATTGTTATAAAAATGGAGAGCACACTCAGAACGTAGACTGTGTGAGAGCCAGCCCTGTACCTCACCAGGTCCTTTCTGTCTCAAAGTACCACTGTCTCTCTTATCCTTTTATTTCTTTTTCTATAGCCTGAATTAGTTGTAAGTTGTTTTGCAGAATGACTTCTAGATACCAACTTTATAGAGTTAAAGCCTCTTTCCGTTTTTCCTAAGCCCATAGGCGTTATTCAGCTGTGTTACACACTCTTTAATAACTGACTCTAAAAAGGGAAAGAAAGTTCATTTATTCGTACCAGGACAGAAGAATCAGAATGTTTTTAACTGTCCAGCCTGAGGTCCAAGGGACAAGGTCTCAGCCTATTCCAGCTCAGGATCAATGCCTCACTGATTTGAAGCTGAGATGTTCAGGGTTCCTTTTTAATCCTTCAGAGAAGATGATTAGAGATGAATTCTTGACGCCATTCTGAAAATTGATATCATATATACCAACCACTACAGCCCTTTTCAGTGATAAGCGTCGGAACATTTTACAGAATGCTGCCCGCATTATCAATTTAGTCTTGGTTTCTCTCTCCTAAGATGTTTTTCCTTTTGAAGCAGAGTAGGGGAGAAGGGAGATTTTTGTTGTTGTTGTTCTTATGGGTCTATTTCATCCTAAGACTCAGATGAAAGAATGGGATATATTGGCTTAAGTACTTTTATATTTATATGTTTCTATATAAAGAGATATATATATGGCTGAGTTGTTTTGAACAATAAATTTAATTAAAGTCTATGGGGTTGCACAGAGTCAGGCATGACTGAAGTGACTTAGCAGCAGCAGCAGCAGCATGACCGTTTTCAAGAAGAGAGATAATACCTACAGAGGACAGTTTTCTGTGCATCAACCAAAATAGGATTCATCTTTTCTACCTTTTAACCCCCAAAGTTAGATAACCACAAACAAACCTTTGAGAAAGTTGTCCACAAAGTGAGAGGCATACGGATGTTGACTGTGGCTTACATTTGGAGATGATTTCTCTAAAGAATTCATAGTTTAACTCAGTGAATCTCTAATTACTGTAAAATGTGGGCATCTTTAAACATTGAAGTCTTGAATCCACTTGCAACTTTTTCGGTGTGAAGGACTCAGCTTTGTATTTATTTTTGATTAACCAGTTATTTGAATACTAATTATTGAATAATTCATCCTGGCTAATTTGATATACCTCTGTTATTATATACTAAGTTAGTGTGTGTGTGTGTGTGTGTGTGTGTGTGTGTGTGTGTGTGTGTGTGTACGTGTATGTATGTGTGGGTCAGTATCTGTATTTAGATTGTTTTTTCTTTTTATTGATTTGTCTTTCCTAGAACCAGTGTAGATTGCCTTGGGTAATACGGACACTTTAACAATATTCTTCTGGTTCCTGAGCATAGTATATCTTTCCATTTGTGTCATTTTCAGCTGCATTCATCAGGATCATATTGTTTATAGTTTTCTGGGTAGAAGTTTATGCCTCTTGGTTTGGTTTATTGCCAGGTATTTTATTCTTTATAATGCAACTGTAAGTGAGGTTTGATTCTTAATTCCACTTTCTGATAGCTGTCAGTGTGCATGCATTATGTGCCCATAGATTTGTAATGGTTATTTTATGTATTTTCTTTGGAAACAGTGATGAGGGAAATGAGTTATAAACCCAGGATGCAATAACTGGCTTTATTGTTTAATCTGTGTAGTTCCATTTAGCCTGAATTGTTTAGTCTCGTGGCTTCTAGTATTGTCCACTGTTTCTCCTTTTCAGCCTGAAGGGCTTCCTTAGTATTTATTGGAGGACAGTTCTTCTAGTAACATGCTCCATCAACTTTTATTTGTCTGGAAATGTCTTACCTTTTCATTCTTTCTTAAAAGATAATTTGCTGTGTTTAAAATTCTTGGTTCACAGACTTTCTTTTTTTCCTTTCAGGACTTTAAATATGTTATCCTTCTTCCCTCTGCCCTCCATGGTTTCTGATTAAAACAAATAAAAATCAGCTGTTACTGAGAACTTTTGCTATGTAGTGAGATGTTTCTTTCTTCCTGTTTTCAAGAGTTTGTTTTTTAGGAGTTTAATGTGTCTTTGTGTGGGTTACTTTGCATTTATAGTGCTTGGGATTTCTTGACGTTCTTGGATGTTTACATTTATTTCAACAAATTTAGGGTGTTGGTGGCCATTATCTCTTCAAATATTTTTCTGTCCCTCTCTCTTCTCCTTCTGGGACTCCTATGGTACATATATTTGTATGCTTGACGATATTCCCTAGGTCCCTTGGACTTTGTTAATTTTTCTTCATTATGTTTCTGCTTCTCAAACTGAATACTTCCAGTTGTCTTATATCTCAGTCATCTTCATCATCAGAATTCTTGCTTCTTTTGAACAGTGTGTATATATTGACCCTCTATTTGTTAATATATTACTCTCTGAATTTCCTTTAGTTCTTCTTGTTTCTTTTAGCTCACTGAGCATATTTAATACAGTTGATTTCTAATGTTTTACTAGCAGTTTTAATGTCTGGGTTTCTTAGAGATAGTTTTGAAATGTTTATATATATATATATATATATATATATATATTTTTTTTTTTTCATGTGAACGGGACATACTTTCCAGTTTCCTTGCTTTGTGATTCTTTGTTGGAAAGTGCATATTTTGAATGCCATAATGTGGCATGAAAATCAGATTCTCCTGCTTATCAAGGATTGCTGACTTTTGCATGTTGGGTGCTGCAGTTAGATTATATTTGTAAAGTCTTTGTCCTTTCTTATGTGTGGTCACTAAATTTCCTTTTGCATTATATCTGTGGTCAGCCATGACCTCATAGAGGTTTTCTTAAATGTCTGGATCCAAAATACCGAGCAAAACAAAGATCTACCTGTCTAAATTTTTCAGTAGTTCCTGCCAGGGATGTCACTGTAGTTTGAGGGAGCTAAAACAAAGGCAAACATCTGCACTGGTCCTTTAGGGAATCGCTAGAAGAACCAAAGTGTGCCACCCCAAATTTTCATAAGACAGAGTGCTTACTGCCACCCCCAGCCCCCCCCAGCACCAGCCAGCGGCTCCAGGAACATAAGGTGCTTTCCCCACCCAGGCGGGGCCAAGGATGAAGGGTTATCATTGGCTCCTACACCGCTGCTCTGCTCCCAAATTTCAGCAACCTCTTCATCAGGTATGTCTCTGGTTGCTCTAAGTGTGTGATTAGGTTGCAGAATTCAGAAACAGTTGACTTAAAAAGAAATTTTAAATCTCATTGGGATATAATTGAGATACAGCACTGTGTAAGTTTCTGGTGTACAACATAATGATTCAACTTTACATACATCATGAGATGATTATCACAGTAAGTTTAGTGAGTATCTGCTATCTCATGTAGGTAGAAATAGACAACAAAATTTTTTTGTTGAAGAACAGTTGGTTCTGACACCTTTTTCCAGTGTAATAGTTGTTTCAGTGCAGAAACCAACCCTTGACGCTTTCTCCTCCATTTTCCACGATATCACTCTCGATTATCTTTTTAAAAAAATTCATAAGATGAAACCTGTCTTTACCCATGCATTTGCCAGTTCCAACGCCTTGTATTCCTTTTTGATAAATCTCTCTTTCCATGTGGTATCATTTTCTTTTTGCTTAAAGGACTTTAACATTTCTCAAGTAGGTTTGCTAGTGATGAATTCTTTTCGCTTTTGAATGTCTCACAGTTTAAAAACAATTTATTATAGTTATTTTACCTTTGTTTTTCAAAGATATTTTCACTGGTAAGAATTCTAGGTTAATCACCTTTCCCCTTCTTTCAACGCTGTAGTGATGGGTGCTCCACTTTTTCTAGCTTGCATTTTTTCCTAACAAATAATTTGTTGTTAATCTTATCTTTTTTCCTTTATACATAATGTGTAAATTTTTTCTGATTGCTTTTAAGATCTTAATAACCATTTTTAAATAATTGAATATGGTATTCCTTTTTGTACCTTTCTTCATGTTTTTTGGGTTCAGCTAGCTTCTGTAGTTTGTCATTTTCATTTAATTTGTAAAAATTTTGAACTTTATTTTTTCACGTTTTCTTAATTCTCCCTTCTCTGGCCTCTTTTTTTATGGACCGTAATTACGTATATATTTGTGCACCTTAAGTTGTCTCGCAGTTTACATACAGCCTTTCTGTTCATTTTAAATAATTTTTTTCTTTGTTTTATTCAGTTACTTTCTATTGGTATGTCTTCAAGTCAACGAATATTTTATTTTTCAATATTTAATCTATTGTTAATCTTTTTACCTCTGATATTATAGTTTTCATCTTTAGAAGGTTGATTTAGGTTTTTAAAAACATATATCAATGGTTCTTAATACTTTGTCTTTTTGCTAGCTTTTTGAACCCATGGGATACATTATAATAACTGTTAGTATTTCTCTTTAAGCATCTTCCCTGCAAGCATTGTCATTGCATAACTAGTTGGCTGTAAGGCAGTTTTGCCATAAAGATAAAATAACTGGTTGGCAGTTTGGTTTCATTTCTCTGTTAACGCACTGTACCCATTTTTATATTATATAAATAGTCTATAGAGTGACCAGTAGGTGTGGTGATCTTAAAATAGTGGATGATAACAAACTATATATATATTGAGTTGATAGAAAATATGGTAATAAAACATACTCGAAGTGTGAAATAAGAGAGGATAAAGCCTGATTGCACATTATACTAGGAAATAATGTATCAGTTTGCAGATCCTTTGGTGATCTGAACCTGCAGCAGTGAACTCACATTTCCCTTAGAAGTTTGCAGTGTCTGTCAACAGACATGAGACAGTATGGGAGGAACAAGCAACCGTGTGGATGGCTTTCACAGAAATTCAAAGCTCAGTTTACAGATATGCATCCTAGTATTTGGAAACTGTTACTCCTCTTAATATAGAAAGAAATTTTATTGAAAAAGTAAAAGAGTAATTCCAATGAGGAGATGAATTAATAGGAAGAAAAAACATATAAAATTCTGTGAATGAAAGACTTTGAGGACAGTGCTTGTTACAACTCATAAAATCAGTCATTTGTACAGCTTTGTTATGACTTTATACACATTTTAAATATATTCCGCATTTTTGTATTTTGCTATAGTTTCTTTAATATATTCATTTCTTAATGTTTCATTATGTACTTTTAAATGTCCCTCTTTTTTATTATTAATCTTTTACAGCAGAATTACCTTATGACCAGTTAGGTATGTGGTGAAAATATTTATGGCTAGTATGTAGCAAAGATGCTTATTGGTGAAATTACCTGGAACCATATATCATGGTCTGCTAATTCTATCATTCTGAGTCAGTTTTGATTTTTTTTTAAATTTTCACCTCCTCTTCTTTGCATGCCTAATAAATTTTTATTGAATGCTAGATATTGTGAAGTTTTCCTTGTTGTATGTTAGCTATTTTGTTTACTGTTTTGAATTTTGTTATGAATTAGGCTGTTACTTGGAAACAGCTTGTTCCTTTTGGTCTTCTTTTAAATATTGTTTGGTGGAATCATACCTGCATTTATTCTACAGTTTAATTTTTCCTCACCTTTGGGCAAGATATTCTAGAATTCTAATCAGTGGATCTTGAAAATAGACCCTGTTTCTGTGCTGTGTGATGCCTGACCACTTTTGTCTTTAATCCTTTTTGGAGGAGTCTTTTCCCAGTCTCTGGTGGTTTTCTCACAGGAATTTCTTGAGTAGCACTCAGCTGTATTCTTACTTATAGGTGACTCAGCACGGCTCTCTGGAGTTCTTTCTGCACAGCTTTCATGCTGGCTTAGACGGTAAAGAATATGCCTGCAATGTGGGAGACCTGGGTTCGATCCCTGGGTTGGGAAGATCCCCAGGAGAAGGGAATGGCAACCCACTCCAGTATTCTTGCCTGGAAGATTCCATGGACAGAGGAGCCTGGTGGGCTTCAGTCCATGGGGTCGCGAAGAATCAGACACGACTGAGCGAATATTCTTTCCATTCTCTGGCATTCAGCTGTGCAAACTCTGGCCTCCTTAGCCTCCTTTTATTCCCAGGGCTCTGCTTGGGTTTCCTTTCTCTTTGCTGCAGCCTGGAAACTTTCTCCAGGCAGTAAGCTTGGAAAATAATAATTATCACTTTTTTCCTTTCTGCACGGTCACTGCCCTTGCTTGCCTGTGTCCAGGGTCTTCCATATATTTTGTCTCGTTTCGTTGTTTCCAGGTCGTAGGGTCAATCTTATCCTTGTTACTCTATCTTAATTGGGATTGGAAAAAGCAGTGAGCAGAAGAGGGCAGTTTTTTGTGTGTCTAAATTGTAGATAAAAAGAACAGAAGATATCAGGGTAGAGACTAGGAAGCGATACTTTAAATTGATAGAATTTGAGAAAGTCCTAGATTAGAGAATAAAATATGATGAAATTTAGTTAAGAACAGTAGACAGAAATTAGATTATTGAGAAGAATTAGAAACTGGACAGTATAAGGTTTATGAAAGAAAAGAAGTAGAAAAAAATTAAGGTAGAAAATTAGTCTTATGTTCTGTTTGTCTTAAGGGAAGACATTCTGTAGCCATTTGACATTTAACTTTTGAATAGTTGTCTTAGAACATTCCAGTTTGATTTCTGAATGGACTTAGTTTTTTTAAATTGTAATGTTGCAGAAAGGGTGATACTGATATAACTGTTTAATTATTTTTCTTAATTTGAAAACTTAACATTTAATAATGACAAAAGATGATATGTATGATATTTACTTAAAAGATAAATATGTTTTATAATTAAACACATGGGGGAAGATTACAGTTATGTTAACTAGTAGGTATGTGGTGCCATCTAATGGCTGATATGAAGATCTGTTTGGTAAAGAATGCTTAAGTTTGTTTTCTGCTGCATAAATTTTACCACTGACTCTCTGGTACTTTTAAAGTCAAAGGTGCAGTTTTAATTTAATGCTTAGGTATACATATAATTTCAATTTATAGTGTCTTTAAAATTCTACCACATCCGTATGATTTGTCATCACATGTAAAAGCATATTTATGCAATTTGCATATTTTATAATATATCCATATAAAACCAATTTTAGTAAGCAAGTCAAGTTTACACATCTTTCCATCTGCTATCTTCTTTAATTCTTGCACCCTTTCCCTGGTCCCAATATGTACTTAGAAATTACTGCCTTGTGGAAGTTCACAATTATTGTAACATAATTCATTCTTCTTCCCTCCCTGTCTCATTACATTTTATAAAATATATCCAGCATGTGAGAATAATAGAAGAGACTGGAGATTTTTAAGTGGTTCTCCGAATTCTTAGAGGTTCTATGGAGTCTCTCTAGGGGCTGGCATGGAGGTGGCTGAGATTGAAAAATTTGCGTTTGAAGGCTCTGGAAGCCTGAAGAAGACTGTTTATCTCTATTTTGCCCAGTTTTTCCTAAATGTGTTTTATTATAGAACCTTTGTCATTCTTTTCTCGCAAATAACACATATTAAAATCCTGTTATCTTGTGCTCTTTAGATCAGATTTTGGAAATTGTTCTGTATTGCCTTTTTAAGAATAAAAGGATCCTGTGTGTGTGAGGGGGGTGTGTGTATTTTATATATATAATTTCAATATATATTTATGTAATGAAATACAGTAGCTTTTTTTCTGATCACCTAATAATACTTGTTCATTGTCAGTAATTTAGAAAATACAGAGAATACTTGTTCATTGTCAGTAATTTAGAAAATACAGAGAATTGTTTAGAAAATATATAGCACATAATTCTACCCTCCACAATAACAATTAATATTTCAATATTATCATATAATTTTTAAATTTAAATATATACATAGTTTAAACAAAACAGGTATCACTCTGTGAATTATGTCCAGAATTTTTCTAACCTAATGTAACATTGTGAATATTTTCCTACATTAGCAACCGTTTTTCAATTTATTTTCTTACTGTTTATCTAATTTTTAATGATAATATAGTGTTCCATTGTATGGAAATACTAGTATTTATTAACCAATCTCCTATTTCTGGATTTTTTAAAATGTACAAATTTATGTTTTTACAAATGATATTTTTGAATAGAAACATTTATAGTGTTTTCAGTAGCTGTGATTATTTCCTTAGAAACAAGTAATTTTTACATTGACACAAAATTCCTGGAAATAGATTATCAGTGTCAAAGAATATCCTAATTTTTAAGGTATTTTTAAAAGTTTATAGCAGATTTCATTAATAATAATCACATAGAAGATTATTTTCTCATTTCTTTGTTTAAAAAGCTTTGTCAAATTGGTATGTTGTTTTACCCTCCCTTTCTCTGTTTACCATGAATGCGGATATTTTTCATGTTATTTTTCTTCCTGTTGTCTTTAATGAAAAATCCCTAAGTGTCTAAACTGAACTTTTAGTATTAGAGTCCTTCCAGAGCCTGCTATGCAGTTTTTTGAGTAGCCTTCCCTTTATTTTTGTAGCTACCAAGACTGCTGAATTAGTTTGTCCCAGATGGACTATACAGTCATCTAGGCATCTATTAGAATAGGATTAGATTTAAGAATAGAAACCAGCATTACCTGATAGATTATACTTAATTTTATGAAAGAAAATCCTGCAGTAGGAGCAGTGTGATTTGAAACAACACAGTGACCAAAATATTCAACAGCGTCGTATGCACCTCAGTCTTCAGAGTAGATGGGAAATTAAGGCACAAAAGATTTGATTTTGGGGATTGTTCACAAAGAAATTCCTTGGTAAGACAGGAGTGGCTTTACCAGACCCAAAGGAGAATTTAGTTCTAATTCTCTTAATTTTCCTTTGTTGCCCTTGCATAGATCAACTGGATTACATTTACCAGTGACTTTTGGAATGTACGCAAAGAGTCTTAGGATATTTTTCAGTTTAATGATAATTTACAATTATTTGGTGAATGTCTATTTGAAACTGCTCTTGTAGGTTTAAAGTTTATTAAAAATATCAAGTGCATGTTAAGAGTGGTAACTTCTCTCTCTCTCTTTTTTTGCCATATCTAAACTTTTGCTGTCCTCTTCATTGTATAATTTTGAATTTTGATTATAGCATCTTTTGATGCATAGAATTTTTATATTTGTATGCAGGAAAAAAGTATTAATCATTTTTATTTATGGGTTTTTGTTTTGCTTTTATAAATTTTATCTAAAATTGAAATTCATTTAAACTTAAACATTTTTTCAAATAGCTAATATGTATGTGAAATCCCTGTATCTATACTCAGATGACAGCATTGCTTATTGAATAGCCTCTGAGTTTATTGTTTCTTCACTGATATGAGATAACCTTCTTTATCATATTCTGGCTCACTATGTATACATATATACTGAACTTTTTATATGGTTTCATTATTCTATCCTTTTGTTAATCTTGGTAATTATTTTAATATCTGGTTTAGTGAAAATCATTATGCATCTCTTAAAACATTTTCTCTCTAAACCTTCCCATGAATTCTTAACCAGAAAAATCCCTCTTATATTAATAAATGCATCTTCATAATGACCTGAATGAATATCCTTAATGCCTAGCAATAACTACTCTATTTTTTAACTCTGATTTTGTAATTTTAATATGCTATATAAGTAGAGTTATATAATATGTGACCTTTTGAGACTGGATTTTTTTTGCTTAGCATAATGCCCTTGAATTCCACCCAAGTTGTTGCCTGTATCAGTAATTTGCTCCTTTTTATTGCTGAGAGTGTTTCATGGTGTCAGTGTACCACAGTCTGTTTAAATATTCGCTTGTTGAAGAACAGTTGTGTGCTCTCCATGTTGGGGTTATTACACATAAAACTGTTATACAATTTTGTGTACAGGGTTTTGTATGGATATTGTGAGAGTTAATGTTGTGTACAGGTTTTTGTATGGATACTGTGAGAGTTAATTTTATGTGTCATCTTGGCTAGGGTATAGTACTCAGTGGTTTGGTCAAACACCAGTCTAAATGTTTCTCTAATGTATATTTTAGATATGACTGACCTTTAAGCCAGTAATTTTTTGAGCAAAGCATGTTACTGTACATAATACAGATGAGCGTCATCGAATCAGCTGAAGGCCTTGAAAGGAAAGACTTGAGATCCAGCCGAAAAGGAAGGATTTCTGTCACTGCAAGACTACAACATCAACTCTTCCCTGGGTCTTCAGCCTGCTGGCCTGTTCCTGATGTTTCATATTTGCCAGCCCCAGCAATCATACGGCCCAGTTTCTCAAAGTAAATCCTTCCCCCTTCCTCTCCTTCCTTCCCTCCCTCTCTCCTCTTTGTTGTTTCTCTGGAGAACCCTAATACAGGTTTGGTTACAGAGTACTTTTAAAGGAAGAGTATCTTAAGAATGCATTTTCCGAATTTGTTCTGGGATTTCTCTAACTGGTCCCTTGATCTGATTTGATTTAAAGGTGCTGATTCTGTTTTAAGTAGTAAAGAGAGTACTGGTTGTCCTTGGCCTGGTGTGGCAATAGTGATAGGCACAAGATCATCAGTGGATACTCCTAATCAAATACTTTTCAATAGGTGAGTCCTTGGGTGACCATGTATTTTGACACCTGGTAACATTTTTTCAGAATAACAAGTTTCATGAACATGGCCAGGGAGAAAAAGGTGAGCATAGGGATTTGAATTCCTAGCTCATAAATCACCTGAAAATTTCTGTCTTCCCCTAAAGAGAGCCTTATCTCTTGTAGTTCAGAGAACTGAGATGGCTGAAAATGAAACCCAAAGTCTTTTCCTCAAAATGGCTAAATTACAATGCAAACTGGACCCCAGCTTTGTAGAATGTCTCCTGTTGAAATGAGGGTGTTGATTGCGGTGGGTTGGGGGAGCGGGTGGGATCCTGAAATTTGGAATGGTGACACATGGGAAGAGCCTGATGAGTCTGGAGTTAGCATGACATGCCCAAGGAAGCTGCAGTGCCTCCTCTGAGACAGCTGCTCTGTGACACACTCCTGATTCTCCGTAAAGCCCTCCTGCACCGTCCCTCTGTCCCTCTGGACCTGAGTGGACTGGAGTCTTAGCTGCCTTGGACGTGAAGTACAAAGAGTGACTCTTGAGGAGGAGTTCCATAATCCAGAAGAACTGCTTGATTTTTCCAGTTTATATAGACTGAAACATGGGGAATGTGTCTGGGAATGACTGTTAAGGGTGTGGCATAGTGGCGGATTAGCGGTCCCCAGCCTTTTTGCCGCCAGTGACTGGTTTCATGGTAGACAGTTTTCCCACAGACCGGGGCAGGGAATGCCTTCGGGATGATTCAGGTGCCTTACATTATTGTGCACTGTACCTCTGTTATTATTGCATTGTGATAATAATGGAATAATTGTATGACTCGCCATAATGCAGAATCAGTAGCAGCCCTGAGCAAAATTTTCCTGCAGCTAGACAGTCCCATTTGGGGGTGATAGGAGGCAGCGACATTCCAAATGTGTTGCTCATGTCCAGTCACAATCTCGTTTTGGTTGCTGTCGCTGCAGAAAACCTTGCTTCACAAAGAGAGGATGTTGGACATGGAGGCAGATTTTTCAGTGCTTTTGTGGCCATCTCAAGGTATTCTGCCTTGACTTGAATCCTGAACTTAACGGAGATTTGAAGTTGTCTCAAATGTACTTTTAAGACCACCATTTTGCAATCTCAAGCACAGTCATTCTCGTATATTACAGTCATTCAGTTCACCTGGCTTATTAATGTTCTCAGATCCATTCCTTCCCAGCTTGGGGATCTTTTGTGGCTGGGAAGTGATGCTCAAACTCTTTTGAAAGCTGAGATGAGTGATCATGCACCAGTTGGGAGAAAGAAGGCCCTGGCTCAGTCCCTTTCAAAATCTCTGCAATGTTTGAAACACGTCAAAAATCACAGTGTTCACTTGTTGCCACCATAATTCCTGGAAAAGGAAATGGCAACCCACTCTTGCCTGAAAAATCTCACAGACAGAGGAGCCTGGCAGGTTACAATCCAAAGGGTCACAAAGAGTCCAACATGAGTGAGCAACTCAACACATATTAAAAGCACTAAAAAATAAACAGGGCTTTAGTTAAGGTAAGTCTTTATACTTAAAATTTTTTATGCTTATTCTGTAGATGTTTGGAAATGTATCTGTGCTGAGGTATGCATAGTATTTGCCTTTAAAAATTTAAATATCATCCCTACCTATGGTTGTCTCTGTTCTGTATCCTGTATTTGTAAACAGTATGTTGGTTCAGATAATGAGATGTTAAAAAACTTTTGTTTGACTCTTGACTCTGCCACTTAAGTGTGAATTTGAAATTATTCAGCCCATCAAGTTTCAGTTTCCTTTTCTTCAAGGGTAGGGTCACAGAATGTGAATGGAAACATTACCTGTAAAATATGGCATAGTAAACCTGGAATTAGTGGTTTTTCTCCCCCTCCCCCCCCCCGCCTCCTTTTCATGCCACAGGGCATGCAAGATCTCAGTTAACTGATAAGGGATGGAACCCTGGCCCCCTGCATCGGAAGTGTGCGGTGCTAACCACTGGACCACCGCAGAATTCCCTGGATTAGTGTTAGTTTTATTGTAATTATTGATTACACTTGCTAAAGGTGTGTATATTTTATTTTAGCTCTCCACCCCCACCAAATCTAAGAAAAAGTTCTTGAATTCTTGTATTGTTTTTAATCTTAAGTAATTGATGCTTTTATCTTTATTATTTCTACTGCTTTCTTTTTAGGGCTATTTTATCCCTTCTTTTTAAAACTTCTTTAATTGAATGTTTAATTGAATCCTTTTATGAGAAAAGAACACAGCATTTAAGACTGAATTACACTTTCATTAGCCTCCAACTAATATCAAGATATTTGTAAAAATACAAGAGATGGGATATCAGGCTGCTATTTTCACTGGAACTCAAGGAGACTAGAAATGGAACATTGTTTTGAACATGAGATAGCCTAACTGCTTTAATAAGAATCCGATGGCATAATAGAAGGCTTAGTTTTCACTTGTTAAAAACTTTACGCTGCTGATATTTATCTTACATGTATTATAACATTATTTTACTTTTGTTTAGCCCATTTTATTAAGCCAAAACATTCATTAACCTTTATCAGCATTTGGCTCCTAGTGGGATAGTAACTTGCCATTATCTGTGTTGAACTTCGTTTTGTTTTGATGTATTACTTCTTTAGTATTTTGAGATTCCTCATGTATCTTTCTTTTAATGAATTGGCCACCATGCCCAGCATAACGTTCCTAACATCATCTACAAAATTAATGAATGTATTCTCAGTTCCCTCATTCAGTTTATTGGTAAAGGTATGAAATAACAGTTTATAGAGTTATTTTCTTTAAGCTGATTTAAAGTGAAATTCTCTCGGTTGTGTCCAACTCTTTGTGACCCCATGAACTATAGCCTGCCAGGCTCCTTTGTTCATGGAAATCTTCAGGCCAGAATACTGGAGTGGGTAGCTGTTCCCTTCTCCCAGGTATCTTCCGAACCCAGGGATCAAACCAGGTCTCCTGCATTGCAGGCGGATTCTTTTTGTTTTTAATTTATTTATTTATTTTTATTGGAGGCTAATTACTTTACAATATGGTAGTGGGTTTTGCCATACATTGACATGAATCAGCCATGGGCACACATGTGTTCCCCATCCAGAACCCCCCTCCCACCTCCCTCCCCATCCCATCCCTCAGGGTCATCCCAGTGCACCAGCCCTGAGCATCCTGTCTCATGCATCGAACCTGGACCAGCAATCCGCTTCACATATGATAATATACACGTTTCAACGTATCCTCTCAAATCATCCCACACTTGCCTTCTCCCACAAAGTCCAAAAGACCGTTCTTTACATCTGTGCCTGTTTTGCTGTCTCGCACATAGGGTCATCGTTACCATCTTTCCAAATTCCATGTAAATGCGTTAGTATACTGTATTGGAGAAGGCGATGGCACCCCACTCCAGTACTCTTGCCTGGAAAATCCCATGGACGGAAGAACCTGGTAGGCTGCAGTCTGCGGGGTCGCTAAGAGTCGGACACGACTGAGCGACTTCACTTTCACTTTTCACTTCCATGCATTGGAGAAGGAAATGGCAACCCACTCCAGTGTTCTTGCCTGGAGAATCCCAGGGATGGCGGAGCCTGGTGGGCTGCAGTCTATGGGGTCACACAGAGTTGGACACGACTGAAGCGACTAAGCAGCGTACTGTATTGGTGTTTTTCTTTCTAACATACTTCACTCTGTATAATAGGCTCTAGTTCATCCACCTCATTAGAACTGGTTCAAATGCATTCTTTTTAATGGCTGAGTAATATTCCATTGTGCATATGTACCACAGCTTTCTTATCCATTCATCTGCTGATGGGCATCTAGGTTGCTTCCATATCCTGGCTATTGTAAACAGTGCTGCGATGAGCATTGGGGCACACAGGTCTCTTTCAGTTCTGGTTTCCTCAGTGTGTATGCCCAGCAGTGGGACGGCTGGGTCACAGGGCAGTTCTTTTTCCAGTCTGAGCCACTAGGGAAGCCCTTAGGCTGAGCCCGAGCCGTCGAGTTTTGGATGTAACCTTCCATCCTTTTGTGTAGATTTGTTCTTTCTGCCTCTGTCCATGTCCATATCTCAGCACTCAGTCATGTCCACAGCTGTTTGCTATTCCCTCATCTTAGGTTGCTGGGCCAGAAAAAGAGAATATTCAATTAGAGAGGGAGTGACTTCTGTGTCCTCTTATGACAATAGATCGAGTCACCAGTTAGGGCAGTTGTGATGAAGCAGAGAGGTTGGCACAGGGCGAAAAAGCAAAGCTGGCTGTAATATTTGCACCTGCCTGAGAGAGGGCCTGAGTGGTATGACCTGCCCTGAAGCCTAGTGACTGACTTGTTGGGCTTTCAGATTTTCATCTAGAATCTAGATGCTATCTGTAGATAAGTTTGTAGTTAAATTAAAGTTTGTAGTAAGTTTGTAGATTAAATTAAAATTTTCGTTTTAGAGGAAACTGTGAGCTTTTCCCAAGAATGCTAGACATGGTATCTGGTTGTTTTTTTTGTTTTGTTTTTTTGTTTTTGTTTTTTTGTCTACGTAACTAGTCATTCTTTAACAGAAAGAAGTCAACAGCTCATCCTGAAATATTTCAGTGAGAGATAAAGATGACTGTCTAGTGTCACATGTTTTTCTAGATAATTAAAACTTGGCACTTTGATAATCTGTACTAATCTTTTCTTGTGTCACTGCGATGGTTGTCCTTAAAAAATAATAGCATTTGTCATTTTAACCCACAGACTGTATTTCATTTACCTGAATATCAATGGGATCGTCATAGGAGAAGGATCACTTGTCAGAGCATGTGAATGGCTTGCCAGCTTGTATAGTGTTCACAAAATCCTTAAGTAGTTTATATTTTGCTAGAAGATTGTGATATCATGCCATGGATTGGAAGTTCCTATCACTGGAAATAGGAGCATTAATGGAGCAGCTACAGGAAAAGTATTTTAAAAATTAATGCAGGACCTTACATATGTGTTGCTGCATTTACCAGTTTAGATATTTGAGACAGCCTAAAAGGTAGGCTCCAACAAGTACCTCTTTCTTCTAGTCTGTTAGCTGGGCCGTCTAGTATGTAGGCTTATCACTGTTTTTTAGCTTGGATTGCTGAAATTACGAAATGTGTTTTACTAGTCCACCCGCATCCTTATTTCTATACCAGAGTGAGCCCACTCGCATCCTTATTTCTATACCAGAGTGAACTTATCACACAGTACTCAATAATGTCTGATTCTTCACGACCCCATGGACTGAAGCCTGCCAGACTCTTCTGTCCATGGAATTTTCTAGGCAAGAATACTGGAATGAGTTGCCATTTTTCTTCTCCAGAGGATCTTCCTGACCCAGGGATTGAACCCACATCTCTTGTATTTCCTGCATTGGCAGGTGGATTCTTTACTAACTGCACCACCTGGGAAGCCCCTTAGAGGCCCCATTGATTTCAGGGTAAAATTCATATTCCTCAACAATCTTTACAGGGTCTTTCATGATTTTGACCTTGCTCTCTATCCAGCTTTATCTCTAGACACTTTATACTTTTTATTCTGTTCTCATAAAATGTATTTCTCTCTTTTCTGTGAATTTCTTTTAAAAAACCATAAATACTCTTTTTTTTTTCTCTTTGCTTCATCTCTTCTTCTTTCTTATTCTGGAATCTTTATATCTTCATATTTTAGTTTAGGAGTCATTTCCTCCAGGCAGTCTCTATCTTCCAAGTCAAGGTCAGGTGCCTTGTAGTGCTTGCATTGTTAAGTCTCTGGATTCAGGAGCCACATCTGTCTTATTCGGGCTTTCATTCCTGTTGCTTAGTATCTGTTGAATAAATTAAGGTGCATTTAGTACTTCTCATATATTTACTCTGACAGAAAAGAGAACGTTTATCCCCTATGGGTAAACAAAGCTATCTGCTAAAAGTATTAAGGCTTCATTGTTTTGAATTTTATTTTTTTAATTGCAAAAATTTTATTTTTTGTTGTTATTAATTTAAAATATAAAAAAGTTTACCTACTAGTTAAATTATGTGGTATCTCCCTAAATCTCCAGCTGAAATAGACCCTACTGAAAGATGCGTCATGGTGCACCGCCAATTTTTATTCCTGTTGGTTTCATCATTCCATTGCTCATCTTTTCCCTTTTTGACTGATAGATTCTTTCTTCAGCTGTGTCATTAATGCTGATGTTGTTATGGGTGATTTGGTTAACTTCCAGAACCACTCCTTATTCTGAAAACATTTTTGACTGAAATTAGTCCCCACTTTAATGATTTGAAGGTTGGATCCGCAGCCTCAAAGGACCAATACTGAAACTGCTGCCTGCTTCATTCTGCTCCAACACAAAGTTTCATTTATACAAGATGAATCAGTTCTGGAGACTGAACGTATAACAATGTGACTGAAATTATTGATACTGGGTTGTATCCCTGGCAAGAGGTCGTAATGTGTTCTCACTACACATACCCACAAAAGATGATGACTGAGGTGATGGAAGTATCAATTAGCTTGTTTGTGGTGACTATTCATAGTTGTACCTTAAATACTTACAGTTTTCAGTTCTCAACTATGCCTCAATAAAGTTGGAAAAAATAAATAATAATATGAACAAATTTAAAGAGAACTAGTTGACATGATATTAAAATATAGGAGGAAGTTCTTAGATGTGAAAGAAACTGGTTTGTATTGATCAGAATTCAATGTTTTAGAATTAAAGTCTGAAGCATATCTAAAACTATTTGACATGAGGTTGGCTTTAACTAGAAGGATTCTCCTGCGGTTGGCGTTGTGTTGAAGTTTCAGAATCTTATCAGTGAAGATCTTACTGAAAAGGAAGGGTGAATAATCATCGAAAAAGTAAAAGGGGAAGAAGTGACCTTATCTGTTGTCCATACCATTTGAGATTCAGATAATTATGGAAGAATTCATTCACACTGAATAGAGAACAAATTTGGAGCAGGAAACTCTTCTTTGTTGTTTAAAAGAATGTGTGTGCTTTGCTATTGGGTGACTTACCAGGAAAAAAGTTTTTCGTGGTCTCAACTTCACTGGAATTACAATTTTGAAGCCTCAGTCAAGCCTGCCCTTGAAGAAAAATCTCTTTCAGACATAGAGCTTGATTTATTATTAACAAGTATTTGCTTTAAATATATTAAGTATAGTAAGTACATTATTAGCAAGCCGTAAGTATTAAGTGTGAAGTTTAAATATATTATGTATTTGATGTTCCATACTTCATAAGTGTTTGCGTTCTTTTTTTCAGTCTGAAAAAAAATTAGTATTTTTTTTGCTGTTGTTTCGGGATTTGAACGAAATTCCAATTTACTACATGTTACTTAGAGGAAATACAGATTTAATTTATTGATGGTTTGCCATTTGAAACAAGTTGGGTAGCCTCTGTTTTATCAGCCTGGTCAGGTGACTGTCTCCCAGAGGGGAGTTTTGTTTCTAAGATCGTCAGTGTCCCATGTTATTACATCAGTGCCTTCCCCCTGTTGTCCCTTTAAATTACTCAGCAGCCAACTATGTCACGTGTGAGTAAATGTTTTCTTAGTGATTATGTTTTAATAAAATCTAGAATTATAGATATGTATTATTCCTTTCTTTGATTTGTATGTCATTCTTTCAGTTTTTCATCATTTATATTATAATATAAAAATTTCACAGCAGTTTTTATTTGTGGGAGTAACCGAGATGTTACAGAAGGAAATTTAAGCAAAACATCAAATTAATCTTTTACCTTCCTACCTTGTTTCTTGGATCTCTGATAGGTGATCTGTTTTATGTCTAAACCAGAGAAAAATCAATGGAGGGGTTTTTCTGATTAAAATCTGGGAAAATATTCAGGGATTATTAAATAGGGAGCAATATTCTTTTTAAAATGAAAGTCAACTTCTTATATAGTTCACATTTTGTTCAGGAGATAGAATTGCATCTATTAAATGAATTATTTAAGTCTCCATGACAGTGCTGTTAGAGGACTAGTATTTCTTGCCCAGCAGCACAAATCAGCAATAAAGACCTTATGATGAAAACTGTAAGTTGTTTTTCTTTATTCTTATTTTTAAAAGAATTACTGTATAGGAATCATAAGTACTTGTTTATTTTGTATGTGTTTGAAATATAATGGGAAAAATAGTTTTATAATATTTATTTTGTAACTAAAAATTAATATTTTGATACAGATTAGAAAAGAATATTACTATATAAATAAATTTATATTGAAACTGTTAGTTTAATAAATATCTCCCTTATATTTCAGTACATCTTTGTATTTTGGGCAGAAAGTGGTATTTTTTTAGTTTTTTTAGTTTAGTTTAGTTTTTAGTTTAAATATATATATATATATTCTTTTCTAAATATATAGTATAGATAACTGCAAAGCCAGTTCCATATACATAGCATAAGTAATTATTTATCTTGGACAAGCTAAACTTTTCGTATTTTCTGGTGAGATGCTATACCTTGTTCCCTTTTTGACTTTGCAGTGTAGTCTTTAGATACTTCATATAGAGAGTCATATAGCTCACAGACATCTTCCTTATATTTTTATTGAGCATTACTAATGCCTGTCAGGCTTATTATTCTATAGAATACTTTGTTTTTAAATTTCTATTTCATTAGCTTTCAAAAGTATCTTGAATAGAAAATAACTATGATTCCAATTTTATAATTTGTATATTTGAGAAAGCGGAAATCAGTTCCTATATACATATGTACAAAGCTAATCCATGAGATGTTTTTTCACAATGTATGTACTAAGCTATGTTATTTGATCACATGGCTTTCCCTTATTTTTATATTTCAGGTTGGCATTTAAGGAAGCAGTAGTATTACTTGGTGTTTTAAGACCGTGGACTCTGGAGTCAAAGTATCTGGGTTCAAATCCAGGTTCTATCATTCCCTAGATTTGTGACTTTAGACAAACGTATTACTCTCTGAGCTTCAGTTTTCTAATCTAAAGCCTAAGATAATATGTAGTATTTATTATCACAAAATTGTTTTGAGCATTACATTTAAAATGAAAGATTAAAATAGCGCCTGGCAAATAGAAAGCAGTAAGGGTTAGCGTTTGACATTTTGGGAGCAGGAATCAGTGTGCCTATATTTATATCAAGATTTCATGTCACCGAATAACAATTTTAAGATCTGGAGAATTCTCCTTGTTCTTACTGAGCCTCAGTTCCCATACCTGAAAAATGAGGTTGTAATGAGGATTCAGTTTGATGATGTTTGTAATGCATTTTCTAAAGCAGCCCCCTGCAAATATTAAGCACTCCTTAAATGTTTGATATTATTAATTTTGTTATTGTTTGGTCTTTGTTGTTATTGTTTAATTAAATTTGATTCAGCAAATTTAGTTCTTTAAATGTAAGATATTAACTTATTAACTTAAACTAATTAACTGTGTGCTGTTAGAGACTTCAAAGGTTCTCTGTTAAGAGGTAATAGACATTTAAAATAGCATTTACTTGCCTGTAGCAAATGACCTAGAATGTTTGGAGAGAGTAGATTTATCTATAGATAAATTGATCATAATCTTAGAAATATTTCTGTGGCTTTTTAAGCAGATTCATAGTTTAAGAATTTAGGAATAAATTCCATCAAATACTAAAAAATATGTTTTGTATTAGTGAGGTTTGAGTTCATGTAATTTTATTTAACTGTTTTGATGGTGTATCATATTCATATCTTCAGGGTGATTTCAGTGTATTGTTCCATCTCTGTTTTATGGACAAGTGGGATTATCAAATAATAATTAAATATCTCAATCCTGACATAAGGGTGAAAAAGTAAAAGTCTGAAGCTTTTTAATACTTTCTGTCAGAAAATGTTATTTCTTTTCTACAATTATATTACTGTTTTAAAATTTTAAATACAAAATGTTTTTCCATGAATGTAGAGAATGGGCGTTTAGCCAAGCAGTGGATTAAAAGGGAGTTATATAGTATATTTGCCTTGTAAGTATAAGGCACCTTTTTCCATTTTCTAATGCGGAAAGATTCTGTTTTCATTTTGTCCAAATTAATGGTTTGTATTGATCTGAAAATTTGTGAAGTAGGAGATTTTCCATTAAGGCATAGTACCTGTCATTTGCCAGTGAGGTTTGTATTTAGTCAGTGATGCCTTTTACATGCAACAGATGAGCAAAAGGAGACCTCCCAACTCTTTATAATGAACCTGACCTTCATCAGAGCACTATCATATTTCTCTCTTTTCTGGACATCCACTCTGCAGTTGTCTGCAGACATGCTAAAGTAACATGTCAAAACCTAAACTTGCTACCTGCCTCTCTTCTTCCACTGATTTCTCGACTCCCATGCTCTAAACCACATGCCTTTAAGTTTGTATTTTTTCATTTTTTTAAATGGTGTTACCATTCACCCAGGCTTCCCAGATAGCTCAGATGGTAAAGAATCAACCTGCAATGCAGGAGAGCCTGGTTTGGTTCCTGGGTTGCCAAGATCCCCTGGAGAAGGGATAGGATACCCACTCCAGTATTCTTGGGCTTCTCTAGGGTCTCAGATGGTAAATAATCCGCATGCAATGTGGGAGAGCTGGGTTGGGAAGATCCCCTGGAAGAGGGCATGGCAACCCACTCCAGTATTCTTGCCTGGAGAATCCCATAGACAGAGGAGCCTGATGGGCTACAGTCCATGGGGTTGCAAAGAGTCAGATACAACTGAGCGATTAAACTCAGCACAGTACCATTCACCTATTCACTCAAGCTAGAAACTTTAGAATTACCTTCTACTTCTCTTTATCCTCATTCTCTCCATTAATTGACTGGATTGTTACCAATTTCCTCTGAACAAACTCACCCCTCTTCTCTGCCATCGCCGCTACTGCTTAGTCCTCATATTCTGCCACCATCCACTCCCTGCTGTTTGCCAAGTTTTCTGATTGTTTCAGGGAATATAGTTCTACAAGTACAAAGTCTTTAGGATGCTATTTGGAGTTCTTTGACAGTTTGAACCTTGCTTTCATTTTCAGTAACTGTTCTGGCATACTTTTGATCTTTCCTGAACACACATTCACTCATGCATTTACAAATGTTTGTATAGTGTCCACTGGTAGCATTGTGCTAAGTACTTAGAGGAGCCAAAGGTAGATAAGACAGCCAGGACTATGGCCCAGTAGTGCCGATGGGACGCCATGCGCACTGTTCCTGGTCTTTGATCACGCTCTTTCATCTGCCCTTTACTCTTTAATAGAGCTTCTATTAATCTTTCATAGCCTACCCAAGTGTTATCTCCTTTCTGAAGTGTTTGTAACTTTGCCGGGTAGTATTCCTTCTTTGTGTTCCAGTATGGACACGACTGAAGTGACTTAGCAGCAGCAGCAGCACTGCTTAATATATTCAGTAGTTCTCTTGTCATGCTTGCTGTATTGTACGTGTTTATAGTTGACCTTTCTCCCTGGGTTAAATTTATAAGTGGGAAGGGAGGAGGGAAATGAGAGAGGAACACAGAAATAAGGATTGAGGAAAGGTGTAGGAAAGGCGGGAAGGGAAGCAAAGGAACACAAGAGACGTATGGGCAGTAGTTAAAAACCCAGACTGTGGAGCCAGACAGGGCTTGAATCCTGATTCTTCTACTTTCTAGCTGGGCACGTGGTATAATAGCTCCATGTCTCAACGAGGAAGATTGTGAAGATTAAAAGAGTTAATAAATATAAAGTACTTGAAAGTGAATAGCACATAATATATGCTATATTGTTTTTATTAGCAGTAACTGGCTTTCTTAGGTGAGTCGTGTTTCCTCCTTCATGTAGTCTTCTAAGAGATGGGAGATTTTTTTAAAATTTTACTTATTTATTTTTAACACCAAAAGCATTTTGTATTGGGGTATAGCCAATTAACAGTGTTGTGATAGTGTCAGGTGAACAGTGAAGGGACTCAGCCATACGGGATGGGAGATTTTAAGCCGCTTATTATTAGAGCTAATGCTGTGTGTTCACTTACGGCATCACATTTCTTAGTGTGCTTTGGGCCTGGGCTGAAAGGGGAGCTCCTATATGTGCTGTTTATAATGTAATACTGAATATGGTCACACTGAGAATTTTGTGTCTTCGTACCAGATTCTGTCCTGCTGCGATCTTCCTAGCTTTTAGATCTGCTGATGATAATTTTTTTACCTTTTTTTTTTTTTTTACCTTAACCGTCAGGCTTGATGTGTATCACTGTTTTATGTCATATACCTTAGATTCTTTTATGAAACTATGTTCTATTTCCTGACTATGCTCCAGCCTGAGAATGGGACAGAAAGGGCTAACGTCTAGGCGTAACGTCTTGGTTCTGGTAGCGGGATCTGTTCCTCCGCACTGGGCTGCAATTCAGAGCACTTCCACCATTCCTGCCGCCTTCTGCCTCACACTCATCACGCCTCCTTTGCAGTATCATTCTCTGCTCTGTCCTTGACTGCAGTACTGGTGACCCAGCTTTGAACAGACCATAATGTCATATCAGTCCTGCACCTGGGATGCCTAGCTTTCACAAATGCTGAAGAGCTAGGAGAGTAAAGCACTCATCATTGACTGGTGGGTGACTTCATTTTTAACAAATGAGTTAGATGCTAATTGTCATGATTCTTCAGATTAAAAAAGGAATTTTGGAGGAGATGACGTTTTAGTTGCTGCTTGAGCAGTGGAGGAGAAAAGAGTAGGGTGGTATTTGAGGCTTTGGATTCGTTGTCTACTAATGCTTAAGTCAGACACTGAGATGATAAAAGTTTAGTTCTGTTTAATTCCAAATGACTGGTCCCACAGAGAGAGAGAATGCAGAAGCTGAAAAGAAAGAGATGACTAAGGATTGGAGAAGTTGGAGAAGGTTTTGTCTGTTCTCACTCTACCAAATCTCCCTGGATGATTTCATGTATTCTCTTGTGTTCATGATTCTCATGTATTCATGGAGTTTCTGGAATGCACAGAAACTCTTATTTTCACATGCTGTTTCTTCTGCATGAAATAGTGTTCACTTGGCTAATTCTTGGGCTTCCCTGGTGGCTCAGACAGTAAAGAATCCGCCTGCAATGCGGGAGACCTGGGTTTGATCCTTGGGTTGGGAAAGCTCCCTGGAGAAGAGAACGGCTACCCACTCCAGTATTCTGACCTGGAGAATTTCATGGACTGTGTAGTCCCTGGGATTTGCAAAGAGTCAGACATGACTGAGCGATGTTCACTTTCACTTTTTTGGCTGATTCTTAAAATATAATCACAGGAGCCATAACTTGCAGAAAAGCTTACTTGATCCTTCAGCACTGGGTTACATAACCTTGGTTGCACTGCGATGTGACTGCCTTCACCAGCCTGTTCAAGGAAGATAGGAAATGCATGTGTGATATGCTCGGTGTATGGCCGCTGCTGCAGAGTATTTGTTGGGTGAATGAATGAGTGGGATTTGGTATAGAGAGGATACTTGGTCACTCCTGGCAAGGGGAGGAGGCAGACAAAAACACGGGATGTGGTAAACAGAATCATCTGATTGGAGAGAAGTATTGAAAAGAGGCTGGAGTTTTCAATGCCAAGTTAAAAAGTCCACAGTTGTTTAACACAAAAAGAACCATTGAAGCTTTTAGAGATAACAGCAATAGTATACTCATAAATTTAAGTGCCTGGGAAATAAGTTTTTCTAAATCTTGTTTTAAAAATTTTTTAATACTCGTCAATGGACTAAATATATGGTAACTGCCTCTTTTATAGACCTATTTCTTGTAAGATTGTTCCCACATAACTTACAGGGAAACTGTTAATATACTCTTCAATAAATTTTAACATACTTTTGAATAAATTGAACAACTCGTTAAACTGCGCAATTTATTTTTTCTCACAAACTGAACTGTTGTGAACTATGAAAATTTTAAAATAAAATTCAAATAAGGCAGCAATCTTAACACAATGTATAGGGGTTTCCTTCTTATTTGTAACTTGAAGAATAAATGCTTACAGCTGTGACTTTTTTTCCCTCCAGTATCTCCAGAGGCAGTTGGATTTTTGTCTGCTGTTGGGGTGTTTATTATCTTGATGCTGCTCCTTTTTCTCTATATTAATAAGAAGTTCTGTTTTGAAAATGTTGGCGGGTTTCCAGATCTTGGTTCAGGATACAGTGCAAGGAAGAATTCACAAGATAAAATTTGTAAGTATCATATCGCTGCTTCTCTTGTTTAGTCTATCTACTGTTTATTACTTTATTTTAAAAATATGATGTACATTAAAAAGCTTGATTCTGACATACAGTAAACTAACTTTTAGACATTATTCTGTGAGAGTAAAAGATCTATTACATAGATTATGTTCAGCTATCTTTTTATTGCCCATGAATTGCTACTATATTGCATAAAAATGAATTGTATATCATCATAGAATGACATTTTTATATACTTTAAGAAGAAGGACATATCTTATTGCTTTCTGTGCTTAAATCCATTGTCCAAATAGTTTTCTAGAGAGCTTTTTTCCCATGTCCCTAGAAAGCTTTTGAGAGTATTCACTCTTTAATCTGCTGTTGAATTCTCAGCAATGGATAATTTTGTTGTTTAGAGAAGGTGGTTTTCTCTAGTAATTTAGTATGTAAAATCTGATTATGAAACTTAGTGTTCTTCTTTCCTCCTTGGCAACATAGATATATTGCTTAGTGTTACCAGATACTAGGAAAGATGAGGGCTGTGATATTGTTCTTTTTCTTAAGAAAAATTTTTATTTTTTTAACTTATTATAGAGTTCTTTATTTGCTGTTTCCAAAGACTGGCTTATGTAAATAATAGCAAAAAGAAGTTGAAAATTGTAAACGTGAGACATTAATTTAGAATTTTAAGGAAAAATACAAGAGAAGCCTTACACTTCTTGCCCATGTATAAGTGTTAAAGAGATGCTTTTCTCTTATATCTGATAACTTAAAAAGTGATAGCCTCATTGTTTATAAAAATCTTATTGTTGAATTACATCATGCAGATTTTGCATTAAGGAAACTGTGGTATTTTATGTGGTTTGGTTTGATTAATGTTTCTCATACTTCACCTGTTTTATTTTTTTTTCATCATTTGTGTAGAATAAACTGGTTAAAGAAACCTCTTTTAGTAGCCTCCAGTAATTCTCTGTTTTGGCATTTCTAGTTTTTCTTTGGTCTTATCCCTTTACACTCTTAAAAATTATTGAGGACCCCAAAGAGTTTTTGTTTAAGTGAGTTATAGCTCAATGATATATACCAAGTTAGAAGTTAAAAGCTAAGAAAAATTTTAAATATTTTTTCAATTTAGTTTTAAAAACCCAACAGTAAGTCTATTACTTGTTAATCTAAAATGTATTAATTTTAAAAACTGTATATTTTCTAAAACCAAAAAATACGTTTTATGAGAGGAGCGACATTGTTTTACATTGCAAGTCTAATGACTGGCACAGAAGAAGGAAGCAACTGGATTCTCGTATCTGCTCCTGCATTCAGTCTGTTCCATGGCCTCGGGAAAACCCAAGAGCTCGTTTGAGTGAATGAAAGTGAAAAGTTAAATATCCTCTTACTCTCAATGTAGAAAGAGTTTTGACCTTGAGGATCTATTGGAAAGATTGGGGGACCTTATTAATTTTTCTGAGGCTGTTTCTTTACTCACTTATTAAATAAGAATAATAATATTTACCTCCTAGATTTATTATAAGATCAAATAAGAAAAAAATTTGTAAATCACAATTCTTAACGTGTAATAGCCACTCAGCAAATGTTCTCTCTCTGCTCTTCCCTATTCTAATTTCTGCAAAATTGTTTAGATGTATAAACAAATACATATTTGGGGGAATATATGTATTGGGGGAATCCTTAATACATTTTTTATTTTGAAATGGTATTGGTGCTTTGTTAATAATATAGGGCAGTTCCCACACATAGACTATTAATAAGTTAACTAAAAAGTACATAATAAAAATCCTTTTTATACTTCTTCTTGCAGGTATAGAATAAAAACCCAATAGTATTTGAGGGAAAAATACTGTCTTGCTGCTGTCATGACAGCTGTGGAGTGGGAAAAAATGTCGTTACGTTTAAACCAAGTGGTTTGATTTTTTTTTTGAAGCGTCGTTTACGTCAACATATTTCTTCCATTACATAAGCTATTACAGAAAGACTAAAAGGCCTAATGTGAAATACTGATATTGAGCTAATGAATAGCACCATTTAAGTAAATGTTAAATTGAAACTCCAGAGTGCTTAATATTTTGAGAAGAGAAAATTCCATGATTGCAGCTTTTAGGAACAAGGAATAGAAAATGGCATTTTTCAGAAGTTTTCAGCAGAATCTGCCTTCAGTGTCCTCTCTGGTGGACACGATCAGTAGTGCTGTGGAAGATTTGACCGCTGCCGTAGGAGAAGTCAGCTATGCGTTCACTGACTCAGTTGCTGAACAGGTAACAAGCATGATAAATGGCTTTCGCCCAGAAGAGGAAAGCTCTGCAGCCCCAGAAGCTGCAGATACTTCTAAACAAGAAAGCACCACAAAACCAGAAGTCTCCCAAAACACTAATTGTCAGAAAGCACCATTTAATTTAGAGAACCGAGCAAATCGGATAAACAGCTATAATACTTCAGTTTCACAAAAGCAAGACCGAGGAATGAACGAAGGAGGAGGAGTTAAACATATTAATAATAGGCAGCAGATGCCATCGCAGTATCAGGAAACAGATAATGGCTTGAAAGGCGATTCTTTGAAAGGCCATGTGCGTGATGGTAGGATATCAGTTAGCAGGCAGGATGCAAGTGCTGGATCTGCTTGGCAAGAACTTGAAAGTACTGACAGGTATAAAAAAAATGGATTAGAAATTTCCAGTGACGGTAAACCTGACTTAAAGGAGGTAAGATATCAAGAAATGAAAGAAAATTACTTAAAGAAAGCTGAAACACATATTAAAAGTAAAGGCCACAAAGGGAATAACTATTTAGGAAATGAATGTTCTCCAAAAGATATTTTGGAAAGCAGTAGACATATGATACAGAAATCCATTAAGAAGGAAGACTTATATCCAGCAGCATCAACTAATTCTAAAGAGCAGTGTCAAGGAAAAATCAAAGAACAAATGAATCCAACAAAATACTATAAAGGGAAAGCAGATATAAGAACAAAGAAAAATGAAGCCATTTCTGCCAAAAAAGAAACAGCAAAGAGTAAAGATGAAAAATATTTTAAGATAATATCAGAAAAAGGTGAGGTCTCCTAGTGTGAGTTTGAGTGATAAAATTTTCTCTTAATTTTTTCACATTAGGAAAAACATCATCCAACTTCTTTAATTGTTCTCTGTGCATCTGTATTACTAAGGCTTTCTTGAGTCCTCTTACTGGGAGACATTTTTAAAGTCATGCAGTTTTTTCTTACAGTCCTTTCAAAAGCATGTTGTTTGTAGTCCTCTGATTTAAGTATTGCCCCTGGTCCCTGCATTATTTGGACAATTTTAAGGACCTTCATTTTACCTAATGCCCATTTATTGTACAACCCAGAACTCTATGGTTTTCTTAAGTACTCTGCATACTTTAATTGGAGTTTATTTGGCATGCTGTAGTTGAATTTTAAAATTTTGTGTTTTTGTAACCTACCCTTAACCGTTTGTACATTGTTGCTCTTCACATCTTTCCTGGTAAGAATCTACCAAATGTTTTATGTTTTCCTTGAAAGCAATGGATTTTTATTTTATTGAAACACATGCTTCAGAATATGTCTTTTCATTTCGCCATACATTGAGAGTTTTATATGACTTCTGGGTTTCCGAAGCATATACATGAACAATCTTTTTATTCATGAGTTCTCTATGTACAATTACGATTCCAACTAAGCAGTCACAATTTTCATCCACAATATTTGTGACAGTTTTCAAAACAATTAGCTGACAGTTACTTGGTTTTCTTCATATTGTCAGTTACCACTCCTGGTTATCCCTTGAAGTGAAGTGAAAGTGGCTCAGTCATGTCCAACTCTGTGACCCCATGGACTGTAGCCCGCTAGGCTCTTCTGTCCATAGGATTCTCCAGGCCAGAATTCCTGGAGTGGGTATCTGTTCCCTTCTCCAGGAGATCTTCCCAATCAGGGATCAAAACTAGGTCTCCCACATTGCAGGCAGATTATTTATCATCTGAGCCATGGTTATCCCTTAGTCATTCTCGTTTACCATTGATCTGATCACAACACCAGAAGTACACTGGCTTTTATTTATAAAAGATACATATGGAATTTTTGTGTATGTTTACATTCTCATAAAATAACAAAAAACTGAGTAGCACTAGAAATGCAGAAGGCCGTTTCAGTTCTGCTGCAAGACTTTCTGTGTGATGGGAAGCTGCTGTTTATCAGTTGTCTGAGTGATTTTTAAATGATATAATAGAGGCTGATCCAAGATGGATGAGCCAATTAAAAAGGAATGTAAATTTTTGGAAATATATCTGTTTTGAAGTTTATCCTCCTAGCAGTTGTTTGAAATGTCAGATTCAGTGTTTTTTTTTTTTTTTTCAGTAGCCTTGATTTAATTTTGGTAGCCTTATTACCTGAAGTAATAAAAATCAAAAGAAATAAAATTAAGTAAAATAGTTTACATATTATCTTATTCATAAAATAACAGAATGGATGCTGTTAATAAGTACTTCACAGATAGTAGTGCAGAATTTAAAATTTTGATTTGTTTAAATTAAGAAGCATGCTACTACCTAAAGGAATCACATATCTCTCAATATTCTAGATTTTAATGAGTACTAAACTGAAAATCCCGTAGACAGAGGAGCCCGGTGTGCTACAGTCAGCCCATGGGGTCGCAAGAGTCAGACACGACTTAGCAACTGAACCACCACCTCCAAACTGGAACATATTATGATTTAAAAATCATTTTGAAAATCATTTGACCCATATGGATTGTCCCTTCATATAGCTGAACTGCAATATTGCTAGTATTAATACCTGAGTCCTAGGTTCTGACAGAGCTTATAAGATATAATAAGAGGAAGACAGGTTTCCTTTTCCCTTTCTGAATGCAGGGCCTACTTCAGGTAATATCTTATAGTAGTAAATTTCTTGCTACCCTCCTCAGAGCTCTCCTGCTCCCTTAGAATCCACGCAGTGCTAAAACCTGGGAGTCAGAATGCCTAGGTTCTAGAGTAGATCTGCCGTCATCGCAGTCCTGTCTGATAGAACTTTCTGCAGTGATGGAAGAGTTTGGCACATCTGTATTGCTCCATACAGTAACCACTGTCCACACATAGCTCTTGAGCACTTGGAATGTGGCTAGTAGCACTGGAGAACTAAGTTTTAAATTTTATTATTTCTACTTAATTTAAATAACTGCATGTGGCTGGTGACTAAGTGTTGTCAGTGCAGAATATAACATTGGTTATGGTTTTACCCTTTGATAGTTTTATTTTACTGAATTAAAAGTGGGACTTGGACTAGGGACCCTGAGGCTACCATGTTTCTAACTCTAAATATTGAATTTAGATCCCATATCTTATTCTCGTTCTTTGTCTCTCCACTTGAATTTTAAACTTTGATTCCTGTAGTGCAGATGATTTTAGCTGAGTATAATGAGAGAAATGTCTAGACTGAACTAATAACTTCTGACTGCTGTGGTCTCTTCATCCTTCTGGGGTTGTTTTAGAATTCTGAGAAGGTTACATCTTGTCTAAATGAATCTCAATGTGATGCAGTTTCAAAATCTTTACTTTTTAAGTAAATGATATTAATAATAACTAGTGCTTTTTAAAAGAATATAAAATTAATTGGCCCGTTTGTCTTCTGGAAATGTAATTTGAAATTTGGGTATATGTAAGTAAAGTTTCCCTGGGAAGTCTGTCTTTCACAGATGATGTGTTAAGTTTGATATATATGCTTCCAGATATTTTTGTATGTATCCATAAACTTATACTGCATGGATGTGTGTATTCATTGCATGTAGATGTGTGTGTGTGTGTTACTCTGTTTTTTTAAATCAGATGATAACTTCTGTTTTATTTCTCTTAACATTATATGGTAGGCATTCTTTCCCTGTGAGCACTTCTAAGTTCACCTCCTCGTTTTTAATGATTGCATAGTGTATCATTGCACAGATGTATCATAATTTACTTAACCAAGGCCCAGCGTTGGACATTTAGCGTGCATTTTTGTTTTCTTTTGCTGTTAAACACAGTTCTGTAAATACATATCACTGCCCATCTGTTAATTATTTTTTTAGGCTGAATTCTTAGAAATGGAATTGGTTAATTCTTACAAATGAATCAAAGACTATACAAATTGGAAACTTTGATATGTCTTGCCAGATTGCTATCTAGAAAGTTGAATCATTAATATTTCAATCAGTAGTGTATGTCTGTCTGTCTCTTTGTTCTGCTTCTAGCACTAAGCAGTATCAGCTATGAAAATTTTGGCTAAGATGATGACCAATAATGTCTCTTGTTACATGAATAATTTCAGTCAGATCCGTATGTATTAGCAATACTTAAACTTCTTTGTGTGCTACTAATGCTTTAAAAAAAATTGTGGAAGATGGCAAGCCCTATTATTCTGTTTATCTGTATCATGGTTGGAAAATCCCTATGACTAACATTATTTATATAATTCAAATATGCAAGTCAGTTTATTCTAGTAAAACATAAAAATCCAAAACTTGGGCTTCTTAGATGAAAAAATATTTTTCTAAAGTGGAAAATTCAGATTGTGTGTGTATATATATATTTGTGTGTATATGAATATATATGACACATATATATAACATATATATGACTATAGCAAATTTGCCATTATTTTATAGCATTAAATTTTGATCTGCTCTCCTTGTCATTCCAAATAGATAATTCCTACATGGACAAAGATGAGCATGGTTCATCCTCTGAAAGTGAAGATGAAGCTCTGGGTAAATACCATGAGGCCTTATCCAGAACACACAATTCCAGACTACCATTGGCAGATTCTAGACAAAAGAGCTATACTTGGGAAACGAGACAGAAATATAGTCCTCTTTCTGCAGAGTATGATGGATACAGTAGTGAAGCATCAATAGATGAAGGTAAGATAGGTTAATTATTTAATTTTTTTAGATGATACGCTATAGTATTTAGTTATTTGTTTCTACACCTCTGGGCATCTGTGGCTGCACAGTAAATGAGAGCACAAATAGTCTAGTCGCATTTCTGGGACTGCAGTTTATTCAAATTCAAATCTTTGAGCTCAAGCCAAAACCAGAACATCCCAAACCAAAACACCAAGAATTGAAATACAGTGGTAATTCTAGTGCTCTTTCACAATGAACATATGTCTAGCAGTCATGAAATGGGAAATGGGAATATGCTCTTGTCTCAGATGGAATCATTTCCTAAATACCTGTTACAGGAACTGATATCTCACAGTGTTGACTGTGATTGCCATGTGTAAATGAATGCGTTTTCATTCAGTATGGCCCCTAGCATGAGCCAGACACTTCATGCAGCATGTAGCAGAAGAAATGATGATCTGTTCCATGTAGAGGAAAAACTGAGATAAATTTATGGAGTACCTGCACTGTATTGTACTAGGTTTTACGGGGAATTTAAGGAGTTTTCAAGGATTATTTTGTCTCTAACTGATTTTTGCCTCACATGAGGACACTGACGTTTGAACTCAACCTACATAGAAGATACAAGTCCACTCTCACACATTGTTATATCTTTCTGAAAGAGAAATGGAGAAGGCAATGGCCAAAGCTTTGCTATTGCTTACAGCATTTTTCCTTCCACATTTAAGTAAGTTGTTCATGTACTTGATACAGTGTGTCTCTACTCCTAGTAATTATTATATATATGTCCAGATATGAAGAAAAGAGCAATGTATTTTAAATAGCACTTTTATTATCACATCAGACGCAAACTAACCTTGATTTTATAGCTGTGGCTTGTGTTTTGGGACCTGTTACTGTTGATGACTTACCCTGGCACATACAGTTGTCAAAAGAGCTAAATCATTTACTTTTGTTTTTGGCTTAATGCTAACTAAAGATTGGCATATATACCTCCCTTTTATTTCTGCTAGTACATAGGTATAGTAAGAAAATAAATATAGAAAGCTCATTATGAGATGTTCGGAAAGAAATAAAAAATATTAGACATGGACTCTACCCTCAAAAATACCTTACTTAACACTAGAGAAAATAAGATATTGTTTACAGTGATAACTAAATAATGCAAAAATGACAAAGCCAGTCCCCAGCTTATGTAAACCCTGGCTCATGAATAGTAGAACAGAAAGAATGGATCTTAAAGGCTGATCCGTGTGCATATTCTGACCTTGTGACTCACCAAGCTGTGAACCCTTGAGCAGTGCAGCTAACAGTTAGTAGGTTTGTTTCATTGTCTCTCAGTGTGAATAATAACTTGCTGATAGGGTTGTCATGGACCTTAAATGTCACGTGTGGTGTTCTTAGCACAGTGTCTGATGCCTGATTGGTAAGTGATCAGTAAATGGTAGTCATAGCTGTGATTGAGGAAACAGTGATGGTGATGAGAGTGAGTAGCCACAAGCAAGCTATGAGTGTGCAATATGGGACTCTAGTCGTTTTCTGTTTTGCAGCTTCAGTTTAGGCTTTTTTGCTCTACTCATCCCTTCTCACCCTACGCTTCTGGGCTGGTTTGATTGCTTCTTCCCACTAGTCCTGTTACTCTCCTATGGCTCAGCAGTTTGGGGAACGCGGTAGAGAGAGAAGCGTAACCGCAGTGGCCCTTCCGTTCCTGCCCTTCCCTCTGGAATCACCTCTCATTTCAACATCACCTGTGTATTTAGGACTCTTACCTTTCTACCATTTCTCCCCTAAATCATTTGGTAAAACATCCAGGATAGCTTGATTTTAGGCATTCTGAAGTGAGATTTACTTATTTCATAAGCATTTGTTGAAAGCTTCTTATGTGCCATACTAGATCCTGTGGATGTAAATAAAAGCATTTTATAAAAAATTATATAAAAGATTAATCAAAGCAAGCTTGTTTTAAAGAGCCCCCAGACTGGCGGAGGATGACCTGTGAGTACACGTGTCACGTTGTGTGGTAAGAAGTCTGTTAATTACAAGAATAGCGTCATGCAGAAATACAGAGGAGGAGGTGACTGAGGCTTTGGGAGGTGGGGATGGGGGATCTGCATGGGGTGGGTGAGCTAGACTTGAGGGGGGCTGTTCAGTCACACAGAATAGTGATTGTAGGAAAGCAGAACGCACTGTGTTTCCGAGGCTTCATCTAGGATCTGTGCTTGGAGAAGGTGCAGTAATGGGCCTGAATGCCATGCTCAGGAGTTTGGATGTTGTCTTCCAGGAAATATGGAGCCCTAGAAAGTTTTTAAACTGGCTAGTGTGGCACTTTTAGGTTAGTGTTTAAATACTGTAACAGAAGATGAATTGGAGGTAGGAACTGCTCAAGACAGAAGGACAGATTCGATAAACAGCCATGAGATCCTATTAGCAATGTTGACTGAGGGACAAAGAACTTGAGGGACTTCTCAAGAAGACACTGAGGGACTTCTCAGTATATCCTGGCGAATGACTGCATGCTGTGTGTGAGGAAAGACTGTTTAATGCGTTTAGAAAGCATAAGAGAAGTAGGTTTGTGGGAGGAGATAGTCTGGTTTCAGTCATGCTGTATTTCAGGGGTCTGTGGAATATCCAGGTGGAGATGGATATCCTTATTGTTAAAATGCTGGCACTGGGGTTTAGGATGGAGAGATGACCGTAAGATAGCGATCGACTAAGAAGATAGTTTTTTGTATCATAGATTATTGCTAATAGAAAAATCAGAGATTGCTGTGAGTCCAAAGTAGATTCAGTGAAGAAAGGAAATGAACAGGAGAACTTGATTAGAAAGGGACATTTCAGAGCTCTGGATTTTAGAGAACAGCAATTTCAAGTGATAGTTAAATTCTGAACATGCCCACAGGCTAAAGATGCAGAAATACATATGAAATGCTGAAAGGTTTTAAGGAAGGGAGCGAAATACTATCCATTGGGGAAGTGTGAGAGAGCTTCTGTGAAAATGGCATTAGGGTTCAGCTTTGAAAATGGGTAGAAAGTTGGTAAAAAGAATAAGTAGAGGTATCTTAGAATGAAGTTCATAAATGCCACAGTACAAAGTAGTGAAATCTAGGGACTATTTCAGAAACAGAGAAAAGGCTCTTCTTAACTCTAACATAGGTGTGTGTATGTGTTTATATATATATATGTGTTTATATATATATATGTGTTTATATATATATGTGTTTATATATATGTGTGTGTTTATATACATGTTTATATATGTGTAAAATAAAGTGGGAAGACAGATAATGTCTAAATCCTGGAGTGACTTTCTGAGAAGTTTGGATTTCATTGGTTAGCCAGCAACAACTCATTGAAAGTTTTTCACCAAGGAACCGCAACCAGGGATATGCTTTAAAAAGAGTAGTTTACAACAGGAAGACTATAGGAAAAACTCACCAATTAAGGAGGCCTTTGGAATCATCTATGTGGGAAATGGTAAAAATCTGAATTATAATAATGGCAGTAGGAATATAAGAGGATGGGAGAGATCTTATAGAGGCATCGTTTACTGGATTTAGAAACTAAATGTATTGGAACTTTAGAATGAAGGAAGAAATGTCAAAAATGATCCTAGTTTCCAACAAGTATGACGAGGAAAATGCTGAGGTCATTAATATAAATAAGAAATCCAGAGAGGGACGTTTCTTACTTGGAAGGTGGGGGAGGGGTGGGAGATAAGAGTGGTTTCATGTGTATGGTAAGGCACAATATTTAAGCAGTTGGAAATGGTTGTGGATCTTAAAATCATGAATGAATTTGGGAGAAGCTTTGCCAGATCATATATACTTAGCCAATAGAAGCCAAGGAACGTAATTAAACTGATGAGGGAGAATGTGTGGAGAGAAAAGAAAGTCATTTCCTTTCATTAACAGAATTAAGGGTGTCGCTTAAACAGAGAAGAGTAAGTAACCGATAAAATGGAGACTCACTAGAACGTTGTATTTCGTCAGCCACAGAAGGAGAGTTTTGGATGCCACACTGCAGAGAGAGTGGGGATGAGAGTGCGGACGAGCTCCGTTGTCCATTAGAAGTTGATCAGTAACTCTGTGTACGTTTGAGAAGTGTAGACTCATAAGTGAGACTGAGGGTGGTTGGGAGACAGTAAGGCGAAGAGTGTTCATTTGCTACCTGCATTTTCATTTTACTTTTTCCTCCTTTATCAAGAAAAAGAGGTAGTTGAAGGGGTTCATCTTCTGTGTCCAACCCCAGAACAGTAACCTTCCTCTGGTATGTATTCATAATGGGGGTGGGTTGCTTCTGATACCCATCTGGGTCTCTGCCAGCTGGTTGTACCTCTTCATAGCTGACTCAGGAGAAATACTGCTCACTTCGTGGTTGGCCACCTAAGAGGACCGCTGAGTACCGTTCTCTTGTAGGATTTGTTCATTTTCCTGGGATACAAGTAAAGAGATCAGCTGAATAGGTTATGTGTCTCATTACTGATCTGACCCTTTATCTGCCTACTATTCTGCATGTTTATGAAGATCGGACTTGACTCCTGTGGGTTGAGGTGACTAAAGGGAATTACAAGGTAGAAGGGAAGATATTTTTTAATGTGCATTTTTACATGACATACTGTTACTCCTTGGAAGAAAAGTTATGACCAACCTAGATAGCATATTCAAAAGCAGAGACATTACTTTGCCAACTAAGGTCCGTCTAGTCAAGGCTATGGTTTTGCCTATGGTCATGTATGGATGTGAGAGTTGGACTGTGAAGAAGGCTGAGTGCCAAAGAATTGATGCTTTTGAACTGTGGTGTTGGAGAAGACTCCTGAGAGTCCCTTGGACTGCAAGGAGATCCAACCAGTCCATTCTGAAGGAGATCAACCCTGGGATTTCTTTGGAAGGAATGATGCTAAAGCTGAAACTCCAGTACTTTGGCCACCTCATGCGAAGAGTTGACTCATTGGAAAAGACTGTGATGCTGGGAGGGATTGGGGGCAGGAGGAGAAGGGGACGACAGAGGATGAGATGGCTGGATGGCATCACGGACTCGATGGACATGAGTCTGAGTGAACTCTGGGAGATGGTGATGGACAGGGAGGCCTGGTGTGCTGCAGTTCTTGGGGTCGCAAAGAGTTGGACACGGCTGAGCAACTGAACTGAACTGAACTGAACTGTTACCTCATCAGGGCTGGTAAGGAACCATTACCCCATTTCTCAGCTCTGAATAATTCCAGTAGAGACGCTATGAAACAGCCAGTACTGGCAGTATCTGTAAGGGTAGAGGGGGTCAGAGAGGGCCGGGTAGGGATTAGGAGCGACAGGGCAGGAGGACCTTCTGGCCGCGCAGGGAGGACCTCCATTCACTGAGCTCCTCCTGTGTGCCTGACACTGTTAGTTTCTGTACCCCTTGTCACATTTAGTCTTCATTGCAACACATTGTGATAAGATTATTTCCATTTTACAGAAGTGAGAGGAGATTTTAGGTCAAATAAGTAGCTTTTAACCTAAGGTCACACAGTAAGTTAGAAAGACTACGTTTGTCAAGCTCACTACAAAACAAATGATGCTTTAGCTTCTGATGGGTTATCACTGCTGCTTCAGTGTCCTCCCTGTCTCTTTTATTTATAATTAATCTCTTCCGTCGGGTCTTTTAGAGACGTTTATACATATTATAAATCTGAAATACAGATACTACAGAAAGAGTAAGAAAATGTGACAGCCTGTATTTGTTGATCATATTTTCTCCTCTAGGTGGCCATGTTCATCTTCCATTTTTTGGAATACAAAAGGGGATACTATCTCTAAGAAATTTTTTTGGAAAAAATGAACATTAAAATAATTTATCAGATTTCCTTTGTTCACAATTTTATTTTACTATGTTCTTAAAATTAAGATTTTCTGATAATCCTCTTAATTTAAAAAGGTTTTAAGAGTTGAATAGTAGGTTGTGATATCTTGTTTAAGTTGGTAAGATAGCACAACCGTTGAAATTCTATTCATGCTATTTAGTACTTACCATTTTTATATGAGACGCCTTATTAGATTTTATATAAAGAAAAAGCAGTATAAAATTATTAGAATGTCTTTTTGTTACTTATAGCTTTTTGTTCTTAATTTACCATAGAGATTATCAAGCTATATTTACATATTATGGCATAGCTATATTAAAAATCGTATGATTTTTTTTGGTGAACTAATTTTAAATGATATTTAAAAATAAAATAATTTCCAGTATGCCTTATGTCTTAGGGTACATGTAACCCATACACAGACCCCGCCCCCCCCCCCACAGACACAGACACACACACACAGACACACACACACAGACACACACACACACACGCCACTCTTTCTTATGGCTGCTTCACAAGCTCCGTGCTGTTGACTTTGATGTTTTCTTAAGAATGTTGTTCAGTTGCTAAGTCATGTCTGACTCTTTTCTGACCCCATGGACTGTAGCCCAACAGGCTCCTCTGTCTATGGGATTTCCCAGGCAAGAATACTAGAGTGGGCTGCATTTTCCTTCTGTGGGGGATCTTCCCCACCCAGGGATCAAACCTGCGTCTCCTGCATTGCAGGCAGATTTTTTATCACTGAGCCACCGGGGAAGCGCACTCTTAAGATTCGGACCATTAAAGCACATTTTTTTTATTCCCTTTATTTAAATGTTACTTTTAAAATAATTTAGTACTTAATAGTAATAAATTTTTTGTTTATATTTTCTTTAAGTGCATTTTAAGTTCTTTATAAAGATTGTTCTACTGATTTTCACAATTTCTGTGTGAAGAGGGTAAGTACAAAAAAATTTTGTCTGTATTTTTCACATGCTTTTGACAAAAACATTTTTAGTGTCTTAACATGGTAAAAGTGATATATATTACATGGTTTATTTAAATTTTTGTTAAACATTTTCCTTGACTTCAGGTTTTTATTCATGAAAATTTATCCTCTGAAGAATTCTTTATTGTGTACATGTGTATATGTATACATGTATCTGTACTCTAAATATGACCAGTTTGAGGAGTAACTGATCTTGAAGACTTTTCCTACATTTTTGTGTTTTGGAGATCTTTTTTCTGTGATGAGGTCAATTGTTACCAGTAGTGAAGAATTCTTTCATTATGCTACTTTTGCAAACCGCATCTCACCTAAGGGATGAGATGTCTTTGTGCAACTTAGTTAAAGGCGTGGCCTGCCGGGTGGATGAATTAGAAAGCAGCACTGCCTTTGAGCAGACAGTACACCAAGAGAATATAGTTCAGTGAAGCAGATATCACCTGTGTTAGAAGAAAAAGGCATTCCTTCCTCCAGGTGTAAGATATGGCAGACCAAGGTCACGTTGTACTTAAGCAAACCCACCTCAGCCAGGTACTTTTTTGCAGTGTACAGACTACACAACCATACGCAGTGGTCCTAAATGGCTGTTTTTATACACTTCCAATCTTAAAGTAAGTTGGTAGGATTGCTGTGTTGAACGGATCTAGATCTATATGGATCCTTCATAGTTTTATTTTTTGTCTGAGATACTTGTCTAGTAGTGGAATGATGGAAATTAAAACATAGACATTAAAGATACCCTTAATAGATTGATTACAAAACTGACACCCAGACACGTGCAGCTTTGCTAAGATCATACAGTTCATTAGCTGCAAAACTGAGGCTCTAGGCATTTGTAACCAGAGAATAGGTCGGTGTCTTTTAAAAGAACTACTCAGTCACCTGAGTTAATAAGAGATAATTATAAATTGAATGCAGGCTCTGTCCATTGAGAGGCTGAGGCATATCTGGAAAGTGGAGGAATAATGCTGATGGCAATCTGACAAGGTTAAATTGGGGCCTGACACTTTAATTTACAAGTTTAATTTACAGGGTTACAGGCATTAGCAATGCCTATAGGAACTCAATCTCACCTGCATTTAGGGAGCATTACATACAGTCACAAATGGATTGAAAATAATGTTATTTCTAAGAGCAGTAGTGGGTGGTTTAAACTGACTAGAACATCTGTATTTTCCCTGAGTTTAAGCTTACCAACAAGGTACATCTCCTGGGAAACCAACCCTAATCAGAGAGGCAAGTCTATTTGTGAGGTAATCTCTTTAAGGAAATGGAAAATTTGAAGCTACTTCTGAAGACTAAGCCCAACATGGCTGTCAACTCTGGAGCCCAGGAGAAAAAACCCTCACTTGTTTTAGAGTATTAGTGGAAATTTGGAGGACAGCATGGTGGGAAGGGCATGTCATGAAGGAGCCCTCAAGCTGGAGGAATATTTATTAATGTGGCTACAGTGGAATATATGTTTATTTTCTTTTCAGTTCAGTTCAGTTCAGTCGCTTAGTCGTGTCCGACTCTTTGCAACCCCATGAATCGCACACCAGGCCTCCCTGTCCATCACCAACTCCCGGAGTTCACTCAGACTCATGTCCATCGTGTCAGTGATGCCATTCAGCCATCTCATCCTCTGTCATCCCCTGCTTCTCCTGCCCTCAATCCCTCCCAGCATCAGAGTCTTTTCCAATGAGTCAACTCTGCATGAGGTGGCCAAAGTACTGGAGTTTCAGCTTTAGCATCATTCCTTCCAAAGAAATCCCAGGGCTGATCTCCTTCAGAATGGACTGGTTGAATCTCCTTGCAGTCCAAGGGACTCTTAAAGAGTTATCTCCAACACCACAGTTCAAAAGCATCAATTCTTCTTTTAGGCACTGCTGAAGTCTTTGTATAGAATTTATCTTCACAGAAATCTTCTGGTTTTATTACTTTTTATATATTTAATTAATCAATTCTGAAAATAAAACAGCATCTACAGAGGTACATTAATATGCCCAGTTTTCCACGACTGTAAGAGCTGGAGCCCAAATCCAGGCTCAGCTGGTTCAGAGGACAGTTGCTTGACCACCATAATGTACTGTATCAGCTACTCTCCTACCTATACAAGAATGAAGGAACTTTTATCTTCTGAGATTGCTATCTCATTGTTCCAAGAACATTTCATGAAGACTTTGGACTCCTAGGCAAATAAAGAACCCTACAAGTGGGAAATACCTGGGGTTTGGCCTCAAACTCAGATACGAAGCATATTATGCCTCCTGTATTTAGCCTTTCTGCAAGTTGCTTGTATGCAGACTTCGTATCCTTGGAACCTGGTACAGAAAGTTTGAGGAAATACCAGTGACTTGTTACTTTACCTGTTAGGCTTATTTCAGAAAGGTCAGAGCTGGGTGTTGTTTTTTTTTTTTTTTTTTTTGAGATACTGTGAAACAATAGTCATGACAGACTGTTGTGAAAACTCACTTAGATAAGGGGAGAGATTTTAGGAATTGGCTCCTATGTGAAATATTTCAATTGTCTAGCAGACAGGAATCTAGAACTAGGCTCCTGTCACCTCCAGACATATTTGTATTAAGCAAACCACAGCAAGAGCATAAGGGTCTCTGCAGGGAATGTGAAGTGTCACATCTTAGGTGGTGGTTTATTACTGTTCGGCAGAAAGCTTGGCTGTAGACCTTTGCTTTAGAGTATATGATAGGAGATTTAGGAAGCCCTATCTAATATCATAAGTCTTTGTAACAGTCCCAGCAGTAATAAAGGTATCTCTACTACTGTGATACTTACAGTTCTTGAAACTGAGAAGGCAGCTGCTATGAAACTGGGCATCCCTGATAGAATAATAAACTAGTCAACTAATAAAGAGCTACACCTTTCCTTCTAATGGACTGGTAGGAACTAAAACAATAAATACAAAGAAGTTAATGTCCTTCACTAATGTTCATACTACCCAGAATCAACAAGCATTTGTACTTCAGCGTTATTTTTTCCAGAAATTTTTTATGGCTGTACTTTAAAACAATTTATATACTAACATGTGAATATGTCTTGCTTTTAAAAATTCAGCTTGATTAAGGTGGAGAGACACTAGTGCTGCCGCCTCATGGTATCTCCTGTCTGGAACCATGCACTGAATGGTGGGTAGGGAGGTGGGTGCTGCTAGTACGCGCAGTGGCTAGGCACTGAAACTCGTGTGTTTATCCCTGGGAGTGGACTCCATCTAGCTGTGTGAAGACAGCCCCGAGGGCCTGGGATGTGATCTTGGCTGAACCTTGGAGCCCAGCGTCAGTTCATGAATAGCAAGGCATGGCCTTCAGAAAATACCTCAAGACAAGCAGTAATGATAGTACCGGTTGGGATAGAGCAGTAGCAGTTCTCAGAGGGAAGTTCATAGTGATGTAAGCCTTCCTCAAGAAAGAAGAAAGATCTCAAACCACTAACGTACCACCTAAAAGAATTAGAAAAATAAGAACACAAAACCCCAATGTCAGCAGAAGGAAAGAAATAACAGAATATTAGAGAAGAAATAAAATAGAGGTTTAAAGAAACAGTAAAAAACATAAATAAAAGGAAGAGATGGCTTTTTTAAAAGATAAAAATGATAAGCCTCGACCTAGGCTCACCAAGAAGAAAAAAGAGCAGACCAAAAAAATAAGAAATGAAAGGGAAAAAATAACAACCAATACCACAGAAATACAAAAAGTCATATGAGCAGTTATATGCCAGCTATTAATAACTAGACAACTTAGAAGAAAAGGACAAGTTTCTAGAAACATACAATCTACCAAGACTGAGTCAAAAAGAAGCATAATTTCAACAGACCAATCACTAAAAGTGATACAGAATCTGTGATTTAAAAAAAAAAAAAAACTTCCTGCAAACAAAAGTCCAGGATCAGATTACTTCACTGTAGAATTCTATGAAACATACAAATGAGAACTTATACCTATGCTTCTCAAATTATTCTAAAAGACTGGAGAGAAGGGAACATTTCCAAATTCATTCTGTGAAGCCACCATCACCCTGATATCAAAACCAGACAGACAAAACAAAAAAAGTTATAGGTCATTATCTTTGATAAATATAGATGCAAAAAGTCTCAACAAAATATTGACAAACCAAATCCAGCGATACATAAAAAGAATCATTACACCATGATCAAGTTGGATTTATCCGAGGGTTGCAGGGATGATTCAACATATGCAGAGAAATCAGTATGATATACCACATTAACCAAAGAAAAGACAAAAGCCATATGATCCCCATAGATGCACAAAAAAATTCAACATCTATTCATGATAAAATCACTTACCAAAATCAGTATAGAGGGAACTTACCTCAACATGTTGAAAACCATCTACAACAAACCCAATAGCCAAATAATAGTCAGTGGTGAAAAAGCCACAAGCCTTCCTGCTGAATTCAGGAACAAGTCAAGATGCCCACTGTCAACCACTTCTTTTCAACTTAATATCGGGAATCCTAACAGCAGTCAGACAAGAAAAAGAAGTAGAAGGTACCCAGAATGGAAGGGAGGAGATAAAACTACCATTGTGTGCACTTGATATGATATTCCGTGTAGAGAACCCTAGGGCTTCCCTGGTGGCTCAGAGGGTAAAGCATCTGCCTATGATGAGGAAGACCAGGTTGGATCCCTGGGTCGGGAAGATCCCCTGGAGAAGGAAATGGCAACCCACTCCAGGATTCTTGCCTGGAGAATCCCATGGACAGAGGAGCCTGGTGGGCTACAGTCCACGGGGTCGCAAAGTGAGGCTTGGTGTGCTGTGATTCATGGGGTCTCAAAGAGTCGGACACGACTGAGTGACTGAACTGAACTGAACTGAGTAACTACACTTACCTATAGGCTTCATTAAAAAAGTATTAGACCTAATGGATTCAGCAAGGTAACAGGATACAAGATTAGTATATAGAAATCTGTTACATTTCTTTATACTACCAAGGAAAATGGTAATAAAGAAAATGAAAAAACCAATTCTGTTTAAAATTATGTCACAAAAAATACTTAGGAGTAAACTTAACCAAGGATATGAAAGATGTATATGTATACTGAAAACTATAAAACATTAATAAAGGAAACTGAAGGTGATTCAAAGGAATGGAAAGATACCCCATACTTTTAGATTGGAGAATTAATATTGTTAAAATGGTCATATTACCCAAAGCAATCTGCAGATTTAATGTGATCCCTATCAAAACACCCATAACATTTTTCACACAACTTGAAGAAATAATCTTAAAATTCACATGGAATCACAAATACCCAGAATTGCCAAAACAATCCTCAGGGGGAAAAAAAAAAGCTGGAAGCATAATGCTCTCAGACTTCAGACAAGACTGCAAAGCTACAGGAATCAAAACAGCATGATTATGGCACAAAACAGATAGATACATCAATGGAACAAACAGCCCAGAAATAAACCCACGCACCTGAGGTCAGTCGGTCTACAACAAAGGAGATGAGAATATACAACGGAGAAAAGACAGACTCTTCAGCAAGTGTGTTGGGAAAGCTGGACAGCCACCTCTGAATCAATGGAATTAGACCACTCGCTCACCATTTACAAAAATAAACTCAAAATTGTTTAAAGATTTAACTATAAGACACCATACCATAAAACTAGAAGAGAACAGAGGGAAAACATTCTCTGACATAAATTGTAGCAATATTTTCTTAGATCAGCCTCCCAAGGCAACAGAAACATAAACAAAAATAAAAGACCTAATCAAACTTAAAAGCTTTTGCAAAGCAAAGGAAATGAACAAAAAGACAAGCTATTGAATGGGAGAGAATGTTTTCTTGTTTTAAATTTTATTCTATTTTTAATTGGAGGATAATTACTGTACAATATTGTGATGGTTTCTGCCGTACATCAACATGAATCAGCCATAGGCATGTTTGTGTCCTCTTCCTCCTGAACCTCCGTCCCACCTCCCACCCCTTCCTACCCCTCTAGGTTGTCACAGAGCACCAGGTTTGGGTTCCCTGTGTCACACAGCAAATTCCCACTTGCTATCTGTTTTACATATAATAATATATATGTTTCCATGCTACTCTCTAAAATCATCGCCCCTCTGTGTCCACACCTGTTCTTTACATCTGCATCTCTTTGCTGCCCTGCAAATAGTATCATCAGTACCATCTATCTAGATTCTAGGTATGTGTTAACACATGATATTTGTTTTTCCCTTTCTGACTTAGTTCAGTCTGTATAATAGGCTCTAGGTTCATCTACCTCGTTAGAACTGAGTTAAATGCATTCTTTTTATGGCTGAATAATATTCCCTTGTATACATATATATATATATATATATATCACAACTTTTTTATCCATTCATCTCTTAATGGACATCTAAAGCAGAGACATTACTTTGCCAACAAAGGTCCATCTAGTCAAGGCTGTGGTCATGTATGGATGTGAGAGTTGGACTGTGAAGAAAGCTGAGCACCGAAGAATTGATGCTTTTGAACTGTGGTGTTGGAGAAGACTCTTGAGAGTCCATTGGATTGCAAGGAGGTCCAACCAGTCCATTCTAAAGGAGATCAGTCCTGGGTGTTCATTGGAAGGACTGATGCTGAGGCTGAAACTCCAATACTTTGGCCACCTCATGCAAAGAGTTGACTCACTGGAAAAGACCCTGATGCTGGGAGCCATTAGGGGCAGGAGGAGAAGGGAACGACAGGGGATGAGATGGTTGGATGGCATGACCGACTCAGTGAACATGAGTTTGGGTAAACTCTGGAAGTTGGTGATGAACAGGGAGGCCTGGTGTGCTGCAGTTCATGGGGTCACAAAGAGTCGAACACGACTGAGCTGAACTGAACTGAGGTTGCTTCCATATTGTAGCTTTTGTAAATTTTGTGCTGCAGTGAACATTGGGGTACGTGTGTCCTTGTCAATTATGATTTCCTTGAAGTGTATGCCCAGTAGTGGGATTGTGGCTCATATGGTAGTTTTATTCCTGATTTTTTAAGGAATCTCCATACTGTTCTCTGTTGTGACTGAGTCAATTTACATTCCGACCCGCTGTGTGAGAGGGTTCCCTTTTCTCCACACCTGCTCCAGCGTTTACTGTTAGTAGATGTTTTTGATGATGGCCATTCTGAATGGTGTGAAGTGACACCTCATTGTAATTTTGATTTGCATTTCGCTATTAATGAGCAACACTGAGCATCTTTTCATGTGCTTATTAGCCATCTGTATGTCTTCTTTGGAGAAATGTCTGTTTAGATCTTCTGCCTACTTTTTGATTGGGTTGTTTGTTTTTCTGGTATTGTGCTGTGTGAGCCACTTGTATATTTTGGAGATTAAACCTTTGTCAGTTGTTTCATTTGCTTTTATTTTCTCCCTGAATGGGAGAGAATATTTTCAAGTGATACAACCAGCAAGGTCTCAATTTCCAAAATACATAAACAGCTCATACAACTTCATATCAGAAAAACAGTCTAATCAAAAAATGGACAGAAGACCTAAATAGACTTCCCTCCACAGAAGACATACAGATGGCCAACAGGCACATGAAAAGATGCTCAGAATTGTTAATTATTAGAGAAATGCAAATCTAAACCACAGGGAGATATCAACTCAAACCTGTCAGGATGGCTAGCATCAAAAAGTCTACAAATGATAAATGCTGGAGCGGGTATGGAGAAAAGAGAACCCTGCTATACTGTTGGTGGGAATGTAAATTGATACAGCCATTATGGAAAACAGTACAGAGATTCCTTTAAAAACTAAAGATAGAGATAGCATATCATCCAGCAGTCCCACTCGTGGGCATATATCTGGGAAAGACAAAACCTCTAATTCAGAGAGATACATGCACTCCAGAGTTCGTAGCAGCGCTGTTTACAAGACAAGCCAAGACATGGAAACAACCCAAGTACCTGGCAACAGCTGGCTTAAGAAGATATATATAATGATATATTACTTAGCCATAATAAAGAATGAAATATTGCCATTTGTAGCAGCATGACTGAATCTAGAGAATATCATACTAACTGAAGTAAGACAGACAGATATCATGTGGAATCTAAAAAATAATACAAATGAATCAACGTTCACCACAGAAGGAGACTGACAGATGGAAAACAGACTTATGGTTTGTTTCCAAACTTTGGAAACTTACGGTTTTCAAAGGGAAAAGAGAGCATCTGGGGGAGGATAAATTAGGAGTTTCGGGTTAACAGATACAAGGTATTTTCTTAATATAGAATTATGAACTTACTGTATGGCAGAGGGAACTATGTTCAGTGTCTTGTAATAACCTGTAATGGAAAAGATTCTGAAAAATATATATATATCTATTTAACTGAACCACTTGCTGTACACCTGAAACTAACACAATATTGTACATCAACTATACTTTTAAAAAATTTAATGTGAAAGCTAAATGTTCCCTTTTCTTGACCCTTCACCCTTTCTCAGGGTTACCCTTAACAAGTTTGGTATATATATGCTTCCAGTCTTTGTTTTCGTATTTTACATATACGTATAAGCCGTTCATAGAAAGTATACTTCTGTATGTTTTTAAATGTACATAAATGGTCTCACCTTAGAACCATTGAAGGTATAATGTACCTTTTTCCTTGGGGGAAAAGGAGTAAACAGTGAGTAAAAGGAAATCAAGAAGTATCAGTTAATAGAACAGCTGGATAAGATAAAAATCTTCCTTCATTAGACTCTGAACTTCTTTAGACAAGTTACTGAGTCTTCTATATTTAAATACCCCTTTCCTCCTATCCCTTCATGCCTAATGTAATCTGATTAGGCCACTAAGTAATTTTCTTAGGGTGTGTCTACATCCCAGAGTTAATTATTCTAAATTAATTTACACTTTGTGGACCACTGGAAGAGTATTTACGGTTAGAAGTTTCTGAATTATTGCCTGTCTTTCTAAAACGAGAAGAAGTTAAACAGGGAAAAGGTGAAAAGGAAAACCTAATCAGAGCCTTAAAATATGAAATCATAATTGTTTATTTATGATATTTGTGATGATAATTCCTCATATATCCTTCTTTCATTTTTTAGAGGTGATTCTGACTCTGTAATGCTCAGTTAAAAATCCATCACCGAGAAAGAATGCAAATAGTTATAAATGCAGAGTGGAACCGAGGAATGTATCAGTGTTGTGTTGTCTTATTTAAAAGCTTTCTCATGAAGATGATAATTAGCGATGGATTAACTTCCCTATACTGTTTTCCCAGCTTGCTCTTCCATGTGTCTCATTCTGTACATTGTGTGTACAGACTTGACTAGGCATTTACACTAAATTTATTTACATGTTTCTAATCTTGTTCACAATCCTTTCTTTGAAAGCAGAAACTGTAACAGAAACTTCTGCTATAGCACAAGATAGAATATGAATGAATGAAGAGAGAAAAAAAATAAGGCAGTTATGACGGCAATAGCATGAGCCACATGTTTATGTGACGCTGTCAGAAGGACATGTCTGCCCCTCATTTGAGCAGATAATAATCATGGTCTAAATTTCAGAAGGAAAGAGAAAAGAGACCCGAGCAAATGCAGACTTTATTGGGCATTGGGGTCGACTGTGAAAGCTGAGTTAGACCTCTAACTACACAAATGGTACATCGTGACAGGTAGTTACTCCTCCAGCTCCATTCATGGTGAATAATTACTGAGGTGTTTCAAAGAGGGAGGTATCAACTTAATTATCAGTTTTTGGTGAAATGATATGAGGTTCTGCTTTACTTTAAAATGATGAAAAATCTCTCCATCCTTTGGAAACTTGCTGCCTTTGAGAAAATATTACACTACATTGAAGTCTCTGATGTATGAGTCAAAAATTACATTGAGAAGCTGAGAGGTGTTTTGATGTTTTGGCATATCCCTTTCCTTTTGCTTGATACCTATTCATACGGATAAAGATTTTCTTAGAAAATTTGGTTATATTTAAGTCTCTGAGGTGTTCAGTAATTTCATCAACAAAAACTAAGGTAATTTATATGGATTTTGAGAATTAGTATGGTAGTTATTTACGGCCTAGATAGTTATGAAGAAAATTCTTTTCTTTTACAATTTAAATTAAATTTTTACACTTTCACATTAAAGTTTTTTAAAAATTAAAGTTTTACAATTTAAACCAAGTCATTATGCTTTGTCATAGCAGTTAAGAAAAAAACATACTATGGGATTTTGGTCACTGGTAACCTTGGAAATGCTTCTTTAAGTATAAATTTAATTAAGCATCAGTGATCTATGAAGGAAATATTTCTAAACTAAATCTTTTTAAACTTCATAGTGAACAGCTTTTTTAATATGATAGATTAAAATGTTTTTGAAATCTGAAAATCTGTGCTTTTACTTTGTTAACAAAAGGTTAATTAGAGTTCCATAAATTCCATTAGCTTGACTACATTGAATGATTATGTAGAAAACACTATTCTGAACACCTTACATAACACCTTACATAAATTATCTCTTTTAATTTCTGCAATAACCCTAAGAGACAGATGCCTTCAGTGTCCATATTTTGTAGATGAGGATAGTCTGAAGTTGTACACCAGCTGTGTTAAGGAGCCAGAATTCAAATACAGTCAGCTGTCCTCAGATCTGATGTCCCGACCATCTCCACTGAAATACCTCTGTCTTTTTACATAATTTTAGACCTATTAATAAATAAGTTCTTTATTGCTCTTTTTATTGTATACGTAATATGTTGAAAATTGAAAACTCAGAAATTACAGGTGAACAAAGAGAATAATCATTCATATTCCCACTATCAGAGAACCATTGCTTTTATTCTCAAATAGACTTTTACAGATATTTCTCTTTGCATATGTTTTTTAAATCAAAATGGCTTCTACTTTGCATGAAGTGTAGTAATCTGATTTTGTTCCACTAAAAAAGATAGCATTTCTTCATATACTTCTACAACATCAAGTAGATAAATTGTGCTGGTTGTGCATATATTATTGCATGGGTGCACCATACTTATTTAGTAATTTCCAGTTACTGACATTTAGTCTTTATTATTTTTCCTTATGGATAGGCTGCTCTTAATAATCCCTAAAATCTGACTTCTTTTCTACCATGTTCTTTGACATTCTCTGTTTGTTCAGGATACTGACTTGAATCGTACTGTTCAGAGGAGCTTTTTTTAATTCCACGTTTATGTTTTTAATAAGACATCTGATGTGATTTGTGCCTGCTCATGTTTTGTATTGTGCTAAAAACAATTCAAGGTGAGGTTCATTATGAACTGCATTATAGTGAGAGCGTTGTAGTGACTCAGAAGTGGTGATATTAAAAATATTTAACAACTGATATAATATTAACTAATATATATATCGAGAGTAAGTAAAATTTGTATAATCCCTTATTCTATACCTAGATTAAAGTTCATCTATTATAAATCTAATTACTGAAGCAGTATAAGTTGTAGGAAAAACTATCATAATTCTAGTAATTTTATACTCATTTAATTGTTTTTAAGAACAACAACTTTTAGAAATTGTTGCTGTGATCTTCTGTTTGCTGCTCTTACCAGCTAAATGATACGCTTTTCTTAGCCATTGTTTGATAGTGGAAGCTATCTGAAGCTCTTCCAGTTCTTTTCCCATTAAGTTTGTAGCCATTAGTAGGCTTGAGTCTTAATAACTGGAAACTTTCGCTTCAGTTCATTCAGTCACTCAGTCGTGTCCAACTCTTTGCGACCCTGTGGACTGCAGCACGCCAGGACTCCCTGTCCATCACTAGCTCCCAGAGTTTACTCAAACTCATGTCCATTGAGTCAGAGATGCTATCCAACCATCTCATCCTCTGTCATCCTCTTCTCCTCCCACCTTCAATCTTTCCCAGCATCCGGGTCTTTTCCAATGAGTCAGTTCTTCGCATCAGGTGGCCAAAGTATTGGCATTTCAGCTTCAACATCAGTCCTTCCAATGAATATTCAAGACTGATTTCCTTTAGGATGAACTGGTTGGATCTCCTTGCTGTCCAAGGGACTCTCAAGAGTCTTCTCCAACACCACAGTTCAGAAGCATCAATTCTTCAGCGCTCAGCTTTCTTTATAGACCAACTCTCACTTCCACACATGGCTACTGGAAAACCCATAGCTTTGACTAGATGGACCTTTGTTGGCAAAGTAATGTCTCTGCTTTTTAATATGCTGTCTAGGTTGGCCATAGCATTTCTTCCAAGGAGCAAGCGTCAATCACTGGACAAATGATAATAAGGATTAACTTGCATTTTTAGTAATGAAATTTATATTATTATGCCAGTGTTGGCTAGATCTTCAATGAGTCTGTGAAACTCAGAATATTAGACAGGACTTCCCTGTCCTGGGCATCTCGCCAGCCTCATATTGCCAGGCTACCCTGGTCTCTGTCCCGTTACAGGAGTGCTTGTGTTGCAACACCAAGATGATACCTGCAGTGACTTCCATTACCATCTACTCCTCTGCCGTCCTTAAATCTTTCAGAGTTGGTTCTATAGGGACTGCGATTACTACAAGGAGCTACATGTTGGAAGATAGACAGACAGCAGGTACCTGGAGCTCGAGTAGACCAGATGAACGTTGAGCATTTGTTTGCTGGAGGGCCAGTGCCCTCCTCCTCTGGTGTCTGTGGGGACATGTCAGGATAGGGCCTGGAACACTGCTAATGGGGGCTAGGGCAGCCCAGGGCTCCTGAGGGACCCAGATAAGAGGCCTTAAGCCAATCCTCTAGAGTCCCTGTTGTGTCCAGAAGGTGGAACTTATGGTATCTACTTGCTGGCTCCAACTAGCCTCAAGGAAGTTTCCAAATGAGGAAACCAAAGCTGTACTGGTATACTGGTGAATGTCAGCCTTGAGCTGATGTCCACACTGATGATGATATGATTACTAGTGACACAGGCAAAGCACAATAATTTACCAAATAGTTATTTCCTAGGAAAAGTATATGTGTGTTTGCAATATATGAATGCTAAATATTTACACTACTCTTGAAAGATATGCAGCACATATTAAGTGAGGGGAAAAAAGCAAAGTCCAGAAAAATGTGTGTAGTGTACTACTTTTAATGGAAGAAAGGGAGAATTTGTTTGTATTTGCTTGCATTTTAAAATAATGGAAGGAAAAAGAAGAACTTTAACAAATAGTTACCTGAGAAGAAGGGAGGAATGAATGGAGGGAATGGGGCAGAGGAGACAGGGATGGAAACTAGACTTCTCTGGCAAGCCTTGTTTTACATAATTATAAAGCAGAATTCAATTAAAAACATGTAACCCTAAAAACCAAAAGCATGGTGAAACAAAGGAGCTTAGCCATGTATTCTTTAGCTTAACCATACAGAGGAATATTTGATTTTTTATTCTTTTAAGCATAAGACGGATTGGTGGGAGACTGTTACTATGACCCAAAGGGCAGATCATGGCTGCTTGAACTGCAGTAGCAGCAGCAGAAATAGAAGTAGGGAGATTTGAAACATATTTTGGAGTGAAGATCAACAAAGTTTGGATTCAATATGGAGGTGGCAGAAAGTGAGAAATCTAGGATAGACTCCTGGGTTTTTGTTTGAGCGGTGAGGATAGTATGAAAAAGACTAGGTTAGAAATAAGGATTTTGTGGACATGTGAAGGCAACTTTGAGATAAACCACTTAAAATACCAATTTGATAGTTCATGGTATGTGTCTGAATACTGCAAGGAAAGATTGAGACTAGGAACAATGAATTTGGGAATCATAACTATAGATGGTATTTAAAACAAGCGACTCTTGTTTGGGTGAGGCTTATTTATTATATACTACACTATAATCAATCTGCCTCCTAGCCCAGATTTTTGATTAGGGCAATATTGACAAAGTACTTTTCAATAGTGTAGACAATAGAGCGTGTACTTTTTTAATTGTTTAAAATATTATACTCCTTTTGTGTTGGCATTTCAGTTTAAAGCAGTGCCCCCTTCTCTAAGGACTAGTTCTGATTTCTAGGGGTAGAGCCCCAGCAGTTACGGGTGGATTTCATGACCTTACCACTGTGGCTCTGGTTGGTTGATCGACCATTCTAAAGGGAAGGTGCATCAGTTTCCACCCTTGGGTCTCTAGAGGGATCCTGGTTCATGCCCCTTTTTAAAGGTTTAGTTTTTCTATCATTTCTTGGATCGTGCGACAAATATCCTTTTTCATATACGTTGATATTCCTTGCTTATGGTGGCTCTAGTTGGTTTCTATTGCTAACTATATAGAAATGTATCTAATGACTCTTGTGTTTTACCATCTGAAGCTACGTATGAAATTTCATTAAATTTTGAGATCCTTTAGAAATTTCACCTTGGTTTTTTCCCCCATTTAAACCATTGCTGGCATCTGTCCTTTTGTGGAAATTTTCTATTGCTTGAGAATCTTTTAGTGAATCCAGACCATAAAAATCTTTTGTTTCAGTTTCAGAACTTCTCAGGGTGCTTCCTCCAGCTATTATGATAGATTCATCCTTCCTGAATCTATTTATATTGATATTAACGATATCTTCCTGCACAGATATTTTTATTCTAAGGATAAAATTATATTAAAAGTTTTCCCCTTCCCTGGAATTTTCAGAAAGTGATTCTTTTTAATAATACTACATATTTTTATTGACTATATATTATTTTCCCATATATTTGGATTTTAAATTAAAAGAAGCATTCATACTACACACATTCCATTGAAAGTTTCTAATACAGTGAAAATTGTGGAAGTTAATTTCATCAGTGTGAATTTGTCCACAAAATATTTTCCTAATATATTATAATTCAGTTCAGTTCACTCGCTCAGTTGTGTCCGACTCTGCGGCCCCACGAACCGCAGCACGCCAAACCTCCCTGTCCATCACCAACTCATCAAATGAAGATTTGTTTATTCAAAATAATACTAAATACAAAGTAAATGGTTTTCCCAAATTAATTAGATTTCTATAAAAATATGAGATGCTTTGAATGTGGTTAATTTGAAGTTTATTTATTTCAGAATCACATTTCCATTTAATACATTTAAAATTTGTAAGTTTAGCATACTTTAAGGAAGGACATATCCTCTATGTGTGTTCATGTATGTGTGGGGTTTTTGACATTCAGATAAAATAAGCTTTAAAAACAGTATAATGCTACCGGCATTTTTGAAGGAATATGCTTTCATATGAGTGAAGACTTTGAAAAAAGCTTCCTCTAGCCATTTCATGTCTCTAATATAATTGTACTTAAATGAATAAACAAGAAGGGTTTTTACAAAATGAGAAAAATTTCTCATCTTTCTGAACTTTGGTTTAGAATAGCATCTCGATGAAATCTACCCTGGTAATAAAATGTTAAGATTTCTTATCGTGTTCTTTCCATGCACACACACACACACACACACATACACATACAAACACCCAAATTTGTTTTTAAAAGAGAGGGCACGAGGAAGCTTTCAGAGGTGATGGATATCTTTATTACCTTGATTATGATGATGGATTCCTGAGTGTATGCACATGTCCAAACTCATCAAATTGTGTATGCTGAATATGTACAGTTTTGTGTATCATTCAGTTCAGTTCAGTCACTCAGTCGTGTCTGACTCTTTGCGACCCCATGAAATCCAGCACGCCAGGCCTCCCTGTCCATCACCAACTCCCAGAATTCACTATCATTATACCTCTGTAAAGTTTTTAAAAGAAAGAAAAAAATTTTTTTAAAGTAGGTGGTGCTTGAAGATAGTGTTTTGAAGGTGCATTCATCAGTAACAACTAGTAGACTCTGTGTGTATGAAATTAAGTAAGTAAAATCATTACATTAAAACAAAACCAAGATTTTGTAAGTCTCTATGGGAATATTTTTTCTTTGTTTCTGTTATAGGCAGATTTTCCAAGTAACTTTATAACTTGTAAATTTTTAGAAAGTTGTCGTTATATTCTAATTCTCAAATATTTTGCTGATTTTATTGTATGATCTGTTTATCCTTGGGAAATATATTCTTTTGTGTTGTTTGATAATACAAATTCATTTCAGTTCAATTCAGTCGCTCAGTCGTGGCCAACTCTTTGCGACCCCATGAATCACAGCACGCCAGGCCTCCCTGTCCATCAACAACTCCTGGAGTTTACCCAAACTCATGTCCTTCGAGTCAGTGATACCATCCAGCCATCTCATTCTCTGTTGTCCCCTTCTCCTCCTGCCTACAATCCCTCCCAGCATCAGGATCTTTTCCAGTGAGTCAACTCTTCGAATGAGATGGCCAAAGTATTGGAGTTTCAGCTTCAGCATCAGTCCTTCCAATGAAATTACATAGTGCAAAAATTACTTGACTTAATAATTACTCATTTATTGAATATATTGTTTAAGTATTTTTTTAAATCAGCTTTATTGGTATTATTTTACATATAAGATTGACTCATTTCAAGTGTGTGATTCAGTTGTTTTTAAGTAACTTTACTAAGTGTTACAACTATCACCTTATATCATTTCTAGAACATTTTTGTTCTCCAGAAAGATCTCTCATGCACACTCACAGTTAATCTCTGTCCTCACCCTTAGTCTCAAGCAGTTGCTAATCTGCTTTCTATAAATTTTCCTATTCCAGACATTTCATATAAATGGAAGCATACAACGCGTAGTCTTTCGTGTGTGGCTTCTTTTCTTAGCGTAGTGTTTTTGAGTTTTATCTCTTGCTGTAGATGTGTCCATAGTTTCTTCCTTGCGTAAAAGCACCACATGTTCTGTGTGCATTCATCAGCTGATGACATTCAGTACATTTCCAGTTTTAGACTATTCCAGTTAATGCTGCTATGAACATCCACATGCAAGTCTTCGTGTGGTTGCCAGTAAGCTTGCTAAGCTTTTTGTGTTTAATACATTTAATCTTCACGTCTCTGTAGGTTAAATAGTAACATCATCCCCATTTTACAGATGAGGAGACTTTAAACTTGCATGACTACTAAGTTGCTTCAGTCGTGTCCTACTCTGTGCGACCCCATAGACAGCAGCCCACCAGGCTCCCCCGTGCCTGGGATTCTCCAGGCAAGAACACTGGAGTGGGTTGCCATTTCCTTCTCCAATGCATGAAAGTAAAAAGTGAAAGTGAAGTCGCTCAGTTGTGTCCAACTCTTCGCGACCCCATGGACTGCAGCCTACCAGGCTCCTCCATCCATGGGATTTTCCAGGCAAGAGTACTGGAGTGGGGTGCCATTGCCTTCTACAACTAGTAAGTGGTGGGCCCAAGTATGTAATCACTTTCATTGGATTCTAGTTTATCCTTCCTATGTTTTTTGGTTTTGTTTTTCAGAAGTAAGAGTATGTGTTTTTTCTCCTCTGTTATTATATGAAAGGTAGTATACATATGTGTATATATGCACATATCTGTCTGTGTATATATATGTGTGTATATATATTTTTTTCTTTTTCATCTTCCTTTGTTACTTAATGTATCTAGGAAATCACTGCATGTGAGGTCACAGGGATATCTTCCTTTGTTTTTACACCTGCAGGATACATTTAAATAAGCACATAGCATATTCAGCCAGTTCCTACATATGACGGAAATACCATTCAGACTATTTTATTTTTAATTTTTAAAGAAGCTTTAATTGCAGTATGGTTGATTTACAATGTTGTATTAGTTTCAAGAATACAGCAAAGTTATTCAGTATTTATGCACACACATATATATGTACTATATATATATATATATATATATTCTTTTTCAGGTTATTTCCCTTATTTCAGGTTATATTCCCTTATTATAAAATATTGAGTGTAGTTCCCTGGGCTACAGTAGGTCCTAAGTTGTCCCTCCCCTCCTTTCCTTTGGTAACTATAAGTTTGTTTTCTATGTCTGTGGGTCAGACTGCTTTGTATACAATATTAATATTGTTTCTTTGAAAGACTTATCAGCCTTATAACTGTTACTTTGTTTCCTTTATACTTAATATGATTAAAGTACTAAGTATATTTTAGTTATTTTAGCAGATTATTGAACTTTCTTGTCTGTTATGTATACTAACTTTGGGACCTTCTGTGTGTGTGTGTATATATATATATAGTAAAATTTCTTGGTTTGTATTTTGAATTGAATCTATCAGGAATACTAAAAGTATTAACAATGACTTATTTAGTTCTTTTCAAGCTCTTATCTGTTAAGTTACTCTTTTAAGAACAGTTTATTTGAACTCTTAATTATAAAAATTTTAGTATATTCAGGCTCTTGGGTTTTTCCCCCCCATTGTAAACTGTTTAGAACCAATTTTCGGTATTAAAAACTCCTAAGCACAAAAACAATGGCATATTTAGACAACTATTAAATAATAAAGAATTGGCAGACAGGAAGTGTTGTGAATGGTTAGGAATCCATTCAACAGATTGCTCACAAGAAAATAAAGAGATATGTTAATTAACAAAGTGTTCCACCTGTCTGTTGAAAGTTTAGAACTTGACCTTTTAAAAAATCTCAATCCATAATATGTTACCTTTAAGTTTCAGGCTTGTCATTAAACAATCATGTCCTTCTGTATAGAAAATGTATTCTGTGCATTTTCTTACAACTTTCAGTATTATAATTTGGTACAGTATCTGCTTCATGGCTCCAAATATTCTCCATTTATTTGCACATAAAGACATAGTTCAGATGAAAGAAGGCTAAATTACACTGCAACACGGACATTTGGAATCTCTACATATAATCTCATTATCTACTGAATGCTTTTTTGCTCTTTGCTCTTTTACTACAGTGGATTACTGATTTATGCCACTATGCTGCATATAGAAAGTAGCTTTTTTTTTTTTAAAGAGAAAATCAACTTCTTTCGCTTGTGGCTGAATGGCAACAAGTGGTCATATGCGGCTAGAGTAGCAGCAGTGAAATATGTGACTGAACAGTTGTTAGTTCAGGTCTTTTAGGTCTTAGCTGTTGGGCTAAGCAATTTAGACTTTATTTTCAGCAATGAAGAGCCATTATAAAATTTTTAAATAGGAGCATTACATGACCTGATGTTTGTTCTGGGAAGATAGCACTGCAGAGTCCATGAAGAATGGGTTAGAGATGTGAGAAATTAAAGGTAGGAAGATAAGGTAACTGTTTAGGCAAGAAATTTTTATGGTTTACTTCAGCAATAATAGGGATCTTGCCAAGTAGCCAAACCTAACAGTTCCTAGCATTCTTTAGGCAGTTCTGTAGATTATGTTTAGAAAATGAGTGCTTAAGTGTTCAACTTCTGGTACCAATCTCAAAACCTAAAGCCATTAGCCATTATTCTAACCCTGGTCTTGACATCAGAGCACCTTTTAGTTTTTATGAAACTAATTCATGCAGATAAGTCCATAAAAAATCAACCATCTTCTTCTCTGGTTTATTTTTACATTTTGGTGTAGAATATATTGAGTTGGCCAAAACATTCACTCACGTTTTTCTCTAAGGTGTTATAGGAGAACCCAAATTAACTTTTTGGCCAACCTGAGATGTTCCAGTAGCTTCCAGAGAAATGTATTTCATGTGACCTTTTTGAAATGTTGCACTTATGAAAATATCTTTATTCTAACTTCCTAATTGATTGATGGTTTGGCTTGATATTTAATACTAGTTTAGAAGTCATTTTCCTTTAGAAATTTGAAGACATTGCTCTATTGTCTTCATTTTACATTGTTGCTCTAAGTCTTATTCCATTTTGATTCTCAGTCATATTTTGGTGACATATTTTCCTCTGGAAATTTTAGGACACTGTCCTCTTATATTGTGCAATTTTGTAATGATGCACCTTGGGCACTACTTTATTATAAGCAGAGTTTTGGAGGCCGTTCAGTTTTTCAGAAGATGGAGTCATCACCCTTCTTTCAGTAGGCTTGTGATAGTGGCTTGATTGCCAGCCTTCTTGGAACTGAGTAACAATAAGCAGCTGAGTGTCTTCCTGATCATCATACAGATTTTCATTTATTCTCTTCTCAGTATGATGACTCTCTTCTTCCTGTGCCTATATTGGCATTCCTCAATGGATGCTTGGATGCTTAGTATGAAGGCTGTGGTTTGGGATCAGTTCAGTTTAGTCGCTCAGTCGTGTCCGACTCTTTGCGACCCCGTGAATCGCAGCACGCCAGGCCTCCCTGTCCATCACCAATTCCTGGAGTTCACTCAGACTCACGTCCATCGAGTCAGTGATGCCATCCAGCCATCTCATGCTCTGTCATCCCCTTCTCCTCCTGCCCCCAATCCCTCTCAGCATCAGAATCTTTTCCAATGAGTCAACTCTTCGAATGAGGTGGCCAAAGTACTGGAGTTTCAGCTTTAGCATCATTCCTTCCAAAGAAATCCCAGGGCTGATCTCCTTCAGAATGGACTGGTTGGATCTCCTTGCAGTCCAAGGGACTCTCAAGAGTTTTCTCCAACACCACAGTTCAAAACCATCAATTCTTCGGTGCTCAGCCTTCTTCACAGTCCAACTCTCACATCCATACATGACCACAGGAAAAACCATAGCCTTGACTAGACGGACCTTAGTCTGCAAAGTAATGTCTCTGCTTTTGAATATACTGTCTAGGTTGGTCATAACTTTTCTTCCAAGGAGTAAGCGTCTTTTAATTTCATGGCTGCAATCACCATCTGCAGTGATTTTAGAGCCCCAAAAAATAAAGTCTGACACTGTTTCCACCGTTTCCCCATCTATTTCCCATGAAATGATGGAACTGAATGCCATGATCTTCGTTTTCTGAATGTTGAGCTTTAAGCCAACTTTTTCACTCTCCACTTTCACTTTCATCAAGAAGCTTTATAGTTCCTCTTCATTTTCTGCCATAAGGGTGGTGTCATCTGCAGTTTGGGATCAGGGGTGTTAATTGCTTATCATGCAGTTTTTGTCTGTCTTTTCTTGATTTGGACAAACACTTCCATAGTACATGAGCCTTTCTAGAGTTCTCTGGAGTGAATTTGCTTCTCATCATATTCTAACTTAGTCACATGAGTCAGGAAATGAATACATTGTGGAAAAAATGAAAATCCATCTTTGATTATTATTGTATGTGTAACACAATTAGCTTTTCTGAGTCTACCTTATGGGAAAAAATGAATTCATAAACTTGGATCTATAGAAATTGGAACTGCTGACTTTTCATTAGTCAAAAGGGCAAAAGTATCCCATTTTCTCCCTATCAGAGTAGTATTCTTAAAAATAGAATTATCTCCCATCCAAAAAATTAATTCCAGTTATATCAATAGTTATTGGTTAAATAGTTAAAATTTAAATTAATTCTCAGTTACCATTTTCACTTCACTCTCACAAGACTTCTAGAAACCACCTCTAAACAAGACTTTCTTCTTAGCATTTAGAAACACCTTGTAGTTAAGATTTTTGATACCATATTTTAAAAATATTTTGTCCTTTTGCCTATAACTAACCTAACCCACTCTGGTGTTCTTGCCTGGAGAATCCCAGGGACGAGGGATCCTGGTGGGCTGCTGTCTGTGGGGTCGCACAGAGTTGGACACGACTGAAGCTACTTAGCAGCAGCAGCAGCAGCAACCTGAATTTTAGTGAAAATTCTTCAATTATACATGCGGATGCAAAGTTTGCTTATTTTAAAATCACTTAAAATACTGGTATAAATTAGACCCAAAGCCTTATTTTCCTAAGTTCATGTTCTTTAAAGAACATCAGGTAACATAGTATTACAAAAGTTGCTCTGATGTAAATTATTTCCAACATTTAGCCTAATGGAGTTGAAGTCTCTTAAGAGTTTGTGGTGAAACCATGTATAAAGGCATCTCTGCTGCTGCTGCTGCTAGGTCGCTTCAGTCGTGTCCGACTCTGTGCGACCCCATAGATGGCATCTCTGGGATATGAAACTAGATGAGAATAGAACCACCTGAAGCTAGTTGAGACCCGCAGATAGTCCCCAATAGTTTTAAACCTGTGCCACGTGGGTGGGTCCTGTGGCTAGGAGTGAGAACAAATGAGGGTGGGAAATGCAAATGGGGAGATGGAGATCTCGGTCCTCATGTCTTACTGGTTTAAATAAATTACACTTTATTTGAACATAGGTGTCTATAACTAGACAGCTTTTCTCTGAAAGTCATTTTAATAGTATTGATAGTTGAAATCAAAAGATTGACGGCATTTGAACATGAGGTGGTATAAATGTCTAAGTAAGGCGCTCCTTGTTCTCCTGTTGTTAAACACCTTCTCCAGTTGCTTATTGTTGTCTGTGGGCATCATGCTTTTTCCTGACTTTGTACCTTTGTTGATATTCTACCCAAATTTGGAATACCATAATTTTTTTTTCACTTATTTAGCTCTATATTTCAAAGCAAAAGTTAAGGCCAGCTCCTGCCATGAAGTTTTCTTCCTAATACTCCCACACATTGATCTTTTTATTCTCACAATTTCTATAGCTCTTGATTATATTACTTTGGGTTGTCCTTTTGTGACATACAGTAATTTATTTCACTTCACTGCAGTGTGAATTCTAGTTTCTCACACAGTGCTCACAGGATACAAATTTAATAGATCAGTTATTTTTTTTATTTAACTGAAACTAACTTATGAACCTGATTTTCCCAATTAAAATCTGTTTCCCTCATTACTATGAAACTTTAATCTTGTGAGTTATCTGCATATTTGAACCTCAGTGTGATTCTTTAACGAGCTTTATGCTCTTTCTCATTTTGCGTTCGTCTTGATTTGCCCGCAGAATGGGATGAGAAGTCATTCATTTTTGACAGCTATTCTTCTACTTCTCTGTACCTTGGCAACAGAATACTCCTTCGTACATACAGATTTCTTTTGACTGTTTAGGGGTAAAGAGGAGCATCCGTCACAATGTATAGAATATGTGTACTTCCTATCTGCTCTCACACAGGTATTTAATGCTTTTAGCCTGTGTATCAGCCCCTATACAAGCTGCAGTGATGTTTGCGGAAAATAGTTTATCCCAAAATGAGGGTGTTCAATGGGACTTTTCTTGAGACATTTGCTTTTCTATAATTGGTTAAGTCGAGGCCCAAAGATAGATTGAGAAGGTGACACTATATTCCCGACACTCTGTCCTAAATCTGGAGCCAGCTAGCAGTCTGAGTCAGAAACTTCCCTGAGTATGTATTATGAGGTGAGTACAGACTGGCTCTGTTACCCACAAATATTCCAGCACCCACATCTCTGCACCCATCCCGCGTCAAATAGAAGACTGAGACAGGAAAAGAAAAGAGAGTTGGGAGTCTGAAATAGAAAGATGGTATGTTAAAGCTCTTTTTTTCTCATCTCACCTCTCAGTGGGCACTTGAATTCTTGGAAGGCATGGAGGTGTTTTTGAGGTTTCATGAGGAAGAGCATGGAAGGTTGAAGAGAACATAGCCATGGGGCTGATCGGGCAACTTACGAGCTAGAAGATACTCCACCTAGTACGAGGGCTGGGGGCGTGGACTGCTGACCACAGGGGAGGGAAAGCGTGGCTGTCCTGTTCTGGGGAGGCTGGACGTCACCCTAACCCATCCTGTGCATCTCCTATGAAGAAACTGCCACGTCGGCAAGAGCTGCCAGCATGCTCAGGACTCCAGTGAGGTTTGGGGTTCCCCACCACCTGCAGGCAGCCAGTCAGGCAGTTCTAGCGATTTCTTCCATTTTCCCTCTTCAATGCAGCATAGTAACTGGAGTCGGGAGAATAAGGGGCAGATCATGTCCCAGAACTGAGTTACCGAGGTGCTGGAGAAGCTGGATACAGGTATCGATACAGGTATCGAACGCTGGACAAGGAGGACTGCAAGTGCAGACTATAGCTTGCCTCCCGCTTGATGCTGTGAGCAGCTTATCTGCATCCATGGGAGGGGGTAATAAAAGCTATCAATAATACTTACATAGTACTTACTATGAAAAAGGTACTGTTTTAAGCTCTTCAGCTGTATTCATTTAGTCTTTTAACAGCTCTGTGAACTGTAGAGGGTTTAACTCTTTCACAAATTAGAAAACTTAGATATAGAGGTGAGATTTGGGTTAGACTTGGGAATGGAGTTTTTAAATTCCATTAGCTTGAGATTCCTTACAGGCAGAAAGTAGCTGGGAATGTATGAACTTTCTTAAGGCCAAATTAAAGACAGTATGGGGAAATTCAATATCATACCATTAGAAGAGATCAGAATAAAAAATATGCTGCTTCATGCTATATTCTTCCGAAGTAAGAATGTTTAACAAACTGCTTACATATTTTAAATCAATAAACTCAGCTTTCATGTATTCAAAATATATGTGAAAGAAGAAGTATTAGTCACTCAGTCATGTATGACTCTGCGACCCCATGGACTGTAGCCCGCTAAGCTCCTCTGTGCATGGGATTCTCCAGGCAAGAATACTGGAGTGGGTTGCCATTTCCCTCTCCAGGGGATCTTCCTGATACAGGTATCGAACGCAGGTCTCCTTCATTGCAGGCAGACTTCTTACCATCTGAGCCACCAGGGAAACTAAAATACATGTAATAAATATAATAGTATATAATGAAAACCCAGCTTTTTACATTTTTCTTTAATTAAATCCAACACTAGAGTCAGAGAGAGTAATTTAGTAATTTGGGAAAGGATTTGATATTTAAGAGCTGATAAACTCACCTCTGCTAACCTGAATGAGAAAATGTGTGTGTGTGTGTATTTGTATATCCATCCCAAATATTGCCAAGTTTTTCTGTCATGTGGGCATGAATGGGATCACATTACAGTAATGCTCAAATCTTAGCAGTTCCAGCTTTTCGTACTCATGCAGACACTCTGATCTCTTGCATGTCCCATTCCTTCAGCTATTTCAGGGAGCTCTCGAGTGGTGCCATTTAGACCAGGTTGCTACTTCCTTTTCTGCCTCTGTTGCTCTGCACTGATCTTGGTTCTGCAACCCTATAAACACCTTGTCAGCACTGCTTTTAGCAGTAACAGTTGACCTCTACCACCTTGGCACCCAATAATGCCTGGGACATGACAGCTCACCGTCCTTTTGCAAGTGAGAAAGAGAATTCTCTTTTTGCATTACGCTCAGTTTGGGGAATCCTGGCTGAGTTAAGAGCTCCAACGTGTTAACAGAGTCTAGGAGACTTTTCTTTCAGTTCATGCAAAGCATGTTTTCTTCCCAGAGCGTGAATTCATGGCCGCAGCAGTTCGGCCTGATAGATTCATCACCTTGTATGAGAGGGTCTCTTTTCCCTGACTTCAGGCCCTAAAGCTTAGCATGATTTTCCTTAACAGACTGTGTGTGTCCAGAGTCCCATTTGGATCGTCTTGTTCACTTCACCCTCTAATATTCCAAACATACTTGTATGTAGTCTTAGCTTAAGGTATCTCCTGAAGGGTTCTCAGCCCTGATCAGTAAGGAGTAGAAAGTGGGGGAAGGTGGGAGGTGTGGAGTGGGAGGTGGGAAGTTGAGGGTGTCATCTAGTTCCTTCTATGAACTGTGTCTGAACCTCAGCTCTAGTCTGACTTTGGCCTCTGCTTTATCTGTATTACTGTTAAAACTTCATATTTGGCCTAGACTTACTTAAGACAAAAGATTCCCTTGTGGCTCAGTAGTAAAGAATCCACCTACAATGCAGGACACGTGGGTTCAGTCCCTGGATTGAGAAGATCCCCTGGAGGAAGAAATGGCAACCCACTCGAGTATCCTTGCCTGGGAAATCCCATGGACAGAGGAGTCTGGCGGGCTGCAGTCCCTGGGGTCTCAAGAGTCAGACACGGCTTAGCAACTAAACCACCACCACTTAAGATAAAAGGTTTGAGCCGCCACAGGTGGTTGTACAGGTCTGTACTCAGCAGTCTTTCAAGTGGCAGATGTGGCTTCTCATCTTGCCCTTCTTACAAACCGTTACTTTGGTCAGTTCACAGGCTCTGTCTGCTTCCTTTTGTGGAAATGATAGGGTTGAGCAAATGACCGAAGGTTCATTCTCATTCCCACACTCTGAGGTCCTGTGGTCCTAAGCAGAACTGTTAAAATTTCATTTTATTGCCCTTATAGTTTCTAGTATAATCTGTAAAGTGGGCACTTTTCAATTTGCTATTGCTATTATAATTTTTTAATTTCTGTGATTTGTTTATCTGGCATTAATTGGTTGAATTGCTCTAAAACTTTTTTTTTTTTCCCTGCTACTCTCTTATAGAATAGTTTTTGGACTAGTATGGCGAATAGTGCTATCTATAAGCTCCTAATTAAATTCAGGTCTTCATCAATGAAGACATCTTTGATTTATCCACTCTGTCATCTGAACTTTTGTTTGAATTTTCCATCTCTGCAAGAAAACTAAAAAGATATATTCTGTGTAACTGAACTAGATTCTCTGTCTTCACTGAAAGGACTTCCATGCCTTTAGAGTATTTCCCAAAGGCCTGCCATTTAATCTTTTTTTTCATTAACTCAGATACCATTGAATCCTTCTCACTATCCCGTTAATTTCATCCTTCATATTACTGCACCTTGACATTAATGGACTGTCATTGTAGAGGATATTATGTTTGGTATGTCTGTAATACTGAATAGGACTAACAAATTTTTATAATTGAGTTGAGTTGCCCAAGCAAGGATGTCGTTCATATCTGGAGGGTTTCTTTAAATGATGAGTCAAATCTGAAGCCTGTGGGAGGAAGAATTATCAAAATATATGCATTTATTCTTAGAAGAATTTTAATCCAGAGGTTCATCAATTATGTGCCACATTTCAAGCTATTGGCAAATATATTTATGTAATTAGTGGCCTCAAAAACAGACCTGTATAGGTTAAGACCCAATTGTCTTTCTTTTTTTAACTTTTTAAAAAACAAATATCCACTGTGAGGTGACAGAGACTCAAGTCTGATATTGTAGATATTTAGAGCGATGTCTTGACATACTTGACTGATAAACCTCAATTTAAGTTCAATAAAATCAATGTTTTCTAGACCTAAGCCATTTCTATACATATTACTAGTTATAGAAATTTAGTAGTGAGTTTTTTATTTAAGAAATTTAAGTAAAATCAACTCTACTGATATTAAAACCATATCTGAATTTAAGTGTAAAAAGAACTCTCAATTCACAGTATAACTTAGATCCTTGATTTTGTAATTTTATGTATGTTCCAGTTGTTGGCAAAACTTCATATAATTTATTGTTATGTCGTGAGCTTTGCTATTTGACTCTTGTTCAGCTTTATGTCTTTTGCTATTTAGAATTAATTTTCTAAGACTGCTGTACTTGCCTTATTTATTTTTTCAATTATCTCTTTATTCAGTAGTGTAAAGATCTATTATACAGTGGCTTTGCATTTTTGGCATCCCATTGCAGAAAGCATCAATTTGTCACATAAAAAGAAAAATTAGTTATACTTTATTCATGTTAAAGTCACACCCTAGCTTTTTTAAAGGCAGCTTTGACTTAGATTTGCAAGCCTGAGGATATTGATTTGAATTATGCATGACTGTCTGGTGTGCAGTTGCATTAGCCTGCTGGATGGATAATGTAAACATGTTCTGAATTTTAAGTACATGGCAGTATATGAGTGGCAGGTTAAAAATAGAACTAATAACCAAGTGCATATTTGGAAACTTGATTTTTACAGTGTAAAACTACACAGGGACAATCTCTGCAAATGGTTGACTGCCAATATAATAACTTGTTTTGTATTTTATAAATATAAAATGTGCTGTCTGCTAAGTGTACTAGGTCAGTAATTTTTTTTATAATTTTTAAACTTTTGACAGTAGAAAACAAAAATGTAGTAATAAACGTGAAAAAGGATTACCTTTCAGAGATAATGAGTTTATTCCTAGGCATGCCCCTCGCTTACATTTTTTTAAATAAAAAATTAGGAAGCTTTTTGTTGCTACTTATAACATCTTACCATAAACATTTTGAAGTTTACATTACAAATGAAATATGGCATTGCAGTCTCTTAAAATCCTGTATGTTGCACTTCCACGGAGAATGGGAAATAATAGTCTTAGTTGTTTGTTAATAAATGTTTTTGAGGTTGATTTTTTAAATATTCTTGATACTGATTTTCTAACCTAGAATTTTAATATTATATTGATTAAAATTTTTTTAGTCTTTTCACTTATGGCTTTTTAATCTTATGTTTAGAGAGACCTTTCATATTTTTAGATTTGAAAAATTTTTGTGTTTTCTTCTAGTATTTCTATGGTATCATTTTTTACCTGTAAAGCTTTGATCCAAAAGGTAGAATTCTTCTGATATAAGGACTGAAGTGAATATACAGCTTTCTTCTTTTCCAAATCACTAGACATTTATCTTTATGTTATTTACTGAAGAATATAATATTTTAACTACTAATTTGACATGTCACTTTTATCATATATTAAATTTATTTTTGAATTTGTGTCTATTTCTGAACTTTATTCTGTTTCAGTTGCTTCCTCCATTACAGTGTGTAATGATATTCTGTAACATTATGTTGTGGATGTGCTAAGTTATTTCAGCCATGTCTGACTTTTTGCTACACTGTGGAAGGTAGCCTACAGGCTCCTCTGTCCCTGGGATTCTCCAGGCTGGAATACTGGAATGGGTTGCCATGCCCTCCTCTAGAGAATCTTCTTGACCCAAGGATCGAACCCGTGTCTCTTACGTCTCCTACGTTGGCAGGTGGTTTCCTTACCACTGGCACCACCTTATTCTTTGTCAATTTTTTTTCTAGTTATTCTTATACATTAATTCTTCCAGATGCACTTTAGAACAGTTCACATGCTACTTTGGTTGGGGTCATATTGACTTCATTACATCAAAGGTATTTTCTTGATTTCTTTTTAATGTTGATTTTAATTACCAATGTGAAGTTTTTCAGTGCTCCTTCTTTCCATTTCAGAATCTTTTTATTTTTACCTGTCATCTTTACTAGAGGTCAAATAATTTTCCTATGCCTTTGCTACATTCTACTTATAACCTCAGCTAGAATCAGTTATTGGCAATCACTTGTCCCTTTTTTTACTATTCAGCTTAATTCTTTCCATGATTCATTTCTTTCTGTTCTTAAACATTCCTAGACCTTCCTACATAAATAATTCCTATCCTTCTAATTTTCTTTAGTTTCTGTTTATCTAAGAAAGTCTTTATTTTGCCTTCATTTTTATTTATTTTCTTTTTAAGATGACTTTGCTGGATATAGAATTCCTGGTTGACGGTTTTTTTTTTTCCTTTAATTTTGAATGTTTTATCCCATTGTCTTCTAGTGTTTTTGCCAAGAAGTCAGATGTTAATTTTGTTGGATTCCCTTGTATATGAAGAGTCATTTTTCTTGGGCTGCTTCCAGAATTTTCTCCTTGGCTTTGATTTTCAGCATTTTTACTACGATGTTTCTGTGCTTCTCTGCCTTTTCTCTCTCTTCTAAAAAATATTTTTGAATATTTTTTTGCTTTTTTCCTCTCTTCTGCCGACATTCCCATTTTTGGTGTGTGTTAGTGTACTTAATGGTGATCCACTTTCTAAAAAGCTCTTCATTTTTATGCACTCTTTTTTCTCCTGGTTTGTTGGCTTGCAGAATCTCTGTGGATATAACTTGTGTTTACATATTCTTGTTCCTCACAGTTTACTGTTGAACCCTTCCAGTGAAATTTTTATTTCAGCTTTTGTGATTTTCAACTCTATCATTTCTCTTTGGTTATTTTTTAAAGTAATTTCTCCTCTTTAATGATATCCTCTATTAGATACAACTTTCTGATCATGCCCTCCTTTATTTCTTTAATCATGGTTTCCTTCAATTTTGTGATATTTTTGATAGCTACTATTTATCTTTGTGATAAAACTGAAATCTCACAGTTTCAGTTGCTTCTTCTTTTTTTTTTTTAACTGTGTGATTCATACGTTCTTGTTTCTTTGAATGCCTCATAACTTTTTTGTTGTTGAAAACTGGGCATTTTATATAATACAGAAACTGTAGGTACTGATGCCCCCAGGCTGGAGGCTTGTTATTACTGTTTGCTTGTTTACTTATTTAGTGACTCCCTGAGTTGTTTCAGTGAAGTTTGTTTCTCTGCCACAGTGTTCAGTTCTGATTTTAAGCCACAGCTTTGGGTAGGCCCATAGTCTCCATGAGTGATAGTGGTTTCAGTAAGGCTCTTGTTCCCTGGACACACCCAGCTATCAAAATCCACTAGTTTCTAGCCGATCACCCTGGTACTTATAAAAATGCCCTGAGTCTTAAATTGCTCTATAAACTAATCTAGAGCAGTCTCTGCCTTGCTAAACTGAGAAAGAGTAAGAAAGGGGAGCAGTCTTGGGTCAAATGCTATAGACTCTTGTCTTTCTTTCTTAGTGACTTTTCATCGATATTCTTGAATGGATATTTCTTCATTTGTAGTTCATTTCCAGAGTTAACATTTTTTAATTTTTTAATCATTTTCACCAGTTGTCGTGGAGAACAGATGAGTAGAGCTCCTCTTATTATCAGCCAGAAGTTTTAATAATTTGTTTTTAAATGAAATGTTTTACGCATGCAAATTAGTACAGATAATTTTGTAATGATAACACACACTCTCTGGTGTTTTTAGACTCTAACATTCTGTTATATTCCATGAATTTTTTTTAAAAAGGAACCTTAAATAGATTTGAAGACTTATGTATATGTATCTTTATAATTTGGTGTTTGTCATTCCCATGCATTTTTTTAACATATGTTTAAAATTTGCCCTCCATTCACAGTGTGTAAGCGTTGTTACTGACCTTTTGTATGTTTATCAACACAGGTGGTTGCCAGACTTCTTCACTTTGGCAGTCTAGTAGAGAGAATTCAGCATTGTGATGGAGTTCCTAGGAAGAACAGATAAGACAGAAAAAGAAATGAAATTTGTAAAAATTTGAAAGGAAGAAATAAAACAGGCATTTCTGGAAAACGTGATTGTTTGCCTAAAAGAGGAAAGAGATTGTAGAGGCAAATATTAGAAAAGATACTTTATTCAGCATCTTTGTTTGTTGTTTTTAATAATTTTTAACAATTTGCCTCTAGCTCTTGCTAGGAACTTCTGTACAATGTTGAATGCTAACAAATGCTTCTTGATCCTATCTTAAAGGGATTTCCTATCTTTTCATTTTGTTATGTTTGCTGTAGATGTTTGGAAATTATCATTTATTCAGTTACAGAAATTTCTTTCCATTCTAGTTTTCTAAGACTTGTTTTTTAGTTATGAGTTGATTAATTTTATCAGTTGCATTTTGTGATCTTCAAGGTCACATGGTTGTTAACTTTTAATCTGCTTATGTTATTCAATTATGTTATGAATTATATTTAAAAGATATTCATATGTTAAATCAAACCTGCATTGTGGAGATAGCATCAAATCATATCTATATTTAGTATTACTCTTTTGTTTGCCTTAGGATTTTTGTAGCTGTGTTCCTAAAGGAACTTACTGTAAACTTTTCTCATGTTGCCCTAGTTTGAGGTTTAGATTCAGCGTTTTACTAAAATCATGAAATGAATTTTAGATTATTTCCTGTTTCTCATTTTCTTAGAATAATATATAAAATTGCGAGTTACATGTTCTTTAAGTGTTTGGTAGAATCAATCTGTAAAATCACTTGTACCTTATCATTTTTTTGTGGTTAGTTTTTTTTTTTTAAATGATTCAGTACCTGAATGTTACAAGTGTAATTGGGTTCTTTATTTTCTTGTTGAATCAGTTTTGGTAAATTATATTTTCCCAGAAATTCTTTTATATATTTTAAAATTATGCTTATAAAGTTATTAATTATATTCTGGTTTTTATCCAATCTTTTAAGAGTTACTTTTTTTCCCCCGTAGTTTTTTCAAGGAACTTGTTTGGGGTTTTTATCAATCGTTGCTGTTGAGTATATTTTTAAATTTTATTAATTCCGTGTTGTTTTTTTCCCATTTTCATTGGAGTTCATCCTTGCTTTAACATCTTGAACTAGAAACTTTATTATCTTTGTTGTTTTTGTTTTCTAACATACTGTAACTAAGGGTATATATTTCTTTACCATTTTAACTGTATCACACATTTTAGTACATAATATATTTACTCACATTTGTTTCTATGATTTCCCTAAATTCTGTCATGATTTCTTTTTTATTTTTTCATTCATAAGTTATTTTAAAGTTTAGAAAAATATTCAAACATATAGAAAATTTCCAAATAAACTGAATTTTTAAAAAGTCTCTTCTAGTTCATGAGTTCTAAGTAATTATGTTGTGAAGAGATAACAGAATCTATGTGATACTGACTCTTACCATTTGTTAAGACTTGCTTTTTGTGGCTAAGGTATTTTGGAGAGAGTGAGAGGGCAGGTTGTCAATGTTTAATATCGCCATCAAAGGAATATGTGTTCTTTAATTCTTGGTTGCAAGGTTCTATGAATGTCCTTTAGTCAAACTTACTGTGTTCAAATTGACTGTGTCTTTCCTAAATATTTTTCTGCTTGACCTTTGTTTAGAAAAATTGAAATATAGTTGATTTGCAATGTTATATTAGTTTCAGGTGTACAACATAATGATTCAGTATTTTTATAAATTATACTCCATTTACCATTATTATAAAACAATGGCTGTTTCTCCCTGTGATGTACAACATATCTTTGCTGCCTATGTAAATATTTTATACATAGTCATTTGTATCTCTTATCCCATACTCTTATCTTGCCCTTACCCACTTCCCTCTCCCCACTAGTAACCAACAATTTGTTCTCTATATCTGTGAGTCTGTTTCTGTTTTGTTATATACATTTGTTTATTTTATTTTATTTTTTTTTTAGATTCCACATATAAGTGATAACATACAGTATCTGTCTTTCTCTGTCTGGCTTACTTCAGTAGCATAATATTCTCTAGGACAATTCACATTGTTGCAGACGGCAGAATTTCATTCTTTTTTAATGGCTGAGTGATATTCTGTAATAGATACACGCGCGCGCGCACACACACACACACACACACACACACACACACACACACACACAGTATAAAACATCTTAAGCCAATCATCTTGACGGATGTCTTTTGCTGTTGCTTAGTCGCTAAGTAGTGTTTGACTCTTTTGCAGCCCCGAAGATGGTAGTCCACCAGGCTCCTCTGTCTGTGGGATTTCCCAGGCGAGAGTACTGGAATGGATTGCCACTTCCTTCTTCAGGGGATCTTCCGGACCCAGAGATTGAACCCACATATCCTGCATTGGCAGGTGGTTTCTTTACCACTGAGCTTCTAGGGAAGCCCGATGGATGGCTTAGGTTGCTTCTTTTATCTTCAGTTCAGTTCAGTCACTCAGTCGTGTCCGACTCGTTGCGACCCCATGGACTGCAGCACGCCAGGCTTCCCTGTCCATCATCAAACATCACCAAAACTCCCAGAGCTTGCTCAAACTCGTGTCCATCGAGTTGGTGATGCCGTTCAACCGTCTCATCCTCTGTTGTCCCCTTCTCCTCCTGCCTTCAGTTTTTCCCAGCATCAGGGTCTTTTCCAGTGAGTCAGTTCTTCGCATCAGGTGGCTAAAGTACTGGAGTTGCAGCTTCAGCATCAGTCCTTCCAATGATTATTCAGGACTGATTTCCAATAGGATGGACTTGTTGATCTCCTTGCAGTCCAGGAGACTCTCTAGAGTCTTCACCAACACCACAATTCAAAAGCATCAATTCTCTGGCACTCAGCTTTCTTCATAGGCCAACTCTCACATCCATACATGACTACTGGAAAAACCATAGCTTTGACTAGACTGACCTTTGTTGGCTAAGTTATGTCTCTGCTTTTTAATATGCTCTCTAGGTTGGTCATAACTTTTCTTCCAAGGAGCAAGTGTCTTTTAATTTCATGGTTGCAGTCACCATCTGCAGTGATTTTAGAGACCCCCCCCCCCAAAATAAAGTCTCTCACTGTTTCCATTGTTTCCCCATCTATTTGCCATGAAGTGTTTGGACCGAATACCATGATCTTCGTTTTTTTAATCCAATGTTTTCACTTTCCTCTTTCACTTTCATCAAGAAGATCTTTAGTTCTTTTTCACTTTCTGCCATAAGGGTGGTATCAACTGCGTATCCGAGGTTATTGATATTTCTCCCGGCAGTCTTGATTCCAGCTTGTGCGTCATCCAACGCATGATGTACTCTGCTGCTGCTGCTGCTAAGCCGCTTCAGTCGTGTCGTATAAGTTAAATAAGCAGGGTGACGATATCCTTGATGTACTCCTTTCCCCATTTGGAAACAGTCTGTTGTTCCGTGTCTTTTATCCTGGGTATTGTAAATAATGCTGTGGACTTTGGGTTGCATGTGTCTTTTGAATTAGTGTTTTCATTTTCTATGGATATATACACAGGAGTAGAACTGCTGTATCATAGAGCAGTTCTCTTTTTTGTTTCTTTGAGGGATTTCCATACTGTTCCCCAGTTTCACTGCACCAGTTGGCCTTCCCATCAACAGTGTACTGGGGTTTCCTTTTCTGCACATCCTCACTAATAGTTGTTATTGGTGGTCTTTCCCATGATAGTCATTATGACAGATGTCAGGTAATACTGTATCTTAACTCATTGTGGTTTTGATTTTTCATTTCTCTAATTAGTGTTTCGGAGAAGGCAATGGCACCCCACTCCAGTACTCTTGCCTGGAAAATCCCATGGATGGAGGAGCCTGGTAGGCTGCAGTCCATGGGGTGGCAAAGAGTCAGATACGACTGAGCAACTTCACTTTCACTTTTCACATTCATGCATTGGAGGAGGAAATGGCAACCCACTCCAGTGTTCTTGCCTGGAGAATCCCAGGGACGAGGGAGCCTGGTGGGCTGCCATCTATGGGGTCGCACAAGACTGAAGTGACTTAGCAGTGAGTGTCTGCTTTACCTTTCAGTCATTGAGAGATGTATTATATCTTTGGCTGTTAACAGATTTTTCTCTTGGAATTCTCTCAGTTTTTCTTAAATTACTTTAAAGTTATGTTTTCAGGGACTTACATATTTACGGATTTATATGTTTTGGTAAATCATCCCATCTGTCATTATACGGTATTAACCGTGTTTATCTCTTCATTTTTATAGTTTTCAGGGAATGGACTCAAAAACTGTAATACACATTATATTATATATTTCCTATATGTTTATTGTAAAACTTATTGCAGTGACTCATTTGTTTGAATTTATTTCTGCCATGTTCTTTTGTCTGTTCACTCCACTCTTTCTGCGCTGCTTGTTCTCTTTTTTGGCCTTCATCCTGATGTGATTTTTAGGGACATAATTTAGTGTGCATAAATTTGTGATGGTCTCTCTATTTGATGGCATCTGTGTCTCTAGAAATATCCTTAGAAAAGAGGATATTTGTAAACATTCTAAACAAGGTTTAGGGATTTAGAAACACTGCAATAAAACATTGTTCACATTAAAGTTGAAATTATTTCTGAGATCCAGCATAATATTAATGTAAAATATCTGCAATACGCAATGATCACTTACATTTCTTGATATAAATGTCATCTTCTTAGGAGTGAAAAATGTTTTTATTCTTTTCCTCTTTTAACCTTTACCTGTAACTTTTCTTGACATGCTTTCCAGCTCCTTTTGTATTGTGCAATAACCATGTATTTAGTTCTGGAATCTCAAAGCCAGATAGGGTCTTGAAAGCTATGTAGTTATGCAGGAAGATCTACATCTCAAATATCAAAAGGTAAAACTAGTTTTGAGCAAATAGACTTCAAGAAAGTAGAAGTCTAGTCCAGTGTTCTCTTACAATTCATCACGTCTTTAGCAATTTTCACTTTAAGAAAATTAATCCCTTACTTTATTTCCGTTCCAAAATGGAACTGTTAAATGTTGTGGATTCATAATAGTTAAAACTGCAAGGATCTTTCTTTTTTAATTATAAAGATCTTTTAAATCATAAATTCATTTTCTTCCATTTATACCCACAGGCCCAGAGTATATATGCTTACTTAGCTTCTTAGTAGTAGAGCACAGTTTCAAACTCAGATTTTCTCCCTCCCTGTTTAGTGTTCTTTTTCTCCTATCTCTGACATAAAAGCAAATTAGGTTTTCTTCTGGGGGCCAATGGCGTTTCAGTGCCTAGCACAAAATAGATACCAAAATAAATACATTTATCATTTCCTAAAAGAGAAAGATAGGTAAACTTGGAATTGCTCTGTTTTAAGTTGTTGTTCAGTAGCTGTCGTGTGCCAACTTATTTAAGACTTCATGGACTGTAGCCTGCCGGGCTCTTCTGTCCATGGGATTTCCCAGGCAAGAATACTGGAGTGGGTTGCCATTTCCTTCTCTAGGGGATCTTCCCAACCCAGGGATTGAACTTGCGTCTCCTGCATTGCAGGCAGATTCTTTACTGCTGAGCCACCAGGGAAGTCCATTTTAAGTGGTTTACACTTTGTTATATGTGAGCCTGTTGAGGAGGCCTGTTGAAATCAGGTGGGTGCTTTTCAGTGTGGGTCTACGTATTATTTCCCAAAACCACTCAGCAGAACATGGCTTTGGGTCCCCTGTGGCAATCATGAGAGAAACTGATTTAGGTAGATGAACTTTCTCTGCTATTCACCTAAATTCAACAAGGATAGTGTGAGTATAATTTTTTCCACAGATTTTTGCTATAGTCATTAGTGGTAAAGGAAACAGGTATTAAACATTTACTGTGAATCCTTACAAGAATTTCAGAGATGTATTATTTTTCCCTCAGTGAACTCTGATTTCAACCAAGTAATCTCATTTTAACTGTTTTTATGATTTCTATTTAGAAACTTTCATAATCTTTCAGTAACTACGGAAGATGCTCTCCCCCTCTACAGATGGAGAAATTGAGGCATTATGAAATCTGACTTGAAACTTGTATGTAGAATTCATTATATCAGACTGAATTTCTGTATTATGTTTAAGTGAAAGTGAATTTGCTCAGTCGTGTCTGACTCTTTGTGACCCCATGGACTGTAGCCTACTAGGCTCCTCAGTCCATGGAATTTTCCAGGCAAGAATACTGGAGTAGGTTGCCATTTCCTTCTCCAGTGATCTTCCCAACCCAGGGATCGAACCCGGGTCTCCCTCACGGCAGGCAGACACTTTACCATCTGAGCCACTATTATGTTTACTACTTATAAATTCAGGAGCTTTCCTTCAGTAAATCATACATTCATTTGTTAGGTTAAAAAAAACAAAAATTGTGTTTATTTTTCTATATGATTTCTAGATTAAATGTCCTTATAGTTGGAATAATATGTGTATTGCTAAGTTGATGTATCTTAATCATAAAATTTAGAGTAATTAAACTTTCATTAAATGACATATCTGCCCATATTTAGTAATTCCTGCAATTTATGTCCTCTGAAGAGAATGAAACTGTATATACATATTTTTGTCTTTAAAAATAAAATTCTATAACTCTATGAGAAGTCTGCTGCACCACCCCTTACCTACTTACACTATTTTTTTAAAAATATAAGTTACAAAAGGAGATGCTAAAATTGTTCCTTGCTAGAAATAGTTTGATTTTAAATTCTTGATTTTTTAAAAAATATATTTTACATAGTGAAAGATTTTCATTTTTAAGAAAATTTGATTGCTACAATAAGAAAGAAAAAAGTATAGACAAAGGAGATGGTTTCTAATATTGTCCACATAATTTTTATTGGTAATTTTGCTGATAATACACATTCTGTTCTATTTTGCAATAATGCTTTGGTTAGAAGGCAGCAGTTAAGACATTCTACATGTTCTCATAAATGAGTTCTGAAATTTTTTATTGTGGGCTATATTTATAAATGTCCCTATGAGACATTATTTAGTATAATTTGAAATGTTCGTAACCGAAGTCCAGGTTTCACTTTGGACCCTATGAATCGCTGATGGGCTATTGTATTGGTTTACTTTAGTATTTGTACCTTTTCTTTTATAATACCTTTTATTTTTTGTCCAGTAATTTGATTTACCAGCTGAGCCACAAGGCAAGCCCTGATATCTACTCAGAGTTTCAGAAATAATTTGCTGGTCATCTGGTTTGTTTACTTAAAATTTTTTTCTATTTTTTTAAAAACAATAATTGTACGCATAATTAGAAATTCATAGTATCGAGATGGCTTGATTCCTGCCATGTCAGTTTTTCTTGTGTTTGATGAGACACATAAAGCAGTTGTGGGAGAATGCTTGTCACTGGTATCCATGGTAACTCCAAAGATACTTTGAAACTCAGATGGATAGAGTAAGCCACAGTAATAGGTCTCATTATAAGGGCAAAATACATAAAAGGTTCAGGCATATGCTTTTAATTAGTTTCCAAAAATAGCTGTGGCTGGAAAGGATGCAGTGAAGTAATATTTTTCAGTGTTAGAAATAGTATGGGCAGCGTTTGAAATTTGATGATTGTTTTTTTTCTTACAAAAGTAAGGAGGTGTATGCTTTGAACGCTCATGGTGGTATAGTTTCTTAATCATAATTTGAACCTGTGAGTATACATTGATAAAAAGTAGGCTTAGTTTCGTATTGATACAAATGTGGAATTTGTTTATTATTTTTAATTCTTATCCCTCCAACATAGTTTATTCAAAACAGCACCCATCAGGTTTTTTCTTATAGATTCTAATATACCTAGCAAACATACTCTCTATCTACACAATGTGTGAGAATGAGTCCATAATTTTTATTTTAAAATGCATATAAGACAGTAGCTAAAATTCTTATTGTTCAGGTATATTAAATTTTCAATCTTTTTTCGAACATATTACATTTGAATGAATTAAAATAGGATTCTGGAAAAGTAGACTAGAATAAGTATTTTCTGTTGGAGAATTATGGTGGATAAAAGATTAATAACTCTTTTAAGACAAAATTCTTTAAAGATTTCCTTTTGAATTGCAATCTGTAAAGAATAATCTTGTATTGCATTGCAATTCAACACATTATTTCTTCCTGTTGCTATAGAAACTAATTCTGGTGCAGCTGTGATTGCTAATCAAAATTCTAACATTATACAACCTTTTTCCCCCTTAGTGCTTCATTTTATTTTTAGTTACAAAATAATAAATTTCAAATGGTGAGTTCATAACAATGGTCAAAACACTAGTGCAGATTAAAAAAAAAAAACATGAACCCTTTTCTGTGAAAATAAGGAGGCATTATTATTGTATAGTTTCAATATGAATAAAAGAAAACAAAGCCTTTTTGCTGAATTACAAAGGTCTGTAATTGCTATATTACATCAACATTGTGAAGCACTTAACTGCTTCATAATCCTGAATTGCTACTGTTTCAGCCATCTATTTTTGAAGTGTCTGGTTACTTGGTGTTATAAAAATGAAAAAAATAAAAATCCTCAGAATGCCTGAAGTCTTTTAACACAAAATGGTAATGAAATCTGCATTATTGTTTTATTCTCAAAGAATTGAGATCACATCCCCAGTTTATGTCATAAGTAAAAGCTAATTAGTTGTTCTCGTTCTTGTCTTTATTAGTATATAACCCCCACGCCCACCTCCAGCTACACTTTTAACATCATTCTGTGTAAATCTATGTATATTTTACAGGCCAGAACTGAATTACTCTTTTGTCTTTCTAAGAACATTGTTTGTTTTTTTTTTTCCCATTTCATAAAACAAATATAAAAATTTCTCACCAGATTATTCATGGCAAAAAATGTAATATATAAACTCAACAAGGCCTAAGCTGATTTTAAAATTAAATATTTGGTATGTGTTGTAGTATCAAGTAGAGTATAACATTTGCATATATAGTACTTACATTTTATTTTCTGGTTTACACATCAAAGCAGGCAAATAAACTAAAATTTATTATTTCAGATTAATGATTGAATTAAAACTCAGATGTGAAAAAAATCTATTATCTTCTTTTATATGAATAAAAAATACAATGGGAAATGTAGCAGATACTATTTTGTAATTCAGTTATATTAATTTTTTACTTTTCATTTACTTATAAGCTTATTTTATATGCTGATTGACATAAACATGTAAAATTTTAGGAGCCTGTAAAATGTTGGAGATGAGAAGTACCAGATATCTAGAATTTGCACTTGGAAATAAAGTCAGCTATACGTTAATAAATTTCTTGCATCTCTGATGTAATATGAATGCTGTATGTTACAAGCTATCTATATTCCTCAAAAGATAATGGAATTTATTCCTTAAGCATGAGAATTCTTTAATTTTTTAATGGAAATCTTTCTGATTTATATTTCATATGTAACTTAATTGTATCTTTAGTAGTAATTTAGAGTCATGATTAATATTGATTACTATGTAGATACTGTATGTATGTAGAAGTAAAAATATATGAAAATAACACAAAAAGTCAAAGGAGATGTATTCTATTGTAATATTTTATATTATATCTGAAATTATTTGAAGATACATTTCTGAAGTTACAGATAGATATTATAAATCCTAGAAGAACCTCTGGAAAATAGAACAGAACTGATGGCTAGTAAGCTAATAGTGGAGAGAAAATTGAATCATAAAAGTACTCAATCCAAAAGAAGTCAGAAAGAATAAAAATGAATAATTTTTTCAACAATTCAGCAATTTTTCAATAATTCAACAATAGCAAAGAATAATTAGGGCAAATAAACAGATTACAGGAGGGTAGATTTGACTCAAACATATAGATGAGATGTAGGTAAACTCGGAGAAGGCAGGGGCACCCCACTGCAGTACTCTTGCCTGGAGAATCCCATGGATGGAGGAGCCTGATGGGCTGCAGTCCGTGGGGTCGCACAGAGTCGGACATGACTGAAGTGACTTAGCAGCAGCATGGGTAGACTATACCCCATTAAGCACATCTGCATGCAGCCTGTTTCTGTATGGCCTGTGTGTTTGAAATGATTTTTACATTTTTCTTAATTATGAAAAATATATATGACAAAATTTACTTTTTAAATGTACATTAAGTAAATTCACATTGTTGTACAACCATCACCACCATCCATCCTTTTTCATCTTCCCAAACTGAAACTCTGTACCCATTAAACTATAATTCTCCGTTCTCCACTCCCCCAAGTTCCTGCCAGTCACCTTTCTGTCACCTTATCCTTTCTGTCTCCATGAGTTGACAACTCTAAGTAACTTACATAAATGGAAGCATACAATATTTGTCCTCTTTTGTCTGGTTTATTTTGCTTCACACAATGTCTTTAAGAGTCTTTCGTGTCATTCATGTCATAGCAAATAGCAGAGTTTAATCCTTTTTATGGCTGAATAATATCCTATTGTATTTATATAACAGATTTTTATAGTTTTAAAGTATTGTAAAACTCATGTGAAGTGAAGTCGTTCAGCCATGTCCGACTCTTTGCGACGCCATGGACTGGAGCTACCAGGCTCCTCTGTCCATGGGATTTTCCAGGCAATAGTCCTGGAGTGGATTGCCATTTCTTTCTCCAGGGGATCTTCCCAACTGAGGGATCAAACCCGGGTCTACCGCATTGTAGACAGACACTTTACCGTCTGAGCCACAGAGCTACGATAAATGCACACAAAGAATGTGAGGTAGACACTGTGTGTGGCCTACGAACTCTAAACTATTTATTCTGTGTGGTCTGTTAGAGAAAGCTTGTCAGTCCTCAATTTTGATAATTATACTAAATCTAAGTGATTTAAATATGCCAATTAAAAGGCAAAGATTGTCATATGAGATTTTTAAAGCAAAACTGTATGTATAAAAAGAATATCCAAATATATGTGTATATGAGAAACCTAATTTTTATATAAAATCATAGATAATTTATAAGTTAAGGGATAGAAAAAAAATGATATACCTACCATGCAAACATTAACTCAAAGAAAGCTGAGGAGGCTATATGTTAATATCAAAGAATATTTTAGAATAAGCATTCTTACCAGGGATAAAGAGAGACATTTCCACAATAGTTTGAGTCAGTTCATCAAGAAGATATAACAGTCCTGAATAGCAGTTTCAGTAAACTTGAAGCAAAGGAGAAATAGAAATGCACAATTATATTCAGAGCTTCAGTAGTTCTTTCTTAGTAATGAATAAGAAAAGTAGATTGAAAATCAGTTAGGATGTAGAAGACTTCAGCAACAGAAAGCAACCAACTTTTTATGGTTAACATTGATAGAACACTGTATTCAACAGTTGCAAAATATACTTGATGGAGCAATGTTTTTACTGTATTCAAGTTCCGTTCATGATAAAACCTTCCATGAAACTTCTAAAATCTCTTCTATCCACTGAGAAGAGTTTCCTTCTTTCTTACCTCTCAGGGGCTCTGAAAGATTATAGCTCTTCATAATCCCAGAACATTCCACTTCTGGTTTGGGGCATATCATTAGCCATAAATTTTTTTTTTTTTGTATTTTACTTTGGGTTGTGCTGGGTCTTCGTTGCTGTGTGTGGGCTTTCCCTAGCTGTAGCGAGTCTTCATTGTGCTGCGTGGGCTTCTCGTTGTGCACAGGCTTTAGGGCACACGGCCTTGAGGAGTTGCAGCACGTGGGCTGCGTAGTTGCGGCTCATGGGCGTAGAGCATGCAGTCTTCTGTACTTGTGGCGCACGGCCTCAGTGGGCATGGCCTGTGGGCTCTAGGGTGCAGGATTAGTAGTGTGGCACATGGGCTTAGTTGCCGCACGACACTGGAATCTTCCCAGACCAGGGATCAGGCCCACATCCCTTGCATTGGCAGGCAGATTCTTATCCACTGTACCACCAGGGAAGTCCTAGACATAATTTTGTAATCAGCCTACTTGTGAGGCTACACGTGCAGGCTTAGCAAGATAATCATAATACCTCCTTGGCTTTCAGAGCCTCCTCAGTCCTCATGCAAGATCTGCCAATTTCCCTTGATGGTGGGGTACAGCTTGACATTTGTAACTCAGTAGCTGGGTGATCGCATGCCAGCTGCTGCTACATACTGGACAAACCACTTTGACTTCACCTGCTGAAATGAGTGTAATCTTTTTATCAAAAGCTCTTGATGAAAGTGAAAGAGGAGAGTGAAAAAGTTGGCTTAAAGCTCAACATTCAGAAAACGAAGATCATGGCATCCGGTCCTGTCACTTCACGGGAAATAGACGGGGAAACAGTGGAAACAGTGTCAGACTTTATTTTTTTGGGCTCCAAAATCACTGCAGATGGTGACTGCAGCCATGAAATTAAAAGACACTTACTCCTTGGAAGAAAAGTTATGACCAACCTAGATAGCATATTCAAAAGCAGAGACATTACTTTGCCAACTAAGGTCCGACTAGTCAAGGCTATGGTTTTTCCAGTGGTCATGTATGGATGTGAAAGTTGGACTGTGAAGAAGGCTGAGCACTGAAGAATTGATGCTTTTGAACTGTGGTGTTGGAGAAGACTCTTGAGATTCCCTTGGACTGCAAGGAGATCCAACCAGTCCATTCTGAAGGAGATCAGCCCTGGGATTTCTTTGGAAGGAATGATGCTAAAGCTGAAACTCCAGTACTTTGGCCACCTCATGCGAAGAGTTGACTCACTGGAAAAGACTTTGATGCTGGGAGGGATTGGGGGCAGGAGGAGAAGGGGACGACCGAGGATGAGATGACTGGATGGCATCACTGACTCGATGGACGTGAATCTGAGTGAACTCCGGGAGTTGGTGATAGACAGGCAGGCCTGGCGTGCTGCAATTCATGGGGTCGCAAGGAGTTGGACACGACTGAGCGACTGAACTGAACTGAACTGGAGAGTCAAGAAATGAGAGGCAATGAAATTATTTTCTACTCAGAAAGTAGATGCACTGAATAAGACTGTACTGTTACAAAGTCAGTAGCTACATATGAAGTTCGCTTTAAATCAGAAATTATTTCAAGCTATCAGGGAAATAAAGCAAGAAAGATTAGGGTTTTAAGGCATGGTACAAAAATAATCTGATCTATGTCTTCTAATAAAATGTGTTTGGAGGTACCAAAAAAAAAAAAAAATCAAAAGGCCTGCAGTGCCAGTCTACCATCAGAACTTCTCAGTAATACTTTTAAGCATCATGACCTATTGCAATCGTTGGAGGACCGTCTGGTTTGCTGAATCTTAAAGGTCAAGTGTAGAGTTTATGCCACTGTACCTGGATCACCTGGAGAGATTTACCTTGCTCTGGGTAATAGCTCTTGCTCAAAGCTAATAGCTTTTTATTTTACCTTATAAAAGTATCAGAGCTGTACACTCAATTGTGGACTGTGGTTCTCTTCAAGTTTAAAGAGGCCCACCAAAGTTTTGTCTCCCTCGTGTCAAGCAGACAAGGGATAGCAAATTCTCTTTGACTTTGGGAGGAACATTCCAACCAAACCCTAGATCCTCAAGAACTTGGTTGACGAGGCAAGTCCCCTGTATTTCCTTAAGATTTGGTTCTCACTTCCATCACACATGTACACTTAGCAAGAAATCTCATCTGTCCAGTCTTCTACTCTTCTAAGTCCTAATAGCTTGCTGTCTTCTAGAACAGGTTCAAGGAGATGTTGTTTGGAATGTGAGGGCGGCCAGGGTCTCTGCAAAGCCGATCACAGCAGAGAACAAGAATACTTTACTATGTTTCCCTGATGTAGGGTGGTAGAAGCATTGCTGTTCTTACCAGATGAGATGTAAATAACCTGTTACTTGTGTTCACTCTGGATTGCTGTGAAGGGAAAGGCATTTGCTAAATTAAAGCTAGGTATCGAATACCGAGGCTGTGTTAATTTGCTGTGTAAGATGGCTCCATCCGGAGTGGCAGCACCACTTGATGTCGTCTTCGAATTCAGTTTCTGGTCTTCTGCCGTTATTTTTCAATTCTGTTAATTTCTGTAGAGGCCAGACTAGTGGAGGCCTTCCTCACACCTCACGCCTCTGACTAAGACTAATCTCTGCTCTTCCTTTGAGATGTCATGTTGCTAAAGAAAGAAGTCTGCACTAGTCTCCAGTTGTCCCCTCCTATATAGCACATAGACATTGCTTGGAAAGGCCAAGTGTAGATTCTGCCAATGGCTTTCAGAGTATGCATTCTGATAGTAAACCCCCAAAACAGCAGCAAGGTGTTTTCTGAAGTTTATTTTTAGATATTTGGTGCTCAGTTCAGTCACTCAGTCGTGTCCGACCCTGCGGCCCCATGGACTGCAGCACACCAGGCCTCCCCGTCCATCACCAACTCCCAGAGCTTACTCAAACTCATGACCATTGAGTCGGTGATCCATCCAACTATCTCATCCTCTGTTATCCCCTTCTTCTCCCACCTTTAATCTTTTGCAGCATCAGGGTCTTTTCCAGCGAGTCAGTTCTTCGCATCAGGTGGCCAAAGTACTGGAGTTTCAGCTTCAGCATGAGTCCTTCCAGTGAATATTCAGGACTGATTTCCTTTATGATGGACTGGTTGGATCTCCTTGCAGTCCAAGAGACTTACAGTATTGTAAAGTAAAATAAAGTAAAAATAAAAATTTAATAAAAGAAAAAAAAAAAGAGTCTTCTCCAACACCACAGTTCAAAAGCATCGGTTCTTCAGTGCTCAGCTTTCTTTATAGTCTTAACTATCATATCCATACATGACTATTGGAAAAACTATAGCTTTGACTAGACGGACCTTTGTTGTCAAAGTTATGTCTCTATTTTTTAATATGCTATCTAAGTTGGTCACAGCTTTTCTTCCAAGGAGTAAGCATCTTTTAATTTCATGGCTGCAGTCACCATCTGCAGTGATTTTGGAGCCCCCCAAAATAGAGTCTCTCACTGTTTCAATTGTTTCCCCATCTATTTGCCATGAAATGATGGGACCGGATGCCATGATCTTAGTTTTCTGAATGTTGAGCTATAAGCCAGCTTTTTCACTCTCCTCTTTCACTTTCATCAAGAAGCTCTTTATATCTTCTTCACTTTCTGCCATAAGGGTGGTGTCGTTTGCATATGAGATTATTGATATTTCTCCCAGCAATCTTGATTCCAGCTTGTGCTTCATCCAGTCCAGCATTTCTCATGATGTGCTCTGTATATAAGTTAAATAAGCAGGGTGACAATAAACAGACTTGACGTATGCCTTTCCAGATATGGAACCAGTAGGCTGTTACATGTCCAGTTCTAACTGTTGTTTGTTGACCTGCATATAGATTTCTCAGGAGGCAGGTCAGGTGGTCTGGCTGTATTCCCATCTCTAAGAATTTTCCACAGGTTTGTTGTGATCCACACAGTCAGAGGCTTTGACATGGTCAATAAAGCAGAAGTAGATGTTTTTCTGAAACTTTCTCGCTTTTTCAATGATCCAGTGGATGTTGGTGATTTGATCTCTGGTTCCTCTGCCTTTTCTAAATCCAGCTTGAACATTTGAATTTATCTACTGTTATTATATCACAGTCATCATTTGAGCATTACGGCAGTTTTATTTCTTTCTTTCCAATCCCTTTCTTTTTCTCAGCTTATTCCATTGGCTAGGACCTCTGGCACATTGTTCTCTTTCCTTTTTTAAAAAATTCATTTTTAATTGAATGATAACTACTTAACAGTATTATGTTGGTTTCTGCCATATATCCACATGAATCAGCCATAGGTATTCATATGTCCCCTCCGTCTTGAACCTCTCTCCCCCTCATCCCATCCCAGCCTTCTAGGTTCTCACAGAGCACCAGTTGAGCTCCCAGAGCCACACAGCAAGTTCCCACTGGCCGTCCATTTGACATATGGTCGTGTATATGTTTCCATGCTACTCTCTCGATTCGTCCCAGCCCCTCCTCCCCCACCATGTCCATAAGTCTGTTCTCTAGGTCTGTGTCTCCATTGTTGCCCTGCAGATAGGTTCATCAGTACCATCGCTTTAGACTCATATATATATGTTAATAAACAATATTTGTTTTTCTCCTTCTGACTTATTTCATTGTGTGTAATAGGCTCTCAGTCCATCTACCTCGTTAGAACTGACTCACTCAGATGCCGTCCTTTTTATGGCTGAGTAGCATCTGGTCCCATCACTTCCTGGGAAATAGATGGGGAAACGGTGGAAACAGTGTCAGACTTTATTTTTTGGGGGGCTCCAAAATCACTGCAGGATGGTGACTGCAGCCCTGAAATTAAAAGACGCTTACTCCTTGGAAGGAAACTTATGACCAACCCAGATAGCATATTGAAAAGCAGAGACACTACTTTGCCAACAAAGGTCTGTCTAGTCAAGGCTATGGTTTTTCCAGTGGTCACGTATGGATGTGAAAGTTGGACTGTGAAGAAAGCTGAGCGCTGAAGAATTGATGCTTTTGAACTGTGGTGTTGGAGAAGACTCTTGAGAGTCCCTTGGACTGCAAGGAGATCCAACCAGTCCATTCTAAAGGAGATCAGCCCTGGGTGTTCTTTTGGAAGGACTGATGCTAAAGCTGAAACTCCAGTACTTTGGCCACCTCATGCAGAGTTGACTCATTGGAAAAGACCCTGATGCTGGGAGGGATTGGGGGCAGGAGGAGAAGGGGACGACAGAGGATGAGATGGCTGGATGGCATCACCGACTTGATGGACATGAGTTTGGCTGAACTCCGGGAGTTGGTGATGGACAGAGAGGCCTGGCGTGCTGCGATTCATGGGATCACAGAGAGTCAGACACGACTGAGCGACTGAACTGAACTGAATATTCCATTATATATATGTACTACAGCTTCTTTGTCCATTCGTCTGTTTATAGACACCTAGGTTGCTTCCATTATATTTCTATTTCTATTGTAAGTAGTACTGCAGTGAACACTGGGGTATATTTGTCTTTTTCAATTATGATTTTCTCAGGGTTTATGCCCAGTAGTGGGATTGTTAGGTTATATAGTAGTTTTATTCCTAGCTTTTTAAAGAACCTCCGTTCTGTCCTCCATAGTGCTATATCAGTTTACATTCCCACCAACAATGCAAGATGGTTCCCTTTTCTCCACACCCTCTCGGGCATTTATTGTTTGTAGATTTATTTTTTTTTGCCACTTTATTTATTTTTAATTGAAGGATAATTGCTTTACAGAATTTTGTTGTGTTCTTTCAAACATCAACAAGATGATGCCCATTCTGACCGATGTGAGGGGATTATTTCATTGAAGTTTTGATTCGTATTTCTCTGATAATGAGCAATATTGAGCATCTTTTCATGTGTTTATTAGCCATCTGTATGCCTTTTTTGGTGAACTGTCTGCTTGATCTTCTGCCTACTTTTTTCAAAATTATTTATTTTAATTGGAGGATAATTATAATATTGTGATGATTTTTGATATGTGTTAGCCTGAATTGGCCTGCCTACTTTTTGACTGGGTTGTTTGTTTTTTTCTGATATTGAGCTACATGAGCTGCTTGCATATTTTGGAGGCTAATCCTTTGTCACTTGTTTCATTTGCTGTTATTTTCTCCCATTCTGAGAGTTGTCTTTTCACCTTTCTGGCTAGGCATCTTTTTCTCACTCTCGACCTCAGAGGTAAAGTTCTCAACATTTTACCAGTAAATTTGATGTTTACTAGAGGACTTTGGTTTCCCTGGTGACTCAGAGGTAAAGAATCTGCCTGCTGTGCAGGAGCCATGGGTTCGCTCCCTGGGTTGGGAAGATGCCTCGGGGAAGGGCATGCCAACTCATTCCAGTATTCTTGCCTGGAGAATCCCATGGGCAGAGGAGCCTGGCAGGCTACAGTGCATAGGGTCACAAAGAGTCGGACATGACTGAAGTGACTTCGCACATATGCACGCACAGAGGACTTCCAAAGATACTCTTTGTGAGTTAAAGAAAATTGCCTTCTATTCCTCTTTTGCACTGAAATCTTTTAGCATAATTGGATAATTAATTATATCAAATGATTTTTTAATCTATTATAATTATCACATTACTTTTAACCTTTATTCTTTCAATGCAATGACTTTGATAGATTCATTTTCTAATGTTAAATCCATCCTGCATTTGTAGCAAGACTTTATAGTCCTTGTTTCCACCTTAAACCATTTAAGGGTAAATGGGTTGCTTCTTCACCCTCAAATGTGTTAGTGTGTATTTTTTACAAGCAAGAATATTCTCTTGCATAGCCTTACTGTAACCATCAAAAATAAGGTACTAATATTGATATTTTGACATCTTATTGCCATTTAATTCTCAGAACCTTCTCAAGGTCAACAGTTGTCCAAATAATGTTATTATAGCAAAAGGATCAAATTCAAAATCTTGTCTTGCATTTAGTTACCTTTTCTTTCTAGTCTCCTTTAGTCTAGAATAGTGCTTCAGTCATTCCCCTTTTGACTATTACACTTTTTTTTTTTTTGGATATCTGAGTTTGTCTGATATTCCTCATGATAAGATTCAGGTTATGCACCTCTAGGTGAAAGTGGTGCCATATTCCTCTCATTGCATCTTAGCAGATGATGCACAATTTTGATTTATTCCATTGCTCGGAATGTTCCCTTTGTTCTCATCGTTAAGGAGGTGTCTACTAGGCTTCTTCACTAAATTACTCTTGATAATTAAGTCCTTCATCAGAATGCATCTCTAACTGTAAAAATGACCTATTTTCCTCAAAGTTCTTTCAGTTTATTTTTGTGTTTGTTTATATCTAGATGGACTCATGGTGTCCTCTTTTCCTCTGTGTCTTATGATCCATTATTGTGATTATTTATTTATTTTGAAGCTCAAATTGTTAGTGAGATTCGGTCAGTGTGACCCCCTTCAAGCTGGCTTCTTTGTCCTTTTGACATGACCTCATCACTCTTTGAGTGTGTCCTTACTCTCAACACAAGAAGCTTATCTAGGCTTGGCTTGTATTTTCCTTTCCTCGGCTCTGGAATTAGCCATTTCTTCATGGAGTCCTGATTCCTTTTAGTGAAGAACTGATTGAGAAGCCAGGATTGGAGCACTTAGGTATGCTTGTTGCTGTCAAAGGGTTTTTCTTAAGCTGTGGATAGAGCCAGGATACTCAGGAGTGTGTGTGTGTGTGTGTGTGTGTGTGTATACACATTGTATGCATATTTACACTGCATTTATGCCCACCTCTAAACACCTGAGCTCACACTGATATCTTTCCATGTTAATTCAGCAGCACAGGGTGTGTTCCAGTTCTTCCCCTGGTTCTCCCCCAGCTCTGGCCCCTTCCCTCATTGTGGACACACTCCTCACTCTGGGCTCTGTTGCCTGGGCTAGGCTTCCTTTCCACGGGGAAGCCACGTACCCTGCTGAGGCTCTGGCTCCCCATGCTGTGCTCACCCAGCACACCCAGCTTCACTCAGACTGGACTCGGTCGTGCTGCGTGGCGCTGCCCCGCGTGCAGATGCCCTCTCTGCCCTCCTTGGGCTCTGACACATGGCTCTGGCCCACACAGCTTCTGGTGCCACCAGCAGTGCGGACCGCTGCCTCCCTCTGCCCACTGAATAGCTCCGGGACTGACAGATTTCCAAAAAGGGGAGAGCAGAGGGAAAGCTCCCTGTCTTTTTAATGTGTCACGGATTTGAAATGATGTCCTCTTTTTTATTCTTGAGATTAATAATTTATGCCATCTCTTTTTCTTCTTGGCTAGTCTCTTCTAGCATCTTATCAATTTTATTAGTGTTCTCAATGGATTTTAGTTTGATTTGCTGCTGCTGCTAAGTCGCTTCAGTCGTGTCCGACTCTGTGCGACCCCATAGACGGCAGCCCACCAAGCTCCCCCGTCCCTGGGATTCTCCAGGCAAGAACACTGGAGTGGGTGGCCATTGCCTTCGCCTTTGGTTTGCTAATGCTCTTCTATTGTGTGCATTTTTTTGTATGCGTGTTTTCTATTTTTGATTTCTGCTCCTTGTTTCATTCTTCCTACTTCCTTTGAATTTCATTTGTTTGTTTTTAAAACATCTTGAAATGGGTACTCAGATTATGGTTTTCAGCCTTCCTCTCTCCCCTGCCCTCCCCAGTATATGCACTTAGGCCTGTAACTGTCCTTCTTAGCCACATTCTGCAAGTATTTATATGGATTATTTTTATTCTCATTATTTTCAATGTATTTTCTAATTTCTGTTGTGATTTCTCCTTTAATCCATGGGCAGTTTAGAAGTTTATCTTAATTTCTAGTTGTTTTATCTAGATTTCTATAAATTTTATTATATTTTTGTTTCTGATTTTTAATTTAATTCCACTGTGGTTTGAAAACATCCCCTTTACACTCCCAGTTTTGTGAAATATGTTGAGCCTTATCACCCAGTATATGGTAAATTTTAGCAGATTTCCACAGGCATCTGAAGAGTGGTATGAATTCTACAAATGTTGAATATTCACCTGTTTTTAGAGCTGCAGTTGCCAAACTTTGAAAACCAGTGTCTTAAAACACAGTGTTGAGACCTACAGGTCATATTCCAGATATGCGTGCATCCTGTTTTTTTTCTTAAAGTAGGAAGATAATTTGTCTTGTTTTCTAGGTGCTGTACGATATGCAAATGGAAAATTAAAATGCTTAAAATATATTCATGCATGAACCCTTTTATATCATTTCCATAAAACGGAGTATGAAATTGGGTTGTAAAGCGAGGAATGAAGTAAGAGTATGGCATTATCATTCTGGTATTTGATAGTCCGACAAAAAATTTCTTTCTAAGGTTGGATGTTTATAGTGTAATCTAACAACTCTGACATAAATTGTGCTATTTTATAAAACAATTGTCTTAAAATTTTTCCAACATCAATTCAATTTAAGCCAAGTTCTTACACTATGTAGACAGTGAAAAGCGGTTAACAGCTAGAGAAAAAAAGATACTATTGCAGAGAGTTAAAGAAGAAATCCTTATAACTGTATCTTTTCAATGAAATTTACATTCCAGATACGTTTGGCCTTCTTCTCTTTGAGAAGTAAAATGCAAGAGTAAAATGAAAATTAAAGAGAAAAGTGTGGTAATTATATTCAGAGCTTTGAGGATTTATACAATAATACATAATTATATAAACATATAATTTATAAATCCCAATGTTTGTATATGTATATCTATGTATTCCAAAATATTTTATATATTCCACTTCACAGCTTTAAAGTTGTTTCTCTCAAATCCAGAAACAATATTGAAATCAACCCATGGAGCCTACTTAGCATCTTTAAATATCAGTAAACTTCTTTGGGATAGCTTCTGCCTTAGTCTTTGGACCACAGTGACACGAACTCTAAATAAGATCCAGGTGATTGGAGGTCGGCCGTGTAAGTGCCGCAGTTGGTGGCAGCTAGACAAGGACTTGATGTGTGAGAGAGTAAGCCGAAGGAAGTGAGGTATAACACAGTTACCAGACAGAAACTGTATGTGCTGGTCGCGTCAAAAGGAAGTTCAGAAGAGGATTATTAAAAGTGGAAACGGACTCACATAAAGAGAAGATTTCTTTTTTTAAATAAAAATAAAGACTGAAATCAGTTGCTAGACTGATGGATAAGAAAGGCAAGGATCCTGTATCTTCCTCCTTCCTGGCATCTTCAGGCATCCACGTTTTTGTTTTGTTTAATGCGTGCGTGTTTTTGTACTCCCAGCGTGCATGCGTTTTTGGAAGGAAAGCACTGAGTCATTTTTTTTACTTTTCCTAGTTTTATTGAGACTTAATTAACATATAACTTTGTGTTATTCCAAGGTGCACAACATAATGGTTTCATAATATGTAAGTATTGCAAAGTGACCATCACGATAGGCTTCGTTAACATCAGTCATTTTACATAGTTGTACATTTATTCTCCTGATAAGAACTTTTATCTATTTTTATTCTGCTCTCAGCAAATTTTAAATATGCAATGCAGTATCATTAAGTATAGTCTACACTGTGCATTATATCCCCAGGACTTACTTATCTTGTAACTGGAAGTTTGTGCCTTTTACCGCCTTCATCCCTTTCTCCTACCCCCAACCCTGCCATTTTTTGCCGACCGCCAATCTGTTCTCCATATCCGTGAATTCATTATTTTTCAGATTCTGTGTATAAGTGGCATCATACAGTATTTCTCTTTCTCTTTTTTTATTTACTTCGCGTAACATTATTGGCCTCAAGGTCCATCCCTCTTGTCACAAATGGCAACTTTTCTTTTATGGCTGAATGTAGTCCATTGTCTGTATAAAGCACATTATCTTTATCCATTCATTCATTGATGGACACTTCAGCTGTTTCCATGTCTTGGCTGTTACAAATAGTACTTTAGTGAATATGGAAATGCAGGTATCTTTTCAGTATGGTGATTTCATGTCCTTCAGAGAAGTACAGAGAAGTAGAATTGCTGGATCATATACGAGTTCAGTTTTTAATTTTTTGAAGAATCTCCGTATTATTCTCCATAGCGGTTTCAGCAGTTCGCACTCCCATCAATGGTGTGCAGGGATTCCCTCTTCTCCACATCCTGCCCAGTGCTAGTTATCTCTTGGCTTTCTGATAATCGCCATTCTGACAGGTGTGAGTTGGTATTTCGTGGTGGATAACTTGCATTTCTCTGATGATTAGTGATTTGAAAACGTTTTCATGTTTCCGTTGGTCTTTGCATATCTTCTTTGGAAAACAGTTTCTTTCCAAAGGTGTTTTTTAGTTTCTCAACCCATTTTTCAGTCAGATTGTTTGTTATTTCACTGAGTTGTGTGAGTTCTTCATGTATTTTGGAGATTAACACCTCACCAGATACATGATTTGTAAATATTTTCCACCCTTCTGTAGGTTGACTTTTAATTTTGTTGATTGTTTGCAGTGAAGAAGCTATTGAGTTTTATGTAATCCTACTTGTTTATTTTTGCTTTTATTGCCCTTACTTTTGGTGTCAGATCTAAAACATTATTAAGACCAATTCATGGTTTCAGTTCTTATATTCAAGTATTTCATCCATTCCAAGTTGATTTATGTATATGATGCAAGACAGTAGTTCAGTATCATTCTTTTGCATATGGCTGTCCAGTTTTCCCATCACCATTTATTAAAGAGACTATCCTCTCCTTGTATTTTCTTGGCTCCTTTGTCATAAATTAATTGACCATACATATGTAGGTTTACTCCTGGGCTCTCTGTTCTGTTGGACAATGTGTCTGCTTTTGTGCCAGTAACATACTGCTTTGATTAATGTAGATTTGTAATATACTTTCAAATCAGGAAGTTTGATGCTTCCCACTTTTTCCTTCTTTTTCAAGATCTCTTTGGCTATTTGAAATCTTCTGTATTTCCATACAAATTTTAAGGCTGTTTTTTCTATTTCTGTGAAAAAAAATGCCATTGGAATATTGATAGCTATTGCATTGAATCTGTAGGTTGCTTTGGATAGTATGAATATTTTCACAGTATTCTTCCAATCCACACACACAGAGTATCTTTCCATTATTTGTGTTTCATCAGTGTCTTATAGTTTTTAGTGTGAAGGTGTTTCACCTCCTTGGTTAAATTTATCCCTTGGTGCATGCTGGTGCATGCTCAGTTTCTCAGCTGCACCTGACTCTTTGCAACCTCGTGGATGGTAGCCCACTAGGCTCCTCTGTCCATGGGAATTCCTAGGCAAGAATACTGGAGTGGGTTGCCATTTCCTTCTCCTGGGTATCTTCCCAACCTAGGGGTTAAATGTATGTCTCACATGTCGCCTGCATTGGCAGGTGGATCCTTTACATGCAGTTGTAATTGGGATTTTCCCCTTAACTTCTTCTGATGGTAATTCGTGTGAGTTGATAAAAACACAACTGATTTTTACATTGATTTTATATCCAGCAGCTTTACTGATTATGTTTATTAGTTCTAAAAGGTTTTCTTTTGTGGACACTGCAGTTTTCTATATAGACTATGTCATTGCCAATACAGATAGTTTTTCTTTTTCCTTTCCAATCTGGATGTCTTTCTTTTCTTGCCTAATTTCTATGGCTAGGACTTCAAGTACCATGAGAGTCAGAATCCTTGTTCCCAGTCCTTTTTTTTTTTTTAATTCGTTGAGTGGCATCTACTTTTTACCATATAGATATGAGCAGTGAGATGTATCCTATCCCTATCCTTCAATTTGATGGCTTCTGGTTAAGGCAATTATGGTAATCACATCCCCCCACCACAGGTGGGTTTAGAAATAGACATGTGACCTAGTTCTGTCCAGTGAGACCTGTGGGATAATATGCTATTAATAAGAGACTTCTGGGAAAGATCATCTCTCTTTTTTAAAAAATTAAGATAAAGGAAAAGATGGTATGCTGATTCTTAGAACTACTATGTTGGGAATTTTTTAATTTACTTCATGTTATAGTAAATATTTAGGTATTACAATTTAATTTATAATTCAGTGACTGGTTAAATAGACATTTTCAAAGAGAGAGAAGATGTCAGTTTAAAAACTATCAGAGACTATTTAGAAACAAAAGAAAATTCAGATATCAAGTTTGGGGGTTTTTTGTTTTGGAGACGGGGATCGGTGGGGGTTGGCCATGCCATGCAGCCCGTGGGATCTTAGTTCCTTGACCAGGGATTGATCCCATGTCCCCTGCAGTGGAAGCTTGAAGTCTTAACCACTGGACTGCCAAGGAAGTCGTCATTTTTGTGGGTTTTTTTGTTTGTTTAACAAATAGAGATTTATTTGTCTCAGACATCAAGAAATTCTGGAGGTAGCTACTTGGTGATTCTTCAGATACCCCTTCATCATCCTTAGTTTTCATTCTCATGCTTGTTACTTCATGGTTATGAGTGCCACACCGCTAAAGCAGGAGAAAGGGGAAAGGCCACTGGGCAAAAGGGACATGCAAGTTAAGTCTGCTGCTTTGTCAGGAAAACAGTAGCTTTCCTGGAAGCCCCATGCTGAAATCTGATTTATTGTGTTATTGGCTACTACTTCCAATCTATCTCCTCAAATTTAGTTTCAACTTAAGTCATTAATTTTTATACGTTGTGTTTATTTCCTAACTCTGGTATGTTAGACTCACTAGGTGACTCATTTAGTTTCCTTTTCCAAAATTAGGACTTCTGATCAAATAAGTAAATCTGTGCTAAGTTCATGCAGATCAGTGTTTTTCATTTGAGCCAGACATCATGGTAATTTTTAAATGAGTTTTATAGTTCTTATGTAGAGTTTTTCTGTCTTAGCAAGAAGCTTTTCTATCTTAGCAAGAATAGAAGACCTGTTGAACATTTCTCTGTTAGAAGAATTACAAACGACCCATTTTCCAGAGCTCCTTTCGAGAAAGGAGAGTGACAGTCCATCAAAGGAAAAACTGAGCCATGTTTAAGTTTTATATCTGATATTATGTCCAGGAATTATTTGCATGGATTTAGCTATCCCTGAGTTATATGGTGAACTCTATTTCCTAACATACCTGCCTGTCCCCACCTCTGTCCTGTTCACAGACCTGCTTATTCTGTTATTTAGGTAAATCATTGACGTAAAAGTTAAAAATTTAAGAGAGAAAGAAAACGTGGAGCTGGAGATGCCTCCTATAGACAAGGTAGAGTGGACTTTAGGAGCCCTGATGCAGGACGTGGTGGGGCAGGGAGTGACCTCTTTATAAGGGAGCCCTGATGCAGGATGTGGTGGGGCAGGGAGTGACCTCTTTATAAGGGAGCCCTGATGCAGGACGTGGTGGGGCAGGGAGTGACCTCTTTATAAGGGAGCCCTGATGCAGGACGTGGTGGGGCAGGGAGTGACCTCTTTATAAGGGAGCCCTGATGCAGGACGTGGTGGGGCAGGGAGTGACCTCTTTATAAGGGAGCCCTGATGCAGGACGTGGTGGGGCAGGGAGTGACCTCTTTATAAGGGAGCCCTGATGCAGGACGTGGTGGGGCAGGGAGTGACCTCTTTATAAGGGAGCCCTGATGCAGGACGTGGTGGGGCAGGGAGTGACCTCTTTATAAGGGAGCCCTGATGCAGGACGTGGTGGGGCAGGGAGTGACCTCTTTATAAGGGAGCCCTGATGCAGGACGTGGTGGGGCAGGGAGTGACCTCTTTATAAGGGAGCCCTGATGCAGGACGTGGTGGGGCAGGGAGTGACCTCTTTATAAGGGAGCCCTGATGCAGGACGTGGTGGGGCAGGGAGTGACCTCTTTATAAGGGAGCCCTGATGCAGGACGTGGTGGGGCAGGGAGTGACCTCTTTATAAGGGAGACAGGGTGGATTGCGGACTTCAGACTCCGCTGGTGGGTGGCGGGCTACAGTCCATGGGGTTGCAAAGAGTCAGACACAGCTGAGTGCCTAAGCACAGCGCAGGAGGAATTAGGCCTTGATTCACAGTGCACTTCATTTCAGGATTCTGGAGCTCGGATAGACAGGAAAACCTAGTTTCCAGTGCTGCTGAGGTGAATGCTAGTTCAAGTTCGTCTCAGTAATTGAAGAAAATAAATGAGGTTTATATTTGTTTTACCTACCTATTGTGACGAGAGAGGTCACGGATCATGAGGGAATAGTTGAAGTTTGTATGCTTTAGGATTGTTTTGAAAGACAGACCTATATGAATCATCGATTTCACTAGTATTTATTGCTGTCCCATTTTTATAAGAAGAAACAGGGTGTCTTGGTACATAACTTATTTTTCCTGATCTTACCATGCAGGAGAGGATTGAGAAACCAGATTATTTGATTTCTGCATCTGAACCAGGGAAGAAGAAAACTCATTAGTAAATCTAGTAATTACCTTGCCACAAAATTTTAATCCAATTTTTTTAAGTTATTTACAATTATTGTGGACTATACTGCATGTTGAGGCTAATTGGAAACAGTGACCAGATTCTTAATCATTATCAGGAAACTGCATTCAGAGAATGAGAAGAACACCCCCACTGGATGAATTGCAGCCACCACCATATCAGGATGACAGTGGTTCTCCCCACCTCTCATGTACACCCTCAGAAATTGGGGACAGTAAATGTGAATTTTCCCACTGCAGCAACAGTCCAAGATGCTCATATAACAAGTGTCCGAGTGAAGGAAGCACAGGTCATGAAATAGAAAGTTTTCATAATAAAGGATTTGAAGAAGATGTTCCGAGTGACAGCACCGCAGTCCTGAGCCCCGAAGTAAGTAAAAGCACTTAGAGTGTTGAAATTAATGTTATTTGGAAGATAATCCTGTGCTTCTCCTCCTGGTCAGAAGGTTTTATCACTATCGTGTCCTTGTGGCTTACTGTTTCTATTTTTATCCAGCAGACCTTTCAGGGCTGTCCCACCCATCCTTCAACTCCCCCTCAAAAAAAGGATGGGTTGATAAAACTGAGAGCAATATACAAGATGCTGAAAAGTATCTTCCCCGACATTTCAACTCCTGTTGGGGTTTAAAAAAATTTATTTTTGTTTAGCATTTTACATAAAATATTCTGGAATTACCCATTTCTTTTATGTTAAGGTTCCTATTTATGTTTGTGTTTATTTCTTAAACTACTGAATTTAGATATTTTTACTATTGGGAGGTTGCCCTTTAATGTTTTACAAACCTTACAGGATATTGTTTGCATTTTCACTCTCTGGGATATGGAAGGGATAAGTGATGCTCAGCTTTACTATGAAGTTTGAATCCATGGCATCATGCATTCAGAGTGATTGGTGGGTTGTGCTTTAAGATTTCCTTTTTGTGGAGCAGAAAATGTGAAAACAGCAATAAAAATAGGTGTGTTATACTTTTGAAGTCTTTCCATGTTCTAAAAAGGATTTGTTTTGATCTTCCTATGATGATGGAAACTGTAAAGGTAATCTAGAGGTTTTCATAAGGCAGTATTTACTTTCTTCTAGATTGCAAGTTTTTATAGGCTTTGTCCCATACTACATTTCATGATACTGCAGGATGTCAGTGTTCTTACTAGGTGAATTTTTATCTATTGCCAAAATAAGATAATGAAAGTAGAGCTCTGAATCCAATTTCCTTACATTTTTTCTCACATAAAAATTTCTAAGGACACTTTTTATCTGTTACTACTTTTCTACTATTTCTACTGTTATTATATAGTATCTAAAATTCTACATTGGTATTATAAGTTTAATATAGCAGTAGTTCATGATTTTCCACAAAGAATATTTCTCCATGTTCTATAGCTGAGCAAATTTGATATAACTATTTTATAGACTTGGAAACTATATAGCTAGCCAAGAAGGTAACAATGAAACCTGGATTGTGGAACTAACTAACAACAGTAACAGCTATCACCAATTGTCCTAGGAATTTTGCTGTAATTTTTACACAGTCAGCTCATTTAATTCTAACAACATCACCTTCAGGAAGTTGTTATTTCCATTTTAGAAAAGAAAACACTAAAACTCAGAGAATTAAGCAATTTGCCCAAGTATAAACAGATCTTAAATGTAATTCAAACCCAGGTCTACCTGACTGTAAAAACAGTGCTCTAAAAAGCTTTGCTACAGTGCCCCCTTCACCTGAATCATAGAGTGGGGAATTGCTTTGAAGCACTGGTTCCCTCCAAGTCCCAGAGGACTCAAAACAGACTGAATTTAGATGCTCAGATTACCCTGGTGTGTGTATGTGTGAGTGCATATGCAGGTGTGCGTGTGTGTGTTAAGCTATTTCAGATATAAAGCAAGAAGCAAGAGGAGCAAGATAAGGTAGGAGAACACACTTAGGATAGCATACCAGTAAGGACAGGTGGCAGGACCACACTGTGTGAATCCCAGTTTACATGATGTCCTCATGTCCAGTCTTACGATTTCTGCTCTATTAGCATTCCCTAATTATGGCCTGGTAACAGGGTCAGAAGTTGAGATTTGAACAAGGGTTCCAAGGGCCATACTGGTTGTATGGGAGACATGCAGGGGAAGGTCCTCCTGGCCACCATAGAGGCTTGCAGCTAGTCTACTAGACACGGATTTTATCTGCATTTCTTAAATAGAACACATGGGTGGCAGAGCTGTCAGCCCAGAGGTGACTTGATCATAGCTTAGGCTTTCTGTCCCTTTCCATAGCTAATAGTCATGTGTGCTGTCCTGTTTTCTGTTTATTCTGTCTTGAGCATATCTTACAAGTGATTAACTTAGTTATTATCTATATTTATCACATCTTCTGAATTCTGCTTGTGTCTCTCAAGTTACTTCCTTACCTGTTACCTATAGTTAACAGAGCCTGTGAGTTTCGCCCGTATTTCAGAAGCTTGCTCTCTTGTGTTATTACTTCTTATAAGGAGTCTCCCCTATCCTTGCTTGTATTTGTGTCTTCTACAGCAAAACTGGATATATTCAAGCTACAGCAAATGCATGTCACCTGAATACTTCAGTGCTGTTGGCCTGTGTTGCTGATAGCCTATGTTGTTCTTGTGTCTTTTGCAGTTTATTTTGCTTACCACCATTCCTTTAATAGATATTATTTATCAACTAGAAAATTCTTACCTTCCTGTTGATTTAGTCCAGGCTCCAGCTCTCTTAGAGCCTATCTCTCTCCATACACAGTTGAACTGGGAGAGGACCAAGGAGGAATCACAAGGTTCCCAGGCAAGGAGTTCATTAACTGTGTTGATAACCTGTTGCTAGCTAAAGATTATTCACAACTTTGGCTCAGAACCTTGAAAAGAAGAGTTGTTTTCTAATTACCTATTTGTAGAATACAAATAGTAGCTTTTATCTCTAAAGGTCCCTTTAAACCCCCAGTTTCATGACAGCTCTCAGAATATCCAGGGGGAAAAAAAACCAGGAAGGCACCAAGAGAAACAAAATTCAGAAATAGCCTCCTGGGACCTTATAAAAATATTTATTACCTTGACAATCTTAGCTGTCATGACACTATTTTAGAAAATATTTAATCGAAAAATAAATTAATGTAATTAATCATCTATAATTATGAAGTGGCATGTATTAAAACATCTTGCTCTAAACTATAAGTGTAACAGAGTAAGAATATTTTTATACCAGTCTAATCATATTGCATAAAAAAATGAGTTCCCCCGTGAGAGTTTGTTCCTGCTCCTAAAGAATTCTTCACTTGTCATCTTTTCTTACGTGATAGCAGTTGGATCCTCATAGGTAGACATGTAGATTTATAAGGTCAAAGACTTGTGTTGTTTTGATTCTCTGCTGCATCCTGCCACGTAACATACAGCCAGGCACATAGTAGGCGCAATAGTTAGGTACACGTTAAGGTCCTATTGGGCTTCCCAGTTGGCTCAGTAGGAAAGAATCCACCTGCCAATGCAGGAGGTGCAGGTTCAATCCCTGGGTCGGGAAGATCCCCTGGAGAAGGAAATGGCAACCCACTCCAGTGTTCTTCCCTGGGAAATCCCACAGACAGAGGAACCGGGCAGGCTACAGTCCATGGAGTTGCAAAACGTCAGACTCAGCCGAGTGACTAAACAACAAAGGTCCTAAAACAAGGAGACAAACATCACGTCAAACACAAAGCCGCGGAGGATTGCCTTTCGTTTGACAGACCGCTCGACAGCGTCACCCGCCAGCCCAGGCCATGCTTTTTAGTCTCTGTCATCCCCTAGGGTGTGGACCTGACCTACATGGTCCAAGCTGACCCCCACATCCTCTGTGTGTTATCTGCTGTGGGAAGAGTGACAGAGAAAGAGAGTGCAGAGCACGTAGTTTCTTTTGCAGACCTGATCTGCATGGTTTATTCAGAACTCTCTCTCTTTCCCATGGGCTGGAGCAGAGTTACATAGCCATCAGTTCAGTTCAGTCACTCAGTCGTGTCCGACTGTTTGCGACCCCATGAATCGCAGCATGCCAGGCCTCCCTGTTCATCACCATCTCCCGGAGTTCACTCAGACTCATGTCCATCGAGTCCGTGATGCCATCCAGCCATCTCATCCTCGGTCATCCCCTTCTCCTCCTGCCCCCAATCAGCTATCAATTCAGTTCAGTCGCTCAGGCATGTCTGACTCTTTGCGACCCCATGAACCGCAGCATGCCAGGCCTCCCTGTCCATCACCAACTCCCAGAGTCCACCCAAACCCATATCCATTGAGTCGGTGATGCCATCCTACCATCTCATCCTCTGTCTTCCCCTTCTCCTCCTGCCCTCAATCTTTCCCAGCATCAGGGTCTTTTCCAGTGAGTCAGCCCTTCACATCAGGTGGCCAAAGTATTAGAGTTTCAGCTTCAACATCAGTCCTTCCAACGAACACCCAGGACTGATCTCCTTTAGAATGGACTGTTTGGATTTCCTTGCAGTCCATGGGACTCTCAAGGGTCTTCTCCAGCACCACAGTTCAAAAGCATCAATTCTTTGGCGCTCAGCTTTCTTTATAGTCCAACTCTCATATCCATACATGACCACTAAAAAAACCGTAGCCTTGACTAGACGGACCTTTGATTTGTTAAAATACTTGAAGGGGTGAAGTGGTATAGCTGAAAAGTCTGAGAGCTGGATTTGGTACTATTCAGTAACTAGCTGAAACTGTTACATCCCAGATAGTTAGATTAGCAGGAATTTGAGACAATTAAAGTGGATACAGTTTCTTTTACTCTTATAATTAAAATATACAGTTTAGCACTTTTTGAACTTTTGAAGTATGTATCCTACCATTTTCAACAGTGATTAGTATTAAAAATAATATATACTTTGAAATTCTAGTTAAAAATAGAAATAGTGTGTGTGTTATGGAAAATAAATATTTGACTTTAAGTATTTTGAGGCTTTTGTATTTATACTTTCATATTTCACCTTTCCATTGACTTTTAAGCCTAAATATATTAACATTCTGATACAGGTGGGGGCATCTGGGGACACATCTGGAATTGGAACCAGATGTTTCAATAGCATTATACTTATATCCATGTTCTCTTTCTCTCAAACCTGATACCGAGCTGTCAATTGTATTGTTTATAACATTAAAAATTTAGCTTTTTTTTTTTTTTTCACAAAAAGAACAGAGATATACCTTGAAATATATATTTTCAATTTCTCACGTTAAAAACATACAGCCAACTTTCTCAAAATTGTAATGGTGACTATTCCATGTCTTTATTTACTAAGTTTTTGAGTTTAACTTACGTTATTCTGCCTCCAAAGAGTAACTTTTGATTGTAGTTGGCTGCTGATTATTATTACTTTCTTCATGACAGCAAATCAAAGCAGTTTTTATATCATCTTTCTAAAGACATACCAGGTACTTATTTACATGCTGAATTAAATAATGGAGTTAAAAACTGAAAACATTTAAATCTGCTTTTCCTAGGATGTGTCAGCTCGAGGATCGTCTTCACAGCTTCCTAAACCTTTTGATCCTGAGCCAGAAGCTAAATATGGTACCCTGGATGTGACTTTTGACTATGACTCACAAGAACAGAAGCTTCTGGTAACAGTGACAGCTGTCACAGATATCCCAACATATAACAGGACAGGTGGCAACTCATGGCAAGTACACCTTGTGCTCCTGCCTATAAAGAAACAGAGAGCAAAAACCAGCATCCAGAGAGGACCATGCCCTGTCTTCACAGAAACATTCAAATTTAATCATGTTGAATCTGAGATGATTGGAAATTATGCAGTTCGGTTTAGACTGTATGGTATACACCGCATGAAAAAAGAAAAGATTGTGGGGGAAAAGATTTTTTATTTAACAAAATTGAATCTTCAAGGGAAAATGTCATTACCTGTGATATTGGAACCTTCTTACAATCATTCTGTGAGTATCTGCTCAAATAGCCCAAATACAGTTTATGTCATGGTATATAATATACACAATTTTTAAAATCTATGATCAACCCAACAACTTTCTCAGCCTATTTTTTTCCCATGGTAATCATACCTACAAAATTTCTAAGTCCTAGATAGGTAGGTATAACCTTTTCTCATCTATAAAAGTTGCCCTTGAAGATTATATATGATTTATGTGTTTTATGTTCACAGAGCCTGGCCTGATGTCTCACATACTTATTAAACATGTATTAGATGATTGCCTGTGATATCATCTGAACTCTTTAGAGAATTTATCGTTTTCTCTCCATGTTAAATCTAGGTTGATATGTTAACGACTATCTAGCCCCATGTCTTGTTGGATACACTGTAGAAATTACTTGTTCTTACAGAGTATATGCTCCTGCCTCAGTCATAACTGATGGTCTTTCCAGAACGGCTGTGAAATTATCTTAAAGGGCTCAAAAAACCTTGCCCTTGTTATACTTTCTACTTTTTTTTTTTTAAACAAAGATTTTACGGTGTTTCTGGGAGAATATTTGTGTTTAGTACTATAAGCTCTTCTCTTTTTTCCTCCAGGTTCTGATCACATACCCTGTCTGTCTGTCTGTCTGTCTCTCTTCGTATTTTAAACTAAATTGCCACAAGGCATTGCAGGTCACAGGAGAGCTTATTTAAACCAGGAAGATATACTATGCCACATAGCTATTTAGATTATGAGAAAATCCATGATATGCTATAAATAGAAATTTTGAATTATATTTAGTCCTCTTACAATTGAATAAGAAGTATTTTTACCCATAAATACACAGGTTTGGAATAAATCTGTGTATTAAAATGAAAGTATACTATTTTAGAATTGTTTCTAAGCTTTTAAATGTCAAGCGTTAAGTCCAAGATTAGTTTAATTGAACTTCTACCAGGCAGCCTTTGATCTCATAGGACCTTCATCCCCAGTAGAACCATACCTTTTCAACTAGCTGATTTCAGCGTCTTTAAAAACCAAAAGGTGATAATTTAGTGTATCTCTCTGGGTTTTTAAGATAATATTTATCCTTTATTGGATAAAATGATAGCTTGTTTTCACTTTAAATTTTAGAATTACTGTAGATGCCAGCAGTTTATCAGAAGGGAGCAGGAAAAAAAATGCAAGCACTATTTCAGAGGGGAAAGATAACTTTTTAATAAAACTAAATATTCTGTAATTCTTACTGTGATTTTTTTAAACTTTCTCATTATTTGGTCTGAGCGGTTACTAGTTAATCTGTGGAAAATGCATTCTTATATATAGAAATACCTGATTTATATTAGAAGAGAATGCCTGTACCATCAAGAGGTATGTATTTTGTGTTCCTTCATTTGCTTTGACTTTTCTGTTCCCAATTCTGTATTAATTATATACTTTTCACAAAGAAAATGAAGCCATACAAAATAATATGGTTTTAACATGTTTTTTTTTTTCCTTCTGGCCAAACTAAATGATTTCTGTACACACCTCCATTACATGTATTGGCCTAAATTTAATTCTGTATTTCTATATTTCTGACAACCAGTACAATTAATTTCTGTGGAGTGTTCACAAAAAGAAAAAAGTGCTAAGTAGATAGCATCTAAGATGTAACGTTTAAATCTGAACAAAACTTATCTTCTGCTCTTAGAGAATTTTTCCTCTGCGTTGCCATGCTTCTCAAAGTCTCTGCTACTTCTAAAAGTCTGCCTCTGTTGAACTGTTACTCTCTCTGTCTTCTTTTTTCTCCACCTGCTCAAAATCTCATTGCTTGTTTTTGGCTTCTGTGCCAAACAGCTAGCGTTTGACAATTGAGAGGTTCAGAGTTCAAATTCTATCAGTTTTCTTGTCATAAAAATAAAAGACTAAAAGAATGTATATATTCTGGCTGTTCTCTAGTGTTAATGTTCTCTTTGCTGAAGTTTTGATATTAACTGTATAAAGAAATCATGTGATTGTAGATCACCTCGGTGATTTTTAGCTCTGCTTTTGTAAGATGTAATAATATACGAGTGAGAGGTACTTTCATAATTAAACATTTATTCTTAGAGCTTTTGAATAATTTCTTCTTGTTGAAAGAATATTATTAGCCTTTTGGCAAGGGAAATTTCTAATCTAGTCAAAAAATTTACAAACTTTGGTTAAAGCATATTTGAAGCTTAATGATGGTTCATTTCCATGCGTAATAATAGAAAATTAGAATTCTGCATAAATAAGTTAGTTTTATAGCTAATTTTTCAGAAACTGATCCAAACAATACATTGAGAGAAAAATGACCAGTATCACCAAACTAACTTTCTGAGAAGTAAGCCCTGAGTTTCCTTGAGGGTAAGATTTAAGTTTAACATTAAGATAAGCATATAATTTGATCAGTGAACAGTAGAAAATATACAAAGGGTTAAAAAGCACGTGTTCTGCCTAATTAGTAGTTGCACCTACTAATTGGTGCATTTGGATAAATTAATAATTTTTGGCATCAGGTTTCTTGTTAGTAAAATGAGGGAATTAAAAGAAATGATCTCTAAGGTTCTACCCATCACTTTGTTCTCTGATTCTACTAATATATATTGAGGGGGAAGTTAATGGTTTTTAGGTGAGTTTTGTATGCTTAGTATGTGATGTTTAATTGTGGACATTTATTATGTTTTCTCACTTCTTCGTAATTTTTCAGCAACCTTCTTATGTCTGAGGAAGTCCCAGTTAATACTCCCACCTCCCTCAGTTAAGCTGTTTATTTCACGTTCCCAGTCTCACTGGTAGCTAGGGCAGGTACCTAGACACTCCACTCATACTCACCTCCAAGAAACCTCGGCACAGACTGAACAGAGAAGGAGATGCTGCACTCAATTTATGTTCTCATGAGGCTGATGGTGGAGGAATCTGATATCGAGTCAGTAGTAATTCTGAAATAGTTTTGTTCTTGCAGAAATTGTATTGGTGCTGAACAATGTTAAGTAATAATTGCAGAAAAGAAGAGACCTTGGCATTCAAGTGCGCAGTACGAGCAGTAGCAAATTTCCTCCCCAGCTCAGTTCTGCAGTATGATTTTAGATTTTGCTCTTCAGAAGCTTAGCCATAAACCTGGTTCTCTTGTCACCCCAGTCCCTTTAATAAATCGCTGTATCACTTAGAGTTAGCTTCCAATGATTTCAAATAAGAACCCTGACTGGAAACTTTGAAGTAGCCATATGGTATAGTGTTTACTTGCTATAGTCATTTCTTAAGCTATACTCAATAGAGTGTTGTTAGTTACCCTTCCTACCATGATGTGAAAATGTTAGTTGCTCAGTCGTGTCTGATTCTTTGCAGCCCCACTGACTGTAGCCTGCCAAGCTCCTCTGTCCATGGAATTGTCCAGGCAAAAATACTGGAGTGGGTTGCCATTCCCTTTTCCAGGGTATTTACCCAACCCAGGGATTGAACCCAGGTCTCCTGCATTGCAGGCAGATTCTTTACCATTTGAGCCACCAGGGAAGCCCACCATGGTTTATCCCTCTCATAATTTGAACTTTTCTCTTACTCTTAACTTGTTTAGATGACATTCTTTCCTTGTGGCTCAGTTGGTAAAGAATCCACCTGCAATGCGGGAGATCTGGGTTCGATTACTGAGTTGGGAAGATCCCCTGGAGAAGGGAAAGGCTACCCACTCTAGTATTCTGGCCTGGAGAATTCCCAGTCCATGGGGTTTCAAAGAGTCAGACACAACTGAGCAACTTTCAGTTTCATTTTCCTGTGTATTAATATAACCCCAGTTACTTTCTTCACATGCATTTTTGGTACCATATAGTAATCTTCCTATTACAGTTGTCTGAAATAGCCTCTTCCCTTTTCCCCTCTCAAGTTTTACTTCCTATTGAACTTATTAAATTTATTAATAATATTATATATACTCATTGTGATTGATTAATAATTAGACTTTATTCTTTCTTTCATAAACATACAACCTGTTTTAAGTACAGACAGTACTTAATTAGTATAATCTATGCACAGCAGGAGACCTGGGTTCTATCCCTGGGTTAGGAAGACCCCCTGGAGGAGGGCATGGCAACCCACTCCGATATTCTTGCCTGGAGAATCCCCATAGACAGAGGAGCCAGGCGGGCTACAATCCATGGGGTCACAAAGAGTTGGACATGAGTGACTAAGTGTAACAGTGGGCAGCTGAGATGGAATAAAAGGTAAAGACACCGGAGACGGACCAGTTGGTTAAAGGAGGCCAGGTTCTTGGATGGGTTATCCCCATGAGAGTCATAAAAGATGGTGGCTGAAGTTGACGTATAAAATAGGATTTAATCAAGGATTGTGATTCTCAGGAAACAAAGAGAAAATGATCAGGGAATGAAGAGGAAATGACTCGGACAGAATAACTATGAAGACAAAATCACGTGCGCCTTAAAGGAAAATTATTCTTTTCCATGATTTTAGAGGAACAGTGTTTGCGAAAGCAGCAGAGAACTTTGCTGCCTGACTCTGAGGCATTTTAGGTGTGAGAGAATAACCAGGGTGAAAAGACTGCGGAGAATGATACACTCTCAGGGAAGAATTGGAGTTCAGTTAAAGGTGTTGACGGTTCAGAGAAGAAACTCAAGTTCTGGAGGAGTTTATCATAAACGAGGAGCGCCCGAAGGCACAGCAAGGAGATTCTGAAGAGGAGGAGGAGGATGGAAGTTCGCGTTGGAGAGGAAGTGCCAAGAATGCGTGAGTATATTGGGTTGGCCATAAAGTTCGTTCGGGTTTATGGACACCCACAAACCAACCTTTTGACCAACCCAATAGAATGAATGTTAAAGTGAAAGAGATGGCAGTATCATCAGGGATTTGCTTCATTTACATCCAGGAGTTGGTTATGGACAGGGAAGCCTGGCAGGCTGCACATGGAGTTGCAAAGAGTCAGACATGACTGAGCGACTGAACTGAACTAACACTATACCAAAATGTCATTCCCGATCATAATTTAACGAGCTAGCTTTGTTGGGGATCAGATGTTCAAGAGTCTGCCTGCGATGCAGGAGACCCAGGTTTGATCCTTAGGTCGGGAAGATCCCCTGGAGAAGGAAATGGCAACCCACTCCAATACTCTAGCCTGGAAAATCCCACGGATGGAGGAGCCTGGCAGGCTACAGCCCATGGGGATGTAAAGAGTCGGACGCAACTAAGCAACTTAACTTAATCGTAATTTGAGTCTATTTAAATCTCAAATTTCCTTTAAAGTCTAATTTAAATATAATCAAATATAATCTTTATGAAAATTTATTCAATTATGTCCAATATAATTTAAATTAGTTGATCTTTTCTGTCTAGAATCAAATATTCTAGTACTGGTTGTGGTTTAGTCATTAAGCCATGTCCGACTCTGCGACCCCATGGACTATAGCTCACGAGGCCCCTCTGTCCATGGGATTTCCCAGACAGGAATGCTAGAGTGCATTCCTAGCATAGGAAATGTTAGCCTTTTCCTTCTGCAGGGGATCTTCCCAATGCAGGGATCAAACCTGGGTCTCCCACTTGGCACACGGATTCTTTACAACTGACCCAGCAAGTAAGCCCACCTGTACTGATTATTGCTATATAAATGTTGAATGGATGGGTGGGTGACTAGGTGCATATAGTATATAATATTTCTCAGTTATTGCCCCTAATGCTGATTTTTGCAGCTAGTCATGTGTTTTCTTGTTCTCTAATTTATTTTTTATCTTCCTTCTAGAATTTAACCACTTGGAGAATAGATACTCTTGTTATCCTTATTTGATATTTTTCATACATCCTAGAACATAGGTGAAATTGATTCACTGACATGTTCGGCTAAACTGACTCATTTTAAAAGTCTTACTGAGTTCAATATAACGTTATTCCCTGATAGGTATCAGGTCACTTGTTGTTTAGTCACTCCATTGTATCCAACATTTGTGACCCCATGCACTGTAGCCTTCCAGGCTCCTCTGTCCATGGGATTTCAAGAATTCTGGAGTAGGTTACCATTTCCTTCTTCAGAGGGTCTCTCTGACCAAGGGGTTGAACCTGTGTCTCCTGTGGTGGCTGGTGGATTCTTTACCACTGAGCCACCAGGGAAGCCCAGCAGCATGCTTTAAACAACTCTATTAGGAATATTTTGTGACCTGGAATTCAATAAATATGCACCTCTAGGTAATTAATAGAAACATAGCAGGAATTATTTCATTTTTAAATCATGATTGCCTAATTAGGGACATAAATACTTATATAATTTCTCATTCAGGAGTGTTATGCCACAGTGTCCTAAGAATGATCAACTTTCCTCATGACTGACTTATTTTAGACCCTTGTATTTTCAGCCTTTAATTTCTATAATCCCTGTGTCTTAAAAACAGCCTGTCTTTATACTAATGGATTGAATTGATTTAGTTTGATATTTGTACTATTATTTTTAAGAGAGATGAATTACTGCTCAGACTTTATCATTGAAAGGTGTGTTCCTCTAAGAATCATGCTTGAGTCTCTATTAGCAAATAACTTTTAAAATTTATGCCTGAAATTAAGTTACTCAACTATATACTCCAATATAAAATTAAAAATTTTTCAGTTCAGTTCAGTCGCTCAGTCATGTCCAACTCTTTGCAACCCCATGGACTACAGCATGCCAGGCCTCCCTGTCCATCACCAACTCCCAGAGTCCACCCAAACCCATGTCCATTGAGTCGGTGATGCCATCCAACCATCTTATCCTCTGTTGTCCCCTTCTCCTCCTGCCCTCAATCTTTCCCAGCATCATTCAGCAATTTTCATATTCACTACAATTAACACACTACTATTGTCAATAAAAACCTTCATTTTCTCAACGTAGATTATACTTACTTCTTTACCATAAAGTAATTTAAAATAAATACTTCATGATAAACTAATGATCCCAGTTAAAAATTTCTGCATCAAGGAGAAAGTTGCATGTATGCAATTCAGTTCCCTAGATAGTAACAGTAATGTTAGTCATGGCTCACTTTACTATAAAACTAAATAGCTATAGGCCTATTTAGAGACAGTTATTCAAAGAGTAAGGGTTTCCCAGATAGCTTAGTTGGTAAAGAATCGCCTGCAATGCAGGAGACCCCAGTTTGATTCCTGAGTTGGGAAGATCCCCTGGAGAAGGGATAGGCTACCCACTCCAGTGTTCTTGGGCTTCCCTTGTGGCTCAGCTGGTAAAGAATCTGCCTGCAATGCGGGAGACTGGGGTTCAATCTCTGGGTTGGGGAGATCCCCTGGAAAAGGGAAAGGCTACTCACTCCAGTATTCTGGCCTGGAGAATTCCATGGACTGTATAGTTCACGGGATTGCAAAGAGTCAGACATGACTGAGCGATTTTCTCTGACAGGGTTTAATGATGCTTTTCCAAGGTAATGGCTGTTTAGGCATACAGTGGGAATCTAAAGAGAACTGATAAATGCTAGTTACAAAAGCATTTTTCTGAAATTTAATTTTAAAAAGCAGTTTACATTTGATGCATTTATATTCTTACACTGAATTAAGAAATACTGCATTCAGGTTTAGAACAGGCTCATACTGATGCTAAGTCACTCAGTCGTGTCTGACTCTTTGTGACCAGGCTCCTCTAACTATGGGATTCTCCAGTCAAGAATACTAGACTGGGTTGCTATTTCCTACTCCAGGTGGTCTTCCCAACCCAGGGATTGAAACCCACGTCTCTTGTATCTCCTGCATTGGCAGGCAAATTCTTTACCACTAGCACCACCTTACTCTGAAATAAAATACATATTCTTAATTTATTTTAATCATTCTGCTATTATTTATTGTTTTATAGTTTAAAGATGCCCTCTGGTCTTACAAAAATAATGATTTTTGTATCTTAGACCTAGAGTTAACAACATAGGCTATATCTTACCTATTAACAGTGTTCATTTTACAGTCCGTCACCCTTTGGGGCAATTGATGATTCATGCTAATTATATTCTTTTGTAGCAGAGAAAAGCTAGGAGAGCTAACTGGAACTGAAGACTTAAGTCTGGCACACATAGAGTTTTAATTATCTCATGTTGTATAATCAAAGTATGTAATTTGTATTCCCAAAGTTATATGTCTCAGTATATCCACATTCTACAGTAAAAAAGTAAACTGATTAAACTTTAATTTGGTTCATTTTTAAAGGAATATGATACCATTTAATTGATGGAAAATAGCATGTATGATAAGTACATTTTTCATATTAGATTATTGGAGGGGATATATTTTTCTTTGAATTGAAAACTGCCATTGTTCCTAAACTATATTCAAGTTCTGAAACTATACTGGCTCATTTGTGGTTTCCTATAAAAGGTTTAAGAATTATTGGATATCATGTTGATATTTGGCAGAAAACAAAACTCTGTAAAGTTTAATTATCCTTCAATTAGAAAATAAATTATAGAAAAAGAATTACTGGATAGTGGAAACTTACAGTTTTAATGGTGAAATTGTTAGATTTTCAAGATCAAGTTTATATTTGCATATAAGAAGGTTGATACATGTCTTAGTTCCCCACTTCTTCCTGTGTGGTTTTTTTTTTTTAACTTTTTATTTTTACTTTATTTTACTTTACAATACTGTATTGGTTTTGCCATACATTGACATGAATCCACCACGGGTGTACATGCGATCCCAAACATGAACCCCCCTCCCTCCTCCCTACCCACAGCATCCCTCTGGGTCATCCCCGTGCACCAGCCCCAAGCATGCTGTATCCTGCATCGGACATAGACTGGTGATTTGATTCTTACGTGATAGTATACATGTTTCAATGCCATTCTCCCAAATCATCCCATGCTCTCCCTCTCCCCCTGAGTCCAAAAGTCCGCTATATACATCTGTGTCTTTTTTGCTGTCTTGCATACAGCGTCATCATTGCCATCTTTCTAAATTCCATATATATGTGTTAGTATACTGTATTGGTGTTTTTCTTTCTGGCTTACTTCACTCTGTATAATCGGCTCCAGTTTCATCCATCTCATCAGAACTGATTCAAATGAATTCTTTTTAACGGCTGAGTAATACTCCATTGTGTATATGTACCACAGCTTTCTTATCCATTCATCTGCTGATGTTCTTAGATGAATACTCAACCTCTGTGTGCCTCATTTTTTTCATTTGTAAACAGGGATGATTAAAAAAGAAAAAGTTATCCATGTAAAGAATATCATCTGGCACAGAGTAGGAACTTTTAAATGTTAAAAAATTAAAGAACCTTAGACAAATTTTAGCTAATGCTGTTTAAAAATGTATTACATTGTGTTTTTCAAGTTTCAGAATCAGAGGGAACATTGCAATCAGGAAGAGAGGAAAGTAGAAGTGCTTTGATCCAACAATACAAAGAGTGCTTAGTCCGTGCAAGTAACTAGGAAAATAATTTTTTAGGAACCAAATATAATTCAAGCCTTGAACGTTTTTAAGATCCAACTTTTTAGACATATATTTTGAGTAATTATTAAGAACTCTGAATTATAAATATTATTTAAAGAAGTTCAGGTACATGGAGTAATTTATTACTGTAGCAAAACTTGCAAGGCGGTTTTAGGCAAGTTTATTTTGAGATGACAAACGCCGAAACCTTCAGTGCCTTACACACTGCAGAGGTTTCTTCTCGCTTGTGCTGCATGTCCGTTTTGGGTCAGTTTTGGTGCTATTCCATGTTGTCTTCCTTCTGGGGTCCAAACTGAGAGGGGAGGTGCTTTCTGAAACCTTGCTGGTTGTCAGAGGACGTAGCAAACTAAGCCTTATCTCTTAAAGCTTCTGCCCAAAATTGACATGCTACCTCCATTGACATTTCAGGTCTCTAAAGCGAAGGTGGACAAACTTTTTCTGTAAAGCACCAGAAAGTTAACTTTGTTTTGGCTGCACAAGCCACAGTATATGGTCTCAGTCACATATTCTTTTTATTCTTTAACCCTTCATTTTCTTCCAGTTCTACTGAGATACAGTTGACATACAGTACTTTATCAGTTTAAGATATACAGCGTTTTGAGTTGACTCACATAAACACATCATAAAATGATTATCTCAATAAGTTTAGTGTGTATCATCTTGTATATATACAAAATTAAAGAAATAGAAATTTTATTTTTTCCTTGTGATGAGAATTCTTAGCTACTCCTGTTGTTTACATAGTGTTCATGGCTGCTTTGGGACGGCAGCAGTCCGTTGCCTGGTTGGGACTGAGATCATATGGCTTGTGAAGAAAAAGTTATTTACTGTCTGGCTCTTTACCGAAAAATTTCCTTGATCCATTAGTCAGAAGATAGAAATGAGAAGACATTTCCAGAAATAGAGAAGGAAAAAAAAAAGAATAGAATTACCAAAAAAAGAAAAAAAAAATAAGAGACACAATATGTAAGAGGATTTAGCATATGACTAAAAGGTGAATCATTAAAAAAAGAAACAAGCACAGAAGAGAGGAAGCTGTATTAAAATACAAGAAAATTTTCCAGAGCTGAAGGACCTGAGTGTCCAAATAAAGAGCCTGAACAAGCAATAAAGACGTCCAGACTTAGACACATCATAGAGAAATTTCAGAACATCAAGGGAAGATCCTAAAAGGGCCCAGGTATCATAGAAAAACGAATGATGATCAGAATGACGTCAGACTTCTCAGCTGCAATGCTAGATGCTGGAAACTTAAGGCTTCAAAATTGCAAGAGAATAATTTTTATTGTTTTCTTAAATCCTCATCATAACCCCACTATGGGTATCATTATTTATCCCCATTTTACCAATGAGAAAAAGGTACTTCAGTGACTTTGACTACCCCAAAGTCACTGTGTTACATTCGATTGCTTAGCAATCTCCAAGTATTCCCAGCCTTTTCTACTTTCCTGTGCTTCCGAGGATGCTCTCAGATTCCCTAGAGTTCTGAATGCTAATCAGGTTCTCCCAATTAGATGCATTCATGCATGATTTGCAAGGTAGAAGTGAGACAGAGGCCATCTTCCTGCTGCTGCAGGCAGGCAAGTTCAAAGGAAGATGTTTTTTTCCCCCTCTAGCAACATTCAAATAGCTAGTTTTCAGCTTCGTGGATGCTCAGGAGTAATTGTAACGGCAGTGATGACTTCCTGATCCCTTAATGAAGCTAAAATAGTTATGTTTTTAACTCATACTGTATCTCCCCACCTTTTTGGTAAATGTAATAGATGCTTTGGTGAGTCAGTTTTTCTGTGTTCTAAGGAGTTGTTCCTGCAGGACCGGCCTGGACTCTGCTCCTCCAGCTCTCCCTGCTGTTCTGTAAGCACCTAACTTAACTGAATTAAATCTCTTTCTTCTTAAAATACCTGAACTCATTTCTTCTTCCTTCACTGAGCCCTCACGAACACAGGTCACAGCAAAGGCTTAGTGTTACTGTTAGAAAAGGAGATCTCAGATTTTAAATTTTCAGGTTCTAAAAATTTTATCTTAAGTAGTCCATGCTTTACAAGGACACTGTCAGTTATAACTAGGGTTTAATTCTAGTTAAAATAATTTTAACATAATCTCTGAAAATAGTTACATTAATAAAAGAAGTTAAAACAAATAACATTCATTTACTTTGAACTTGAATGGTGTGTCCATGTGCTAGGTACAGTTTTAAGTACTTGCCGTCATTTAATCCTCAGAATTACCCTTGAAGATAGATAATGGGTACTGTTAGCCCCAGTTTATACCAAACAGGCATAATAGGTTAACTGAACTTCGTAGGGTCACACAGTAAATTGCAGAGTAGGAATTTCAGTCCATCGCTCCACAGTCTGTGTTTTTAGTTGCTCTGTACTTTATCAATTTGTAGCTGTTGTTCAGTCACTGAGTTCTCTCCGACTCACTGTGTCCCCATGGACTGCAACGTACCAGGCTCCTCTGTCCTTCACTGTCTCCCAGAGTTTGCTCAAATTCATGCCCATTGAGTCAGTGATACTATCTCATCATCTGCCACCCTCTTTTCCTTTTGCCTTTAATCTTTCCCAGCGTCAAGGTCTTTTCCAGTGAGTTAGCTCTTCACATCAGGTGGCCAAAGTATTGGAGCTTCAGCTTTAGCATCAGTCCTTCCTTGAATATTCAGGGTTGATTTCCTTTAGGATTGACTGGTGTGATGTCCTTGTAGTCCATGGAACTCTCAAGAGTCTTCTCCAGCACCACAATTTGAAAGCATCAATTCTTCAGTGTTCAGCCTTCTTTATGGTCCAACTCTCAACATCTGTACATGACTGTATTTTTGACTATTTGGACCTTTGTCAGCAAAGTGATGTCTCTAGTTTTTAATATGCTATCTAGGTTTGTTACAGCTCTCCTTCCAAGGAGAAAGCATCTTTTAATTTCATGGCTATAGTAACCATTCGTAGTGATTTTAGAGCCCCCCAAAATAAAATCTTTCACTGCTTGCACTTTTTCCCCTTCTATTTGTCGTGAAGTGATGGGACCGGATGCCATGATCTTAGTTTTTTGAATGTTGAATTTCAAGCCCGCTTTTTCAGTCTCCTCTTTCACTTTCATCACGAGGCTCTTTAGTTGTTCTTCACTTTCTATCATTAGAGTGGTATCATCTGCATATCTGAGGTTGTTGATGTTATTCTTGACAGTCTTGATTCCAGCTTGTGATTCGTCCAGCCTGGCATTTCGCATGATGTACTCTGCATAGAAGTTAAATAAGCAGGATGACAATATACAGCCTTTTAATATTCCTTTCCCTATTTTGAATCAGTTAGTTCTTCCATGTCCAGTTCTAACTATTGCTTCTTGACCCACATACAGGTTTCTCTGGAAAAAAGGTAAAGTGGTCTGGTACTCCCATTTCTTGAAGAATATTCCAGTTTGTTGTGATCCAGTCAAAGTCTTTAGAGTAGTCAATGAAGCAGAAGTAGATGTTTTTCTGGAACTTGCTTGCTTTCTCCATGATTCAGCGAATGTTGGCAATTTGATCTCTGGTTCCTCTGCCTCTTTGAAACCTTATCATTATGTAAGACTAAATTTTTCTATGAGTGTTGTTGCTGCTGCTGCTGCTAAGTCACTTCGGTCAAGTCTGACTCTGTGCGACCCCATAGACAGCAGCCCACCAGGCTCCCCCGTCCCTGGGATTCTCCAGGCAAGAACACTGGAGTGGGTTGCCATTTCCTTCTCCAATGCATGAAAGTGAGACCTACTTAAAATTTTTAGTGTCTTTACTCCCATGAAATTTGGTTTTATTAGATGTAATAATCTCTAAGAATCCCTAAAGGTCAAGATTGTAATTTTTAGGAAAAAAATGCAAAATAGATCCAGAAATGAAAACTAAAAATGCTTTCTAATAATTAACACTGGTATCCCACTGAGAATATATCATAACCAAAATGATTTCATGAAAAGTGAAGGAGGATTCTCTCATTGATTTACTCTGTACCATTTCTTTTCAAACTTTGTTCTTTTAGAACTGCTCAATTTATTGGATATTTCTCATCATTTACTTCTGAATCTTTTACAATCCTGTATCCTAGAGTGAATTATAAAATGTTATTTCATTATCAATCCTAAAATTTCACAACTCAGAGCAGTTTAACAGTTTACTAAATTGTGTTAGCCTCAGCAAGAGAGACTAGAAATGCAAATATCTGGCATTTTAGTCTTCATGGTGAGAGGTGAGCTCTCCAAGCAAGAAGTAAAAAGATGGAGAATGACTGTTGAGTGGACAACTGGCAGTATTCACTGTGGTTTACAACCAGGAGTTTTGGTAGCTGACTTCAAGTTTATATGTTCATGAGTTCATTTTGGAAGAATATGTATAAAATGAAACTTTTCTCCTTTAAATTTTCCCCCTCTTCCCAAGTATGCAGTATTGCATATTTAAAATCTGATGATCAGATCATGTATATAGCCACTAATTATTTTCAAAGTGGATGTGTAAATGTAGTCTAGATAGTAAACAGCTGTCTTATACTGTTAAAGCAAGAAAAAGTTTATCCCTCATATAAAGTATTTCTTCTTCCCTAAACCCTAATTGTTTTCATCTTCTCTTAATAAGAACTTAGACTTTTTAACCTTTGGGTTTGTTTCATATTTTTATATACATATTATAAATGCCACTCCAAAAATAGAATGTTTAAAATGAAAAATTAAAATCTAAAATGTTTATTATGAAGCAAATCAAATACCTAACCCTCTTCTCAATAAGTCCTGTAGTTTGAAAGCAGAATTTCTCAGAGTGAACTCTAACAGTCATTCACATCAGTGTGAATGATGGGGGCTCAACACCAGGTCCACCAAATCAGAATCACTGGGAAGCAGCCTAGTAATCTTTATTTTAAACAAATTCCCCAAGTGGTCATTAACTACATTAAAATTTAAAGACCACTTATATAGAAAATGTTAATAATAAAATATATAAGGTGTTTATTTTAGGGTCAGTTCAGAGGATACATTATTTTTGTTGTTGTATTTCATCAGATCTCTTCATCTTTTATTGTCTTTGGTTTCCTTTTCAAATATTTACCAATGTATGTTCTTTGGGCATTGAAAAAATAATTCGGAGGAGCAGAATTATAACAAAATGTCAGTGAAGTGATGATAAAAATATGAAGAGAAGATGCCTTTTTGGAAAATCCCGCACTTTGATTTTGTTAGCTGAAATTACCCATGAGGAGCCAGTGATTACATTGAGTAAATATTTGCATCAGTTAAGATTCTGTCAGTTGCAAGAGAATGTACCAGACTCAAGATGGCTCGAGCAGTAAGGGAACATCCATCCAGATAGCGGGTGTGTCTTTGGGCATGGCTTCATCCAGTGACTTAGTTTCTAAGTCACTAGGATCACCAAGGTCCTAGTTTCTTTCTCTTTCTACTTCCCTACCAATCTGTGTTCCATATGTCAACTTCATGATCAGTTTTCTATAGCAGCTGTCTTCATGTGTCTGACTAGGCTACATGCCCATTCAGAACCAGTTACTATGGCTACAGTGATGGGCTGCACTGATTAGATTTAACCCTAGAGCTGAGCAGTGGGTCACTTCCCAAACCACATTAGATAAGAAATGAAAAGGAGTACATTCACTGCTGGAAGGAAGTGTTGAATGGATGCTCGGGAGACAACCAACTCGTGTCCAACACAATGTTTATTTAAATTCCTTGAAAATGAAATTCACTAAAGCTTTAGTGATTGAACATGACACTGGTGGAATCCTGTTTCAGAAGCTTTGATGATTCCTCAGAATTAGGCCTACTTTTCTGTGCATTGCTTCAGGAGTCTTGAGTTCTGTGTTTCACACAGTTGACATCTTTCTGACATGCTTAATTGGTGATGAACTAAATTCTGAAAATCGTGATTCTCAATTCTGAATCCATTAGTTCAAAATCATCAGCACAAGAAGTTTTAAATACTTGTAAAGAGAACTCAATTTTTATAAATTATTTTGAGGTAGGCCAGAATAGGAGGAAATATTGTTTTGCGTACCGGAGTAAGTATTAAGTTTCATTGACTGATTTATTTTAAAATTTTGTATTTCAGGTATATTATAAAATATTAAAATTATTTATCTCCTTGACGCATTAGAAGCTTGACATATTTTGAGAACAGAAAAAGATGAGAAACATTTTAAAGGGAATTAAAGAACTTATGGCCGTAAGAATTATTTTGCCAAAAATATTTACTATGTATAAAGCCTAGAATATTATAGATTAGATTTTCTTTGGATTCAGTTTACTTAAAGTTTATTGTGGCACTGGAGATACTATAACAAAATTTTCAGAAATTGACAAATTTAGCATTTCCTGGGTTTCAGTGATCTCTCAGGAACATAAGTTTTGTAAAATATGCCAAGGACCTCGTAACTGTCTTCAAGGCCATCTTTATAGTGTAGTCCCACCTGGACAATCCTGAAATTCAGACTGTAAAGTTACATAGGTAAAGAATGAAAATAGCATTAAAAAATTTTCTGTTCCGTAATAGGACACATTGTGATGAAGTAAAATAAAAGGCATTGCTATTTCTAGTAACATTTCATTCCCTGGGAACTACTTTGAATGCTCTGTGAGGATATGTACAAAAACAACAGTAATAACATCATGTGAAATAACTCTGATAGCTTGGGAATTCATTATGAAGTTCCATTAAGACTCTCAGAAATATCCTTCTATATTCATATTTTAATGAACATATAAATCTTATTTTGCTATTTCATTTGTCACTAAATTATTCATAACATTCAATTTTGAATCAGAACTAATCTTCAAATAGTCTGTTTTGTGGCACAAGAGAATCGTATTACCATTTTAAAATTTAAAAAAGGAAATTTGAAGTTCAAGGTGTTTATACATTTAAACTGAAATCATCATTGTTCTAATGCCTCAGTGATGAATGTCTTTAAGATTTTAATTTGTGTAAAGTAGTTACACATTACCTGGGACTCAGTAAGCCCTCAGTAAATATTAGCTATGCCAGTATCATCACCATCATCACATCACTACTATTATCAGCCACTACTATTTTCACCTTTTACCTATTTTTTGCATCAGAATAGTTTAATTTGGTTTTCTTTTGGTAGCAGCCCAACAGTTCACTATATTCACAATTCACTTGGTTCCTGTTAACTTTCTACATGGATAATTTTTAAAAATGTTTTGCCTTTTGATATGGATAGTCTCACTAATATAGAAACATTGTTCAATTGCCCAGCCATGTCCAAGTCTTTGTGACCCCATGCCCTGGCAGCACTCCAGGCCTCCCTGTCTCTCACCATCTCCTGGAGCTTGCCCAAGTTCATGTCCATTGCATCAGTGATGGCATCCAGCCATCTCATCCTCTCATGGCCTCTTCTCCTGCCCTCGATCTTTCCCAGCATCAGGGACTTTCCAATGAGTCAGCTGTTCACATCAGGTGACCAATATACTGGAGCTTCAGCTTCAGCATGAGTCCTTCCAATAGCCCTTCTTTCCATGTCATATCTTTTTTGTCTTTTTATTAAGTTTATGAGATTCTCATGGCAAGTATACTGGGGTGGTTTTTGTTCCCTCCTCTAGTGATTACATTTTTGTCAGAACTCTCCACTATGACCTATCCATCTTTGGTGGCCCTACTTGGCATAGCTCATAGCTGCATTGAGTCATACAAGTCCCTTCACCATGACGAGGCAGTGGCCCGTGAAGGGAATTGACAAGTAGGACTTGTTATAAAATATGAAAGAAAAAGTAAATTTTGAAGCTTTAATTTTACACTTGTGCCATATCAGTTCAGTTCAGTCGCTCAATCATGTCCGACTCTGCAACCCCATGAACCGCAGCATGCCCAGCCTCCCTGTCCATCACCAGCTCCCGGAGTTTACCCAAACTCATCTCCATTGAGTTGGTGATGCCATCCAACCATCTCATCCTCTATTGTCCCCTTCTCCTCCTCCCCTCAATCTTTCCCAGCATCATGGTCTTTTCCAGTGAGTCAGCCCTTCGCATCAGGTGGCCAAAGTATTGGAGTTTCAGCTTCAACATCAGTCCTTCCAATGAACACCCAGGACTCATCTCCCTTAGAATAGACTGGTTGGCTCTCCTTGCAGTCCAAGGGACTCTTGAGAATTTTCTCCAGCACCACAGTTTAAAAGCATCAATTCTTCATAGTCCAGCTCTCACATCCATACATGACCACTGGAAAAACCATAGCCTTGACTAGACGGACCTTTGTTGACAAAATAATGTCTCTGCTTTTTAATATGCTGTCTAGGTTGGTCATAACCTTCCTTCCAAGGAGTAAGCGTCTTTTAATTTCACGGCTACAGTCACCATCTGCAGTGATTTTGGAGCCCCCTGCCCAAAAGAGTCAGCCACTGTTTCCCCATCTATTTGCCATGAAATGATGGGAACGGATGCCATGATCTTCGTTTTCTAAATGTTGAGCTTTAAGCCAGCCTTTTCACTCTCCTCTTTGATTTTCATCAAGAGGCTCTTTAGTTCTTCACTTTCTGCCACAAGGGTGGTGTCATCTGCACATCCGAAGTTACTGGTATTTCTCCCAGTAGTCTTGATTCCAGCTTGTGCTTCTTCCAGCCCAGTGTTTCTCATGATATACTCTGCATATAAGTTAAATAAGCAGGGTGACAATATACAGCCTTGACATACTCCTTTTCCTATTTGGAACCAGTCTGTTGTTCCATGTCCAGTTCTAACTGTTGCTTCCTGACCTGCGGAAGGTTTCTCAAGAGGCAGGTCAGGTGGTCTGGTATTCCCATCTATTTCAGAATTTTCCACAGTTTGTTGTGATCCACACAGTCAAAGGCTTTGGCATAGTCAATAAAGCAGAAATAGATGTTTTTCTGGAACTCTCTTCTTTTTCGATGATCCAGTGGATGTTGGCAATTTGATCTCTTGTTCCTCTGCCTTTTCTAAAACAAGCTTGAACATCTGGAAGTTCATGTTCTGTTGAAATCTGGCTTGGAGAATTTTGAGCATTACTTTGCTAGCATGTGAGATGAGTGCAATTGTGCGGTAGTTTGAGCATTCTTTGGCATTGCCTTTCTTTGGGATTGGAATGAAAACTGACCTTTTCCAGTCCTGTGGCCACTGCTGCGATTTCCAAATTTGCTGACATATAGAGTGCAGCACTTTCACAGCATCATCTTTCAGGATTTGAAATAGTTCAACTGGAATTCCATCACCTCCACTAGCTTTGTTCGTAGTGATGCTTTCTAAGGCCCACTTGACTTCACATTCCAGGATGTCTGGCTCTAGGTGAGTGATCACACCATCATGATCTAACTCGGCTTGTCTAACTCAATGAAACTGACTCATACCATATAAACTGTCCTAAATATCTTTCATGGCTCTTTCATAGATATAAAATATTTATCCTGTTATTCTATTAATATATATGTATATTCAAATTTACATTTAAAAGTTGTGCATTCACACTGAGAGAACCAGTTCCACTTCAACACAGCAGGGTTCATTCTAATCTGTAACTACCTTCTTTGACACTGAGAAGCCTTCTACTGGCCTTGATGCACCAATTTGATCAATCTGTTTGTGTGTAACCAGTATCCATTGCAGCCATCACGTTTTCCATATTCACACCCTCCTCTCCAAACTCGGGCTCCAGATCCCTGTGTCTGCTCCTCCTGTGGAGAAGCTCTTAACTGTGCTCAACCTCGGACACCCATACCAGTCTGCACCCTCACCTCCACCACTGCATGGGTGATCTCGCAGCATGCCAAGGCTTGGCTGTGGCACCCCTGGAGTACATCACCTGTCTGTGGAAACAGCCTCCTTACCCTGTTTGGGATCTGACAGCCCCTACTGACCCATCCTATGAATGGGTGCCCTCACCCTACTAAGTCTCTGATAACCCATTCTATTTTACTCCTCAGTGTCCTCAGCAGGACATCTTCCTGACCCTGCCCAGGGGCTCTGTACCCCAGGCTAGGCCACACCTCCTCATTCTGCTCAGGACCTGATGGCCACCATCAGGCTGCCCATCTGGATTCTTTCTCCCCACACTAAGTGACCACTTCGTATCTTCTGCCCCACCGCAGCATGGACATGTTCCTCATCCTGCTTGGGCTGGTGTCCAGTTCCTCTTGAGGGTGCCCTCCTCAGCCTGCTTGGCCTTAATAGATTTTTTAAGTTAGTGACCCCTTGCCAGTCCCGAGGTGTGCGTTTAGGAATAATGGTGATGATGATGTGTTTCTGCTGATAGCAGCTAACTTATTTTGGCCACGAAGAACATATGCCTATACTCTGCATCCTAAATAATTGAGGTATTTCTTTTCTGTGTGTCTTTAAAATGGCCACCAGGTATAATCTTAAGAATATTGCATCTTGGTATAAATTTTGGCCTCTTGGGATTAAAGACAGAGAAACTGGGTCAGCATGGAGCTGTCCGTGGTACTGACAAGTCTTCATAGTCTCATGGACTTTGTAGCTGCCTTGAATCTTCCTTACTGTTATACCTAACTATGCTTCTTAACCGCTTCTGAGATTTCCCCCAGCTTTATTTATATATAACTTCCGCGTAGCATTGTGTAACTTTGTGATGACTTAATACCCATCTATACTATGAAATGCTTGCCACAGTAAGGTCAGTACATCCTTTACCTCACTTCCTTACCATTTTGTTGTTGTTCCGGATTTGATCTCTTGGTCGGGAAGATCCCCTGGAGAAGCAAATGGCAACCCACTCCAGTATTCTTGCCTGGGAAATCTCATGGACAGAGGAGCCTAGTGGGCTACAGTCCATAGGGTCACAACGAGTCTAACTGAGAGATTAACCACCACTGCTGCATGGTGAAAACGTTAAAGCTCTACTCCCAGAGCAATCATCAAATATGCAATGCGGTATTAACTGTAGTCACCATGCTATACACTGGATTCCTGGAAGCTACTCATTTTATAACTGAAACTTTTACCCTTTGGCCAACATCACCCCATTTCCCCAACTCTCAGCCCCTGGCAGCCACTATCCTACTCTCTTATTTCTACAAATTTTATGTTTTTAGGTTCCACATAAAAGTGAGATGATAGTGTTTGTTTATCTAACTTAATTTCACTTTCCATAATGCTCTCAAGGTCTGTTCGTGTTTTGGCAAACGGCAAATTTTCTTCATTTTTTCCTTTTTAAAAAATTGAAATATAGTTAACGTAAAAATATTATCTTAGTTTCAGGCGATTTGACATTTCCATAATGAGCAACTAATACTTTCACTACTACATACATTATGAAATGATCATAATATCTAATAACCATCTGTCTGCATGAAAAGTTTTATAATACTATGACCCATATTCCTTGTGCTGTATATTACATCCCTGTGGCTTATTTATTTTATAAAGGATGTTTGTATCTCTTAATCCCCCTCACCTGGTTCACCCCACACACCCTCCGCCCAAATCAGTGAATCTGTTTTAGGATTTTCTTGATTTTTAAAGTGGCGTGTGTATACCACATTTTCTTTATCCATTTATCTAAGTGATGAACACTTAGATTGCTTCCATGTCTTGTCTGTTGTGAATAATTCTGCGTGATGTCTTCAAGACAGTGACTTCAGAAATAAAATTGGTAGAAAATATATGGTGTCTCAGATGGTAAAGAATCTGCCTGCAGTGCCGGAGACCTGGGTTTGATCCCTGGGTCGGGAAGATCCCCTCGAGAAGAGAATGGCTACCCAGTCCAGTATTCTAGCCTCATGGACAGAGGAGCCTGACAGACGACAGTCCACGGGGTTGCAGAGAGTTGAACACGACTGAGTGACTAACACTTTCGCTTTTGCATGTGGTATTAAGAGTTCTGTTTTTAATTTTTGGAGAAAACTCCATGCCGTTGTCCACAGTGGCTGCACCAGTTTCCATTCCCACCAGCAGTGCGCCGGGTGTCCCTTTTCTCCACACCCTCGCCAGTGTTATCTCATCTTTTTTATAATCTATATTTTAAAAGCTGGGAGGTGTGAGATCACCACAGTTCTGATTTGCAGTCCCTTGATGAGTAGTGTTGTTGAGCACCTTTTCAGGTACTTTTTGGCCATTTGTGTGTCTGCTTTGAGAGATGGTCTGTTCTGGTCCATTTTTAAATTGGATTGTTTCAGGGTTTTTTGCTATTGAATCATATGAGTTCTTTATATGTTTTGGATATTCACCCATTATCAGATAGGTGGCTTGCAAATATTTTCTCATGGTTTACAGGCTGTCTTTTCATTTTGTTGCTCCACAGAAGCTATTTAGTTTGATATAGTCCCACTTGTTGATTTTTGCTTTCGTTGCCTCTGTTTCGGTATGAGGCCGCCAGAAAAATTCATTGCCAAGACTGATGTCAAGGAACTTTTCCCCTGTGCTTTCATCAAGGAGTTTGACAGTTTCAGATCATACATTTAAGTATGTAGTTTACTTTCAGTTGATTTTTCTGAGAAGTGTAAGATAGGGGTTCAGGATCATTCATTCAGTATCATTCAGTTTTCACAAAACCATATCCTGAAGAGACTATCTTTTCATCAATGAATATTCATAGTCCCCTTTTCAAATATTCGTATATACTTGGGCTTATTTCTGGGCTCTCAGTTCTGTCCCATTGATATGTTCTGTCTATTTTATATCAGTACCATAGTGTTTTAATTATTATATCTGTACAGTATGGCTTGAAATCAGGAAGTGTGAGGCCTCCTGTTTTATTCTTTTTCAGGATTTCTTTCTATATTCAGGATCTTTTGTAGTTCCATAGAAATTTTAGAAGTGTTTTTTTCTATTTCTGTAAAAAAGCCTTTGGATTCTTGATAAGGATTACATTGAATCTATAGATGGTTTTTGGTAGTATTGATATTTTAATAATACTAATTTTTTCATCCCAGGAATATAGGATGCCTTTTTATTTATCTTTTATAGTCTTTGACTTCCTTCATCAGTGTCTCATAGTTTTCAGGGTAGAGTGCTTTCAACTCATTGATTAAATTACTTTCTGCTGCTATGTAAGTGGGATCCATTTTTAAAAATATCTTTTTCAGAATATTTGTTTTTAGTGTATAGAAACACTACTGGTTTTTATATGTTAATTTTGTATCCTGCAGGTTTACCAAATGCCTTGATTAGCTCTAGCAGTTTTTTGATTGAGTCTTTAGGATTTTATCTAAATAAATTACATAATCTGTAAATAGACACAGTTTTACTTCCTCCATTCCAATTCTGATGCCTTAAATTTCTCTTTTTTACCCTGATTGCTCTAACTAGGACTTACAGTTCTATGTTGAATTAGAGTGGTAAGAGTGGTTATGTGTATTCAAAGTTGTTTCACTTGTGTCTGACCCTTCACAACCCTATGGACTGTAGCCCACCAGCCTCCTCTGTCCCTGGGATTCTCCAGACAGGAATACTGGAGTGGATAGCCATGCCCTCCAGGGGACTTTCCCACCCAGGTTTTGAACTCAGGTCTCAGGTCTCCTGCACTGGCAGGCAGGTCCTTTGCCACTAGCAGCACCACTTGGGAAGCCTGGTGAGAGTGGCGACCTTGTCTTTTTCCTAATCTTAAAGGAAAAACTTTCATGGTTGCATATGATATTCACAGGTTTGTCATATATGACCTTTGTTATGTTGAGATATGTTCCTTCTTTGCTGATTTTTTTATCATGAATTGATTTTTTATTTTGTCAAATGCTTTTTCCTGTGTGTACTGAGATGATCATATGATTATTTTCTTTCATCCTATTAATGTGATATAACACATTGATTGATTTGCATGTTAGACCATCCTTGGATCCTGGGGTAAATTCCACTAGATCACAGTGAATGACTCTTTTAATGTGCTGCTGGCTTTGGTTTGCTCATATTTTGCTGGGAACTTTCGCATTTGTATTCATCAGGGATATTGCCCTGTAGTTTACTTTTCTAGCAGTGTCCTCATCGATGCTGACTGCATAAAATAGGTTTGGAAATAGTCTTTCCCTTTCATTTTTTTGCAAGAGTTTGTGAAGGATTAGTGTTAATTCTTCTTTAAATGTTTAGTAATATTCACCAGTGAAACTATCTGGTTCTGGGTTTTCTCCATGGGAAAATTGTGGTTACTGATTCAATCACCTACCTAGTAATTGATCTATTTAGATTTTCTATTTCTTCATGGTTCAGTCTTGGTAGGTAGTATATTTTCCATTTATTCTAGGTGTCCAGTGTGCCCTCTTTCTTTTGCAGTAAGTTAGTCTTACTCAAGGTTTGTCCGTTTTTTGTTTTATCTTTTCAAAGAGCAACTCCCAGTTTGGTTAATCTTTTCTATTATTTTTCTGTTCTCTATTTCATTTATTTCTACTTTAATCTTTATTATTTTCTCCCTTATGCTGACTTTGGGCTCTGTGCTACTCCTTAAGACATAGAATTAGGTTGGTTATGTGGAATTTTCTTGCTTCTTAATGTAGCTATTTATTGCTATAAACTGTGGTCTTAGAACTGATTTTCATATCCCTTAAGTTATAGAATGCTCTATTTCCATTTTCATTTGTCTGAAGAAACTTCTTAATGTCATCTTTAAATCCTTCTTTGATCCATTGGTTGCTCAAGAGAGTGTTGTTTAATTTCCATGTAGTTATTAATTTAGTTTTCCTTTTGTTATTGATTTCTATTTAGATACCACTGTGGTCAGAGAAGATACTTGGTGTGATTTCAGTCTTATTTATTTGCTAAGACTTGTTTTGGGGCCTAAACTACAGTCTTTCCTAGGGAATGTTCTGTGTGCACTTGAGAAGACTGTGTGTTCTGCAGTTGTTGGATAGAACAGTCTCTATATGTCTGTCGGGTTCATTTACTCTACAGTGTTGTCCGTATCTGCTGTTTCCTTACAGATTCCCTGTCTGGATGATGAGAGTAGGATATTAAAGTCCACAGCTTTTATCGTATTGCTGTTTATTTCTCCTTTTATCTCTGTTAGTTTTTGCTTTATATATTTAGGTGTTCTGATTTGGGGGTGCATATTTACAACTGTTGGAGAAGGCAGTGGCACCCCACTCTAGTACTCTTGCCTGGAAAATCCCATTGACGGAGGAGCCTGGTGGGCTGCAGTCCATGGGGTCACTAAGAGTCGGGCACGACTGAGCAACTTCACTTTCACTTTTATGCACTGGAGAAGGAAATGGCAACCCACTCCAGTGTTCTTGCCTGGAGAATCCCAGGGACGGGGGAGCCTGGTGGGCTGCCGTCTATGGAGTTGCGCAGAGTCGGACACGACTGAAGTGACTTAGCAGCATTTACAGCTGTTATAGCTTTTTGATGGACTCCTTTATCATTATATAATGATCTTCTTTGTCTCTTTTAATCACTCAGTTTTTGAAGTCTGTAACTATTACATCCAGTTCTAGGATGTAATATCATGATTAATTTTATAAATAATATTGCCTAACTTTTAAACATGCCTTGTCTTGAAAAGTTATCAAACACTTTTTAAATGTTCCTTTAGGATGCTTGAAAACTTTGCAGTTCTGCTATGGGTATGTTGCAAATAAAACTAATTTCTATTATAGGCTTTAATATCTTTTGAATTTAGAAATTCTGAAATTTTAAATGTCAGCTACATATTCATATTTATATTTGTATTTCATGGGATATTTAAAAGTATTGTTAGGTTGTAAATTAGAAGAGTGATTGTGAGCGCTAATGGTGAGATAAGGTAACTGGATTAACCCTTTCACTAAAGGTACCTGTGAATAAAGCTGGAGGAAACATGAAAAAATACCTTAAGCACTTAAAAGGTAATAAGATTTTGAGGAATTACTGAGTTCAGATCTAGAGAACAGACTGGAACCCAAAAGGATAAGCATAGCCCTAAAGTCACTTCTGCCTTGAAGTCATTTGTCAAACCAAATAATAAATTATACGTGATCACCTACTTGGCTCTATTTAAGTCTATTATATTGCTGTTTGTTTCCTATTTATTCTATGTTCCCCTTTCCTCATTTTTTTTGTCTTCTTTTGGAATAATCGAATATTTTGTTATTTTATTCTATCTCCTTTATTGGCTTAATTATCTATCTCTCTTTTCTTGTTGTTGCTGATGTTGTTATTGTGTTGTTTTAGTGGCTGATTTAGGCTTTGTGGTTTACATCTTCAACTTACACTGTACCAGCAGTAATATTTTTCATTTCATATATAGGCTGAGAGCTGTATAATAATATAATTTTATTTTCCTTCTTTCAGTGTGTGTTACTACTGTCATGCATTATACTTCCTTGTTATGAATCCCATAATAACATTGTTATTATATTTTGTTTTAAAAAGTCAGTTACATTTTAAAACATTTAAAACATAGGAAAAAGATCTTTTATTTTACCTACATATTTACCATTTCTGGTGTTCTTTGCTCCTTTGTGTAGATCTAGCTTTACATATGGTATTATTTTCTTTCTGCCTGAGGATGCCTTTTAAACTTCTTACAGTGCTGACTTGGTGGTGACAAATTCTTTCACTTTTTGTGGGTCTCAAAAAAATCTGTTTTGCCTTTGTTTTGGAAAGATATTTTGCTGGGTGTGGATACTTAAGTTAATAGTTGTTTATTTTTCTTTCAGTGTTTAGAAAATGTTGCTCCATTTTTTCTGGCTTGTAACAAAGAGTCTCCTTAATGCTTGTCTTTGTTCCTCTAGTATATAATGTTCCTTTTTCCCTCTGGCTACTTTAAAGATTGTCTCTTTTTATTTAAGCAACTTAATTGTTACATGACTTGGTATAATTTCATTCATAATTCTTTCACTTGGTGTTTGTTAAGCTTCTTGGAGCTATAGGTTTATAGTTTTAATTTAACTTTAATTTGGATTTTTGCCATTATTTCTTCAAATATTACTTTTGGCTCATGGACACATGTATTAAACCATTTGGAGTTATCCCGCAGCTTGCTGTTGCTCTGTTCTTTTTCAGTTTTCCCTCTGGTTTGCTCTTGGATAGCTTCTGTTGCTTTGTCTTCAGGTTCACTAATCTTTTCTTCTGCAGTGTCATCTGTGTTGCTAATTCAGTTGAGTGTACTTTTCATCTCAGATATATTTTTCCATCTCTAGAAGTTAAATTTGGGTCTCTTTTATACCCACTTTGTCTTTCCTTAACATGTTTATACATTCTTTTATTATCTTGAAATCCAGACTATTTTTATAATAGCCCTCTTAATGTCCTTTTCTAGAAATTCTATCATCTGTATAATTTCTTGGTCTGTCGATTGGTTTTTTCCCCTTATTCTGAATTGTATTGTCCTTCTTTCTTGTATGCTTGACTTTTTTTAATTAAATGCCAGACATTATGGGTTTTATGTTGCCGTGTGCTGGATTCTTTTGTCTTTAGTATATTTGAACTTTGTTCCTACATGCAGTCAAATAACTTGAAAACAGTTTAATCCTATTAAGTTTCATTTTAAAAAGCCAGAGATTCTTTAGTCTAGGGCTTATTTAGCCCCACAGCTCATGGATTATCCTTCTGATTATTCAACTTGATACTCCATATGAGTTTTTTCCATTTGGCTGTTCAAAGTATGAATTATTCCCAGGCTTATGTGAGTTCTGAGAATTATTCTGTCTGATTCTCTTCATTGCTATTCTCCTTGGCTGTAAATAGTTTCCTCACATGCATGCACTAATCAAAACTCAGCTGAAGATTCAAAGTGTATCTTTTGAAGACCTCTGAATATTTGAAGATATCTTTGTGCTGCTCTCTGCTCTCTGCTCTCTAAAATTTGCCCTGTTAAACTTAGTTACCTTGTTGTTCAGTCACTCAGTCATGTCCGACTCTTTGTGACCCCATTGCCTGGGCATTCCAGGCTTGCCTGTCCTTTATCATCTCCTGGAGCTTGCTCAAACTCATATCCATTGAATCAGTGATGCCGTCCAAGCATCTCATCCTCTGTCGTCCCCTTTTCCTCTTGCCTTCAATCTTTCCCAGCGTTCTTTGCTCAGCGTTCTCTAGAGTCCAACTCTTAAATCCATACATCCATACATGACCACTGGAAAAACCACAGTTTTGACTATATGGACCTTTCTTGGCAGAGTAATGTCTCTGCTTTTTAATATGCTGTCTAGGTTGGTCATAGCTTTTCTTCCAAAGAGCAAATGTCTTTTAATTTCATGACTGCAATCACCGTCCACAATGATTTTGGAGCCCAAGAAAATAAGATCTGTCACTGTTTCCATTGTTTCCCCATCTATTTGCCATGAACTGATGGGACCGGATACCATATTTTAGTTTTTTGAATGTTGAGTTTTAAGCCAACTTTTTTACTCTCCTCTTTCACTTTCATCAAGAGGTTCTTTAGTTCCTCTTTGCTTTCTGCCATAAGGATGGTGTCTTCCTCATATCTGAGGTTATTGATATTTCCCCTGGCATTCTTAATTCCAGCTTGTGCTTCATCCAGCCCAGCATTTCACGTGATGTACTCTGCGTATAAGTTAAATAAGCAGGGTGCCAATATACAGTCTTGACGTACTCCTTTCCCAGTTTGTAACCAGTTTGTTGTTCCATGTCTGGTTCTAACTGCTGCTTCTAGAGCTGCATGCAGGATTCTCAGGAGGCAGGTAAGGTGATCTGGTATTCCCATCTCTGTAAGAATTTTCCAGTTTGTTGTGATCTGCACAATCATAGGCTTTACCTTCTCATATTTTCCATACTATCTCCTTAGCTCAGGGAGCCCTCAGGCTCTGTGTGATTTCTCCCTATCTACTTTGCAGTCTAGAAACTCCAAGCAGTAAACTACACTGTCCGGCACTGCCTGTTGCACGTTATATGAAAACCATTTTTATGTGCATTAGTATCTGTTGTCTTACTGGTTTAGACCAAAATAAAGCCAGTTCCTGCTACTCCATCATGGCTGGAAATTGAAGCGACAAATTTATTTTAAAATGTACAGGACATAAAATGGGCAAAACAATTTTGTGGGAAAAAAAGATGGAGTATTTATATTCCTGATCTCAAGATTTACTACAGAGGCACAGTAATTAGGATGGTATGATATTGGTATAAGGATAGATTCAGTTCAGTTCAGTCACTCATTCGTGTCCAACTCTTTGCGACCCCATGGACTGCAGCACAGCAGGCCTCCTTTCCATCACCAACTCCTGGGGTTTACTCAGACTCGTGTTCATTGAGTCACCGATGCCATCCAACCATCTCATCCTCTGTCATCCCCTTCTCCTCCCGCCTTTAATCTTTCCCAGCATCAGGGTCTTTTCCAGTGAGTCAGTTCTTTGCATCAGGTGGCCAAAGTATTGGAGTTTCAGCTTCAGCATCGGTCCTTCCAATGAATATTCAGGATTGATTTCCTTTAGAAGACAGATATGTATCATATGATTACATTTGTATAAAGTTTTTGAAAAGGAAAATTAGTGTGTCAGTCTGAAACTAGTGTAAATCAGATCAGTAGTCATCTGAGATGGGAGAATTGATTGAGAAGAGGCACAATAGAACACTTTCTGATAAAGTATTCTGCATATTGGTTGGGAGTGATTGCACATAAATGTATACGTTTGTTAAATTTTTTAAACCGTACACTTAAATTGCCACATTAACTCTACTGAATGATCATTTCAGATATGAGATTAATTTTTAAAAATCAAAAAATAGATATAGAAAGGAAAGAACAGAACAGATAGTAAAAACAGAAAGCACAAAGCAACAGGACCGATGTGTCAGTAATAACATGACATGCAGTTGCCTAATGAAAGATGAAGACTCTCATGTGGATTTTTTTTCAAACTATGTTTAAAAGAAAAATATTTAACACAAGGTTCCTGCTAACCATGAAGAGGCTGAGAATTGAACCTACTTCTAGTAGACAAGTTAGGCTACCACAGTTGAGTGGATCCTGGCAGTAAGGAACTTGATGATTCTTATAACCAGCATTGTCATCAACCTGTTTGCGTCAGTTCCCCTGCCCTCGAGTTCCATAAAGGCAATACAGGTGGACCCAGATGGATGCTTGCCAATCAGACGAGATGAAGGAGAAAGCTCTGCCCCACACAGTCTGTCGGGGATCCATTTTTCTTTCATTGTAGTTGCTGTCACATATCCTCGCAGGACAGAGGTCAGCATACTTTTCTATGAAGGGCCACATAGTAGGTATCTTAGGCTTTGACAACCACATGTAGTCTCTGTTGCATACCCTTCTTCTCCCTCTTCTTTTTTTTTTGTAACCCTTAAAAAACATAAAGTTCATTCTTAGCTTGCAGACTATAGAAAAACAGATTTGGGGCCAGATACGGCTACACATCGTTATTTACCAATTCCTACTCTAGGACAGTGTCTTTAGTGTGATTGTTTAAATGTGGTTGGTCTGCAGTGCACCCAGATTCCAGGTGAGAGAGGGGCAAAGATGATAGAGAAGAGACATGGCCATTATCTTAAGGCCTGGGCCTAGGAGTAGCGTCCACCTCTTCTGCTTATATTCCATTTTCAAGAGATCTGTCACGTGTCCATACCTTAACTCCAAAAGAAGCTGAAAAATGGGGCAGACATGTGCCCATCCAGAAGTGAAGAGAAAATTCTTGTGAATAGTTAGCAGTCTGTGTCACAACTAGAAAGAAAGAACAAGAAAGCAAAAACAGAGGATGGTATCACAGAAATGAAGGATTGAGTTTCAGACAGGAAAGGGTAGTTGGCTGTACTGAATGTTACCTATTAGATTTACCATGGAGATCTCTCTAGTGATCTTAATGAAAGAACATTTGGCGGGATGGTAGAAGCATACTGAGCTCAGGAATAAGTGAGAGCTGAGGATATGGGCTAATGTAGACCAACTCTTTAACCAGATTTGACACTGAATGAGGAAAACATAAAAGGAAAAAGGGGAAAGAGAGAATAGGATACCTGGAGGAGACTTTGTGATCCAAAGAGGTTTTTTTTTTTTTTTAATATGAGTGAAACATGAGCATATTTAAATATAGATGAGAAAAATCCAGTGCAAAGAGATATATAGGATATGAGAGAAACAGACGTGCACTATTTCAGAAAAGGTTTGAGGAAACAGAATCTAGACAACATGTGGAGAAATTGATCTGAAATAGAAGGAATTCCTTCTCTTAGGACAAAGATAAAAAGGGAGGGAAGGATCCAGATGTAAGAGTTTGTAGATATTTTGGCAGGAAATTGAGGAAGATTCCATATGGTGTGTGTGCATGTATAGTGAAAAGCAAAGATAAGTAAGGGAGAAAACAGTGTCAGGTTCTTTGGGAAGAAGGAATGATACAATCATTGAGAAAAGGGAAAAATACTAGGGAAGTATAAGAAGACTGTAAGCATAACCAGACAGTGACTCAGCCGAAGTTCCAATCCACTGAGTTGTGTGATAACTTCCCCAGTACAGTAAATTCATCCAAGGTTAGCATTTTGCCAGCCTATTAAGTGTGTTGAATAGACAGAAAAGCAGGGAAGTTTAAGCGAAGAGAAGATTGAAATGAAGAATCTTGATGGAGGAGGAAGTGAGACCAGGGAGAGGCTGATGAACAAAAGTCTAGCATCAGTGGAATGGACATCTAGGCAAAGTAGTGGTGTTGCAAGAGTAGCAGTTGAATCAGCAAATTAGACAACTAAGGGGTTGTGCTTGACACCTGGGATTTTTCCTTGGTTATTTTGGTGAAGACCTAACCAGAGCCTCTGATGATGCCAGGATCCAAAAAATAATGAGATTGGGAGGAAGAAATCATTAAAGGTGAGAAAATCAAATACCTTAGTGCCCATGGGTGTTGGAAGGGCACTATGTGTGGAAATTTGATTCACCTTAAGTCAGAGCAGGTTGGGGGATAGGAGAAGTCCTGGAACCGAGTGGGAATCGACAGTAAATGAGCAGGCTTTACTGGATGATTTGCAGTTGAAAACATTGCTGAGGGGGAAGAGGACAGTACGGTCAGATCTCGCAGGCGCTTCAGACGGAACTGTGTTATACAGAAATAATCCAGGGACTTTAGAAACATATGCATCAAAATTTCATAAAAATACATTTGTGTCAGTGTTATGGGAAGGTTTGAGGGAACTGTATCTGACTCCTTAATTTTATATTGGCCCCCACTGAAAGCCGCCTCAAATAATAAAGGAAACTCTCAAGGAAGAGGGTGTGAGCTCCACGTTTGAGAGGGAATTGGATACAGCAACCTCCAGCGCCTGTGTTCACCTTCTTGATAACCTGTGGAATACTCACCCACCAATATCCCATCACCATCCCATCATTCCAACAATTGCTCTCCCCATTTTTCCTCAGCAGCAATTTTGGGACCTTATTGCCCTCACAAATTGTGCAGGGAAGGAAATACAGCACTGAGTTAGGATGAAGCCAAATTATAGAGATTCTTGAAAAACAGAATGGGGATTTAAGCTTATTAATATGAGTAATAAATGACTCTGAGACTAAGTATAGTGAGTTCAGAATCCTGAGACCTAGTCCATTTTCTTTTTTCTATTGAACTATTTGATTTGATTTGGAAGTCGCTCAGTTGTGTCCGACTCTTTGTACAGTCCATGGAATTCTCTAGGCCAGAATACTGGAGTGCGTAGCGTTTCCTTTCTCCATTATTGAACTATAGTTGATTTAAATATTAGTTTCAGGTGTGGAGCATGATAATTCAATATTTTTGTGGATAGTACTCCATTGTAGGATATTACAAGATAATTATAGTTCCCTGTGCTATACAGCATATCCTTGTTGCTTATCTATTTTATACATAACTAGTAGTTAATCTCATACCCCTAATTTATCTCCTGCCCCCCTTGCCTCTCTTCGGTGCTCCGTGGGCTTTTCTCTAGTTGTGAAGAGCTCCCCTCTAGTTTCAGCATGCAGGCATCCCGTTTTGGTGGCTTTTCTCATGGAGCACAGGTTCTGGGGTCCACAGGCTCTGGGGTGCACAGGCTCAGTAGCCGCAGCTCCCGGGCTCTGGAGCACAGGATCAATAGTTGTGCACAGGCTCAGCTGCTGCGTGGTGTGTAGAATCTTCCTGGATCAGGGATCAAACCTGTGTCTCCTGCATTGGCAGGCAGATTCCTTACCACTGAGCCACCAGGGAAGCCCACACATGAATTTTAGAATAAGCTTCTCCATTTCTGAAAAGGAAAAAAAAAAAAAAACCTTTGGAATTTTGATAAGGATCGCATTGAATCTGTTGATTGCCCTGTGAGGTATTACCATGGTAACACTGTTTTAAGTCTTCCAATCCATTAATATGAGATGTCTTTATATGTATTTAGGTCTTTAAGTTTCTTTCAAAAAACATTTTGTTAGTTTTGGTATAGAAGTCTTAACGTCTTTTGTTAAGTTTATTCCTAAGTATTCTATTTTTATTGATGGTTTTGTGAATGAAATGGTTTCTTAATTTTGTTTTCAATTGTTTATTGCTAGTGTATAAAAATACAGCTGATTTTTTACTAAAGTATAATTGATTCACAGTGTTCTGTTAATTACTTCTATACAGGAAAGTGATTCAGTTATACATATATATGCCTTTTTTATATTCTTTTCCATTATGTTTATCACAGAATATTGAATATATTAACAGTTCTCTGTGCTATACAGTGGGACCTTGTTGTTTATCCGTCTTATATATAATGGTTTGCATCTGCTAACCCTAACCCTTAATCCACCCCCCTTCTGCTTACCCACCCCCTTGGTAACCATAGTCTGTTCCCTACGTTTTATATGTTGTCACATGGGAGAACAAAATGGCAACCCACTCCAGTAGTCTTGCCTGGAAAATCCCATGGACAGAGGAGCCTGGCAGGCTATAGTACATGGGTCACAAAGAGTCGGATACAACTGAGCAACTAAACCACCACATTATGAAGCCTTGCTTGGACACACTCATTAGTTCTAATGTTTTTTTCCCACCATGTAATTTAGGATTTACTGTATTGAAGACTGTGTCATCTGTGGTAGAGATAATTTTCTGTTCTCCAATCAGAATGATTTAACAAAGGCTGCCCCATTGACCACATGTTCATCAGTTTCCCACTCTGAGCCATCTTTTCGACTAAGCCTCTACCTTGATCGGGATCTTGTCTTTAATCAGCTCAGCCCAGCCCAGTCTTAGCCGAGAATCCTGCTAAGTCAGTTTAGGGAGAATTCCCCTTACCTTTGATATCTGATCTGTAAGCCCAGATCAGATATGTACCCGCTTCTGATATGTAAGCCTTTGACCTGCCTTAGACAGAAATGCTGTTAAGCCAGTTTAAGAAGAATTTCCCTCCCCTTGATGTTTCTTCTTGAAAATTTTCCATCGACTGACGCCCTCAACTCTGCTCACTGGCTATGAATCTGCAGTTGTCTTTGCTGAATTTGGATTTAAACCTGATCTCTCTCCCTAATTGTGATCATCTTAACAGCCTTTTTTTAATTTTTCTTACTAATCACCCTGACTAGATCCTCTAGTACAGTGTTGAATAGAAATGTTGAAAGCAGACGTCCTTGTCATTTTCCTGTTCTCAGGGAGAAAGCATTCAATCTTTGACAACTAGTGTGAAAAGTAAAAGTGTTAGTTGCTCAGTTGTGTCCAACTCTTTGCAAACCTGTGGGCTGTAACCAGTCAGGCTCCTCTGTCCATGGGATTTCCCAGGCGAGAATACTGGAGTGGGTTGCCATTCTCTTCTCCAGGTGATCTTCCCAACCCAGGGATCGAACTCGGGTCACCTACATGGCAGGCAGATTCTGCAGGCAGATTCTTTACTGTCTGAGCCACCAGACCTTGCCTTTTCCACAGCTAGGTATAATATTAACTATAGGTTTTTCATATATGCCCTTTATCAAGTTGAGAAAATTTCCTTCTGTTCCTAGTTTGTTTAGTGTTTTTATCATGAAAAGATGCTGGATTCTGTCAGATGCTTTTTTTCTGCATCTATTAAGATGACTGTGGTTTTTGTCCTTTATTCTGTTGTTATGATATATTACTTTGACTGATTTTCATACATTAAATCGATATTACATTCCTAGGATAAATCCCACTTAGCCATGATATATAATCCTTTTTATATATTACAGATTTGGTTTGCTAGTATTTTAGTGAGCTGAGGATGTTTATGATGTTCACAAGAGACGTAGCTCCGTAGTTTTCTTTTCTTGTGATATCTATGCCTGGCTTTATAGTATTACTGACCTTAAGGAATGAACTGGGAAGTGCTTCCTCCTCTATTATGTGGGGCAGTTTTTAAACATTTGGCAGTGTCTTTGTTTCCTTGGGCTGCCACCACAAACTGTGTGGCTTAAAACAACAGAAATTGATTCTTTCACGGATCTTGGGGGCTCAGAAGTTTGAAACCCGGATGTTAGCAGGATTGATTCCTTCTGCTGGCTCTCGAGCAGAATTTCTTCCTTGCTTCTCTTTTACTCTAGTGCTGTCTCATCTTAACGTATGTCTTCATGAATCTGCAAAGACCCTGTTTCCAAATAACTTTACACGCATAGGGTAACAGGTGTTAGGACTTGAACATATCTTTTGGAGGGCTCATTCAGTCCACAACAGGTAGAATTTACCAGTGAAGGTCTGGGCTTCCCATCGTGGGAAGTTGTTTATATTTTTTATTAGTAATTCAGTCTTTACTTGTTATAGGGATTCAGATTTTCAGTTTCTTCTCGGGTCACTTTCAGTATTGTGTCTTCCTAGGAGTTTTTCCATTTCATTTAGTTTATCTACCTTGTTGAATTGTGCATAGTATTTTGTTAGAACCTCTTTTACTTCTGAAAGTTCAGTAATGATGACCTCTCTTTCATACTTTAGAGTTTGAGTGCTTTTTTTTTTTTTTTTTTGGTCATTCTAGCTAAAAGTTGGTGAGTTTCATTGATCTTCTTAAAGAAACATTTTCAATTTTATTTATTTACTTATTTATTTGTTTTATTTACTGGTATTTTTCAGAGTCTTTCTACTCCAGTTTTTGTAACTTTTCTTCTGTTTCTCAGTCTTTTTAATTTTTCAGATTTAGTTTCCTCTTCTTTTCTAGTTTCTTCAGGTAGGAAGTTAGGTTATGATTTGAAATATTTTCTTTTTTTTTTTATAGGCACTGTCTGCTATAATTTCCCTCTAAGCTAGTTTTCACTGTCTCCTTTCTGATTTGATATGATGTGTTTCTATTTGTATCCCTCTCAAGCTTTTTTTCTAATTTTCTTCATAATTTTATCTTTAGCCCATTGGTTATTCATGAGAATGTTGTTTTATTTACACATAATGAACTTCCAAAAATTCCTTCTGTCAGTGATTTCTAATTTAATTCCATTGTCATTAGAGAACATAACTTGTATGATTATCAGTCTTTTTAAATTTATTGAGACTTGCTTTGTGCGTAATAGATGGTCTGTCCTCATCTATCCATAGAGAAATGTTTCATGTGTGCTTGGAAAGAGTATGTTCTGCTACTGTTGGGTAGAATGTCCTGTAGATATCATGTAGATATAGTTGGTTGACAATTTTTAAGTCTTCTATCTCCTTACTGTTCTTCTATCTAGTTGTTCTATCCAGTATTGAAAATGAAGCATTGATAGCCCCAACTATTATTGTTGAATTGTCTGTTTCTAATTCTGCCACTTTTTGCTTTATATTTTAGAGTGGATATTCTTTATTTGGTGAGACATTGTTCTCATTCTTTAATTCTTTAGACACAGTTTTCTTTAGTTCTTTGAATGTATTTCAGTTCAGTTGCTCAGTCGTGTCCAACTCTTTGTGACCCCCATGGACTGTAGCACGCCAGGCTTCCCTGTCCATCACCAATTCCTGAAGTTTACTTAGACTCACGTCCATTGAGTCAGTGATGCCATCCAACCACCTCATCCTTTGTCACCCCCTTCTCCTCCTGCCTTCTATCTTTCCCAGCATCAGAGTCTTTTCCAATGAGTCAGTTCTTCGCATCAGGTGGCCAAAGTATTGGAGTTTCAGCTTCAGCATCAGTCCTTCCAGTGAATAGTCAGAACTGATTTCCTTTACGATGGACTGGTTGGATCTCCTTGCAGTCCAAGAGACTCTCAAGAGTCTTCTCCAACACCATAGGTCAAAAGCGTTAATTCTTTGGCTCTCAGCTTTCTTGATAGTCCAACTCTCACATCCATACATGACTACTGGTAAAACCATAGCTTTGACTAGACAGACCTTTGTCAGCAAAGTAATATCTCTGCTTTTTAATATGCTGTCTAGGTTGGTCATAACTTTCCTTCCAAATTTCATGGTGTCCATTGTTTCCCCTTCTATTTGCCATGAAGTGATGGGACCAGATGCCATGATCTTAGTTTTCTGAATGTTGAGTTTTAAGCCAACTTTTTCACTCTCCTCTTTCACTTTCATCAGGAGGCTCTTTAGTTCTTTACTTTCTGCCATAAGGGTGGGGTCATCTGTTTATCTGAGGTTATTGATAATTCTCCCAGCAGTCTTGATTCCAGCTTGTGCTTTATCCAGCCAAGCGTTTCTCATGATGTACTCTGCATAAAAGTTAAATAAGCAGGGTGACAATATACAGCCTTGTCATACTCCTTTTCCTATTTGGAACCAGTCTGTTGTTCCATGTCCAGTTCTAACTGTTGCTTCCTGACCTGCATACAGATTTCTCAAGAGGCAGGTCAGGTGGTCTGGTATTCCCATCTCTTTCAGAATTTTCCACAGTTTATTGTGATCCACACAGTCAAACGCTTTGGCATAATCAATAAAGCAGAAATAGATGTTTTTCTGGAACTCTCTTGCTTTTTCAATGATCCAGCGGATGTTGGCAATTTGATCTCTGGTTCCTCTGCCCTTTCTAAATCCATCTTAAACATCTGGAAGTTCATGGTTCACATACTGTTGAAGACTGGCTTGGAGAATTTTGAGCATTACTTTACTAGCGTGTGAGATGAGTGCAATTGTGCGGTAGTTTGAGCATTCTTTGGCATTGCCTTTCTTTGGGATTGGAATGAAAACTGACCTTTTCCAGTCCTGTGGCCACTGCTGAATTTTCCAAATTTGCTGGCATATTGAGTGCAGCACTTTCACAGCATCATCTTTCAGGATTTGAAACAGCTCAACTGGAATCCCATCACCTCTACTAGGCTTCGTTCGTAGTGATGCTTCCTAAGGCCCACTTGACTTCACATTCCAGGATGTCTGGCTCTAGGTGAATGATCACACCATTGTAGGTATTTGGGTCATGAAGATCTTTTTTGTACAGTTCTTCTGTGTATTCTTGCCACGTCTTCTTAGTATCTTCTGCTTCTGTTAGGTCCATACCATTTCTGTCCTTTATTGTGCCCATCTTTGCGTGAAATGTTCCCTTGGTATCTCTAATTTTCTTGAAGAGATCTCTAGTCTCCCTTTCTATTATTTTCCTCTATTTCTTTCCATTGATCACTGAGGAAAGCTTTCTTATCTCTCCTTGCTGTTCTTTGGAACTCTGCATTCAGATGGGTATATCTTTCTTTTTCTCCTTTGCCTTTAGCTTCTCTTCTTTTCTCAGCTATTTATTTAAAGAGCTGATTTAAAATCTTACTTGTCAAGCCAAGTATCAGAGATTCCTCAGGACAATTTCTACTGGCTGCTTTTTCTCTTGTGGATGAGCCATATTATCCACAAGGTGTCAGTAGTACTTTAAGTAATAGCAATTATAGTAGTTATTTAGCGTGGGACATCTACATTTGTTAAATGTTATGCAAATTGGTGGTTTTCTTGGTAATCCAGTGGCTGAGAACTCCACGCTCCCAATTCGGGGGGCCCAGGTTTGATCCCTGGTCAGGGAACTAGATTCCACATGCAGCAACTAAGACCAGCGCAGCCAAATAACTGAATGGTTTTTAAATGTTATGCAAATTGGGAGCATATTATATTTATCTGTTCCCACTATCAGATTGTGTGTTCTTAATAAGTGTGAGTCACTCAGTCGTGTCCGACTCTTTGCGACCCCATGGTCTATAGCCCACCAGGCTCCTCTGCCCATGGGATTCTCCAGGTAAGAATACTGGAGTGGATTGCCATGCTCTCCTCCAGGGGCTCTTCCCAACCTAGGGAGTGAACCCAGGTCTCCCACAGTGCAGGCAGATTCTTAACCATCTGAGCTCCCAGGGAAGTCTTAAGTAGTTGACAAATTTCATATATTATTGAGCACTGCATTCCAATTTGACCATCCAGTCTTCCAGCCTACTGTAGAGTGACTTAACTATAATACTGAAGTGTAAGTTTTGATTTCTCAGAAAATTCAAAACATATTAGAGAAACTGGGGCAGCAGGGGGCAGCACAGCCTTATAGTGTTTAAAATTTGGTCGTTCGAATGGACCATTCAGAAACAGAAGAGTATAAAGACAGTGTGGGACATGATTTTTCAAGTCTCTCAAGCAGTCACATCCTTTATTTCAAAGAAATGTTATTGGTAACCCAAATATATAAAATAATTTTACTAACAGAGCTCTTACCTTGTAATATTTATTTATAACATCAAACACTGAGAATAATGGAGCTGTTTCTTGAACAAGAAAATGTAGAATAAAAATTTTGAGATAGTATTGATACTATTTCTATCTTTGTTTTAAAAATAAAGAAATTGAGTCTCAAGGAAATTTAAAAATATGTCAGAGGTCATACAGATGGCAAAAGGTCAGAGCTTGCATATAAATCCCTTGTCTTACTTCAAAGCACGTGTGTGGGTACATGCTTAGCTGCTCAGCCGTGTCCGACTCTTTGTAGCCCACCAGGCTCCTCTGTCTGTGGAATTTTCGAGGCAAGATATAGCACAGATACTTACAGTTATACAGTTGCTGATAATACGTTTTAATCTTAACTTCAGCTCTTAAATTCAGTCCAGATTATTTTTTTTTAATATTGCACAACAAAAACTAAGTCTGATTCACACAGATAGAGTTACAAATGGTACCTCTTTTTAAACAGCTCACTGTGCAGAATCCAAGTACTACTTCTAAATAAACAGAAATGGCAAGCAGGTAAATCTTTAGTCCAAAATACAAAATTAAACCTTCAATAAAAGTAAATGCAGTAGTATTCTATAGTTTGTTAGCATTCAGTTTAACTACTAAGAAAGTAGACAGTTATTACAAGTTTTTTAGATAAAGCATGACTACTTTTCATAGTCACATTTCATAACTGACAAACCCTGGTAGTCTGACCCCAGGGTTTGCTTTCCTTACCAGTATGCTGTATCACCTCTCTATTTAAATTCTCATTTATGTGCATTTACAGTTATTATTTTAGATTTTAAATAGTTTAAATTTTTTTTTTTTCAAAATGAAATTCAATAGGTTCCATTAACCACAGTTAGAAAACCAGTAGCCACTGGGTAATAGAATATAACAAAAAATTTAGGAAGCATTTTGTAATACTGTGTTGGCCAAAAAGTTCATTTGAGTTTTTCATGAGTTTACAGGAAAACCTGAATGAATTTTTTGGCCAACCCAATAATTTGGGCCTGTTGTTATCATTCTAGTTCAGTTTCCAATAGTAAAAAATAAATTACATTTCTAGTAAGAACACAGATTCAGATCATCTCATTTAAAACAAATTGTTTAAAGGAAAAGTTTAATATGTTTGGAATACACTAGGAATTGCATTGCATTGGAATTTTACTTTTCACTTTCATGCATTGGAGAAGGAAACGGCAACCCACTCCAGAGTTCTTGCCTGGAGAATCCCAGGGACAGCAGAGCCTGGCGGGCTGCTGTCTTTGGGGTCGCAGAGAGTCGGACATGACTGAAGTGACTTAGCAGCAGCAGCAGCAGCAACACTCTGTGAGCTTAGTGACCGATTTTAAAAAGCTTACACCTCCCACAAGTGTTTCTGTGAGGAGTTGTATGTATTTCTGGGGTGCAGCCTCTATACTACCTTAGCAATACATATTTCCAGTGACTCAGATACCTTAGAGAAAAAAAGTTTTTCCGGTTTTCAGAAATATGATAGATTATTAAGAAAAGAGAGAAGTCAGCTACATTTATTTTGAAACAAAAGTCCTGGTTCTTATGTGCTAAAGCTGTTTTGCAGGTTACAAAAATCTAATATGATTACTGCCACTATATGACATGTTTCTAGATCTCCAATAATAATCAAAATAAATTATAGTAAATCATATATTTTGAAAGCCTATGTTTCCTACAAGGTAAAAAGTTACAGTTTTTTTTGCTTAATATGTAAAATGTACCCAAAGACAGACTACAGGTACTTCTCAAGGAGAGACCTATCTGTCACTAGCCGAACAAAGCAAAGCGTGACTACTGCCCAGGCACTCAGTCATGCCCATGTTTGGCCATCGGCTATCTAAGGCGTCAACCAGAGATGTTGCTTCCAGTTCACAGTGCCTCTCTCTCTCCTGCTCTCCACTGCTTAGAGAACAGGTCCAGTATTTCTTACTCCCACACTTCATGTTTTTCACAACTTATTCTTTTTATTAAACAATACTTGTTAAGTGCTTGCTGAGTGAGAAGTATTATGCTAATTTGGGGACATAAAAGACAAATAAAACAAAGGTTCTACCTTCAACAGACTTAGAATCTAGCAAGAAAGACAGACAAAGCAAGGTTATAGTTTATGATGGAAATGTTCACCTAGTTAGGTGAGTAAAATTTGGCTTCAGTCTTACTTTCTACATTTTCTATCCCCCCCCCATATACACCAGCTACACCAGATCAATTTTTTTTTTTTTTTAACCGAATATACTATCCACATTTGGGCCTTAGCTCACTTTGCTGTCTGCAATGCCCTGCCCTGTGCCTACTGAAATCCTGTTAGGGCCTACTTCAAAATCTGTTCTTGGGAATATAGTTTTCGATATTCCAGAGTTGATCAGATCTACCTGTATTCTCCCATAAACCTCTGATTATATGTTAGCATAGCCTGGTTTAGGATTAGTTCATCTCTCCCCAAGAACAGTGCTATGTGCAGAACAAACATTCAATAGATTCTTATACTGCTGACTTCCAAAATGTTTTGTTTCTATTCTATTTAGTTTCCTTCAGTAAGATAAAGAAAGCAATATTTGCTTTGTTAATTACTTTTTTGCAAGTAGCTTGTAGTCTGGTCACAAATAAATTAAGTCAAGATTGTAAGATGAATATAAGTATTTCCAAAAATTATTAAATAAGCGGAGAATATAAATATTGGCTATGGGGGTATAATGGCTACTGTTGGTTTTCTACAAATATCTTGTTCCCTACTACTTCTTGGGAACATCTTACGTTGTTCAGGTAGCCAAACCTTAAATAACATCTTATTTTGTTCAGGTAGCCAAACCTAAGTAATACAGAATTCCCGACAAAGAAAAACAATCCCTCTTAAAGATGAAGGAGAAGGCAATGGCACCCCACTCCAGTACTCTTGCCTGGAAAATCCCATGGACGGAGGAGCCTGGTGTGCTGCAGTCCATGGGGTCGCTGAGAGTTGGACACGACTCAGTGACTTCACTTTCATTTTTCACTTTCATGCATTGGAGAAGGAAATGGCAACCCACTCCAGTGTTCTTGCCTGGAGAATCCCAGGGATGGCGGAGCCTGGTGGACTGCCATCTATGGGGTCGCACAGAGTCGGACACGACTAAAGCGACTTAGCAGCTTAAAGATGAACTTACATTAGAAAGGAGTATAGGCAGAAAAAAATAACCCACCATGATGATAGCAGGCCCCAAAAATAGATACGTTGGCATCTCTAGGACATAAATTAATAGGACACTGTTGTTGCTATTGTTGGTTTTGTTCAGTGATTAAGTCGTGTGTGACTCTTTGCAACCCCATGGACTGTGGCATACCAGGCTCCTCTGTCCTCCGCTATCTCCTGGAGTTTGCTTAAATTCACGTCCATTGAGTCAGTGATGCTATCTAACCTCATCCTCCGCCACCCCCTTATCCTCCTGCCTTCAGTCGTTCCTAGCATCAGGGTCTTATCCTAGAAATTGGCTCCATGCATCAGGTGGCCACAGTATTGTAGCTTCAGCTTCAGCAACAGTCCTTTCAACTTAATAAGACATTATGGAAGAGGTTATAAAATAAATATGCTTTAAATGAACAAAAAACTAAAAGACGTAACAGAAACCACAAGGAAAGAACAAGACAATATGGGAAAATAGGCAGATTTAAATAATGACCATATGGAACTTCTGGAATGAAGGATAGAGTCATTAAAAATAGAATCAATGAAAAATATGAATAACATGGTAAGCAGAATGAAGAGTAGAAGGAGAATATTAAGATATATTTTCTTTTAAAAACTCCAGAAGGAGAGACTAGAAATAGTAAGAGGAAACATTTGAAAAACATAGATCATCAGATTGAAAAAGTGCAAGTGCTAATAAGCAGAATTATCATAAATGAAACCACATCTACAGAGGCTACAGCGATAGGATGAACACTGGAGACAAAATGATAAAAACAAGCACAGAGGAAAGGGAAGGGAACAGTAGTTTGTCCAACAGAAGGCTTCTCAACAGCCCTAAACCCTAAACGGCACTGGTATAATATCTGTGTGGAGCCAAAGCAAATAAGCTACCGACTTGGAACCTTACAGCCACCTAAATTATTGCTAAGGAAGGGGGCAAATTCCAGTGTTTTCAAGCAAAGAACAAGAGAGTGTAGCACTCATAGTTCCCTTGCTGGGATAATTACTCAAGCATGTGCTTGTAGAGGAAGAACGTTGAATTCAAAAGAAGGAAATAAGATAGAAGTAACTGTGAGCTGAGAGGTTAAGTGTGTAGAAAACCTAAATAAGCAGAGATAGAGCAAGCAGAAAAATACTAGCAAAGATATGGAAGGCCCGATTTGATTTAATGATGTATATGTATGGGACCTCTACTTAATAAACGTAAGTATGTGTAGAGTAGTTACAAATGTCAACCATACATATGTCAGGCCACAAAGGAATTCTCCACAAATAACAAGGAATTAATATATAAACTTCATTCTTTGACCACATTTGATTGAAATTAGAATTTCCTTCAACAAATATCTCTGACACATACATACATTATATGCCAGACATCATCCTGGTTGTTTTGTGTACTGAGTGCATTAATGAAAAGTAGACATAAATTTTACCTGCACGGAATTTAATTCATTAGTGGAGAGGGAAGACTTGGGATACAGTAAATATAATAAGTATACAGTATGTGAGAAGGTTATAATGATAGTGAATGGGAAGAAAGGGTGGGCAGGGTCAAGAGTGCTAGTTGGCAAGGAGTTGTGATTTAAACAAAAGGTCACCATAGGCACTGCAACTTGTGGGCAAAAACTTAGAACTAAAGAGTTAGTCATTTGCATATCTGGAGAAAGAACAGTGCAAGCAGGTAGAACAGCCCATCCTGCGAGCCCAGAGGGTGTGTGATGTTTTCGGGGAAAAGCAAGGAGGCCCATTTAGCTAGAAGTCCGTGATTGAGTAGAGGTCAAAGAGGAAGGCCTCATGCCTGCCCATCCCTCAAATCTATATGTAGATAAATAAGAAACTCTTTAACTCTGGGTCAGAGAAAAAAGCATAATGGAAATTGGAAAGGTTTAGGACCAGACAAAATGAGAACAGAATTAAATTTATGCCCTACAGATATAACGATATTACAGAGAAATGTATAGTCTTAAATATAATTGTAAGAATGGAAATTGATGAGTTAAATATTCTTCAACACAGGAAGTTAGAAAAGGAAAATGAGGAGAAATTACTGAAAGAAAAAGAGTAAAGAGGTTTTAGGAAAAACAAAAGCTGGGTTTTTTAAATTGCTAATAAGTTAGATAAACCTCTGGAGATATTGATCAGGAAAGAAAAACATTATGCTAAGTGAAAAGGGGGACATAATCATCAATTCAGTGGAAATTTCAGGATCATAAAGAGAATAATTCTAGAAAAACAAGTTTGAAAACTTAGATGAAATGGGCAATTTTTTTGAAAATATGAATTTCTTAAAAGTGATTCAGGAGTAATGGAAACTTGAGATGACTTATTACCATTAAGAAGTTTCAATCAGCAGTCTAAACAGATTCTCATAAAAGAAAGAAAAAAGATGGTTGAGTTTCAAAGGCAACTTCAATGAACACATAACTCTCTTGGAATAATACCTATTTGATGAAATATATATACGTAGTTTTGTTGCTGAATTCAATTTAATACAGTATTTAGCTTGGGGTTTCTGCATATATGCTTATAAGTGAGATTCGTTTATAATTTTATATTCTTCTTATCTAGTTAGTGTCAAAGTTATACATCTCAAAAGAGAAGGGTACTTTTCTTTTGTATACTCTGAAATAGTTTATGTAGGATAGGAATTGTTTGAAAGCATGGGAAACATTTTTTGGTTTATAAAAACCAGTCTCACAAGCTCAAAGCAAGCTTTCACAAGCATGTATGCAGAAATGCCAAATTAAATATGTTCATATTGAATGTAGCAAAAAAGAATATGTACATATATTTGTACATATACATATAGAAATTTAGATAAAAACAGGAGTTTTTATGACCATTTCCACAAGATGCTGTATTCAAGTATTGGTACTAGAAAACGTCTTGTTTTTATTTGTTTTACAATTAATTTTTGTTGTATCTTAAATCTTATCAGTACATCTTCAGTGTTAATATGAAAAAACTTTCTGTATGAAAGAGAAAGTGAGAATTTTCCCCTTTTTTCCCCACTCTTCATTAGCTAACCTGAATATCAGAGCTCTGCTCCACGAGTGTAGTAACATTCCCTTTCTCTGAACCATCATTTCCTTTTCTCTGGCTCTTGCAAAGCTAATGACCTCAGAACAAACCAAGCAAAGAAACAGGGAAGTAGTCACGGTTGATGCGATGGGAGCAGCGTCACCAGCTCCTCAGTGGCAGAAGTGATAGTCCTCACTGAAGGTCACGGGGGAAAATGCAGGGCGAACAGCTCAATTGAACAGGCTCTGTAGTAGACATCCGTTTTTTTCTGCCTGGCTCCCTTGTCTTCCTGTGGCCACAGTATCCAGATTTCGCTTGGGAGACCATCCTGCCCCTGTACTTTTGATGAAGTGACTTCGTTCTGGTTGGAGCAATCAGGATGCTATCTTCCTCTTTCCCAAAATACTCAGAGCTGCTGAAAACTATCTGGCAGCTTGGAGCAAAGAGTCTACCTGCGAATAAGGCCAAATTTGGGAAACAAACCCAAGGAATGGGAGAGAACTCTTCCTAGTGACACAGGTTGAGGCCTGGACCCATGAGCATCTGAAGCTGCCCTTGTGTTAACTGTTGTATTACAAAAGCTGTAAATTCCCGTGTGTGTGTTCAGATCGTGAAAGTTTTGGTAGTTTGATGGTAAGTGCCAGAAGCTTCTCGGCACCAGGCTTCCCTGCAGGGAGGGAGACAGACTGGTGTTCTGCAGGCTGAAATGAGTCTCCTTCCTCGTGCAGTGCAAGGGCCCCACGCAGACAGGAGGAGGGCTTGCTGCTGCCTTCCACCTCTCTTGGTCCTCCCTTTGATGCTTTTTGTCTTTGTCCCTCCTGTGTTTTTGGTAGGGAGCTCTTGGTAACCTCGGTAACCTGTTGCTCTGGGGGCAGACCCAGTCTGGGAAGGCCACTTCTAACCCTGCCAGTAGCCATTGTCTGTCACTTGCAACCGGAACCTATCCTGATTCCAGTACCACTCTGAAATGGAGACGATCCACCCATCCTTGCTTACTCCAGTTAAGTGATCCTTTAGAGTCAATGGGTATTTATACCTCTACCAAAATGCAGGATGACTCTCCTTTACACTGGATTGGGGAGGGAGTGGAAGTGGAAGAGGGGTCACACGTGGCGCAGTTATTCTGTTCTCGCTTCCTCCTTCCTGAAATTGCCCGTGGTGGGCTTCCCTGCTGGCTCAGTCAGGGAAGAATCCGCCTGCAGTGCGGGAGGTGCGGGTTCGATCCCTGGGTCGGGAAGATCCCCTGGAGGAGGAAATGCTAACCCACGCCTGTATTCTTGCCTGGAGCATCCCATGGGCAGAGGAGCCTGGCGGGCTACAGTCCAGAGGGTTGCAAGAGTCAGACACGACTGAGCGACTAAACCACCACCGCGTCTCCTCCTTACCTCATCTGACTGGTGCTCTTGCCCTGGGGCTGGGAAGGGCCCTAAGTGTTGCAGCCCTGGAGTAGTCACACTTCAGCACCCTCTGTGCCCCCATCGCCCCATTTTTAGGAAAGTGTAATGGAAGCATTTCATGCTGTGCAAATTACCTTAAAAACCAGGAAATATCTTCGAGGCACAGGGAAAATAAATTCAACATGAAATATTCAAATTCATCGTAATTACCATTATAGAGTTCAGCAGTTTTCCCTGAGTAGAAGTGGTTACAAGTAAGGTGAAGTCAGTTTAGTATTAATTTAAAAACTCAGCACATTTACCTAATAGTCCTGTTGTATTATATTTTTTAATCTTATGTTTTTCTCTCTATATATACAAGTTCCTACCTGTTTTTAACCTATTAGCATAAGGACATGTAATGGCTATCATAAGCACAAATTCTGCTTATGCTAAACATTATATAGAGTTGGTTTATTTCTTGGGGAAATTAAACTATTCTTTTTCCTACAGATTGCTTATCATCCTTCACCCTAGGGCAGAGGACTCAAGAGGAAAGAAGAGAAGTGTGAAAAAGAAGTATTCTGTTATATGGGAAGAAGTTATACTTTCACTTTAGGGAGCCTGTGGGACAATTCCTTTAAGTAGACTCAATTATGATTGGGATTTGTTCGACTTTGGGTTAATCACCTACAGTTACTGCCACCAAGGCAAGCCCTAGTGATAAATTAATGATGGAGTCTGCAGCGAGAGTAGGTAGATTCCTGAATGCACGCTGAATGGAGCAACTTGCCCTGAGGAATCGTCAAAGCAAAGATGCCACTTGAGTACAGAGGATCTGTATTTACTTTGTCTTTGCTCCAGTTACTCTATATTGTTACTCTCGACTGCCTTCATGGTACTCAGTGATCCCCATGCACTGCCACACCGATGCCAACCCTGGATAGGCAGTTACACCGATGGCAGTGGAAAAGACCGTGAGATTTGCACTTTTTCTAAGGTATAAATTCAGAATGAACTCCTCAGAAAATAGTCTTTTTTCTGTTAAACACTAACTATATTTCAGCAGGGCTTCCTGAAATAAAATGTGATCACCGAGGATTTTACCACTCTTTCTTTTTATTGTTGGGCTTGGAGACAAGGACATTTTTGCAGCAGTACATGGGGAGATAAAGTTAGCTGTTTTGCTTAGGAGCAAGAAAGACCTTTCCCAAGACTTTCCTGGGACATCACGTAATGACCTTAATGGGTGGATAAGAAAACATTAGGTTCCTATCTTATTATCTGACAGTAGGTTAACATGAAAAATACTATACTATGAAAAATACATTTCACAATATTCTAACAGATGCTGCTAGTATAATAGCCTAATGTAGCAAACGCACCAAATGTGCTTGAGCATGTTTCTGACACTATTTTCATAAGTGATGATATATCCTAATTGAAACTTACTAAAATTATGTTTTCTCCTCCAACTGTCATGAAAACATACCAAACTAAGTGCTGTGTGTACCCATGATTTAGGAACATAAGATGTATCTTTTTTTTCTGGCTTTCTCCTCTGTGGTTTAGAGTTAGAGTTGACAATAGGAGATTTTATCCCTCTCAATATTAGTCCAGTGAGTTTATACAATCCCCAAGTAAGTTTTAATTCTCCTTGATTACTTGTATAAGCCAACCTAAATTCAAACTTGAAGACTTGGGCAAGACATATTTAGATTTTTTAAATCTAAACATCTAAATCTATAATTTTTAAATCTAAAAATTTGTTGTAGAATAATAGTATTATCAGTTCAGTTCAGTTGCTCAGTCATGTCCAACTCTCTGCAACCCCATGGACTGCTGCACGCCAGGCCTCCCTATCCATCACCAACTTCTGGGGTTTACTGAAACTCATGTCCATTGAATCAGTGATGCCATCCAACCATCTCATCCTCTGTCGTCCCCTTCTCCTCCCACCTTCAATCTTTCCCAGCATCAGGGTCTTTTCCAGTGAGTCAGCTCTTTGCATCAGGTGGCCAAAGTGTTGGAGTTTCAGCTTCAGCATCAGTCCTTCCAGTGAATATTCAGGACTGATTTCCTTTAGGATGGACTGGTTGGATCTCCTTGCAGTCCAAGGGACTCTCAAGAGTCTTCTCCAACACCACAGTTCAAAAGCATCAATTCTTCAGTGCTCAGCTTTCTTTATAGTCCAACTCTCACATCCATACATGACTGCTGGAAAACCATAGCCTTGACTAGACGGACCTTTGTCGGCAAAGTAATGTCTCTGCTTTTTAACATACTGTCTAGGTTGGTCTAGGTTGTCTAGGTTACTTCCAAGGAGTAAGCGTCTTTTAATTTCGTGGCTGCAGTCACCATCTGCAGTGATTTTGGAGCCCAAAAAAATAGTCTCTCACTGTTTCCACTATTTCCCCATCTATTTGCCATGAAGTGATGGGACCAGATCCTATGATCTTAGTTTTCTGAATGTTGAGCTTTAAGCTAACTTTTTCACTCTCCTCTTTCACTTTCATCAAGAGGCTCTTTAGTTCGTCTTTTAACTCATGGAGTGAATCCCTTTAGGAGTGTGCAAAGAAAGCCCTAAATATTTTTATCATTATTTTATCCTAAATATTTTATCATATTTTTATACTATTTTAGTCATTATAAATGTTGTATCCTTGTGTCATGTAATTTTTTCATTAAACCTTTTTTCTTGTGAAACCAAACGCATAGAAGGCTTCCCAGGTAGCACTAGTAGTAAAGAACCCACCTGCCAACGTAGGAGACAGAAAGATATGCGGGTTTGATCCCTGAGTCCAGAAGGTCCCCTGGAGGAGGAAATGGCAACCCACTCCTGTATTCTTGCCTGGACAATTCCATGGAAAGAGGAGCCTGGCAGGCTGCAAGCCATAGGGTTGCAGAGTCAGACACGACTGAAGCGACTTAGCATGTACGTACGCAAACACATAGTAGAAATCGTAAAAGACAGAAATGTACAACCCATGTAGCTACCATCCGGGTCGGGAAATAAGACATTGCCTGTACCCCCCAGAAACCCCTGTGTCCTTTCCAGTCACTCTTTCTTCTCTCCCCACCCCTGGGGTTAACCACAATTTTTACTTTTAAGTTAATCACTTTTTTACTGTTGTTATCATTTTACCGTCTATTCATGCATCATCATGAAATACTTAAATTTAGTATTTGAAATACTTAAGTGTAGTATTATCCTGGTCTTTCTTTGGTTTTCGTTTTGGGCTTTTGTTGTCGAAATTTAAATAAATGGAACCATATAGCTAAGTATCCTTTTAGGGTCAGCATTTTTCACTCAAAATCATGTTTGTAAATGTAGTTGTAATTAGTTTCATTGCTGTCTAGTGTATAGAAACTGTATGTGCAGCATACTTGCTGTGTTTTATGAACTCACCACAACTTGTTTATCTGTTCCGCTCTTCCGGGTCCTTATAAATAATGCTGCTAAGGACGTTCTTTCATAGGTATCTCGGCAAGCATTACACATATTCCTGATGGAGATAAGTATATGGAATTGACAGATATTATGGTTTGTGCATTTTTAACATTTTGAGAAAGCATCGCTTTACATTATAACCATTGGAAAATGAGGCTCTGTGTCCTAACCACAGTATTGTTTTAGCCCATCTGTTTGTTATATAGTGTTACCTCATGGTTTTAATTTCCTTTTCCTTGATTGTTAATGAAGTTGAACATCATTTCGGGTTTTTATTGACGATTATTTTGTGAAAGTGCTGGTTCGAGTATCTGTCAAGTCATTGTCGTCTTTTTCTTATGGCGCTATAGGTGTTTGAGCTAGTATATTTGGAATTTGAGCTAATTGTGAACTATGTATATCTCAGACCTCTGTTCCTACGTGATGATTTTGCCTTTCTGCTCTCTTAAAAGTCTTGGTTGAAGCTCAGAAATTCTTAATTTTAATGTTGCTGGATTCACTAAACTTTAATTTACGATTAATGCTTTTCTGTTTTCTTTAAGGAAGTCTTCCCCTACCCTGAGATGGTGAATATAGTCTCTTATTTTAATGTATAGGTTTATCATTTTACCTTCTATATTCAGATCTACAGTTGGGGTTTTTTGGTCTATTTTGAGGTAGGGTTAATTTTCATTTATTTCTATGTCAATAACTGGTTGTTCTGTCACTGTTTATTAAAAAGACTGTCCTTTCCCCACTGCTTTATAGTTCTACCTTTGTTGTGAATTGCGTCTATTATGTGTAGATTAATTAGTGGGCTTTCTATTTAATAATCTTTTATGCATTGTTTTATCACATTGTCTTCAGTAATGTAACTTTAGTGTAAATTTTGATACTCAGTAGAGCAGAGCGCCCTATCTTATCTTGTATTTATTGTGGTAAGAACATTTAATGTGATATCTAGCCTTTAACAAATTTTAAGTATACAGTACAATATTGTTAACTCTAGATTGATTAATTATTGTACAGCAAATCTCTAGAACTCACTCACTGTGCATAACTGAAACTTTATACCCACTGAACAACAACTCTCCATTCCCTGAGCTGGCAGCCGCTGGCAGCCCCCATTCTACTCTCTGCTCTGTGACTATCTTCGATATCTCACATAAGGGAAACCACACAGTATTTGTCTGTGACTGACTTATTTCACTTAGCATAATGGCCTCCAGGATCATCCATGTTATCACAGATGGCAAGATTTCCTTCTTAAGACTAAATGCTATTCCATTGTACCTGTATACTGCATGCATTTTAGAATTAGATTGTCAAGTTCCACACAAAAAGCCTCTTAAGGTCTTAATTATGATTACATTTAATCAATTTGGAGAGAATATTGCAAAATTGAACCTTATAATTCATTAACATAGTATATACAGCACTTTTAAATTTCTCTCAATAATATTTGTGGTTTTCTGTACAGAGTCCTTGCATACCATTTCTTCATTAATTCCTAGATATTTTATATTTTATCCTCTAATAAATGCCATTTCAAAATAAGTTTTATTTTTGAATTTGTTGCTGGTATATAGCAATATATGGATTCTTAAATTTTACCTTTGTAGCTGTGACATGTCTGCAGACTTTTTCGATTTCATGGTGGCGTAACTGTGTAGAATGCACATAAGGACATTCCAAGTCACTGTACCTTTTATTTCATTGTGTTGCCTTTCGTAAGGCGAAGGACCTTCTCTAGCTGGAGTCTCCAGTGCAGCGCTGACTGCCAGTGGTAATAGTTGGCATCATTGTCACATCTCCAGTTTCAAAGGGGAAACACTGAAAATTGTTACTAAGTATGATGTTATCTGTTGCTCAGTTTGCTTTGCTCAGTTTATTTAGTGTTGAATCTTAAGTTTATGAATGAGAAAATCCTGTAATTTTTTAATAATGCCCTGTCAGGTTTTGATCTTAAGGCTTGGCTATTTTTGTTCGGCCACACCACGTGGTTCGTGGGATCTTAGTTCTCCAACGGCAGATGGAATCCGTGCCCTATTCAGTGGGTCTTAACCACGGGTCTTCACCACAGGACCGCTAGGGAAGCCCCGAAGTTTTTCTGCTTTCTTAGGGAAACAGGGGAGTGTTTCCTCTTTTCCTACTATCCAAGAGTTTGCATAAGACTTCTTCACCAACTGGGCCACAAGGGAAGCCCAGGAATACTGGAGTGGGTAGCCTATCCCTTCTCCAGCAGCTCTTCCCAACCCAGGAATTGGACCGGGGTCTCCTGCATTGCAGGCAGATTCTTTACCAACTGAGCTATCAGGGAAACCCTGCATAAGACTAGTATTATTAATTAGAAATCACTGTTGAAGCCTCCAACTAAAGTTTTTTTGTTTTATTTTCTGTTTGTTTTGGAAATTTGTTTAATTACTAATTCAATTTCTTCAGTAAGACTGTTCAGATATTGTATTTCTTCTTGTGTCTATTTTGGTTAGTTGTACTATTCCAAGAATATGTCTATTACATCAGAATTTCAAATTTGTTGAAAGAAAGCTGCTTTTACTCTTTAAAAAATCTTTTCATGGTCTATATAGTAGAATATATAGTAGTGTCTCGTTTCATTACTGATATTTTTTTATTTGTGCCTTGTCTCTTATTTTCTTAATTGGACTAACATTTATCTATTTTTGTTCATCTTTTCAAGTAACTTATTTTCATTATTGTTTAAGTACTTGTGGGTTATTTATAATTATATCCTTAATTTCCAAATTTTTAGGAGTTCTTTCTTCACTAGAAGATAGTTTGCATTTATAGCTGATTTTTTAAAAATTCTGAATTATTTCCATCATTTGAAATTTGTTTGCTTTTTTAATACATATTTTTGTAGAAGTCTATTGTGAAAAAAAGGATGTAATATCCACTATGTGCTTGAGAAAATGTATATTCTGTAGTTGTAGCGTATGATGTTCTGCATATTACCATTAGGTCAATTTTACTTATCATGATATTCAAATCTTCTACACCATTACTGTATTTATTTGCCTCCTTATTTGGTCAGTTACTGAAAGAAGTATGCTAAAGTATCCCACTGGTTGTAGATTTGCCTGTTTCCTTTCCAGTTCTGGCAGTTTTTGCTTTCTAAATCTTTGCTTTTGAGCCCATGCATGCAAATTTGGAATTACTTTATCTTTCTGGTAAATTTGAAGCATTATTATTATTCAGTGTACCTCTTTATCTCTAGAAATTATTATTGCCTTGAAGCTAACCTTGGCTGATACTAATGTAGCTACACCAAATTTCATTTGCTTATTATTTGCATGGCAAATATTTTCCCACCCTTTTTTATTCGACTTTCTATATGTCAGTGTTTTACGTATCAGTGTATAAATAGCAGATTTTTTGCTTGTTTAATCAAAGTCTGCCAATCTGTGTCTTTAAAGGCACAATTAAGACATTTACATTTAATGCAATTGAGTCTAAATCTGGGTCAGTCTTTTAAGGTCAGTAAATCTTTGAACAATCTTTTGTGTTCAGGAAAGAGTTCATTAACAGCTATGAGTTTAAGAAATTTCTCTCTTCTCTTTTGTATACAAACATGCAAGAATTTATGAAACCTCATCTCCTGTTATTCCTTTGACTGTCATATGATGAAAAGAGATCCAGAAACCAAAATATGCTAAAAACATTTCTCATCTAGTATTTGGGGAATTTTGCTTGCAACTCTTGTCTTTATCATGATTTACCTACCTCATTCCAACAAACAGGGCATTACCAACATATCTATTAATATATCTTTTTTTACAAAATACTATAAAGATCTCATTTTTGATTGCAGGGCTGTGACTCCCAAATGAGCGTGTCGGAAATGTCCTGCAGTGAAAGCACGTCCTCCTGTCAGTCTCTTGAACACGGCTCGGTCCCAGAAATTCTCATTGGTCTGCTCTATAACGCCACAACTGGAAGGCTATCCGCAGAAGTGATAAAAGGCAGCCACTTCAAAAACTTGGCAGCAAACAGGCCACCCAGTGAGTGAAAACTTTTCTTAATTCTAATGTTTTCTGTACTTACGGGATTCTAAGTGTTAGGGCTTCAATCCTGTCATTTAGTCTTAGCCAATTGATAATGGTGCAATCATCAGCTAATCTATTTCATGTTTTCTATTTCCAGTCATTTGGGAAGTAGAAAGATTTGAAAATCAAAATATTAATTGTAAGCTGACAAGACTTTACATTTTTCAGCATCTTCAGAATAAATCAGCCCTATCATAGCCATTATCTTCTAATACCAGAAAAAGTTATGAGTCTTTGTTTAAGGTAATATTCCACAGATGATGAGGAATATTTATAGCTATTGTTAACTGAAAATCAATGTGTTTTCTATCTGCATGCAGTACTATGAACTAATGTGTATCCTTCTGTATTTTTCCTTATTGTCTGCATTAACAATTTTAAGAAAAAAAGTGTTTCTTTACATTTTTCCTCCTTTAAAATTATAAATCCGTACTGCCTGCAGAGTCTTATTTAAATGAAATATGCGTTGCTTTTACCAGGACAAAACGAATAAGGAATGGTTTGACGTTTATACTGGATGCTAAGAAAGGAAAGCTAGATGGTATACACCCCTCTACCCTGTCCATCAGCATCTCTCTCTCCTCTCTCATCTCTCTCCTAGTTCAGGAGGTGGGGAGTGGATCAAGCACAGAGAAATTGTCACAGTATACCTCCAAAACTGTTTATTGTTATCTGTAGAAACGAACTGGGAAAGTAGCAGCTTCTTTATATTTCTGTAAAATTAAAGCTGTTGATGGCCTAAGCTCAAAATTTGAAAGGAAGTCTTGAACAGTAATGGCACCCTTATATTTGTTTCATGATTTCTCACAAACTTGCTAAAAGCAGTATTTTACTCCAGGTAGCAAATGATTGTTGGAGGAGGGGAAACTTTTTCCACCCTTGAGTTAACTTTACTTCTAAGTATTCTAACAATTATTTTTTCAGTCAAAGTGAAAAGTCATAAAAATATATTTAATGTGCCCTCAGTAGTACTGGAAACCTTGCTTCTCACATACATCACACAGTGTATCTGTCCCTGCATTAGAAAGTCGGAGGCCAAAATTAGGTTTATATTTCTACCCTTGGACGAATGACCTAACTCCCCTAAGTTTGTTTCCTTATGTCTAAAATTAAGGTTGTATCTCACAGGGTAATTGTGATACTCAAATCAGATAAAGGCACGTAAAAAGGATGCAATTATTATTGTCCCCTTTTTCCTTTCAAAAGGAAAAATTCAGAGGAAGGAAAGAAGTGATTACTAAACAGCTTTGGAAGTGTGACTTGGTTATCTTCGTTAATCCACACTAGGAAAGGAAACTCAAATGGCCTGGGAAGTAACTTAAATGAGCAGAATTTGTAAATGAAAGATAAAATCATGGAAAGACCTGTGGCAAATGCAAGGGAGCACTGTACTCTTGCTTGGAACCAGGAGAAAGTTTTACTTGATTTGCTAAACTTTGAGTGTTTTTGAAACACTGTAACAGATAAACAGATAAAATTTTGGGATAAAAAATCCCCAATGTATTTGGGATTACATTTAGTAGCAAGCCATCAGTTTGCCATTCCTACTTTAGCCAATAGTTTAATTTTTTGACAAATCTTTAACTTGAAATGCTAGAAAGGAGCAGAATGAAATGATAGGTTTGTCTTTCTGTCCTTGCTGAAGCCACCCTGATAGAAGCAGAGAAACAATTATCAGAACTAAAATGAAGGATAGGGAGTAGAGAGAGGCAGGAGAGGATAATATACAAGAGAGATTTGCATCCACAGAATAGATCTTTCAGGTTAAAGAATAGGTTATAGCAGTTTCCATTATTTTAGATTTAGAGCTTCAGTATTAGGACAGTTACTGGTATTAGCTGGGAGGTGGCTAGCAGGTAAATACAAGTTAACATTAATCTTTATTATATGAAATAAAATATTTATAAAGTAAAATAGAAGACAGTTTTATCAGTTTGTCATACTGTATATAAGATTGTGACCCTTCATATATACCTGGGTTCTAAGCTTTGAACTGTGTTATAGACTGACTAATCCAGTTTTTGTCTTAAAAGAACAATAGTAACATTCAGGAACAAAAATTTTAGTAGTCCTATTTTTCATAACTTAATTTTATATTACATTGGGATTAATAAAAGTGTTGGAAATGTTAACTATTGCATGGATAAACTTTAAAAATTAGCGAAATAATAATTATAATGATCTTTTAATGACTTTTATTCAGTCTTTTATAGTCTGATAATTTGCATGATTCTATGTTCAATGTGCTTTAGACCACAAGGATATCATTATAAAGATGTCCCACTTTAAAACAGTGTAATTTTTGTTTAAGATTGCACAGTGACCTTAAAAATTCTCATTCCATGAAATTTACCCAACATACCCTTTGTTCAACCCTCTACCTGAATTAAGATGCTAAAGTGTTGTGTTCTTCCACTCCAGTGAACAGCGTTTCCTCTTTACTTCTAACCTTTGACCCTCCTTCACCCAACAATTGACATCTGGTCATTATTTCTTTTACTGCTTTCCACCCCCTGTTCTCAGATGGACTGTTCTGTTGTCTAAAACACTTGATAGGTGGACAGGTTTATATAATCCGAGGTGAGTTCCTGTAGAGGCTAATTGGATGTTGTCTTTTCATGCAAAAACAAAATACCCTAAAACTTGCCAGCAGTGAAGCTGTCCACCATGTTGATTTCCAAAAAATGCACATTTATTATCTGTGGTACTTTGAATAAAACTAACTTAGAATTTATCTCTGATTATGGATGATGGTATTCAGAGTATCTATAAAATTAGCAAAACTTTTAAAATTGAAGGTTTTAATTTTTATTCATTATATTGATTCATGTAGAAACATATTTCATTGAGAAATATTGAAATTTTCATAAAATTAATTGAAATTTTGATATGAAGTACACATGATGGATCTACATGCTGAAGATCATTTGCATGAGTTCTGAAGAAATTGGAAACACAGTTGTTTGAAATGAGGGTTTATCTCCTAAGTAACCAGGCAATGAACTGTTATGTTTCACTTGGTACACTAAACATCACATCAACTTTTTTTTATAATTCATGAAAATAGTTAAGATACCATACTTAAAACTTCACATTAAATTGTGCCAAAAAGGAATCCTGTAGTATTTATTTTTAACCATCCAAAAAGCACATTAAATGTACTCTTGCATGAAACCAAGGAGAAAGTTTTACTTGATTTGCTAAACGTTGAGTCTTTAGTGCATTTGGCTTCATTTTGGCCCTGAAATGTTTTAAAAATGTATTTAAAAACCACATCCATGCAGAGATTTTTTTGACATTTCATCCTAAGCTGTTTCGATGTCATCTTTGCATTCTTGTCTTTCTCTTTTCCTCCTTGCCATTTGCCTTCATTTCTATTTGTTTGTTTATTCTTACACTCTGAAAACACAGTGGAATGCTTTACAGTGTTGTGGCTAACTGAGCTTGCTAAGTGTTTATTAATGCTATGATGTCCTGCTTAGTGAATCTAAATGGGGGTGGGAATGGGCAGGGTGGGTAGTGGGAGGTCGGGGGTGGGGAGGTCAGGGTAAGGGAAGGATTATGAGGTATACCTTTAAATTCTAGAAATAGTGAGGTTAAGATATTATTACCCCCAAAGATTTTATGCCTACTTAGCGTTCTCTGTACTTGTCACATTTTATGATCTTCTACATCAAAATGGAATTACCAGATTTCTCCTAAACATGGTATACATGTATACTATGGTAAACATGGTAAACATGGTATATCCTTATAAAGTCTGAATACTTAACCTCATCAAGTGTTACAAGAAAGACATTTTGAGTTTGTTTCAAATGATATTTGTGGTATGTTTTGCTTTGTTTTTTTTTCTGTAGATACATATGTTAAATTAACCCTACTGAATTCCATGGGCCAAGAGATGTCCAAGTGCAAGACATCCATCCGCAGAGGGCAGCCAAATCCGGTCTACAAAGAAACGTTTGTTTTTCAAGTGGCCCTGTTTCAGCTCTCTGATGTGACGCTCATACTGTCCGTGTATAACAAACGCAGCATGAAAAGGAAAGAGATGATAGGCTGGGTTTCCTTAGGTCTGAACAGCTCTGGAGAAGAGGAACTCAACCACTGGACTGAAATGAAAGAGTCTAAAGGACAGCAAGTCTGTAGATGGCACGCATTGCTAGAGTCGTGATGACTCAGGAGGAAGGGGCAATTCCGGTTCCAGGCAGCAGCATCTCTGAGTGCAGCGTTCCTGTTACCTAGTCACCGTTAGAAGAGCTATTCTTTGAAGAGTCATCTGTAACATTCTCCCCAAAAGCTTTAAATTCTGTGGAGCAAACGTCTATTACTGACATCAACGAAGAAAAGATGGGTCTCTAGCAGAGCGCGTTTGAGAAAATGAGAAACTGGCATCCTCTTTGTTAAACTAACAGTCCTCCAGAGCTTTCAGAGCATCCTTTTGGCGTGAAGTTAATTTTACTGTAGCAAAAGAGCCAGTAACATCATGAAAAGTCACGATTATAAATGATTTTGAAAATCAGAATTTGTAGTTGCAGCACGCTACATATTATCCACAAAACTGGCTCGTCCCCAGTGTGTGTGATTTCTCTAATATGAGAAAGTCATCCTGCATCAGTCAAGTCTAATGGTGAAGGCTTTCAGTTACATTGTACATTGTTTTAGTTCAGGTTATTTTCCTTTTTGTTGTGCCTCTGTTCTTCTCAATAGCACTAAATCTAAGTGCAAGCAAGTATTCATTTTCATAAGGGAATCTTTTTATGTATTATTTTAAGAAAAGTTCACTTCTTCAATTGCCTCTGATTTTGCCTGATCCAAAGAGACCAAGTCACTGTACTGGTCCTTTGCAAGTCTCCTAGACAGGTTGTACTGTAGAACCATGTAACTTTCTGTTGAAAGCACTTCCTGTATTCTTGTATTCCAATGTAGGAAGCTAATAGAGCAGGACTTTACTTAAAAATCTCTTTCAATGATTGACTGTTTAAAATTGTAGTAATGTGAAAGTACATTTTTTTTACAAACTAAAAAAAATATAGTGAATAAGCTGTTGAAAATTGAAAACAATTCAAGTTAAAGGAAATTTTAATCATCTGCTCTGAGTGTTTATTAACCAACACTGCATAAAGCAGGTAGCATTCAAATAAGAAACAGTTCTCTTCTTCTTCACTCTTACTTCAATTTGTATTTGTGATATAAAGACTCTTCAATTCTAAGTGTGAATCAGAACAGCATAAACAGTTCTGAGATTCCTTAAAATGTTTCTAGTAACTTGTGACTAGATTTTATGAAATTTACAGATACGTTCTTCAACGTGATGTCATCCTGTGCCTTCCATGTGAGTTAAATTTGCTCATACAGCTTGAAAGTTGTATTTGCAAAATTAGGCCTTCAATTTTTATAAATGTAAAGATTAGATTCCTCAGAACAGTGTCACAAGATCTTTATTTCCTCTGAAGTATGTAAAAGTTGTACAATGTGCTAATTTTTTTAAATGGCAAGGCATTTGTTGTTTTTATATTTAGGAACTCTAATTATCAGGAATATTATAAGCAGTTTTCTTTTTAATTTTGCCTCTTAACCAATATATAATTTTATGCACATACTTTATTAAATAGAATATGTTTTGTATATATGAAAAATATTTTCTTTTTTCTCTTTCTAATTCCTAGTTAAATTAGACAAAACAGACTATTTACCAGTTATTCAAAAGCAGTATATCATTGTTCCTAGTCCCAACTAAGTACTATGTATTATTGTAAGCTAGAACTTGTTATTACCATAATAAAAAATGCATAGATATTATTACTTCAGCTTGGCTGTACTGAAAGGCCTTAAAAGAAATCCAAAAGACAGTGAACTCCTAATATTTTTTAGTTTAAAAAAATGGCAGCTCTCTGCATTCATATACATGAGTTATATGATACAAAACAAATGCTGTATCAGGTGACATGGGGTTTAAGAATGTATGTTACAGAGATGCATTAACAGGAAGAACCCATTCTCTTATTACATTAATGAGCATTTTCCAGGGTTTTGTGACTCAGTTAGGTTATAAAGTTCAAACATGAATCAAATGGCAAAATATCTCATGAAAGTATTTTTAGCAACAGATATGGGAAGAGATTAGAAGGGGGGCTGTAGGTTTCACTGAGAAATTGGATTTAGGCATTTGATGCTGCGAGTAACTTTTTTGGCTTTGAAACAACTAAGTGCACTGCTAACAACCAGGATTGGCCTAATAATTAAAAGAGTTATCAGTCTCATTTGCAGCTGTAACAAAGCCTAGTCAAACACATGAGACCAGCTTGGTGCTTTCTCCTTTAGCAAGTAAAGAACTATCTAGATATTATTTGTTAAATCTGTCTTTCTTCAGACTGTGCCCAGAATTGTGTGTGTATGCTTGGATATATCCTTAGAGGTTTAGCTAGTCTAAGGATCAAATCCAGAATGGCCTAAAATTTAATCAACAATTTTTTTTTAATTTTAAGAAGGACCCTACCTCCGCCCCAGCTGCCAAGTCCTCAAAGATTATGAAGTATGTGTATGGGTATTTACACCCAGCACACACCTGCACACAATATGTATATGTATATATGGGTGTATGTATACATATATGTGTGTATTTGTAAAGATGCAGGTGCCCTGGCTTTTTTTCAGATAACTAAATAGAAACGCATTTACAAAGTTTACGGATTATTTTTCTCCTCTGTATATTTACTAGAAATTATATTTGGTTTGGGGTGCTATTTGCTGCCATTCTCCTCCACACACAGCAAAATATATATCTTTTTATTCTTTGGATTGACACAACTTAGAGTAATTACTACCCCAAATTTGTCTATTCTTTGAGAAAAAGATTAAATAGGGCTCAAGAGACCCACTCACTCTGCTGAATCTAATGTACAAGACTGTACTGCTGCTCTTTTGTGAGCTTAAATTTGCATGAAAGCTTAAAGGAAAAATCTTACATCTTAGCAATTAAAGCAAATAGGGGCCCAGTGGTGGGCAGCAGGTGTTGTCTGAGAAACTTGAGAAAGACAACCCACTTTCTTGTTGTTCTCTTCAGATCCCCTAAGTTTTGTAATAAAATGAGATAGTCCAAATACAGCAATTGACTGGCATTCATGGGAGCTCCTGAGCTTGGAATTACAGGTTTTATTTGTCTCCCAAATGAGCTGCAAAATGTAGTTGTTTATTACTGCCCAGGAAGCAGAGTGTATCTTAAATCAGTAGAGAATTGGTTTCATATATCCTCTTACCTTTAAGAAGTTTTCTTCTGTAATCTTTGTGTCTTCTGTACTGTTCACACTTTTTGTGAAGTTTCTTCGCATATTTTCTTACCGTGCATTCAGCGAATTCTTGATATTGTTGAACTTAGTGACAAAAATAATAAGTTGAATCACAATTTTAAAAACAGAAAAACCAATGAGAAAATATCTAATCTACCCTTAGTTATAGCAACATGTTTAAATTTAGGGCCTGGTGGACTTTTTCATCCAGTCCACTTCAGAAGCCCAGGGCTATATGTTAAATCATTTTCTTGATTCCTTCATCTTTGCTTTACTTGTCAAGTGAGTCAGAAATGTAATGCTTACAAAAACTGTTATAGCACAAGAATTCATGCAACTGAGGGTGTTCTTTAAGATGAAGATGGAGCTCAAATGACATCATAGCTTTTCAAGTGGATTGAGAGAGAGGCTGAAGTATAAATTTAAATGAAACTAGAACAGTAGTCACCAACAAATTTCTCAAGGTCTCTATGCAGCTGTTAATAGCAATGATACAAATCCACGTTCTGAAACTGCTGTTTGCCTACATGTCCACTCATGGAGATTTTTCTCATTGAGAGCTATTATTCCAAAGTTTCCCCCATTTCCTTTTTCTTTCACTGTCACCAGTTCACCCATGGCCTGCACTGGAAGTGGCCATTGTGTCGTCATCATCACCAACAAAACTCAATATTGAGCACAAAGTTAAACAGAGTACTTTTTTTTTAGATTAACTTTATTTTTTTTTTTAATTTTTTTTTTTTAAATCTTTAATTCTTACATGCGTTCCCAAACATGACCCCCCCTCCCACCTCCCTCCCCTAGATTAACTTTAAAACATCATCTGTATTCACCAAAATGTATAATAATGATGCTGGTAACTGCTATAGTTTACTAAGATGTAGCACAATAATTTGTTATTTTGATACTCATATTACAACAGTAATATGAGGTAAGTAATATTGTCAACATTTTATGGATGATACAACTGCAGGTTAGAAGTTACGCAGACTTAGTAACAGAACTGGGATTAGGACCCACATATAAATTACTCTGAAACTTATATCATACGTATTACAATTGTATCCCTCTTAACTAATTGCAAGAAAAAACTGAACAACATTACATTCATCAATAATACCCCACACACGCTTTAGTTGGATGGCTGAACTAGAAAAAAAAGAAGACCAAAACACACAGAGCTTGGGAAAAAGAATTACAAGACAAAGAAGAAAAGATCAGAGGGTTGTTTTCCTTCTCAGGACACAAATGGTACTTTTGTGTCGTACTTTGTAGATGGCTTATATTTTCAAAGACTTGGGGATTAATTTACTCTGCCAGTTCAGCCTATACTTATATTCTGAAAATGTATGAATCAATTTGTTCTGCTCCTTGTCCATTACTGGGAATCCAAATATTTCTATTGTACACGTTCACTTTTCTGCCCTGTGAAGTGGATAGCCTGTATCCATGATTCTCTGTCTTGCCCATACTGATGATGAGAGGAAAGACTCTTGTCTTCCTCTGCACTCTTACTTTATGTTGCTTCTCTACCCTTTGTTAAGGTTTAACCGGATGACAGCTAATTTTATTATATGCATCTCCCCTCTCACCAGTACTTAATGTCCTGTATTGTTATCTTTGTATGTCCCTTGCTCATAGTAGGCACACTATAAATATTGAATTAAACTAAATTACCTATACAGAAGAAGTCAATAATACTGTTATATATCTCAACATTTATTTATGAACTTGTGCATGGATTTATTCTTCATTTCATATATGTAAGAGTACCTACTATGTGCCATGTGTTTTTCTAAGTGCTACAAATGGAGAGAGAATAAATCGGGTAGACAAAGTCTTCGCCCTCACAGAGTTTGCATGATAAAGTGGAAAGACAACCACAGAATAAGTTTAGCAAAGGAATAACATGGAGTTCAGAAAAATCTTCCTGGAGGAAAGAATGCCTGAGTTGAATCTTAGAGATCAAATACAGATTACACTCCCATCACAGGACATACTCTCCAAGGGCAAAATTTTAAAACAGTGGTTCCCAAACTGTTGTGTTTAATAATTATTTTGAGAGCTTAATTTGTATTCCAAAGCCCCGCCTCCAGAGATTCTGTTTCATTTGGTCTGGAGTGGAGCCCAAGAATCTAAATTTTATTAAGCTTCCCAGGAAATTCTTTGTTTAGATGCATTGGTATAGAATGTACAACTCATATAGAATTATTGGCAGTCGCGTTTCAATACCCATAGATTAGATCTTAAAGTGTGATAGTGATAAAGAAGAGCAAGATTAAGCTAGGATTAGTGCTGTTGATTTGTTTTTTACTTGTGCTTCCTTAAAAAGAAAGATATTTAATGAAGCACTTAAAAGTAATATTTAATTATGAGTTTCTTTGCATTCACAGTCAACATAACTTTTCCAAAGTGTTTCATGATATAATAAATAAATTCTATTCTGTTAGTTTTATTATTCCTGAAAATTTGTTTGGGATTATTGTTCAAATATTTCCTTGCAAACTATCTTTACAATGATAGGGTTAAGGCAAAGAGAGTCTGAGAAGATATTTACCTAGTATACCTGTCAGTACTCTAAATGAAATAAGACTGACCTTTAAGTGCATGTACAGGGGTAGTCATAGGTGGTGGCATTTTTCATTCTTGTGTATAGTAAGCTTTCTTGCCTCTTATCATCATCCTGAATGACTTCATTGTCATTATACTCATCAGATGAACCTCATTCCTGGATTCTTCACTCAAAAACGGCAGTGTTTCTATCGCTTCTGATCTGATCTCCATTTCCTTGATTGCTTAGCTCTTTCTTAGAGTTTTTTATTTCAAATAGCAAGTTAACACATCAGCCTCGAGTCCTTTTTCTCTAAAAATAAATGCCATATATATTATGTTCATCTGAGTTTCTATTTTCCCTCATTTAAAATGTTGTCATACCAACTTTTCTGCTGTAATATGTTGCATGAATGTATTTTACGTTTTGAAAGTATTTTCCTGACAAAGATCTGTGATTAACCCACTGAAAAATTAGGTTCGCTGAATATTTGAAATAATGTGGTATGGAATTAGGCTGTTTTGTGAATGCTCCTGTGTCAGTGTTTGGTCTGGTTATAACTTAAAATTTGGCTAACACAACCTTAACATGAGAGAGTTTGACAAACTTGATTTACTAATCCATTATCAAAAATGAATATAAGAATCTTGCTTTATTCTCTCCCTATTTAGTCAAGTATGCATCTTGCTTAAAATGTTCCTTCTTCCTTCCTCCAGGACTTTTTTCTCCATTCCTATTCATGTATGGGGCTTCCCTGGTGACTCAGTGGTAAAGAATCTGCCTGCAAATACAGGAGGCGAGAGTTCAATCCCTGGGTCAGGAAGATCCTCTGGAGAAGGAAATGACTACCCACTCCAGTATTTTTGTCTGGGAAATCCCATGGATAGGAGCCTGGAGGGCTGCAGCCCATGGGGTCACAAAAGAGTCAGACATAACTTAGCGACTAAAAACAACACATTCATGTACATTCACAGTAGATTCCAGAGTTATCACAGCTGCATAATTTCTAACAAAAAGTGATACCCTGACTTTTTACACTTAATCACATGAACTGGACAGCAGAGAGGACTGGATAGGAGTTCTCAGAGACTGGAGAGAAAGCAAAGTTCGGCACTCTTAGTCATCAGGCTTGTTGGATACCTTGTGATGGTTGCTGTTGCTGTATACTTCTCTTGAATAGTGTGATTCCCTCATACCATGTTGCCTGGCTTGGGAGCAGAGAAAAAAAATGTGATTATTAATGTAACAAAAGTTTGGCATAATTTTATTGTAGAATTTCAACCCATTAGTACATGAAAATTTCTAAATAATTAAGTATGAGAACAAAGTCACTGATACAGCAGTAGTTTTGCAAGATGTTAGACATTATTTCAATGTCGTCTTGACAGTCTGCTTCTCAAATTGTCCTTTTATTTCAGGGCCCTTCACCCTTTGTTGTTGTTGTTATTCTGATGACTATTTGATATTGGAGTTTGTCTTTTAAATATTCAAGACAGTTTTAAAAAGAAAAACCTAACCCCTTTCTGTTTCATCCTTAACTATGTGATCTCTCTCACCTGACACTTACTGTGTTTAAAATGAATACCCAACAGAGGAAATATAATACCTTATTATACACTGAAAAAATAATTAGCTGAAATTTGTTTGTATATTTGGATATTGCTAGAACGCTTATTTCCAGAAATCTAAGCAGTTAATATTAAATATGGTATTATGTTTAGTGAGAAAATAGTAACTTCCCCTTATCTCTGAGATTTATTGCCTCTCTTGCCTTTTACATCTGGCTGAAGCTGTGAACCTCTTACCAACACTTCATTTGTCAGTCTCTGAATGTGCTCACCTCCTCCAGATGGTATTATTTTCAGTAACAACCAAACCACTTATACCCTCAAGGTCAATCCTCACCAGTGATTCCTATTCGTAGCCTCTGTTAATGTTGATAAAAGTAATACAGAAGCACCTAGAGGAGAAAAGACCCCTGATGCAAAGGACCAATGTCTTAGTGCCCTGGTATGACACCATAAATACTCAAATTAATACCCAGGATGATTTCAGTTGTAATGGAATAGAAGCCAACTTCTTGGAAATGAGATTTTGGGTCATTATGTCCTAAATTCTCACCTTTTGGTCTTTTCTCTTTCCTCTCTAGCTTGAATTTACATTTGGTGAGAAAGTCTTTTTTAAAGTCCTGATTTTAAATTGTTAAATGTTGACTTAACTGGGCACGTTTATTAAAGAAAAAAAAAAAGGAAGACTGAAGTAAACAGTCATGAGAAGGCTTTGGGCAGACAGGGTGCTGGTCCTGGTGGGGCAGTCTTCTTGCGTAACTACTGAGAGTATTTACAACATTCTACAATAACGTCACATTTGTTTTGTGAGGGGAGACCAAGGTAGCTTTTACATATAAATTGGCTCTCTCAGTATTGAAATATATTTAAACAATTATTTGAAACACAGCTAGGAAATACTGGTGACATTTCTGACAGTATTTTGAAATTATAAATATTACTTTAAATTTACAAGGAAAATTTCCAGTAATGGCTTGCATTACAGAGTTAATTTATAATGTCTCTACATAATTCTATTGAGATGGCCTTTGTTTCTGTGGTGAAGATAATAATACAGTGGCAACAATTTTGAGGAATCTTTGAAGCTGTCATAGAGGAGCTAGCCAAACGTTGGCTAGATTTTTACTAGAATGTTGAAATTATAAATGTATCAATATACTTTTCAGTTCAGTTAGCCTTGATGAAAAACAATTATATGAGTTTAAGGGTCTTGATAAATGTTGGCATCTGTTTTTTTCTAAAACTCATGATGGTCATCACAGCTCAACACTCTTGTATTATATATTTGTCAACATAATGTAATTTTTATGGAAAATTCAATTAGTGGAATCTTTTATTCAATATTCCCTTGTTTTGCTTCTTTCCATCATCATTTCTCTTCCTTTCTTCTTTTGTTGAGGCAAGAAGCTTAATAGGATAGTTTCTACAGAGCTTTCTTACTTATTTTTCTAATAATGCATATAACTATGTGATGAAGTTTAAATGCTCTGTGAGCAAAACTCTATTAACCTGAAGAAATGCACTGCTGACTAACATTTCCCTTGGTCTTAAATTGTCTCCGATGTATTTTCTAGAGTCTACACCATTAATGGATCTTATTAATATAGCGTCTGTATGGTTATCAACAGTGCTGTATTATTGTCACATATTAATTTGCATTTTTGATCAAAAATATGAACAGATGCGTGTGTGAAGCAGCCCATTTTATAGGATGAGCATATGTCTAACCATTTTCATGTAACTGAAAATGTGCTGTTTGTTGCATTTTATCCTCGTATTGACTTTTCTACTATCTACTCACCGATTGTCTCGGTGCCTTTTTCCTTTTGTATTATTGTATTACTGAAAGAAATTGCTGACCTCTGTGTAAACAGTGTAAAATCTGTTCAAATTATTAATCCAAGGAGATTTTAACGTCAGTTTAATTTTCCAGAGAATAAATTTTTGTGTGGGTTACAAGTCACTTTTCTTCACTTTTCTGTAACAGATCTCTTTACATGTTAGTACTCATTTGGAATAGGTAAACATGTAACTTCTCTGTTGATGATACCCAAAAATCAGCCTGAATGCTTATCACTGACAAGTGTTACTGTGACTGTTACACAAAATAAAATAATGTCACCTTCATAAGCAGATATCAAGTGGATATATATAGATGTTATTAAGATCTTGAGTTTAAAAGGAATCTTATTTAAATGTGCTATCAAATATTGCTATCAAGATGTTTGGGTTATATTATTTTCTTTTAATTCTAAGTCAAATCTGACATGCAAAGAAAATAGACCACAAACAAATTTAAACATTTTAAAATAATCTCCAAGTGTTCAAATCAGGAATGAAACTAAGTAGCTTTAAAATGATAATATGTTTAGCTGGATTAGGCACACATATACAATGTTATCTAGCTTGCTCTTTCATTTATTGCAGACTTATCATAATTCCTATCAGTACTGTCATTCTGTTTAACAAAATAATTTTCCATTTGGCAGGAATAGTTTGTTGAATTTTTAATTTTTTATTAGGTTGTTATTATATGTTTCCCAAAGACTTTAATTTAGATATTTTTCATATTTCATTCCCTTGTCATTTCATTTCCAGCAAGAAAGGTGCTATAAGAACAGACTGAACAAGTACTATTTTCCATATTCAAAAGAATCTAAAGTTTTGGTGCTCTAAAATTTATAGAAATTTAAGTTGCTACCTTCTCTGATCTCTGATTATCTTTGAATCTTTAGTTCCATAAATAAACCAGAAGCCTTTTTTAAATTAATTTTTTAAACAGTAGAATATCAATGTCCAATTAATCTGTTTTTTTCCCTTGTTATTAGTCATCACTACTTAAACACAAGAAAAATGTGAAACACTTCTGCTTAAAATAAATGGGCTCATAATTTAATCTCTAACTAAGTTTATAGAATTCCTATCCTTTCCCAGTGCTTGTTGCTGTGTCCCCCATCCTCTTAACATCCTAGGCTTCCACTGTTAAGACATTAAAGTTGAAGAAGGAAAAATAACAGTCTTGCTTATGAGTTTACTCTGAAAAAAAGTCATCTGGGTCATGACTTGTCCTTCATAGAATTAAAATTAATCTAAAAGTGAAATTCCACCAGAAAATAGACACATCTACATTATAACTAGCAAATCAATAGTCATTTTTTATTGTTACAGAGGAATTGAGTTTATTCATCATACTGTGTGTTCATACTTAAGTTTTAATTCCAAATTGACTAAATCCTTTATCTTCAATATGCAAAATAATACTTAAGTGAATTTTTTTCTTTCCTAAGATTGATAATCTTATTTATTTTGATAAAATATTCCATGATGTTTCCCATTTGAAGATAGTCATTTCCAATTCAAAACTAAAAGGTTTCAGTTAAATATATGAAATATTTTGTTTGAATAGTACTTTATAATGAAATAGTATAATATACTAAAGGCTTCTATATATAAGTATAAATAAATGCCAAATAAATAAGGACACATATTAGGAGGATCTGATAAATTCAGTTAGGAAAATGGAAAAACTGACAGCACATTCTCAGCTGATACAAAGAAATATATCCAAAGGAAAACCTTCCAAATAATACTTTTCATATGCCCAGTCTACCAAAATTCGTGTTTGTCCCTTCTTAGCCATATGACCTACTTACATTTCTTGATCTTCCTTAAAATTAGGTATGGCTGTGTGACTTGAGTTCAACCAATGGGATGTGAGCAGAAGGTGACTACACCGGTTTCAAGGAGGCTTTTTAAGAAATAACGTTGTGCTCTCCATGCCATCGTTCCCTTTCCACTGGAGACAGAAGGAAATGAAACACGAGCGATGGCAGAACCACGAGTTGGGAAGACCCTGGGTCACTAGCTCACCGCACAGAAAAGCAGGACCGAATACATACGTCTTGGGACGTTAGTGTTAGGTAGGCAGAATAGGAAAAAGGCGTCCCAAATGGCGGTGGCTAAAAGACAAGGGGAAAGCCTGCGAAAATAGATCAAAGGAAGGTCCGAGGACTGGAGTGAGAACCTCAGGTAAAACAAACAGCCCTCCTGGCTCGCCCGATTTACTTAGAGCAGGCTCACGGGGGAGGAGACAAATGTATGAAAGGAGGAAGCCTAGAGGATTGGGGCCTCTCTTCTTTTCGTCTTTTGGGTCAGCCCACCTCCTCGAGGGTGTACTATCCTTTGTTTTTCCTAATGGGACTGAGCTGTGGCACCGATTCTTCTGTCACTTCAGCTTTTTGCGACGGCGAGACAGAACCGGGGAAATGACACTCTCCCCCGACGTCAGCATAAATGAGAAGAAAAACTTCTGTTGTATTTGAGCCTTTACACATTTCGGACTCATTTGTGACTGCAAACAATTGAAGCTAAAATATTGGGATCTTCCAGTGGGGTTCTGGGAGGATGAAAATCTACGATATGGTACATTGGTTTAGCAGCCAAGCAGCTAGAAGAGAGGAAATGGATACAACAGGCCGATAAACTGTAACCCATGTTATGCCAGGGCAAAACCTTTTTACTTGGAAGGGGGTCCCTGTGACTACTGAACCTGTAACTTAAGGAAAATGGATACAAGAGTCAGAGTAACAATGTGTTGAGATGTTTCTTTGCTAAAAGATACTACAAGAAGGCAAGAAATAAATGGTCTTCCAGCAGAGATTGAGGAGAATGGAGAGGGCCCAGAGACTAAGTGCTTTAAGCATTTGAAAAGTCCACTGCTTCTGAACCCCAAATATTAAGATTATACTAAAATGGATTTTAAGTTTAAAAGGCCTATGAAGACTGTGCAAGAAAGCAAAGGGACTCAACTATGTCGCAAAGATAATTTTGAATGTGTTGCCTCTTATTTTAGAGGAAGGCAGGGTAAACGTGTGTGCTCATGGAGCAAACTGAAAGTTGTATAGCTCACAAGAAGGAAATAATTCTCAACACCTACTTGCAATGAAATCATAGCACACAAGGGAAACGGAAAACCTTCCCAGAAGTCAGAGCAGGGAACCATTGAGAATAATGGATAAGGCAGTTTCTCTAGGAGAAGAAATGCAGAGAAAATCAAAACTCCTCTACTAAGAAGGAAGTAGGGGGTTTCACTGCGATGAATCAACTTCTGCTCTATGTTTCTCATTCTCATTTTTTTCAAATGAGAATTCTAACTGCAGTTATCCACTTCCTGTTCCACATTGTATATGCGGTGGAGGTCAGGGGTGGATAACTTGTCTTTAAATCCTGAGGTCACTGAATTATCAAAGTCAAACCATCAGGTAAGGAGAGTACATCACCAGAGATAAAACTTTGAAAGGATTGCAGGAGCTGAATGTGACTTGAGGGTGTCTTCCTTAGGGAGAATATAAGCTATTTAATAAAATCTTTGTTCTCCTTTTCCTAGACACACATGACTACCTTTTCTGCTCTCTTGCAAATATTTGTGGCTACGTGTTCTAGCCACCTGGATGTGAAAGGAAGCGACACAAGTCATTTCTAGGTCAAATGCCTGCTTCACTGTCTCTCTCCCCATTCATTAGCTGACGGCAGTTGCCCAAAGGGATGGTGCGTGCAGGATCAAAGGAGCCTTGGTTCCTGAATCACTGCTTCGAGATCGTCTTACCACCATCTTCCTATGTTATATGAGCAAGAAATAAACATCTGTGTGTTGGGATGTCATACATTTTAGGCTCCTTTTGTTTTCCCAGCACCTACCTTACAATAATAGGTAAGTTCACAGATTCCAAGCTAGCAACTGAGAGAAGTCTGATGTCACCATTGTCAAAAAAAATAAAACTTTTGTACGAGGTGAGGAAGGACAGCCTCTGTCTGACCCCTGATTGTTTAGCGGCCAAAAACCAAAGAATGAGGTAAGTCTCAGGAACACTGCCTGCAGCATTACCTCAAGAAGTTATTTTTAGGAGCCAGTTTTACGGGTATTAGAGCGATTCAAATTGCTTGTCTCTCCAACTTGACCAGAGAAGCAGGTTTGACTGTGACCCAAGAGATGTGATAAGGTGATGGGTGGAAAGCCTAAAACCTAGGCATCAAACCCAGAGACAGACCAAAAGCAGTAAGAACGCTGGAGGAATACAGCGTGAAGAGAGGAGGAAACCCAGCTGGAACAGACAGTTCAGCAGAAAACATCATGAGAGACAAGGTGACAGATTGTTTAAAAAATAAAAACACCTTGAATCCCGTCCAGAGACTTATGGACTTAAGATTTAGAGTAGATCAGTGAGTTTAAGAAGGGTAGGCTAATAGGGGATCAATTAGGAAGCTATTCTTAAAATCTAGATGTTTTACAAATATTAAGTAACTAGGTATGAAGGGATACCAGCAGTTAAGCTTAGATGGGTAGAGAAAGTCTTTTAAAAATGAGATTGGTGAAGGGATTTCCTGGTGGTCCAGTGGTTAGGACTGTGCTTTCCCCACCAAGGGTCTGGTTTCAATCCCTGATTGGGAAACTAAGATTCTACAAGGCACAAGGTGTGGTCAAAATAAAATGGGATTGGTAAGACACTGTTAAGGGAAAGTTTCTGGAGCTTGATGAGTAGTTGAAAGGGCTGGTGAGGACACTGCATGAGAGAGGATGGGATTGAATAACATGATTTTTGAGGAGCAGGTAAGGAGCAGGGCCATTGATAATGGAGTCCGGAAAAGAAGCTGGGTTTAGAAGGGTCGGTTTCAGCTGTGTTGACTTCCAAATGACATTTTGTGGAAAACGTCCATGAATTGGAAATGAAGGACTGGAATTTAGGAAAAAGATACAGACTAAAATGAGTTTGGGGACGGGTGCAAAGCCGTAAGTCACAGGAGCCAAGAGCCAACCCATCATCTTGCTAGAATGTGAGTCCTCTGATGACAGGAACTATTTATCTGTTTTGTTCACAATTGCATTCCCAGTGCCTAAAACAGAGTGCAGGGCATAATAGATATTGATGAATTTCTGTTTCTGACTGAGTTTGAGATCTTGAGAAGTGTGGGTGAGAGGATTTTTTGGTGGGTCTTTTTTTGGAGGGGCGGGGTTCTTTGGTTTTTGGGAGGTTTTTTGTAATTATTTATTTCAATTGAAGAGAATTACCCAGAAAGGCTCTATTTAATGTGCATTATTTACCAAGGCAAGAAAAATATACGAATACATTTTAGAAACCTAGTACCTGAAATGAAAAAATTTCTTGTCTAACCATGAAATTTGATTTATGAAGCCCCATGACGCATACGATTTCTGGTTCATTTAATTGATAAAAATTCCATTCCTGACATAGTTATAATTGTTAACAGGAAATAGCATTATTATTAAGCTAATATTAGTGCCTAACAACTAACTAAAGGTTGCTAGTATTTTAACTAAACTTTAGAACAGTTTTATGAGGGGAGGATAAATTAGTAGTTTGGGATTCATATATACACACCACTATATATATAAACTAATCAACAAGGCCCTACAGTATAGCCTAGTATACTACTCAATATTCTAGGAAACTTGAATATTCTCAAGGAAACTACTCAATATTCTGTAATAACCCATGGAAAAAGAATCTGAAAAAGAATGGTTATATGTATGTGTATAACTGAATCAGCTGTACATCTTAACACTGTAAATCAACTATACTACAATATAAAAGTTAAAAAAAGAAAAATCAACAACCCCAAAAAAATCAGATTTACAGAAAAAGAATAGCAAAATGAGTCCCTGTATATCCTGTACCCTGTTTTTTCTATTATTACCATTTTTTATTTGTTGCAATTAATGAACACATATTGACATATTCTGATTAGCGAGAGTTCATCATTTGATCAGATTGCCTTAGTTTCCACTCAATGGCTGTTTTCTCTTCCAGGACATCACACTGCATTTAGCTGTCACGTCTGCTTAGGCTCCCCTTGACTGACAATTCCTTAGTTTTGATGACCTTGACAGTTTCAAGTAGTTACTGGTGAGGTATTTTGTAGAATGTCCTTCAATTGAGCTAATGTTTTTCTCGTGAATAGGCTGAGGCTATGGGTTTGGGGAAGAAGACCAGAGAGGGGAAGTGCCATTTCCAGTACATCTTATCTAAGGTGCATACAATCCACATGTGTTATCACAGGTTATGCTAACTTTTGATTGTGAGATTTCTCCACTGTGAAGCTTTCCTCTTTCCTCTTTGTATACTGTACCATTTGGGAGGAAGTCACCCTGCACTGACGCTTAAGGAATGATGCTCCACCTTCTTGAAGGCAGAGTATCTGTGAAAATTACTTGAAGTTCTGCACAGGAGATTTGTCTCTTTTCCTATTGCTTCCTCTCTTTCATCCTCTCTTTCTAGAGCCTCCTTACTTTCTGGCACTATGAGATGCCCCAGCTCAGATTGCCTTGTATATTTCTGGCCCCAGTTCTGAATCAGCCATTTCTCCAAGAAGTCTGTGTTCCTGTTATTAGGGAAAGGTATCAGAAACCACTGTCTGAGCACTAGATGTGCTTTTTGCTATTGTGATATCATTGGGTCCAAGCCTTCTCAGGGGAGAGGAAATAGTGTGTATACTAACCTATGTATACACACATCTACAAATATGTGTTTTACAGTCTGCATCTGTATTAAGCTAAACATGCGTTCATACTGTCTTCAGCACTAACCATTACCACATGGATCTTTCTAGCCTCCTCTCCTCACTTGTCTGTAAAATCCCGCTGCATCAGTGAGCTTTCACCATCCCTTTGCTATAGTGAGAGTGAAAGTCGTCAGTCGTGTCCGACTCTTTGCAGCCCCATAGGCTCTTGCTGGATCTGTTCAGTTCCAGTATATATGTATAGCATATCACAACTGTTACCCCATACCCCGTGAATAACAACGGCATCAACTAGGGAATAGTACAGCTTCTTTTCTTTATTCTTTCCTTTTTTTTCAGATTCTATTTTACTTTTTTACTTTACGATATTTGTATTGGTTTTGGGTCCACTCATTTTCAAAGCTACTTAAGTGAGCACCTTCCCCCACTCCCTTCAGTGAGGTTGTCTTACACATTCCTAATACACTTATTTTATCACATCCTGCATCCCACCCTGGGATTCCTTGACCACTTGAATGATTTTTAAATTTTTTCATTCATTAAACTTCATTCATCATATGATAAACATCTACAGGTTTTAACAGGCTGATAGTGTCGCGTATGGGCTTCCCCAGAGACTCAACGGTAAAGAATCTGCCTGCAGTGCAGGAGTTAGTTGCAGGAGATGGGAGTTAGATCCCTGAGTCAGGAAGATCTTCTGGAGGAGGGCATGGCAAGCCACTCCAGTATTCTTCCCTAGAGACTTCCATGGACAGAGGAGCCCAGTGGTCTATAGCCCCTAGGTGGCAAAGAGCTGAACACAACTGAAGTGACTTAGCACACAGTGTCATATATCTGTCATTACAATATCATGCAGAATAGTTTCACCATCCTGAAAAAAAGAATTCTGTTTAACTACTCAACCCTCTTCTTCTCACCTCAAGCATTTACTTTTTACCATCATTTTTGGGCCTTGTTTAGAATGCCATAAATTGAAATAATATTGTGTATAGCCTTTTCAAACTGGCTTCTTTCACTTAGCAATATGTATTTAAAAATTACCCATGTATAGTTTATCCATTGTTTATACCTTCACCTACTGAAACACTCCTTGGTTGCTTCCAGTTTTTGTCAACTCTGAATAAGGCTGCTACAAACATTTATGTGCAGGTTTTTGTGTAGACATAAATTTTCAAACTAAAATTGGGCAAATATCTATGCATGCAATTGCTGGATTGTATGTTAACATTGTGTTTAGCTTTGGAAGAAACTGCCAAACTGTCTTCCAAAGTGGCTGGAGCATTTTGCGTTCCCACCAGCAATGAATAAAAATTCCTGTTGCTCCACACCCTTGTGAGCAATTGGTAGTTTTGGGGATTTCAGTCACTCTAATAGGTACATAGTGATATCTCACTGTTGTTTTAATTTGCAGTTCCCTACAGATGGGATATATGGTTTCCATCTGTACATTTTCTTGACTGAAGTATATATTCAGATTGTTGCTCATTTTTAAATTGGTTTGTTTGTTTTCTGAATGCTGAATTTTAAAGGGTTTTTGTGTATTTCACATACAAATCCTTTATCAGATAATATGTTGTGCAAATATTTTCTCCCAATCTGTGGCTTGTCTTTTCATTCTCTTAACATTGTCTTTCACAGGACAGAAGTATTTAATTTTAATAAAGTTAAGCTTATCTGTGCTTTTCTTCATGGATCATGCTTTTGGTTTTCTATCTAAAAACTTTTGACCGAATCCATGGTTACCTGATTTTCTCCTTTATTTTCTATTAAAATTGTTATTGTTTTTGCATTTGATTGTCCAATTATCCCACCACCATTTGTTGAAAACACTATCTTTTCTCCATTGAATGGCCTTTCTCCTTTTTAAATATAAGTTGACTGTATTTGCATGGGCCTATTTCCAGGCCCTCTGTTCTTTTCCATTGAACTGCAAGTCCATTCTTTGACAAAAACCATGCTGTCTTAATTAGTGTAGCCTTACAATAAGTCTTGACAATCAAGTGCTGCACGTACTCTTATCTTCGTTCTTCTTCAGGATCATGTTGGTTATTCCAGATCTTTTGCCTTTCTGTAAAACCTTTAATATCAGTTTGTCAATACCTACAAAACAGTTCATTGCAATTTTACTTGGAATTGGGTTGGATCTTAAGATCAACTTGGAAAAAACTGACATCTTCATAACATTGAATCTTTTAATTCAGGAACACAAAATATTTCTTCTTTTATTTAGATCTTTAGATGATTCTTTCATCAGATCTTTGTAATTTTCCATAGATAGCTCCTATACATACTTCGGTAGACTCATATCTAATATTTCTTTCTTTTTTGTTTTCTTCATCCACCTTACCACACGGCAGCAGGAATCTTAGTTCTCCAACCAGGGATCGAACCCCCGCACCCAGCAGTATAGAAGTGTGAATTCTTAACCACTTAACTGCCAGGGAAATCCCTAATATTTCTTTTCTTTCAATTGTTGTGTTGTTTGGTCACTAAGTTATATCTGACTGTTTGTGACCCCATGGAGTGTAGCACACCAGGCTCCTCAGTCCTCTGCTATCTCCTCAGTTTAGCTCAGTCTCTCAGTCACATCCAACTCTTTATGACCCCATGGACTGGAACACACCAGGCTTCCCTGTCCATCACCAACTCCCAGAGCTTGCTCGAACTCATGTCCATCGCATTGGTGATGCCATTCAACCATCTCCTCCTCTGTCGTCCCCTTCTCCTCCTGCCTTCAATCTTTCCCAGCATCAGGATTTTTTCTAATGAGTCAGTTCTTCCTGTCAGATGGCCAAAGTATTGGAGCTTCAGCTTCAGCATCAGTCCTTCCAATGAATATTCAGGACTGATATCCTTTAGGATGGACTGGTTGGACTTCCTTGCAGGCTAAGAGATTCTCAAGAGTCTTCTCCAATACCACATTCAAAAGTGCCAGTTCTTTGGTGCTCAGCTTTCTTCATGGTCCAACTCTCACATCCATACATGACCACTGGAAAAACCACAGCTTTGACTAGATGGACCTTTGTTGGTAAAGTAACATCTCTGCTTTTTAATATGCTGTCTAGGTTGGTCATAGCTTTTCTTCCAAGGAGCAAGCCTCTTTTAATTTCATGGCTGCAGTCACCATCTTCAGTGATTTTGGAGCCCAAGAAAATTAAGTCTGTCACTGTTTTCATTATTTCCCCATCTATTTGCCATGAAGTGATGGGACCAGATGCCATGATGTTCGTTTTCTGAATGTTGAGCTTTAAACCAACTTTTTCACTCTCCTCTTTCACTTTCATCAAGAGGCTCTTTAGTTCTTCACTTTCTGCCATAAGGGTGGTGTCATCTGCATATCTGAGGTTGTTGATATTTCTCCTGGCAATCTTGATTCCAGCTTGTGCTTCATCCAGCCCAGCATTTCGCATGATGTACTCTGCATCTAAGTTAAATAAGAAGGGTGACAATATACAGCCTTGATATACACTCCTTTCCCAATTTGGAATCAATCTGTTGTTTCATGTCCATTTCTAACTATTAGCTTCTTGACATGCATACAGGTTTCTCAGGAGGCAGGTCAGTCTGGTATGCCCATCTCTTGAAGAATTTTCCACAGTTTGTTGTGATCCACACAAAGGCTTTGGCATAGTCAATAAAGCAAAAATAGATGTTCTTCTGGGAACTCTCTTGCTTTTTCAATGATCCAGTGGATGTTGGCAATTTGACCTCTGGTTCCTCTCTCTTTTCTAAATCCAGCTTGAACATCTGGAAGTTCATGTTCTGTTGCCTGGCTTGGAGAATTTTGAGCATTACTTTGCTAGCATGTGAGATGAATGCAATTGTACAGTAGTTTGAACATTCTTTGTCATTGTCTTTCTTTGGGATTGGAATGAAAACTAATCTTTTCCAGTCCTGTGGCCCCTGCTGATTTGTCCAAATTTGCTGGCATATTGAGTGCAGCACTTTCACAGCATCATCTTTTAGGATTTGAAGTAGCTCAACTGGAATTCCATCACCTCCACTAGCTTTGTTTGTAGTGATGCTTCCTAAGGCCCACTTGACTTCACGTTCTAGGATATCTGGCTCTAGGTGGATATCTCGCTCTATCCATGGAATTCTCTAGGCCGGGATACTGGAGTGGGTACTCATTCCCTTCTCCAGGAGATCTTCCCAACCCAGGGATCAAACCCAGGTCTCCTGCATTGCAGGCAGATTCTTTACCAGCTGAGCCACTAGCAGGAAGCCCTGCTAACTCCTGGGTTTGCTTAAATTCATGTCCATCGAGTCAGTGTTGCTATCTAACCATCTCATTCTCTGCTGCCCCTCTTCTTTTGCCTTCAATCTTTCTAGCATCAGGGTCTTTCTTTTCTTTTTAGTCCTATTATGAATTGCATTGTCTTTAATTCAATTAATTTAATTTCACATTCCAGTTTTCATTATTCATACGTTGGAAAGCCACTGATTTGTATATTAATCTTGTGTCCTGCGACCTTTCTGCACTCACTTAGTAGTTTAAGAGTATTTATTGTTAATTCTTTGAGATTTTCTACATAAACAGTCAAGTCATCTGCAAACAAAGATAGTTTTATTTCTTCCTTCTCCTGTGTATATCTTATTTCCTTTTCTTTCCGTACTGCACTATCTGGGACTTCCAGGAAAATATTGAAAAGGAGTCATGACAGAGGACATCACTGCCTTGTTCCCAATCTCGGGGTCTCTCATCATAAGGATGTCAGACTGTAGAGTTTTTGTGGATATTCTGTCATTTTGAGGAAGTTCTCCATTGCTACTAGTTTACTGAGAGTTTTTATCATGAATAGGTTTTCAATTTTGTCAAATGCTTTTTCTGCATTAGTTGATACTGATCATATGATTCTTCTTTAGCCTACTGAAGTAATAGATTATGTTGGTTACTTTTCTAATATTGATCCAGCCTTGCATATCTGGAGCAAATATCACTTGGTCGTGGTGTATAATTCCTGTTATATATTGTTGTACTCAATTTGCTGATATTTTGTTGAGCATTTTGCATCTGTGTTATGACAAATGTTGGTCCGTAGATTCGTTCTTTGCAATGTCTATCTGGTTTTTGTATTGAGGTAATTCAGCTTCATAAACGTTTGTTAAAGTTCATCTGTGAAACCACCTGGGCCTGGTTCTTTCTTTTTTTGAAGGTTTAAGTTACTGATTCAATTTTTTAATAGGCTAAGCCCTATTCAGATCATCTATTTCTTTTTGTGTGTTTTGGTACTTTGTGTCTTTCAAGGAATTTGCCCATTTCATCTAAGTTATCACATTTGTGGGCACAGAGTTGTTATCATTATATTTATATATAATTATATTTATATAGCTATATTCCATTATGATCCATTCAATGTACATGGGACTTATAGGGCTGTTCCTTCTTTCATTTCTGATATTAGTAATTTGTGTCTTCCTTTTCGTTGTTCCTATGATAGCTGGCCTAGAGGTTTATTAATTTCATAAACATTTTGTGAGACCATCTTTTGGTTTTGTTGATTTTCTCTATTGATTTCTTATTTTGTTTCATAGGTTTCAGCTCAGTTTTTATTATTTATTTTATTCTGCTTCCTTTACTTTTAAATTGGTCTTTTTTATTTCCCTAGTTTCCTATAAGGTGGAAATTTAGATGATTGGTTTTAGAACTTTCTTCTTTTCTAGTACATACATTTAAAGCTGCAAATTTTCCCTTTAAGCACTGCTTTCACTGTACCTCACAAATTTTGATAAGTTGTATTTTGGGGTGTTTTTTAGTTTTTGGCCACCCCAAGCAGCATGTGGGATCTTGGCTCACTGACCAAGCATTGAACCCTCACCCCCTGCATCGAAACATGGAGTCTTAACCACTGGACCACCAAGGAAGTTCTGATAAATTGTTATTTTTTATTTTCATTTAGCTGAAATATTTTTAAAAATCCTCTTGAGATGTCTCACCTGTCATATGTATCATTTAGAAGCATGTTATTTAATTTCCAAATCAAGAAAAGTAGTTGATTTCCACTTTGTTCAGTTATTTCTTATTTTAAGGATATAAGTGACAATTTCCAAGCTCTATATTTTGGAACTGAAACCAGAAGTCCTTGGAAAGGTTTTAAACCTTTGAACTTATTTTTTCATCTGGAGATATGACTTAACTGCTGGGCTGCATCACACAGGCTTACAAGGCATGGGCTTGCCCAGCTTCAAGACTGAAGAAAGTGCCTGGAGTCAGCAACAGAGATGTCAGTGGTTTAATGAGTGGGGGAGCCTGGCGATGGGCAGGACATGGTGGCAGGCTTGCTCCTGGGGGTTGGGGGTGGAGAGATTACCAGTTACAGGGGAGTTGTCATTGATGTCAGGTGGGCTCATTAGTTATTAGGGAAACCAGTAAAGAGGAACACCCCTCACCACCCCTTTGATAAGAATAATCATTATCTGGGGCAGAGGCAAGCGTGTAGGAAGGTCAGCCAGGCACTGGTCAGGCAGGGGATGGACAGAGCAAGAGAACAGCCATCTTGAGAGGCCTGACCATACCCTTACTCAGCATAGTTATGAGTTTTAAACAACTTGGCTAAGATTATCTAGCACTTACTTTTTTAATGTTTATGTACTTTCATTTATTTCCATCTTTGCAGGCTTAATGGAAGGAAACTCATGAGCTTTAGCATAGTAACTTCATATGCTTGAGAGACATTATTAAATCAATGATTTTTATTCTGAAAATACTAATACCTTCTAAAAATCCTATTTTACAGCTTTTCCATACTCTAGATCTTTCTGAACTACCTTAACATCATCATAATTTGTGAGATCAAAACCATTACTTAATCATTTATTAAGGGTCATAACATGATAAGGGCTTACTTTATGACTCTACATTTTATACCACTCATTTTCTTTATTTCTGAATCACAAAATGATTATAAGGATTTAATTTTAATTATTTAAGAAATTCTGAGCTAAAGTTTTATTTAAACAAACCAAAAATTTTGAGAATTATTTTTAACTGCTAGGCAGTATTTTGCTATAGCTGTCCTTAAACTATGCAATACAGATGTTCACCCAAATTAGTTTCATGTTCTGTTAACTGGAAGTTGCCATATACTGCATACCATACATGCATATAGATATCCAGAGAATTTGAAAGCAAAAAAAACTATGTTAAACTTCAGTGGAGATTTTGTTAATGAATCAGAAACAGTATTCTAGAATATTAATTTTGAATACCAGCTTTATAAGTGATAGGATTTCAGGCTACATGTGTGAGTATGTGAGAGAAAGATTGAGTGTATGCAAAATTTTTCTTTATAGAAACACTCATACTGTCAAGGGACTTTAACCATTTATTATCTGAATCTATGCTATAGATTTTATGATATCAATTTTTTATTATTTGATAAAAGTGAAATATTTTTAAAAACCTACTTTTTTACTTAGGCCTGAAAACCAACAAGGCAAAAAATCGTTAAGGTGCAAGGCTATAAGTCTGTGAATGGTATCCAGGCTTACAAAAGCTATAATAGTTGGTTCTTCTTTAGGACTGGGGAGCGGGGAGGGCAGAGTGGAGTTTTCAACAAGTATGTAACACATGAGTACAATCTGAAAAGAGAAGTACCTATTGTCTAGGGATTTGTGATGAAGAAGTAGCAGATTGAACACAGGCATGAAGACATAGGCAGCATGCTTCTTTTGGATTACCACGCGTCCTTGATCATGGCTGGAACATAACATGTGAGGACGCAGGATGAAAGATAATGCTGGAGAGACAGCCAAGCACTGGATCATAGAGGGCTGTGTTTGCCTCTCTGAGAGTTTCATTTACCAATGGGCAGAGGAGGGTTTCTGAAGAGTGAAAAGTTAGATAGCAACAGGATGAGATTTTCATCTTCTTAAGACCATCCTTGCAGCAATTTGAAGGATGCATTCAAGCAAAGGGAAAAACTAGAAGCAGAACCTCCTATACATAGGTCATTGCAATAATCTAGGTAAGAAATGTTTGGACTTGGGCTAGGATAATAGCAGGGAGGGGAAGGAGAAAATATTCAAAAAGACAACAGGCCTTGGTGAGTGACTAGATGTAGAGGATTAGAGAGGGAGTAGAGGAAGATACTCCATTTCTGGTTTGGACAGATGGATAGGGAATGTTGCTGACTACTGAAGGAGGGAGAACAGGGTGAGCCTCTCTGAAGGTAAGTTTGTTTCAGATGTCTGTGGGGACAGCCCAGAGATTTCCAACATGTTGTTGCATATGTAGGTCCCAAGTCTGGAAGAAAACTCTGACCTGAAGAAATGAATTTGTGGTTCATCAAATTGCAAATTATCTGAAGTCTAGAAAAATGGGGTTTGTTACATGCCAATAGTATATAGGACAAGCAATATATGTTACATGGGTGAACATTTAAAAAACATTTAGGCAACACTAAACCCAATGGGAAGATGGCATAGTGTCTAACCAACACTCCTGCGTGCGAGCATGTTCAGTCGCTTCAATCATGTCTGACTCTGTGCGACCCCGTGGACTGGAGCCCCCCAGGCTCCTCTGTCCATGGAATTCTCCAGGCAAGAATACTGGAGTGGATTGTCATGCCCTCCTCCAGTACCAACACTCTTACCACTCACTGAAAAGGACTATTATAAATTACTTAGAAGAGACTGCAAATAAATTAAATGACAACAAAAATTTTTGCACTAGAATATAAAGAGCCACCATAATTAATGTTGTGCTTACTTAAATTGCTGTTGTCCTTCTGCCAGTTAACATCATTATCAGGAACTAGTTCTTTTTGTTTCATTTTTATTTTGTTTGTGTTTTTAATTCTGTTTGGAACTAGTTTCTACCATTACTGTTCTATAAATGTTTGCTGGATGGACAGTAACTACTAAATAAATAATGAAATTTTTATGGGCTGATTAAAGTAACATGTTGAACAATATAAAATAATAAAACTGATTTTAAAAGCAAAAACATTTACACATTACATCGAGTGTTGTGCTTTGGTAGTCTTGAAATATAGTGTGCAACTCATCCATCTGAATAATACAGCCTTATTCAAAACATTTTAAAAACATATTCTTTCAGTATTTTCAGAGCTTCCCTAGCAGCCATACAAGAAAAAGACTTCCTTGTTTTATAGTCAAATTTCATTGTTTATAAAAATCAGACTGCTTTTCCTTTTTGAATGTTTTATTATGGGAAATTTAAAACAAATACAAAGTAAACAGAAAAAAATGAACTTTTATGTACAGATTTACTACTTATCAACATTTTGTTGTTCTTGTAGTATCTCTATGTCCCACTCTCCCTTAATTTTATTATTTTTTAGTTTTTTAAGGTAAATTTTTGCATACATTGAAATGCATGAATGTTAGCAGTAGTTTAGACAAACAGATGCATCTTTGGAACCCCACACCTCTATCGTGATATAGACAATTTTCATCCAAGAATGTCCCCTGATGTCCATTAATCAGTTGCACCTAAAAGCAACCACTACTGCCATAAATTTGTCTTATATTAATTTTGCCTATTCTAGAATTTCAGTTAAGTGGAATCACACAGTCTGTACTTCATGTCCAGCTTCTTTTGCTGAGCACAAGAGCTATGAGATTCATCTTTGTTGTTACATGTATCAGCACATCATTCCTGTTTATGGCTGGATAACATTCCCTTGGATGGATAACCCACAATCTGTTTATCCATTCTCCTTGTCCCAGTATCTTATGGTTACATAACAAACCACTTCAAATGAAAAGCAGCTTAACAACTGACCACCCTGTATTTCACTCATGAATCAGCACTTTGTGAGTGGCAAGGAAGGGACAGTTTCTCCCTGTTCTACATGGTGTCAACCGGGGTGCCTCAGAGGCTGGAGGTCACTTGAAGGCTAGAGGCTGGAATCCTCTGAAGGCTCATTCCCATGCCTGACAGTGGATGCTGGCTGTCAGCTGGGAACTCAGCCAGGCCCTTGGCTTCCCCACAGCCGGGCAGCTGGGCTCTGAGAACAAGCATCCCCAGAGAGCAAGGCAGAAGTGTGGCCTTTTTAGGACCTAACCTCAGAAATCACAGAGCATCACTCCCTTCATGCTCTGTTGCCCATCACAGTCATAAAGTTCTATCTGTTCCGCAGAAAAGCACATAGACTTCATGACTCGGGAAAGTCGATGTCACACTGTAAAATGTGTGAGGTATAACACGTCATGATGGCCATCTTTGGATAGTGCTATCTGCCACAGTGGCTATTCTGGCCACAAGAGTTCACATCCCTTCCACATACAAAGTACATTCGACCCCTGTTCCAAGAGTCCTAAGCCTCTTACCATTATGGTATTCACTGACAGTCTGAGCCTCATCACATCATTCAGCTCTAAGTGTGGTTGAGGCTTGGGAGCAGTTCCTCGAATTCAGCTCCTTGAGTAGAGTTCTGAAGAACTATGAACTAAAGAGACAAGTTATATACTCAGTATAGACTCCCCATATAATGATGGTTCAGGCAGAGGATAACCACTCTGAACCCTGCTGTTCAAAAGAGAGTTCTGCTCTCTGAGTAGTCCTTTCTTTGCCATTTAATGTAGAAGGGCTTTTCTTAAAAGCCCTTCTCGACCTAGGAATCTCTGTGGGGCTGCTATGAGACAAGGCCCTCAAGATCTTTAGAAAGATTTTTTTGTCTATTTGAAAAGGTCCATAAAACACCATCTTGTCTCTCTGAGGTCTTAACAAAGAAATTTCCCGTCATGTCCTTGGTTTCATATTTAGACCACATTTTTCTGCAGCACCATTGATTTTCCTAGAAGCCATTTCTTAATTTGAGTGTCATTTACCATCTGGAGAGGCTGAAAATGAGAAAGTTCAATTTTTGTACCCAGCAATTCCTGGTTTCTTCTAAGTTTAAACTGTTCTTTCTCTCATCCCTTTTTTAACGCACAGCCAGCGAAAGGTCAAGTGGCATGTTCACTATCCTACCTGCAAATCTCCTTAATTAAATTATTGACTATGTTAGGTACATTTCCTACTTTCTCTGTTACTGCAGGTGACTTTGGGGACAACTCTCCACCACTATAAAACAAAGGACTTTTCCTCCAGCCCCTAATAACATTTTCCTCAATTTCTTTTCAGTCGATAACAAGCTGTCAGCTAGGACGCTTATGCGTGAATTTGTCTTGTTTCCCAGCACCATAGTATCTGGGTTCGAACAGCCAGGGTCCCAGGAGAACTGGCATTTGTATGACGTAGCCTGAGAAGTCACATAGTGTCACTACCTCCATTTTCTGCAGGTTGACACAGTTGCAAAGGTCTATCCAGGGAAGAGCGGAGGGAATATGGGAGGTGTAATATGAAGTGGCAGGCATCTCTGGGAAAGAAAATCTGCCACACTACTGTTGAGAGATATTACTTAGTTTTCCTGATGGCTCAGACAGTAAAGAACCTGCCCACAATGTGGGCGATCCCTGGCTCAGGAAGATCCCTTGGAGAAGAAATGGCAACCCACTGCAGTATTCCTGCCTGGAGAATCCCATGGACAGAGGAGCCTGGTGGACTACAGTCCTTGGGGTCACAAAGAGTTGGAAACAACTGAATGACTAACATTTTCACTTTTACAGTTTTAACTTGTATCTTACTCACAAGTCTGGGTCCCAAATGATATTTTTATATTTCTGAAGATCAAACCCATTTTCAAGGAACTATAACTAAGGTAGTGAGAAGAATTCAGTGGAGGCTTTCAAATACCAAGAGCTTTTATAAATATTTTGAACAAAGATATTGGAAAGACTGTCTGAACCTATATTTAATTCTAACTCAACCCTTTAAAATAGATTGTTTATCCAAGTAATTGACTGCACTGTCTACTTTGACTATAAAGATGAGATTATCACTATCAAGGAGAGAATTAAATTTTCCTGGCAAGGGACAGACTAGTTAATTTCCCAGGCTCCCTTGTGCTGAGTCACTCAGTTGTGTCTGACTCTTTGTGACCCCATGAACAGTAGCCCACCAGGCTCCTCTGTCCATGGGATTCTCCAGGCAGGAATACTGCAGTGGGTTGCCATTTCTTCTCCAAGCTTCCTCCCTAAAACCTGCCAATAATTTTATGAGACTTTTGATATTGTTAATTATTAGCATGCTTGATTTTTCTTTCCCACTAGCACTTTTCTATGAGGAAAGTCAACTAATACATACTTTCCATGAATAGAGCCCAAGAGTATGTAACAATCTAATTGCATGCTTAATTCTTCCAAGAGGTAGCTTTTTAAAATTTGGTCGTAGGGTCTGTTGCTAAACCTGTATCCGACGTAATTAATGCAGACTTTTAGGGCATCCCTGAGAAGTAGTTAATATATAATCCTTTCTGCTATATTTGAGACTCTCAATGCATGGAGAATATTCTATAGATATATGGAAGAGGCCTCTCCTCTTGAAAACTTCTAGCTATAAATAAGCTATCAATGGGGAGTATATACATCCTTGTCACCCCTCTGTCATTTATAGGGAGAAAAGCAAGGGAAAAAATGGAAATGTCAGGTATAATCATTTAGTCTTATTAGTTGGGACCAGTCAGAAAAGAATAATCATACTTACTAAAAGAGTGACAGCCCCTCTGGCTACAAAAGAAAAATAAGCACAGGATATAGTCGCTTGGGGTGGCCACAGATATTCTGGATCATTGCAGTCACCCTGAATAGGATTTTTGACTTAAAAGTAAGAGAAACAGAATGAGTAATAAAAAAAAAAAGTTTCTTACTCAAAGTTGATTAATGAGGTATATTTTAGTGAAAATTAGCAGGTTTTACTTGGGTGTTTTTCTTTATATACTTGCTAGATAGGTATAACAGTTGAAATCTTGTTAGTAATAGTTACAAGCTCCAACTTTTAAAACACCTGAAACTAACAAACACAATTCAGTAATTTAAAAAAAACAACAACAACAACAAAAGATTTTAAAAGAAAAGGTTGCACATTTACAATGTCAAATAAGCATGCTTGGAATGACAGCCTTCACTTGGGACCATGTAACTGTTACCAAGAACTCAATGCCATTCACTGTTGCTCTATTCTAATTGTAGAAGGAAAGGAATACCTAACCTTTTGAATATCAGATTTGCAAATACAGCCATAGAAAGGCTCAGGTGGTAATATGATTTTAGAAAATAGTGTAAGTAAGTCTTTAGAGAAACTGACAGATTTTTCCCCTAGCTACATTATGTGAGCCATCCTTAGGAGGGTTGCTATGGCTCCTCAGCTTTCTCTTCTAGATTTAAGCATCAACCTATTTTTTCCAAGTCATTTGACCTTCTCTTTTCATTGATTCTTCAATTGACTCTACTTTGTCATTGAGAACAAGGAGAGAGAGCCTTATGGAGATGGTGGGAGTTGAAATACTTCTTAAAGGATAATAAGATATTTAGAAATATAATTTAGATCAATTTTATTTTGAGTCATTGTAGTATCTTGATTAATGAATTGTTCTATAAGCCAAAGAAGGCTGAGCGCCAAAGAAATGACACTTTCAAACTGTGGTGCTGGAGAAGAGTCTTGAGAGTCCCTTGGACAGCAAGGAGATCAAACCAGTCAATCCTGAAGGAAATCAATCCTGAATATTCATTGGAAGGACTAATGCTGAAGCTGAAGCTCCGGTACTTCAGCCACCTAATGCAAAGTGCTGACTCACTGGAAGAGATCCTGATGCTGGGAAAAATTGAGGGCAAGAGGAGAAGGGGGCGACAAAGGATGAGATGGTTGGATGGCATCACTGACTCAATGGACATGAGTTTGAGCAAACAGGAAGATAGTGATGGACAAAGAAGCCTGGTGTGCTGCAGTCCACGGGATCACAAAGAGTCAGACACAACTTAGCGACTGAACAATGACAAAGTAAACTTAAACTAGTCATACTAATTAGTAAGAAATAAATACTGATTTTACTAAAATATACTAGTATATTTAATAGTAATAGAATAGTAATACTAGTATACTAATAGAATAATACTATTACTAATAGTAATATTAATAATAGTAAAATATACTAGTATATTTTGGTAAAATATACTGAATATATAAGTGTACTATATATGTAAATATTATTAAATCAGTAAATCAGTATAATCACTCACTATTATACAGCGTGAAGTAAGTCAGAAAAAGAAAGATAAATACCGTATTCTAACACATATCTATGGACTCAAGAAAAATGGTACTGAAGAATTTATTTATAGGACAGCAATGGAGAAACAGACAGAGAGAATAGACTTATGGACATGGGGAGAGGGGAGGAGAGGGTGAGATGTATGGAAAGAGGAACATGGAAACTTACACTACCATACACAAAATAGATAGCCAATGGGAATTTTCTGTGTGGCTCAGGAAACTCAAACAGGGCTCTGTATCAAGGGGTGGGATGGGGCGGGAGATGGGAGGGAGATTCAAAAGGGAGAGGATATATGTATACCTATCGCTGATTCATGTTGAGCTTTGACAGAAACCAACAAAATTCTGTAAAGCAATTATCCTTCAATAAAAATATAAATAAATTTTTAAAAATTAAAAGTCTTTGTTCTTTTGAATCATTATTAAATATAGATAGATAATAGGTAATAAACCTTCTTTAACACTATATTGGTAGGTGATAAGGAATCTTAAAAGGTAAAAATGAATTTTGTTATTCATATTATTCAAAGTATGTTCTAGATTTTTGAGTCCGTATTTTCTGAAAACTATTAGGGAGGTTTGTCATTGCCTTCTCATTGCCACTACAAACACAATCACTTTTTTCCCAATAAAGTTATTTCTGATTCTCTCCTTCATTTTGATTTTGACTTTGTTCTAAATGGATCTCTCTTTGACAGCAATGGAGTAAAATTTCTTGAAGGGGAAATTGCTCCGTATGATAGTTTTGAAATAAAATACCTGCCAAATTGGATTGATTGGAGCTCTGAATGCAGCAATATTAAGTGAAGAAGTTATCTTCCATAAAAACCTTTGGGTGAAATAATATGTGAGTTACAGGGTTATATTTCAAGATGTCAAATTGGGGTTCATGGTATGAAAATGAAATGCTAGCTGAAGTAATGCCAAATGCACTAGAAACTAGAGACGTGTGCCTAAGGCTTGAGACATAGAAAAGAAAGAAAAATCATTTTGATTATTCAAGGCTTTTTAGTCATTTTTTCTTGAAACCCATTCGTGGATGGTCACCTACCTACTCATTACCACTACAAATCTAATCACTTTGTTCCCAATAAAGGTGTTTCTGGTTCTCTCCTTGCTTTTGATTTTGTTCCAAAGGAGTCTCTCTGTGACAGCAACAGAGTGGAATGTCTCAAAGGTCATTTGAGACATCAGGTGGTAGGTGAGGGGTATACGGGAAAAAAAACAGGCATCACAGTTCTTAAATCAGCCACTCTCAGACTTTCATGTGCTTGAAAATCACTCTGGGTAGAGGGAAGCGGGGAGGAGTGTTAAGCATACCGATTCTCCAGCCTCATCCTCGTAGCTGCATCCCAAGACACCGCAAAGGTCAATGAGTTTACCTCTAAGGCCAACTGAGTAACTCTTGACTGCATCTAGGCATCAGTTCCTCTCAAGGAAAATTATCCTTTCTGGTTCCTTCCTCTGAAAGCACTTTTTATGTTTCTTCTGACATCTGTGAATTCTGATATCATCTAGAAAAACTTCAGGTGCAGCATTTACTCTTAAGTGTCTTTAGGGTTTGAATGAGTGTGTATACTCTGGAGTTCTAAAAATGTTACCTGGCTTAAATGTTGACTATGAAACTGAAATATACTTCTTATCATTAAATATTGTTTTTATTATTTTTTTTTTAGTTTTTTATTTTTTAAATTTTAAAATCTTTAATTCTTACATGCGTTCCCAAACATGAACCCCCCTCCCACCTCCCTCCCCATAACATCTCTCTGGTCATCCCCATGCACCAGCCCCAAGCATGCTGCATCCTGCGTCAGACATAGACTGGCAATTCAATTCTTACATGATAGTATACATGTTAGAATGTCATTCTCCCAAATCATCCCACCACTTCAGTCCATGTATGTGTTCATTAAATACATTTGCTCTTAGCAGGACATTTTATTTGGGCAGGAGCTTCTCGTTAACCCTTGTCACCACTAGAATATTTTTTGAGCTGAGCCGAGTTTATAGGTACTAAAGTGTAGGTTCAATCAGCTTGACTTCATTGAATTGCCTTGCATCCATTGATATATGCATGGACTGAGGCTCCATTCCATAGGGGAAGAGGCAAGAATGAACTGCCATGCAATGCAGTTTAAGGATAAAACAACATTTCTGAGGAACTGAGGTAGGACCAAACCAAGTCCAGATCACAAAATGGCCATGGGATCCCTGAAAACAAGGGGGGATGTTTTAATTATTGTTAAATAAAAAGCAACCCTCAAATTATATGCCTTATTAGGAAAAAAAATCACATATTTTGCTCATAAATCTGTAGGTCAAGGTGCAAATCTCATGTGTGCTCAGTGACTCTGAAGGTCTTAGCTGGGATGATCCTAAAGTTTGGAGCCCCCACGACCTCCCCCAGCCCTGTCTCTCTCTCTGCACCCAGCCTGTCCCAGCTTGAGCATCCTCAAAGCATGACAGCCTCTGTATTTTCACACTTTTTACATGGCAGTCAGGCCTCTCAGACAAGTGTCGTCAGAGGCCTGGCAGAAAGCTGCAAGTCTTCTTACGAACTAGCGTCAGAAAGTCCCAAAACATCATTTCTACCATCTTCTATTTGTTAAGTAAGTCTGTAAAACCAGGCCAGATTCAAGAAGAAGGAAAGAGACTCTGCTTATCAGTGGTCAGAGTGGTGAGGAATTTACAGCCATCTTCAGTCTTCCATAATTTGTCCTCTGGCCACATTACTTACATTTATTGAAAGTGCAAAATACGCTTACCCCCTCCTAAGAATCCCCACAGTCTCATCCTATTTCAGCACTGACCCAAAGTCCAGCATCTCATCATGTATATCAGAATGAAGTGCTTCAATGCCACTGCTTATATTTAAGCAATTCCTACCCTTCTGAAGACCTGGAAATAAAGATACAAGCTATCTGCCGTAAGGTAACTCCAATAAGCACTGCCGTTCAGAAGAGAGAAGTTTGGAAGAAAAGGCTCATAATAGTCACTGGTTCACAATAATCATGAGTTCCATCCAGATCCATATCAAGAGTTCATTCGCTCTGAAGCCATTTCTTACACTGAGAATCTTCCGCTGAAAGAATCTGGGGATAAGATGGTTTTATTTTCAAACCTGAAAGAGTCCTGCTCCTAGATTCTCAAAAATGGAACAGTTCCTTGAACAGTTCCTTCTTTAATTTTTTCCCCTCACTCCTCATATTTTGTAATAGGTAACTAGGAAAAGCCAAGTGGTGTTTTGAGGATTCTGCTTCGAAATCTATACAGCCAGATGCTCGAGATCTCTCTCCCACATTGCCACAGGCAACAGTTTGGCTACCAGGAGAGAATGTATGTGTCCTTTCTTCCTGCCTCTGGTAGCATTCCCCCACCATTATTCAAGGCCTTATGGAGAGTCTCCTGAGCCCTTTCCAGTTTCCACCTACCGCCTCGTCCCAAACCAGCATCCCATTCTTGACACCAAATTCTGTTCAGTTATCAATGCTGTGCAGCTACTCAAAATAACGATCATTTGTTCTGCTCATGAATCCGTGGGTTGGAATTCAGACATTAAACAGTGGGAAGGGTTCATCTCTACTCTGAATGTCTGGGGCTTCAGCAGGTAGAACTTGAAGGGCTGGCTGGAAGCTAAAACAGAGTAGAAGCTGGGCTTGGGTATCCTTACAAGGTAGTGGCCTCAAGGTAGTCGGACTTAAAATTAGTAGCTCAGGGGTCCACGAATGAGTGTACCGGGGCCCAGGAGGAAGCTCCAAGGCTTCTCTTGACACAGCCTCAAAGGTCTGTGAAGGTCACTTTTGCCTTATTGTATTTGCCTAAGTCACTATGGCCAGACCAGGCTTAAGGGGAGTAAAATTAGATTCTACCTGTTAAGGGGAAGAGTAGCGGAGAATTTGCAGCCATCGTTGTTTGAAAAAGATCTACTTTTAGAATATGATTTCATTACTTGGAACATGAACATTTGTATATATTGCAATATCAAATGGTAGAAAATGGAAGGTAAGTAGTTGATTGACCATAATCAAGAAAAATTTGGACCACTGGATTGATGAAGCAGATACTGCTATGCATTAGGCTTCATATTCGGATTCAACTTTGCAAACTTCTCTCAAATTTATTTAGACACAAGGTGTCAGCACAACCTTAAACCTTTAATTCTCATCAAAATATCCAGGTAATTGAGTAAGGAAGAGTTGGTCTAAAGAAGGCAATGTAGTTTAGTTTCTCTATTTTGTTTGTCATTCAACTTAGTTATTTAGTACTGATAATTTCTAAATGCTGTAATATAAACTCAAAGGGGTGCTCAAAAATGATATTAAGAAAAAGCACAAAACTGTAGGAAGGCAATTAAATGTATCCAGCGGGATAATAAATCATATGAATCTTACAGAAACAATTTATATGGTATAAACCCTTAATATGATTATGAACACTGTGTAGAGTTTACTTTTGTTTGTTCTCTGACTAATGTCAGAAGTTATGCCTCTCAGACTATTGATAATAGGAAGCTGTCTCTACAAATATGTTTTTACTAACAGGTACCTGCTCTTGTTTAAGCAGAATTCATGCAACTGTTTTTAGTAATAAGTTAAAGAACATATTTTTCCAGGTTTTCACTTGTTATAACAGGAACTGACTTATTTGTATCCCTCCATTGATTGACGGAATCTTACTTCATCCAGTCTTTAGAAACAAAGCTGGACCTTACCTACTGATAAAAGGGTCAATTTAACAACAACAAAAAATCTAACAATCCCACATGTATATGCACTAAAACCTGAATGTTTGCATTCATCCTCAGTTATTTTCTTAGGATGAGTTTGCCAGATCTAAGTATATACATTTTTAACCTTCTGATAAATCATGCCCTATAGCTCTCCAGACAGGTTGTACTAACTTTCACTCTTAGCCAGAAGTATATGAAAAATGCCTGCCTCTCTTTATTTTCACCAAAATCAGATGACCATTCCATCTAAAATAGTTTTAAATGTGGTTTTATTACTCTTGATTTCTCCGATGATAGTGACTGCAAAAGTCTAGGAATATTTTTATAAACAGATTCGTATCTGCTTTCAAAAAACAATGAGAATGGTGTTATTTGTATGTAAACCTAGTGCTTTGAAAATGCTTCAGAGCAGCTCAAAACTTTTCTTTAAAGTTTGATATGGAATGGTCATGTCACATAAACGTGTATATGTGTGTGTGAGAGAGAGAGAGAGTGAGTGCCGAGGTAAGTAAATTCACCCCTTACAGCCTATGTATCTATTTCTATCACTAAACTGTTACATCATTTTATATTAATAATAATCAAAGTGTATGTTTTGTCTGATTGTGACCTTCTTAAAGTCACAGATTTTTGTTTTATATGTTTCTGAACTATCTCACAGTTACAGAATCTGGTATGATAACCATTCAACACATATTTGGAGAAGGAAGGCTAGAATGAAAGAAGAAATGAAGGAGAGAGATGTGAATTTCAACTTGGTCCTTGTCCATAGAATCACAGATTTCACTTAGCACAATCCTATTAAGGAGGTTAACTGTATTCTTTTAAAAATTAACATGTTGAGCTCTAAATTAATCAGTTATAATAAAATCCATATAGAATGCCTACCTAGAGCCCATCGGAAAGTTCTCTCTTGTCTGAGTTTTTTCATAAACACTAGCCAATAATCAGTAATTACACTAGCCAGTAATCCAGGTCTATGGCCCAACCACCAATGCCAAAGAAGCTGGAGCTGAACGGTTCTATGAAGACCTGCAAGACCTTCTAGATCTAATACCCAAAAAAGATGACTTTTTCATCACAGGGGACTGGAACGCAAAAGTAGGAAGTCAGGAGATACCTGGAGTAACTGGCAAGTTTGGCCTTGGAGTACAAAATGAAGCCAAGAGAACACACTGGTCATAGCAAACACCCTCTTCGAACAATACAAGAGACGACTCTACACATGGACATCACCAGATGGTCAATACCAAAATCAGATTGATTATATTCTTTGCAGCTGAAGATGGAGAAGCTCCATACAGTCAGCAAAAAGACCAGGAGCTGACTGTGGCTCAGATCATGAACTCCTTATTGCAAAATTCAGAATTATATTGAATAAAGTAGGGAAACCCACTAGACCATTCAAGTATGACCTAAATTAAATCCCTTATGATTATGCAGTGGAAGTGGCAAATAGATTCAAGGATTAGCTCTGATAGAGTGCCTGAAGAACTATGGACAGAGGATCATAACATTATACAGAAGTTGGTGATCAAAACCATCCCCAAGAAATGCAAAAGGCAAAATGGTTGTCTGAGGAGGCCTTACAAATAGCTGAGAAAAGAAGAGAAGCTAAGGGCAAAGGAGAAAAGGAAAGATATATCCATCTGAATGCAGAGTTCCAAAGAATAACAAGAAGAGATTTAAAAAAGGCTTCCTCAGTGATCAGTGCAAAGAAATAGAGGGGTAAAAATAGAATGGGAAAGACTAGAGATCTCTTCAAGAAAATTAGAGATACCAAGGAAACATTTCATGCAAAAATGGGCTCGATAAAGGGAAGAAACAGTATGGACCTAACAGAAGCAGAAGATATTAAGAAGAGGTGGCAAGAATACACAGAAGATACAAAAAAGGTCTTCATGACTCAGATAATCTTGACGGTGTGATCAGTCACCTAGAGCCAGACATCCAATGTGAAGTCAAGTGGGCCTTAGGAAGCATCATTACAAACAAAGCTAGTGGAATTGATGGAATTCCAGCTGAGCTATTTCAAATCCTCAAAGATGATGCTATGAAAGTGCTGCACTCAATATGCCAGCAAATTTGGAAAACACAGCAGTGACCACAGGACTAGAAAAGATTAGTTTTCATTCCAACCAAAAAGAAAGGCAATGCCAAAGAATGTTCAAACTACTGCACGATTGCACTCATCTCACTTATTAGCAAAGCAATGCTCAAAATTCTCCAAGCCAGGCTTTGACAGTACATGAACCAGAACCTCCAAATGTTCAAGCTGGATTTAGAAAAGGCAGAGGAACAAGAGATCAAATTGCCAACATCCACTGGGTCATCGAAAAAGCAAGAGAATTCCAGAAAAACATCTACTTCTGCTTCATTGACTACACTAAAGCCTTTGACTGTGTGGATCACAACAAACTGTGGAAATTTCTTCAAGAGATGGTAATACCAGACCACCTTACCTGCCTTCTGAGAAACCTGTATACAGGTCAAGAAGCAACAGTTAGAACCAGACATGGAACAACAGACTGGTTCCAAATTGGGAAAGGAGTACGTCAAGGCTGTATATTGTCATCTTGCTTGTTTAACTTATATGCAGAGTATATCATGCAAAATGCTGGGCTGGATGAAGCAGAAGCCGGAATTGAGATTTCCAGAATAAATATCAATAACCTCAGATATGCAGATGATACCACCCTGATGGCAGAGAGTGAAGAGGAACTAAAGAGCCTCTTGATGAAAGTAAAAGAGAAGAGTAAAAAAGCTCAATGTTCAAAACACTAAGATCATGGCATCTGATCCCATCACTTCATGGAAAATAGATGGGGAAACAATAGAAACAGTGGCAGATTTTATTTTCTTGGGCTCCAAAATCACTGCAGGTGGTGACTGTGCCACAAGATTAAAAAATGCTTGCTCCTTGAAAGAAAAGCTATGACAAACCTAGACAAAGGTTCATATAGTCAAAGCTACGGTTTTTCTCTTGAGAGTCCCTTGGACTGCAAGGAGATCCAACCAGTCCATTCTGAAGGAGATCAGTCCTGGGTGTTCATTGGAAGGACTGATGCTGAAGCTGAAACTCCAGTACTTTGGCCACCTCATGCAAAGAGTTGACTCTTTGGAAAAGACCCTGATGCTGGGAGGGATTGGGGGCAGGAGGAGAAGGGGACGACGGAGGATGAGATGGCTGGATGGCATCACTGAATTGATGGACATGGGTTTGACTGAACTCCGGGAGTTGGTGATGAACAGGGAGGCCTGGCGTGCTGTGATTCATGGAGTCACAAAGAGTCGGACGCGACTGAACGATTGAACTGAACTGAACTGATGGTTTTTCCAGTAGTCGTATATGGATGTGAGAGTTGGACCATAAAGAAAGCTGAGTGCCAAAGAATTGAAGCTTTTGAACTGTGGTGCTGGAGAAGACTCTTGAGAGTCCCTTGGACTGCAAGGAGCTCTAACCAGTCAATCCTAAAGGAAATCAGTCCTGAATATTCATTGGAAAGACTGATGTTGAAGCTGAAGCTCCAATACTTTGGCCATCTGATGCAAAGAACTGACACATTGGAAAAGACCCTGATGTGGGAAAGGTTGAAAGTGGGAGGAGAAGGGGATGACAGAGGGTAAGATGGTTGGATGGCATCACTGATTCGATGGACATGAGTTTGAGCAAGCTCCGGGAACTGGTGATGGACAGGGAAGCCTGGCGTGCTGCAGTCCATGGGGCTGCAAATAGTCGGACACGATTGAGAGACTGAACTGAACTCAATAATCTGCCTTCACACTAGTGAGAGACTTTGAACTGGAGTGTTAAGAGTGTTCGTTTTCCTTGTCAGAAAGTTATTTGCGAACTTCCTCAACCCAAATATAGGGGATTTACATCCCTTTCTTTCCTGGTTAATTTTAAAATTTGGCTTTGTTTTATTGAAATGAGGGTAAATTTCTCATTACAATTAGAGTTTTGTGTAAAACACTTGTAAAAGCCAATATAATGAGGATTTTACTAGTCTGAAACCTGTTTAACCAGAATTTTGCTAGGCATTCATAATGATAACACTGTGCATTGCTTTGAAATGCACTCTGAATTACCAAGGACTTAATTATATTTAACACAGGCTTATACATCATATTCAAATAGTTCAAAAACTGATGTTGCATGCAGAATCAGGAATAATTTTAGAGCAGTAGTTTATTTTAAAGATTATCAAACTGCATCATTGTACTCATGAGAGAACAGAGGCCCCAGATAAGTGAAGTCATTTGTCTAAAGTCACACAGCTTGTTAGGGTCACAGTGGAGCTGGATCCCAAGTCTATTGAATTTGAGTCAATTACTGTATCCATTGATTTTGCTAGGTTGACTAACAGAACACTTCTCTCTTCAACTGATCATATTCCTTACCTAGAGACTAGTGAGAATTTTCTGTAATAATAATACAAAAGAATTATAGGCCAAATGGCCAGTCACACAAAATATGTTAGATCTCCACAATAAAGAAAAGTTAATTACCTTAGGTCTGAATATTTTTAAATGGAACATCTCAGAATTACTTCTTCAACCTAAATTCCCCCAATTTTTTTTTTATAACTGTAGTTTGGGCACAATGATAAGCATCTGGTAGCTACTTGTTAGCTAACAATGAAGAATGATAAGAAGTAACAATAAGTAACTCTGTCCTTATTTTTCTTCCCCTTAATGATCAAGCTGAGCATCTTTATCTCTGATGAGAGATATTAATGTATATCTGACTGTGAAATCCCTTGGCACCTGAAAAGACTAGAAATTTGTTTATTACTGATAGTATATGGTACTTGATTGTGAAGCTTTCTGCTGGCAGAGATTTTTTTTTTTCAAAGATTCATCTTTCTCTTGGAGTAAATATCATATTTTTAATTATTCATAATGTTTTTCCTGTTTTACCACAAGCTTCCTCAGAGGACAGAGTGCATTAAGGCTCTTCTGTTACTATAAGAGTGTGAAGTGTGAATAGGCTATATATATACATATATATATATGTATTAGCATTTCATTGTTATTCTGGGCAAACAAAATTAAACATGATTTGCAAATGCTGCCGTCAGAAACAACAAAAGGTGTAAAGTGAAGCAACGAAGTTTATACTGCATCCACACCAGAAAAAGTAAATGAAAAATTCTCATAGCTCAAGTGGAAACTAGGAAGATTTCACATCCTTAACATCTATATTAGGGAAGTAAAAATGTGAGCATGCCTATAAATATGAACAATAAAGCATTATTTAGATTCATGCTACAGACTTACTCTACAATTGTGGGCATCTTCTATTCAAGCTAAGTTTGGTAACCTTCTTTTTCTCATATTGAATATTGCTGCTCATATTGAATATTTCTAAGTCTGACTCTTTGCAACCCCATGGACTACAGCGTGCCAGGCTTCCCTGTCCTTCACATCTCCTAGAGTTTGCTCAAACTCAAGTCCATTGAGTCGGTGAGCCACCTAACTGTCTCCTCCTCTGCTGCCCCATTCTCCTCCTGCTCTCAATCTTTCCCAGCATCAGGGTCTTTCCCAACGAGTCAGCTCTTCGCATCAGGTGGCCAAAGTATTGGAGGTTCAGCTTCAGCATCAGTCCTTCCAATGAATATTCAGGGTTGATTTCCTTTAGGACTGACCAGTTTATCTCCTTGCTCTCCAAGGGACTCTCAAGATTCTTCTCCAACACCACAGTTTGAAAGTATCTCTTCTTCGGCACTCAGCTTTCTTTATGGTCCAACTCTCACATCCATACATGACCACTGGAACACTATAGCTCTGACTATACGGACCTTTGTCGGCAAAGTAATGTCTCTGCTTTTTAATATGCTGTCTAGGTCTGCCATGGCTTTTCTTCTAAGGAGCAAGCATCTTTTAATTTCATGACTGCAGTGACCATCCACAATGATTTTGGAGCCCAAGAAAATAAAATCTGTCGCTGTTTTGATTGTTTCCCCATCTATTTGCCATGAAGTGATGGGATCAAATGCCGTGATCTTAGTTTTTTGAATATTGAGTTTCAAGCCAACTTTTTCACTCTCTTCTTTCATCTTCAAGAGGCTCTTTGGTTTCTCTTCACTTTCTGCCATTCTCATTGCCTTTCTTGGCTTATGTCTTTTAGGAAATTGCTTTATTTCATGTTGTGAGGTCCCAGAAGGAAGTGGAGGTAAACATATGTCCTTAATCTGTCATGTAATTTGATCATAAGTCTCTTTTGCTTCTTAAAGTTTCACTCTAAGGGATATGGAATAGGAAAAAAATTCTCCCATTAGGCCTGTAGGGCGGTATCATTTGCATATCTGAGGTTGTTGATATTTCTCTGGGAAATCTTGAATCCAGCTTGTGATTCATCCAGTCCAGCCCATCAGGAGGTGCAAGATAAGTGTGGAGACACCAGAGATTCCTGAGAGAGGATCCAGCGATCTTACTCCTGGGCTTAAGGGTGAGAGTGTGCACACTAGATCAGAGAAGCTTGAGTTGGACTGGAGGAGACTCTGGTTATGTCTCGGCTTGCACTCTGGGTCATGAAGGATAAAGCTTAATCTCTTGCTGCTGCTGCTGCTGCTAAGTCGCTTCAGTCATGTCCGACTCTGTGTGACCCCAGAGACGGCAGCCCACCAGGCTCCCCCGTCCCTGGGATTCTCCAGGCAAGAACACTGGAGCGGGTTATATTATTGTTGTTATTAAAATAGCAGTTTGTGTATAGGAAACCAAGTTGCCAGGAGCCAGTCATTTGCAGACGGTGTTCCTTATTTACTCTCAAGTAGGAAGAGATTACAGAGAAGGCAATGGCACCCCACTCCAGTACTCTTGCCTGGAAAATCCCATGGACGGAGGAGCCTGGAAGGCTGAAGTCCATGGGGTCGCTAAGAGTTGGACACGACTGAGCGACTTCACTTTCACTTTTCACTTTCACGCATTGGAGAAGGAAATGGCAACCCACTCCAGTGTTCTTGCCTGGAGAATCCCAGGGACGGGGGAGCCTGGTGGGCTGCCATCTCTGGGGTCGCACAGAGTCAGACACGACTGAAGTGACTTAGCAGCAGCAGCAGCAGGAAGAGATTAAGCTTTATCCTTCATGACCCGGAGTGCAAGCCGAGACATAACCAGAGTCTCCTTCAATCCATCTCAAGCTTCTCTGATCCAGTGTGCACACTCTCACCCTTAAGCCCAGGAGTAAGATCGCTGGATCCTGTCTCAGGAATCTCTGGTGTCTCCACGCTCATCTTGCACCTCCTGAATCTTCCTCCTTCCTCTTACTCCATCCTTCAGCTGGAAATGCCATCCACTTCCTCTCCAGGCAAGGAGACATTGCTTTATTTCATATTCCAAGTTCAGTTATGTTGAACTTTATGTTCAGATCTCTGAGCTTTGGTTTTGGTATGTGAAGGGAAGCCTTGACATTTTCTCTCTCAACCACGACTGGCTTTTAAGATGTTTCTCTCATTCAAATGCAGAAAATGACAGTCAGAACTGAACAATAACTTTGTTTTTCTAGCTGTATCTGCCCGCTCTCTAAAACAATGAAATATTGATTCAGTGAGTTAAGACATCATCCAGTGAGCTTCTCATTTTAAGAGAAATTTAAAACTGCATTAAACTCTTCAAAATTATTATATCTATTACAAAGGTACCCGAAAAAGCCATTTCAAATACAAAATATCAGGGAATTTAAAATTGTTTTAGATTGTCGATCGTCGATGAGAATGAGGAGAAGCAGACATTTTCGTACGTTGTTTTCGCACATTTCTGGTGGCTGATGAGTATAAATTTACTAATGAATGAATCTATAGGTCATTCAGTCTGTAGCGGTTGCCTCTACAGTTCAAAACTGGCTCCTCTCTGCTCATCTCTACCTAACCCTTTTCTCTCTTCTCTGAAATTTTAGACAAGTGACAATAGAAAATCTCTAAACATGGAGAATATTAAGAAAGAAATTAATTGGCTAATTTTCTCTTTTATCAATAATTTAGATTGCAAACCAATTTAGATACATGAAGGGCATAACTTTCTGTTTCCAATTATGTTTTGAGACTGGGGACAGGTTATCTAGTCCATTCATGTCAAGAAGCATGTTGTTGTGAAATATATAGATTCCTTTTTATTTTGGCCATCTTGACTGTATTTTTTAATCTATTAGTTTAGTGAATTTCTAATTTGCTAGAGATGTTGATGCTTGAGGCCTTAAAAGATTACATTCATGCAGGATATCTTGATTCAAATTTTCTGTTCTCTAAGTAGTAAGCTTTGCATTTCCATCTAGATCTACCCTATAGGCCTAATGGGAGAAATTTTTTTTCCTATTTCATATCTCTTAGAATGAAACTTTAAGAAGTGAAAGAGACTTATGATCAAATTACATGACAGATTAAGCACATATGTTTACCTCCACTTCCTTCCAGAACCTCACAACATGAAATTAAGCAATTTCCTAAAAGGCATAAGCCAAGAAAGGCAATGAGAAAGAGATAGGAGATAGCATAACATGTTAGAATTTAGAAAGTAGATAGATGAGTGGCAAATGACTTACTAGATAAAAGAATGCTGAAACTTAAACCAACAGTGAGGCAAAGTAGGGTTCAGTTCAGTTGCTCAGTCATGTCCAACTCTTTGCCACCCCATAGACCACAGCACGCCAGGCTTCCCTGTCCATCACCAACTCCAGGAGCTTACTGAAGCTCATGTCCATTGAGTCAGGGATGCCATCCAACCATCTCATCCTCTGTCGTCCCCTTCTCCTGCCTTCAATCTTTCTCAGCATCAGGGTCTTTTCCAGTGAATCAATTCTTTGCATAAGGTGGCCAAAGTATTGGAGTTTCAGCTTCAGCATCAGTCCTCCAATGAATATTCAGGACTGATTTCCTTTAGGATGGACTGGTTGGATCTCCTTGCAGTCCAAGGGACTCTCAAGAGTCTTCTCCAACACCACAGTTCAAAAGCATCGATTCTTCAGGGCTCAGCTTTCTTTATGGTCCAATTCTCACATCCATACATGACTACTGGAAAAATCATAGCTTTGACTATATGAACCGTTGTCTAGGTTTGTCACAGCTTTTCTTCCAAGAAGCAAGCGTCTTTTAATCTGGTGGCACAGTCACCATCTGCAGTGATTTTGGAGCCCCCCCAAATAAAGTCTGTCACTGTTTCCATTGTTTCCGCATCTACTTGCCATGAAGTGATGGGACCAGACACCATGATCTTAATTTTCTGAATGTCGAGTTTTAAGCCAGCTTTTTCACTCTCTACTTTCACTTTCATCAAGAGGCTCTTTACTTCTTTGCTTTCTCCCATAGGGTAGTATCATCTGCATATCTGAGGTTATTGATATTTCTTCCGGCAATCTTGATTCCAGCTTGTGTTCCATCCAGCCCAGCATTTTGCATGATATGATATACTCTGCACTTAAGTTAAATAAGCAGGGTGACAATATACAGCTTTGACCCAGAAGCAAGACAATGAACTCCACAGAACCTCAGAAATACTCAGAAATTATGGGTATCATATACCTCAAAGTATTGGTTAGGTGGGGCTAAAAACAGGACAGGGTAAATCCATATCGGAAGCAGTTACAGCATTCAGATTCCTTCTTTCCCTCAAATAGTGACTACTTGTGAATCATCCCAGTGGAAGACTGATCTGGTCTCTGAAGGTGGTGCTCTAGGTCATTCAGGATATGGGATATTGGGAAGTCAGAGAAGGGATACCCTGCTGGTAATGAAAGTCTATATATGAAAGATGAGAATCTCATTGCCTTTCTTTATTCTGATGCCCAAGAATGCTGGCATCCAGGCTGATGCCATGAAGCAGAAGATGGAAAATTTGACCAACGCAAGAGACTTGATACTGATTACAGAGGGCACTTATAATACCGTATACCCTGACCACCCTGTGTATCCCTGTCTTTGGCTTCCCAGTGTCCCTTGTCCTGAACCCTAGGATGAAGATCACCATTCTAGAAGTACCACCAGCACTCACACAAAGACTTGAATACAGCGTGCTAATGCCTCACTCTTCAATAAAAACGCACAATAACAGAGAAAGATTGTGAGATGGAGTTGACTTACTGTTGCAGAAGGGGAAAAAAAGGACTGAGATGGAAAATGAGAGGGGAAAATCAGAAGACCAATGTGGAATAACAAGTAATCCATGTAATAGGACTTCTAGAAGGAATAAGTAGGGACAATGAAGAGGAGAGTGTTATTACAGAAATAATCCAAGACAATGTCCTAGAGTTCAATGACATGAGTTTTCAGATTATGCTCAACACTTACCCATGCCAGGATACATCATAAAACATCAGAACCTTGGTAATAAAGAGAAGATCCTAAAAGCTTCCAAAGATGTTTTAATATATATATACAACAGATGAGGAGCCAGCATAGCACCACATTTCTCCATAATAACAATGGAAAGTAGAAAAATGTAACAGTATTCAAAATCCTAAGGAAAATGGTTTTCAACCCTTATTCAAAGTTATTTTCTACCTACCTTGGTTAGACAGAATTCTCTAACTAAACCAAGGATTCAAATAAGAGAATAAAGACATTTTCGGATGTGCAAAGTTGGTATTCTGACTGAGACAAGGAAAATTTATTATGAAGAATTATTTTTTGTAGATGATTAACTATTAAATGTGATTAAAAAAACAAGAATCCTAGGGGAGGAAGGATAAATTAGGAGTTTGGGATTAACATATATACATTCCTATTTAGCACAGGGAACTCTACTCAATATCTCAATATTTTGCAATAACCAATAAAGGAGAAGAATCGGAAAAATATGTGTGTACATACATATGTGTGTACATATGTATATACACACACAACTGAATCACTATACTTGAAACTAACACAACATTGTGAGCCAACTATACTTCAATTAAAAAAAAATAAAAATAAATCCCTTTTTAAAAAACCTAAAGCACACAGGAATACCAAGTTATTTCTTCTAGGGCTAAGGCAGAGTACCCCAAACCAAGGAAGGAATAAACTCAGAAGAGCCTCCTCTCCCTCGGGCTGAGAGTCAGACCTCATCACAGAAGGCACTGCTGAGGCCCATTTGCTGGTGGAGATGTTCCCCAGGGTACCGCAGGGCAAAGCTGGTCCATAGGAAGCTGCCCACCGGGATGTGGTGAACTACAGCCAGCATGCAGGGGGCCACCCACTGGAAAAAATTGGAGCTGGCTCACTAGATGTCACCTGTTGGAAAACTTAAGGAGCTCACTGGAAGTGAGTGGAGAAAATTATTAGAGGGCTAACTACAAACTATTGAAGGGAAGTTTCTACTCTGGCAGTGAGTTTGGAGGTGAATTAACAATAGATGCATAAAAAACTAAGCAAAAGAAAGAAAGGAAGTAAAGAAGAAATTGAACCTTGACAATTATTAATATAAGAGGAAAAAAAACTTTTATAAAAAAGGTTCATTACATGGCTACTTGTGGAAAGTTCTTGCATAATCATAAAGATCTAAATAAATATTCAACTAACCAAAAATCATGATATTACTATATTAGGAAGATGAAAAGAAAAGAACAAGAAGACATATGTGAGCTCTGAAGCCTCATCTTACACAGAAATCAATAATAAATGATATTCAAAGTGAAAAATATGAAGAAGAAACATTGTAAAGTGTTATTTAGAAAGAAGAAGAGAAATACTAAAAGAAAAACATGAAAGTGTTACAAGCGGTTGTTTCTGGGTAGTAATAATTGAGGGTAGGGAACGGGTGGGATTGGGGCTATTGATTTTAATTATAAGGCTTATAGAATATTGACATTTTGAACCGTGTGTATGAGTATCCTCAGTAGAAATCAGGGGAAAAACAAGCAGTTAAAGTAAGTTCTTCTTTAAGTTTGTTCAGAGCTTAAGTCTGGGTTCAACATATTCCCTCAAATTATTTCAAAGACTGATCCCAGGGTCTGTCTCCCTGCTTTGGACACATTCTCAGAAGAATAAAGTCTTTAGGCAGTAAGGACACCCTCCTCCAATTGTGTGATAGTCAAAACCAATATATTCTAGAGGGAATGAGAAACTGCAAGATAAGCATGATCCATCTTTACAGTAGAGAGTCAAGATTACCCAAGCGTAACCCATGGAAAGCTTTGCATGTGTTAGCAAACATACCTATGTTATGGAGGATGGCAGAACATTCATATATGTCTTCAGATAAAACCCCATGAAATGTGTTCATTCTTTGGTGTTACAGACACTGCTGAATAAATATAAAGTACAGCTGCTAGAAGTTACTTTAAGGAAGGATAGAGATTTGTAATACTTCAGCTGCTAAGATATACACATGGTTACACTGTTGTTAGAACTTCTGGGGAATCTCTCCTTCCATATACATGACCCTCTAGCTCTGCAGATGGTGATTGCAGCCATGAAATTAAAAGATGCTTACTCCTTGGAAGGAAAGTTATGACCAACCTAGACAGCATATTAAAAAGCAGAGACATTACTTTGCCAACAAAGGTCCATCTAGTCAAGGCTATGGTTTTCCCAGTGGTCATGTATGGATGTGAGAATTGGACTATAAAGAAAGCTGAGCACCGAAGAATTGATGCTTTTGAACTGTGGTGTTGGAGAAGACTCTTGAGAGTCCCTTGGACTGCAAGGAGATCCAACCAGTCCATCCTAAAGCAGATCAGTCCTGGGTGTTCATTGGAAGGACTGATGTTGAAGCTGAAATTCTAATACTTTGGCCACCTGATGTGGAGAGCTGACTCATTTGAAAAGACCCTGATGTGGGAAAGATTGAGGGCAGGAGGAAAAGGGGACAACAGAGGATGAGATGGTTGGATGGCATCACCAACTCAATGGACATGGGTTTGGGTAGACTCCGGGAGTTGGTGATGGACAGGGAGACCTGGCGTGCTTGGTTCATGGGGTCGCAAAGAGTTGGACACAACTGAGCAACTGAACTGAACTGAACTAGCTCTTCAGAAGTACATTACTTTTCAATTCAGTGTGTCAGATGTATACTGAACGCTTGATTGTGTGTTACGGGTTGAACTGGGTCCCCTTCGCCACCAACATTCATAGGTTGAAGTCTTAACACCCAGTATCTCAGAATGCAGCCTTGTTTGAAAATAAAGTCACTGCTAATGACTAATAAGGTCATTAGTTACCATGAGGTCATTAGAGTGGGCCCTAATCCGTATAACTGGTGTCCTTATTAAGAATGGAAATTTGAACATAGAGACACACACAGGGAGAAGATGAAGGCTTGTGGAGATGAAGGCTGAGATCTTGGTGATGCTTCTACAAGCCAAGGAATGCCAACTATTGCCAGCCAACCATCAGAAGCTAAGGGCCTGGCATGGAACAGATTCTTCCTCACAGGCCTCAGAAGGAATCAATCCTGCCAACACCTTGCTTTAGACATCTAGCCGCCAGAACTGTAAGAAAATAAATTTCTGTTGCTTAAGTCACCCAACTGGTGGCAATTCATTATGGCAGCCCTTGTGAACCAACACAGTATGTAATATGCTTTCTCTGTGAAGTGAAGGTCTAATTCCCAGATGATCTTTTTGTTGCAAATCTTTTCCAGGGAGTTAATATAGGTATGGTGTATCGTCTCAACATAAATGCATCACCAATTGAGTTAAATTCCTTTGTAGAGTTACCTTTGTATAGTTGTGCACGAAGAGTTGGAAGCGGTGGGGTGGGGGCGGGGAGCTTGGGAGATAGCAGAGAGAGAAAATGTAATTACAGATTTCTTTAGACTGAATGAATACATTTATTTTTACACCAGGGAAGGAAGGGATCAGATTCATTAAGACTTTCCGATTGCATTCTTTATTTGATTGTCTACCTAATCCAAGTCCTTTCAGTTTACATTGCGTTTGTAAGTTTTCTTCAAAGATGACTGCACATAGTTCTGTGTAGAATGCTTAATATCTATACACTGCAAGGCAAGAGTAAGCCTGCCTTTCCATTTAAAATACTCTCTGATACCAAAATACTGAGCATCTAACTAGATAACACTGTCCTGAGACATATGTGTTACACAGAAGTTCAAGTGGTTTAGGGATCTGTGGAAACAGATGAAGCTGTTGCCTAACACAGAAGAATTTTCTAATTAATGACATGGACATGTTTCAGAGTCAACCACAGATGTCTTTAGAACACATGGTCTACCTTAGTGCACACATCCGGAGTATCTCTGGAATAAAGGTCTGAAAACACTCATTCCTCTTAGTATGGAAAACTTCACTGCTGGCACTTCAGTCTATACATTCAAAGTGGAGTTGAGAATTGTGACACAGCTATGCTGATAATTCAAGTCAAAATCACATTTTCTTTGATTGTCTGGGTGTTACAGGCAAACATAGGAAACTATTAACATGAATTATTATCCAGAGAATTGATTCAGTTTTTCATTTCACTTTATTCATGTAAGCATGGTCTAAATCATTGAGTGAGAAATATTCCTAGCAATGAACTGCATTTCAAACCTTGGTAAAGTCATTTTTTTAATCAAATGGTCAAACATAACAATAATAACAGTGATTCCTTACACATACATGGTTTTGCAATTTACAAGCATCTCCCTATGTGTTACCAAATTTGATCTGCTCAATTTTTCCCCCAAGGTGGGAACTGGTCAGAAAAATGAGGAAACTAGGGGTCAAAGGATTGGATAGAAACTGGTGGCTAAGGTAAAGAATCTGCCTGCAATGCAGGAGACCCAGGTTGGATCCCTGGGTCAGGAAGATCCCTTGGAGAAGGTCATGGCTACCCACTCCAGTATTCTTGCCTGGAGAGCCCCATGGACAGAGGAGCCTGGCAGACTACAGTGTATGGGGTCACAAAGAGTCAGATACAACTGAGCAACTGACACTTTCACTTGTCACACAATTTAGGACTTATGAGTGTTTATTCCACTACATCAAGTGTTCTAAAACTTTTTTGTACCACAAGCCTCTTAAGAAATTTGCAGAAGTCTTTAGACCCCCTTCTCAGAAAAATGTTTTTGATTGTATATTAGAAGCACCATATGATTAAAAAGGAAATCAATTAGATTAAAATACAATTACCAAAATATTTTCAAATGTTTGATTCAGTGATATATGTGCTTCTTTATTAATGTATTAAATATCAATATACAGTAGCCAACCACATAATTACCAAAATTTCAAAGATATTGAAATTGATATATCTCCAACAACTGCCCTGTGATATGCAAGTACCTGTGACTCCTACTGGTGACCACATAACTGGCACGGCTACATATGAGACCTTGGGAGTCCCCAATAAATAGTAAACCAAACTGGATGTGATATTAGAGTTTTGAATGGAAATAATTATTTGATCAGTTTCTGGAGCGGTTCAGGAACTCTAGCTGGGTTGCAAAGAATGTAGTAGCTCGCAGTAGCTTCATGTTAGACCAAGGTGCAGGGTACCATCCCTGGAAATTCTGGAACCCAAGCTGAGTTATACTCATCCTAGAGCCAGAAAGTCTCCTTCAGTGTATGTGGTGGTGGCATTTTTTCTTTCAACAAGGATTATTTACTGGGAATCAGGAACTAAGTGGACCCTTCCTCAGTATCTCGATCCTATCTTCAGTTATTCAAAAACCAGTTAAAAATCCAGAGATTAACAGGAAACATTTATCTTGATAATTGGGTTAGACTTTCAAGAGAGGGACGTATATTCTACTCAAACCATTGCTTCTTCCAATAATCTTGATCAATTCACCTGAGAGAGGGACATATATTCTACCCATACCATTATTTCTCCCAATAATCTTGATCAATTCACCTGTGTGCCTGTGTGTGAAAATATTTTTATAGATTTTTTTCTTAGAAGTCATAGATTTACCAAAGGGCGTTGAGAAGATAGTACGAAGGGCTCCCACATATCCCGTTCTTAGCTTCCCCTATCGTTGGCATCGTATACGTGTTTGGTGGTTTTTGTTGTTCAGTTGCTAAGTTGCACCTGACTCTTTGCAACCCCATGGACTGCAGCGTCCTCTGTTTCCCACTGTCTCCTGGACTCTGCTCAAATGCATGTCCATTAAGTCAGTGAAGCTATGTAACCGTCTCATCTTCTGCTCCCCCCACTTTTTGCCTTCAATCTTTCCCAGCATCAGGGTCCTTTCCAATAAGTCGGCTCTTCACATCAGGTGCCCAGAGTATTGGAGCTTCAGCATCCAGGCAAGACACTACAACTACAGAATGTCTGGCTCTAGGTGAGTGTCCACACCATCCTGGTTATCAAGACCTTTTTTGTATAGTTCTGTGTATTCTTGCCACCTCTTCTTAATCTCCTTCTGATAGGTTCTTACCATTTCTGTCCTTGATTGTGCTCATTCTTGTATGAAATGTTCCCTTGATATTTCCAGTTTTCTTGAGGAGATCTCTAGTCTTTCCCATTCTATTATTTTCCTGTATTTCTTTGCATTGTTTATTTAAGAAGGCCTTCTAATCTCTCTTTGCTATTCTCTGGATCTCTGAATTCATTTGGGTGTATCTTTCCCTTTCTCCCTTACCTTTCACTTTTCTTCTTTCCTCAGCTATTTGTAAAGCCTCCTCAGACAACCACTATGCCTTTTTGCATATCTCTTTTGGAGGGACGGGTTTGGTCATTACCTCCTGTACAATGTTATAAATCTCTGTCCATAATTCCTCAGGCACTCTGTACCAGATCTAATCCCTTAAATCTATTTGTCACTTCCACTGTATAATCAAAAGGGATTTGATTTAGGTTATACCTGAATGTCCTAGTGGTTTTCCCTATTTTGTTCAATTTAAGACTGAATTTTGCAAGAAGGAGCTCATGATCTGAGCTACAGTCAGCTCCAGGTCTTATTTTTACTGACTGTATAGAGCTTCTCCATCTTTGGCTACAAAAAACATAATCTGATTTTGTTATTGACCATCTGGTGATGTTCATAGGTAGGCTTGTCTCTTGCGTTGTTGGAAAAGGCTGCTTGCTCTGACCAATGCGCTCTCTTGACAAAACTCTGTTAGCCTTTGCTCTGCTTCATTTTGATCTCCAAGGCCACATCTGCCTGTTATTCAGGGTATCTCTTGACTTCCTACTTTTGCATTCTGATCCCCTATGATGAAAAGGAAATCTTTTTTTTATTATTATTATTTTAGTTCTAGAAGGTGTTGTAGGTCTTCATAGAACTAGTCAACTTCAGCTTTTTCCACTTCAGTGGTTGGGTCATAGACTTGGATTACTATGATGTTGAATGGCTTTCCTTGGAAACAAACGGAGATCATTCATTACCATTATTATCATCATTAGTTTGGTACATTTTACAATGAATGGACACATATTGATACATTAAAATTAATGGAAGTCCATCATTTAATCAGATTTCCTTAGTTTCCACTTAATGTCTTTTGGGGTTCCAGGATACCACACTACATTTAGTCATTCTGTCTCTTGAGAAATCTGTATGCAGGTCAGGAAGCACCAGTTAGAACTGGAAGTGGGACAACAGACTGGTTCCAAATAGGAAAAGGAGTACGTCAAGGCTGTATATTGTCACTCTGCTTATTTAACTTCTATGCAGAGTACATCATGAGAAACGCTGGACTGGAAGAAACACAAGCTGGAATCAAGATTGCCAGGAGAAATATCAATAACCTCAGATATGCAGATGACACCACCCTTATGACAGAAAGTGAAGAGGAACTAAAAAGCGTCTTGATGAAAGTGAAAGAGGAGAGTGGAAAAGTTGGCTTAAAGCTCAACATTCAGAAAACGAAGATCATGGCATCCGGTCCCATCACTTCATGGAAAATAGATGGGGAAACAGTGGAAACAGTGTCAGACTTTATTTTTTGGGCTCCAGAATCACTGTAGATGGTGACTGCAGCCATGAAATTAAAAGACGCTTACTCCTTGGAAGAAAAGTTATGACCAACCTAGATAGCATATTCAAAAGCAGAGACATTACTTTGCCAACTAAGGTCCATCTAGTCAAGGCTATGGTTTTTCCTGTGGTCATGTATGGATGTGAGAGTTGAACTGTGAAGAAGGCTGAGCGCCGAAGAATTGATGCTTTTGAACTGTGGTGTTGGAGAAGACTCTTGAGAGTCCCTTGGACTGCAAGGAGATCCAATCAGTCCATTCTGAAGGAGATCAACCCTGGGATTTCTTTGGAGGGAATGATGCTAAAGCTTAAGCTCCAATACTTTGGCCATCTCATGCAAAGAGTTGACTCATTGGAAAAAACTCTGATGTTGGGAGGGATTGGGGGCAGGAGGAGAAGAGGACGACCGAGGATGAGATGGCTGGATGGCATCACGGACTCGATGGACATGAGTCTGAGTGAACTCCGGGAGATGATGATGAACAGGGAGGCCTGGCATGCTGCGATTCATGGGGTCACAAAGAGTCGGACACGACTGAGTGACTGAACTGAACTGAGCTGAACTGACTGGGATAGTTTCTCAGACTGTCCTTGTGTTTGATGACCTTGACGGTTAAAAGGGATTCTGGTGAGGCATTTTTAGTCCCTCTGTTGGGGTTTGTCTGATTTTTTTTCATGATTAGATTTTAGTTATGAGTTTGGGGGAGGAAGAGTGCAGAGATGAGGTCCTGTCTTCATCACATCATATAAAGAGTGTATACTAGCAGCATGATTTATCACTGTTGACGTTGACCTTGATCACCCGGCTGAAGTAGTGGTTATCAGGTTACACTATGATCACGTTACCTTTTTCCCCTCCTGACAATTCAATTTTTACATTTCTGTAATTAATTAGTAAAGAAAAAATGACTCCAGTACAGCATGTTAATCTAGTCCTTTATAGAAGCATAGACGTAGATGAGATTTGGGGAGATTAGTTAGTTCAGTCTTTGGGCCCAAGCCATCCTGCACAGATGGGTTTCTGGCTGGCCTACTTTTAAAGATAAAAAAGGAAGGGAACTCCACAGCGAAAGAATTCTGAACTCTTGACAGTTGACATTCTACAGCTCAATCAACAAATAAGTAGAATGTCCTCACTATGTGCAAGCTACCTAGATAGGTGTGTAACTCCAAGGCCTTTATACTATCCTAGATGTTTTCCAGAAAAAGTTGGTGTGTATGTAAATAAATATATGAGTAGAGAGAGAAATGACTGAATAAAATACAATGCAGTATATAACACAGTGGGAGTCAGGACGAAAAAATTGTACTGAGCAGTTTTAGACTCATAAAATCTAAATTTATGTCCTGGGCCCACCAGATTGAGGTATACAATTGGAGACAAGTCATTTAGCCTTTTTAAACCTCAGTTTCCTTAACTGTAAGATGCAGATAATCATACCTGCTGTTAAAAATCTGTACAAGCCAGATAACATACAGAAAGCATCAGGTATGAAGGAGGCCCTCAGGGCACCATGGCTGTTGTTGCTGCACAAGGAATAAGCTGGTGACTCCCACGTTAGAGTCATTCTAAATTAAGTGGAATCTGTTTTAGGGGCATTTTCCTCTACTGAAACTTAGGAGATGCACAGTGTACATTCTTCTTAGTTCTCATCCTGATTTCCACCTTTCTCTGCTCCTTTCTTTCTCCCCTCCCCCTCTTTTCTCCCCCCTCCCTTTTTTGCTGTATTCTGTTATCTCCTTGCTGTTCCCTTTGAGTCGCTGATGTTATCACCGACTCGATGGACATGAGTTTGAGCAAGCTGTGGGATCTGGTGATGGGCAGGGAAGCCAGGCGTGCTGCAGTCCATGGGGTCACAAAGAGTCAGTCACGACTGAGCGACTGAACTGAACTGCTGCTCCTTTAGACTGCTGGAGCATTCACATCATCTCCCACCGCCAAGCCCCCATCACAGGGGTATCTCTGAAGCAGCAGTTTCTTAGTGCCTGGTAGAGAGAGGCAGAGAGCTGGAGGCGGGGGGCAGAGGGAGAGGGAAACATTTCTGTGCCTTGGATTCCTGCGTGTGTTTGTTTTGTTTTAAGTGGTTGCTTTGCTGATCCTGTTACTGTAAAGGGTAATGATATTTGGGAATAAAAGTCTATGAATAAGTAATGATAATAGAAGTAAGAACCAGAACTGTGGGATACAAAGCGTGTGTTAAAAATAGTCTGTCATTTTCAACTCTGCCTACTAAGCCTTTTCCTAGATGGAAAGACACAGAGCTTTTGGGAGAACAGGCAGCTTGGGAGCCGGACCACAACCAAAGGCAACCGCCACTCCACAGCAAACCAACTTCTCTATTGTGGTCAAACTCTATCTCCACCAACACCACCGGGGTTCTCTGTTGCAGGCAAGGCAAGTTTTTTTTTTTTTTTTTCAAAGCTAAGTAACCAGAACAACAAACGTAAAATGTGTTGATTTAAGAATAGCATTGAAACATGTACATTACCATATGTGAAACAGATCGCCAGTCCAGGTTCGATGCATGAGACAGGGCGCTCAGGGCCGGTGCACTGGGATGACCCTGAGGGATGGAATGGGGAGGGAAGTGGGAGGGGGGTTCAGGATGGGGGACACATGTACACCCATGGCTGATTCATGTCAATGTATGGCAAAAACATTACAATATTGTAAAGTAATTAGCCTCCAATTAAAATAAATAAATATATTTTTAAAAGAAGAATGGAAACTGCAACATGAGAACATTATAAGGTCCACTTTGAGAACCTGATGTTTCTTGGGCACAGTTATTCTTCTTGCGGAGCATCCCTAACAGGAAGGCCACCCAGGGATCCAATTAAAGCGCAGACATGAGCCAGGCTGAACCATAAGAAAATATGAGGAGAAGAGACTGTGGCTCAGAGTGAGAATTCAAACCCTAGCATCTGAGACATCATGCATTCCATTATCCAGAGTCCTGAAACTCAGCACAAAGGGCAGCCAAGTCCCAGTTCCAGTGAACTAAGAAGAAACAGCCAACTGTACGAGAAGCAAGGACTCTGTGCTCAGAACACCCAGCCTATGGTCCACAAAGGCCAGATCCTCAGGCAGCAAGCCGAGACACCACAACTGATGTGAGCGATTGCTCTGGTGCCAATGGTGACCTCAGATTTATTGCTTTAGAGGCTAAGGTCACAGGCTAAGGCATTCTCCAGATTGAGCACAGACATGCCACCCCCTCCTGCCTTCCCCCCATCAAACACCGGGAGTCTGTTAGGGCAGAACTGCACAAATGGGAAACACCCATCAAATGCGGCAGGAATATTAACTTCACTGGGAAGCCTTTATATGCCATTACTTTAGAAAGGATTCCTTGTTAGTCCTACCATTAAACAATTAAATTGTCAGAGATGAATTCTGTGCATGTGTGTGCAGAGCGGGCGTGTGTGTGCGGGATGTGTAAATTCCCACTCAGGTGATGTCTGCGGCAGGTCGGTCTCTCTCTCTCTCTCCACCTCAATTGTATGCTTTCCCCTTCACATTGTTGAAAATAAATACATCTTCCTGGTGGCATAAGCAGTTTTTGTTGTGAACTTTGATATGCCTACGCATTTTATACCACTCAGAAACTGGGAGTACAAAATGAAATGCTCAAAGAGGAATCTGTCTTCAACTAGCCCCCTGCTGAAACGTGATTCCTTATTCCCCTTTCCTGACACTAGTTACTGACACAATCAGTCTACTTCACTGGCATTGTGTACACAGATGTTGTATGAAATGATCTAAATCAAGCTGGTGCCTACAGATGGGCAGAGGGATGACCATGTGCCATAATTCCCTTACACTTTCATCCTAATTAAGGCTTTATGCCCTCACAATACCGATTTCCTTCTCCTTGTCTGTTTTAAAATGTTTGATCTGTGGAAATCAAATAGGCTTGTGAAAAGCACACACATTCTGCTTAAATCCATTGTTGATTTGTTCAGTAAAGAGAGAGCGTATCACTTACAACAAATTGGGTAATATTTAATAAATAAAATTATATCCTTGCCTTTGTCAGCTACCAAAATGCTTCTTTGAGGCTTTAATATTTTAAAAACAGCAAAAAAAAAAAAAAAATAGAATACACCAAGATGAAAAGACCCCTGGAAATTACACATATATAAGGCAAAAAAGCGGGCCAAGAAAATAAAGCAATTTCTATAAATCCTCAAGCTCCTGAAATAACCATGTTGGATAATTCTCTATATGCCAATGGACTTATTAGTCACTTACTAAATGCTTCTTGGTAGGATGGCATCAGTTCAGTTCAGTCAGTCACTCAGTCGTGTCCGACTCTTTGCGACCCCATGAACTGCAGTATGCCAGGCCTCCCTATCCATCACCAACTTCTGGAGTTCACTCAGACTCATGTCCATCAAGTCCGTGATGCCATCCAGCCATCTCATCCTCTGTTGTCCCCTTCTCCTCCTGCCCCCAATCCCTCCCAGCATCAATCTTTTCCAGTGAGTCAACTCTTCCCATGAGGTGGCCAAAGTACTGGAGTTTCAGCTTCAGCATCATTCCTTCCAAAGAAATCCCAGGGCTGATCTCCTTTAGGATGGACTGATTGGATCTCCTTGCAGTCCAAGGGACTCTCAAGAGTCTTCTCCAACACCACAGTTCAAAAGCATCAATTCTTCGGCGCTCAGCTTTCTTCACAGTCCAACTCTCACGTCCATACATGACCACAGGAAAAACCATAGCCTTGACTAGATGGACTTTTGTTGGCAAAGTAATGTCTCTGCTTTTGAATATGCTATCTAGGTTGGTCATAACTTTTCTTCCAAGGAGTAAGCGTCTTTTAATTTCACGGCTGCAGTCACCATCTACAGTGATTTTGGAGCCCCAAAAAATAAAGTCTGACACTGTTTCCCCATCTATTTCCCATGAAGTGATGGGACCAGATGCCATGATCTTCATTTTCTGAATGTTGAGCTTTAAGCCAACTTTTTCACTCTCCTCTTTCATTTTCATTAAGAGGCTTTTTAGCTCCTCTTCACTTTCTGCCATAAGGGTGGTGTCATCTGCATATCTGAGGTTATTGATATTTCTCCCGGCAATCTTGATTCCAGCTTGTGCTTCTTCCAGTCCAGCATTTCTCATGATGTACTCTGCATAGAAGTTAAATAAGCAGGGTGACAATATACAGCCTTGACGTACTCCTTTTCCTATTTGGAACCAGTCTGTTGTTCCATGTCCAGTTCTAACTGTTGCTTCCTGACCTGCATATAGGTTTCTCAAGAGGCAGGTCAGGTGGTCTGTATTCCCATCTCTTTCAGAATTTTCCACAGTTTATTGTGATCCACACAAAGGCTTTGGCATAGTCAATAAAGCAGAAATAGATGTTTTCTGGAACTCTCTTGCTTTTTCCATGATCCAGCAGATGTTGGCAATTAGATCTCTGGTTCCTCTGCCTTTTCTAAAACATCTGGAAGTTCACGGTTCATGTATTGCTGAAGCCTGGCTTGGAGAATTTTGAGCATTACTTTACTAGCATGTGAGATGAGTGCGATTGTGCGGTAGTTTGAGCATTCATTGGCATTGCCTTTCTTTGGGATTGGAATGAAAACTGACCTTTTCCAGTCTTGCAGCCACTGCTGAGCTTTCCAAATTTGCTGGCATATTGAGTGCAGCACTTTCACAGCGTCATCTTTCAGGATTTGAAATAGCTCAACTGGAATTCCATCACCTCCACTAGCTTTGTTCATGTATGATGGCATAGCCAATATCAAAACATAACCTGTTGTTCTAATATTCAGCATCATAAAATGTTTAGATTATCTGTTTTATAACAATGTGAAAGTCAAAGTGTTAGTTGTTCAGTCATGATGGACTCTTGGCAACCCCATGGAGCCTGCCAGGCTCCTCTGTCCATGTGATTCTCCAGGCATGAATATTGGAGTGGGTAGCCATTCTCTTTTCCAGGGGATCTTCTCAACCCAGGGATTGAACCTGGGTCTCCAGCATTGGAAGTCAATTTTTTACTGTCTGAGCCATGAGGGAAACCCTTATAACAATGTACTTATCTGGAAATAAGTAAAGGGATTTTGAAACCAAAATATAAATAGCTATACTTTCTCCACAGACTGCTCCTCTTTGGGGTCTCATTCCCCTTGGCTTATGTGGTTTTTTTTTTTTAACGGATGACAAAATTATGAATTTTAGATCCTATTCTTGTTTATATGGTGAGATTTCTATTTAGGCTTTAGATGAACTGGAGTCCACTCTGCTGGCCAGCTCTGGATCCCCTCACATGACCCTGCCACCCTCTCCCTGACCTCACCAAAATCTGTCTTCAAGTTACAGATGGAACACTGCACCTCTTCATTCAGAAATTCACACTTCTGAACTAGAGCTCTGGCATAGCTGGACCCATGTGTTTAAGTTTTTGGTCAAGAAAAAACATTTTGGTCAAGAAAAAAATCAATATGCCATTGATCTCAAAGGAAGGAAAGGAATGAAGGTGAAAGAGATAGTTGCTCAGTTGTGTCTAATTCTTCGAGACCCCATGGACTGTAGCCCACCAGGCTCCTCCGTCCATGGACTTCTCCAGGCAAGAATACTGAAGTGGCTTGCCATTCCCTTCTCCAGGGGATCTTCCCAACCCAGGGATTGAAGCTCAGTCTCTTGCGCCTCCTGCATTACAAGCAGATTCTTTTCCATTTGAGCCACCAGGGGAAGGAATATGAGTAGAGAAATCTCCTTGGAAGAAGAAAAAAGAAAATAGAACAGAAAAAAGTGAATACCCAGAAAGTATTCATGCAACCATTTTTCATTTATTTACTATCTCAGTTCAAACGTAAAACATTAAAATCACCCCGCCCCCGACATACACATACTTTGACCGTTTCTTGCTCACATAATTCTGTCTTCTGACAATAGCACTGCCATCTTTCCATATATGAAGATTTAAACCTTAGAGCTAGTTTCAATCAATCCAGTCCCTTATCCCTTGACCACACCATCTAAGCACTTACTGTTAAACCTCACAGGGGTGGGGAGGGTCCTCCCTCCCTGTCTCTGGTCTCTGGTTATCCAAGTTCCACCCGACTTTCATGCCTCACATGACCCATCTTTTCCCTGAAGACTTGGGAAGAATATACACTTGGGGATGATATACACCCAAATACCACACTCTTGTATCTAATATAAGATTAACCGCATTAAAAGTGTTTTAACAGAAACTTTTGAGCGGCAAAAGTTATCAAATTTGTTGAAAGAACATCTCTTTACAAATTCTTACCTATTCACTATTATAGGTGCCCATAAAATGTACCCCGAACAAGGGATCATATATGTCGTGTGATTTCCATTCAGAAATAATACTTATTGGCTCATATTATATCTGAAATCATGTTATTAATTATTAATTACTTTGATTAAAATTTGTGTGGGTATTTAGGAGATTCCTATTACAGGACAAATATCCCTGAAAGAGATAACACTCCAAGCTCATTATCAATGATTTACTTCTTTTCAGGGATTTTCTCGGGATTCTTTGATGAAATATCAAATCCCCTTCTACCTGAGATGGTAAACCAGTAGATTCAGTCACATGAGAAAACACAGCACGCAACCACTTCTGTATTGGGATACTGGGACAGCGGGAAAGACTGGCTGCTACCCCACATCCACCACCCCCATTCCAAATTTCTTCTTTAAATTTACTCCAAAGGAGACTTAGTACACCATTAAATACAAATATCCCTAAGAGAGGTCACACATAGGCCAAAACAGTATTTTCACCTCTGAACAAATGCATTTATCAGATTCTTCAGGTGTTGACTCAAGCTTTTTAGTCGTAAATTCTCCATCATGTCTTCAATTACTTCGTCAAGTCCTAAGACTTCAACCTCCACAGTTACTGAAATCATCCTAAATTTTTATAATTTCCTCTCAAATTCTATCCTTGGCCACCCCAGAATATTCAGATGTCTGTCGGATATCTCTGTCTGTTCTATGAACATTTCATACTCAATAGAAGTAAAAGCAACCCACTCTAATCCTTTCAAACTTTCCTCTTCTCAATTGTCGTGGGTTCACTGAACTACTTGGTACCTCTAGTAGAAACCTCAGTTACCTTTCACTCTTCCCGTCCCTACAACCAATGAATGATAATATCCTAAAGATTCTAACACTGCAACATCCATATCTGTCTCCTTCTTCCACTTCAGGGACCACCACTGTAACACAGACCTCCATTTCCCCTCACCTGGGCTGCTGAAACACCACTCTGCTCTACACGCTCCTCTTTCTAAAGCTGGACTTCGGCTACGTCATTCTCCAATTCAAAATCCTTTATTGTTCCCCATGGCTTATTAAATTAAAATCAAACTCATCTCGGCTTTCAATGTTTATTATCCTGTGACCTCATCTACCTTCTACTTTCACATACTTGTTTTTTACCCCTCCAGTAAAACTGGAATACTCCCTGTTGTCTGAATATGGCTTTTGCTTTCCAACCTATGTGCCTCATATGGCTTCCTCCACTTGAAATACTTTCATCCAGTTTCCATTTCCACTCATTAAGAGTCTATCCTTCAAGATCAACTTCAGATTTTACTTGCTTCACTAAGTCCACCTGAAGTTTCCCACCACTGATCTTCTATACCCTGAATTACTAAACAATACCATTATTTTATGTCTGCCTTTTGCTGTGCACTATGTTGACAACTCCCTAAGTCTGGGAAGTGTCTTTTTCATCTCTACCTCACCTGCAGTCCCTAGACCAATGCCCACATATAAAATGCACATAATTCTTGAAAGTTTCTGAGCAAGTTTGCATGGAAGATGAGAAAGACAATAGAGGAGTTCCTGGCTTCTGAAAGGGTGGCTATGCGAAGAAGTGACTCTACAGGGTCCTGGAGAAGACCTTTACACACAGTTTGTAACCTGAAGACTATAGCTTAGGACAAACATCTCGGCAATGGGTGGAAATCTGCATTGGGGGGGAAGGCAGGCCAGTCCAGAGCACTAGACCCACTTGGATGAAAACACAGTACTGGGAATTTTCAAGGAAGATGGCAGCATGAAACAGTTTGGGTGCTTGGGGATCTTGGGAGTGTCTTCAAGTCCTCGAATGCTCCAGGGCAGATAAGAGCACTATGTCTGTTTTAGCCTTGTTTGGGTCTCTGTACACATGTGAAACTGTCAGTCAATTGCTCAATTAATCAGTAAATACTTCTTGAGTGCTTTCAGTACGCCAAGCATTGTGCTAGGTGCTGAAGACAGGTGAATAAAACAGACAAAACGCCCTGCCCTCAAGGACCTTTTTAGTGAGAAGTGATAAATAGAACAAATGCATAAAATACAGAGCTTGTTAGAAGGTGATAAATTCTTTGGATAAAAATAAGATATGGAGATGAAATGTTAGTATTTTGAGTAGAGCAGTCAGGCTTTGTTAAGGTGATATTTGAACAAAGACCTGGAAAAGGTAGAGCACTGATCCAGGCATCTGTCTGGGGAAGCAGTATTGCAGACAGAGGGGACAGCCGGTGCAAATGTCCTGAGGTGAGCACAGGCCTGACACCCCAGAGCCAAAGTGGCTGGAGAGTGCGGGGTCAGAGGAGTCAAGGAAGATGTTGTTTCTACACGTCTGTGTAGGCCACTGTGTAGGCCCCTGTGGAGACGTGGTTTCTACACTGAGTGAAATGGAGAGCATTTAGGAAGAGTCTGAGCAAAAATTGACATCATCGGCTATTGGGCTGGGATTGAATATAGAAATGACAAAAGACCAAAGCAGGGAGACCAGGTAGGAAGCTATTGGAATATCCCAGGCAAGAGTGATGATGGTGGCTTGACCCAGGATGTTGGCAGCAGAGATAATGAGAAGTCATCAGAGTCTGTATGTGTGTCCTCAGTCGCTCAGTCACGTCTGACTCTTTTACGACCCATAGACTGTGGCCCGCCAGGCTCCTCTGTGCGTGAAATTTCCCAGGCAAAATACTGGAGTGGGTTGCCATTTCCTACTCCAGAGGATCTTCCCAACCTAGGAAGATCCCAACTCAATGTCTCTTGTGTCTCCTGCATTAGCAGGCAGAGTCTTTACCACTGGGCTACCTGGGAAACCTCTAGAAAAACATTAAAGCTAGATCCTTAAGGATTTGGGGGTATATCAGATATAGAGTGTGAAGGAAAACAATGTCAAGGACGACTCCTATGTATAGTATGGTTTATTAACTGGAGTGGAGATTATTAAAGAAGGTGTAATTGGGGTAACCGAGACAATTAGGGATTTTGTTTTGGATCTGTAAATCTTCTGATGTCTTTAAACATCTAAGTGGAGTCTGGAGATCAAGAGAAAGATCTCAACTAGAGATCTAAATTTGTGAGTCGTTAGAAATGTAGACAGTATTTGAAACCTTGAGACTGAGGGTTTTCCACACAAGAGTAGTTTCAAGAAGAGACAAGGTTCAATGATTGGGCTTTCAGAGGTCACAGAGAATCAGTAAAGGAAACGGAGAAGGAAGAACCAGTCAGGTAGGAGGAAAACCAGGGGTGTATGTTGTCCTGGAAACAGAATAAAAGTCTTCAAGGAAGACAGAGTAATCAACTTGTTTAAATGCTGTTTACAGGTCAAGAAAGATGAGAACCAAGAAAAGCCCTTTGGATTTAGCGATGTGGAGGTCACTGCTGTCATTGACAGCGATAGTTTCAATGGAGCAATGGGATAAGAAAGCCTAACTAGAAAGGGTTTGAGAATAAGAGAAGAAGAATTGGAGAGATTTAATATTAGATATCTCTTTTTGTTGTTTAAAAAAAAAAAGATTGCACTTAAAAAAATGCCAGTAATTCATACTTCTTATAACCCAAGTGGGCACTGTGTCCATGGTAATCTGAATATGTCAAATTTTACTTGAGAAATTCCCCTTTCAAATGACAAGTTTTTGAGAAATGAATTTCAGCAGTTTTAAGTCTGGCACTCTCTTTGTTCACTGAGAAAAAACAATCACTGTCTTCAGTGAATTTGCAGCTCAAGATATTTTAAGTTTCATAATCAAACTTCTGTCTTGGAACTTCATACACACACACACACCCCCATCCAAGAATGATGACATCATAGCTCTCAGGTTGAATATTTCAACTCATAAATTACATTCACTCATTCCAAACATTTCATTATTGATTTATAGCGAGTCTTTTCCTTGTGCCATAGCCACCACTTACTCACTTTAAATTTTTAAATGACGTTTCTTGTCCCACGGACATCTGACTGCCTCCTCTACTTGTAGACATTAGTTCATGCTGTCAACAGTTGAGCACCAAATCTCGACTAACATTAAGCTTGAGATTAAAAGGAGACCAGGGAAAGCTTTCAGTAAAACATGCTAACCTAACATATCTGAACAAGACAGGGTCAAGTTCATACTCAGAACCACAAGGGTACTGTGAAGTAAAATGATATCATACTTCTGTTATGATGTCATTTTTTATAACATTAAAGCCAAGAGTCCTCCCCACCCAAGGGCAATGCCAGTTTCCCAGAAGGCTCATTTCTCAGAGCCAAGGCTCCAAAGATGCCAGTGCAACCCATGCTGATTCTTAGGTCTCGTGTTATTTCTCAATTTTATGCTTAATTTGCTCCTTTTGGTTTTACGCATTTTGACACAGCCAAGGGTATGTGGGGATTTCCCCATAGTCCTTTAAATGCTATAAAACTTTAATATAGCGAGATAAAAACAATAATAAGCCATGCCTCCAAGCCCTCACATTTAGTTCTTTGAGTTAGACACTTATTTAGATTTTCAAGTACTTGTACTGCTTTAAATGTCCTTGTGTCTTTCCTTACCCTCTATCCCCTCTGAAATGAAAATTACATTTTTACCCATAGAATGTTTACAATTCCTAAATTATCATTATAATGGCCTATACATGAATCACCCAATGCAATTTAATCTGGTTCAGGATAAAGCCAAGATGGATGCCCAATTCCCAGTTTTAGGCTTGCAATTCTGAAACATCTTTTGGAAAAAAATGAAATAGTGCTCCTGGAAGTCTGTTGAGTTAGTCTGTTTTCAGCATAATTGCCTTCTCTCAGCTTCCTAATACCCTTAAAACCTCTGAGAGTCTTTAATGTACAAAGTTCAACAAAAATACCTTCAAAGCAGATTAGTTCTAATTATGTTTAATATTTGTTTGCTGCTTTATTGAATAAACTACATTTGCTTTAAGAAAAAAAAATTCACTTAACTGCACGTCAGTCACCCAAATTTTAAGCATAGGAATGAAATGGAAAACATTTATTACACAAATTTAATTACAATTCTAAGAAATAAACATGCAAATTAGATAGGGTTCAATTTGCAGATGCTAATCCTCATCCTTGATCTTGTTCCTTTCCTCCCTGATTTTCAGTCTGTGCCTCTTCTTGATTCCTAGGGAGCCAGGCAGCAAGAGGTTTGGTTTTTCACAGTCGGAGGATCACTGTTTTAAAGAAGTGTTATATTTAGCACATCTGGCATAGTAGCAGTAAACAAACATTATAGTCTTTGTAACACTTTTGCGCAGGTGCCTTCCCCCCATTTTATTAGGTCTCTGCCTTCCAAGTTTCTGCGTTCATTGCACCTGAAATGACCCATCTCGACTATGGAGGGGTCCCTAGACAGAAGTTATGAATTAATGTTTCAAAAAAAACAAACTCCAGTGGAGCCCAATATAGAGGAAAATTACTATTTGCAAAATAATGTGATTCCGGAGCTTATATTACATTCTCTTGACCAAGAACAACCTCCTTTATTACTTTTTTTTTTTTTTCCTGGAGGTTTTCCCTGGAGGCTCCCCCACCCAGAAAGAGTTGCCAATTCCAGTTGCAGTCTGACCAAGGGTGCTTTTTTGATACACTACACACACACAGCTCCGGCGGGGAACGGGCGGGGGCGGGGGCGAGCGGCGAGGGGAGAAAAACTGCTCGGGTCCTGCAAACACAGCTGTTTCTCATCTCCGTTTGCTGTGGCAAAGGAGAAGAAAGTCTTTTGCAAAGGGTGGGAAAGGCGCAGAATTTTTTTTTTTTAATCACACGCATACACAACAACAACAAAAGTAAACCAAATTTTTTAAAAAGAGAGAAGACATCTCAGAAGGTTGCAGGGTGAATATAGTCTTCGGCTGCAGCCGAGCCCCCCCAGGGCGAAGGGGCCGGAGCCCGGGAGCGCGTGGGGTCGGGGCTGCAGGCTGGAGCTGGGCCCGCGTGTCCCCGGGCACTGGGAGGGGAGGGGAGGGAAGAGGAGGGGAGGGGAGGGAGGGAAGGAGGGAAGGAGGCAGGGGGCGGGCTGGGGTGGGGGCGAGGGGAGGGCGCCCCGTGTGCTGCCTGAGGAGCGGCGGCGGCGGCGGCGGCGGCGGGAGGGAGGGAAGGAGGGAGGCGAGCGGGCGCGCTTGTCATGTTGCCTCGCTCACCCTGGGGGCATCGTGCAGAACCTCTCCTCGGAAATCCACGGGGAAATGGCAAACAGGATTGACGGGTTTCACACGCTCCTCGCTAGACAGAGCCGCTCATTACCATAACCGTCTGCAGAGACGGCGGCGCGGCGCCCCAGTCGCGGCGGCGGGACCTGCCGGGACCCTCGCCCGCCGCGCACCCGCGGCCGCCACCAGCACCCGCACCCGCACCTCCCCGGACCGGGCCGGGCCCCGCACGCGCGGAGTGTGCACCGGCGGCCGGGCTGGCGCCGAGCCCGGAGCGGGCCAGCAGCAGCTCGAGCGCCGCGGCCGCCGCCGCCTCCCGGCTGACCCCGCGGTAAGAGCCGGGCTGGGCGCGGGCGGCGGGCGGCGGCCGGGGGCGGAGAGGCCGGGCCGGGTTGGAGGGCGACGGCCGGTCCCCTCGGGCGTCTGCGATCGCGGATCGGCTCTCCCGCGACCCCCGCCGGCCCGGCGATCGCCGAGTGGGCGCGCACCGGCCGGAGCGGGACCCGGGCGGCCGGAGGAGGGGGTGGAGGGGTGGAAGAAGGGGAGAAGCCAGAGAGCCTCTGCGCGCGGAGGCGGCGCGGGCTTTTCTCCGCGGGGCTGGCGTGCGCCGCGGAGCCTGTACCCGGGCGGGAGCGGCCGCCGCCCGCACGCGCACCGAGCCGACTCTAGGGGCCGGTGGGGACCGCGGCTCCGGTGACACCCTGGGGTCCTCAGTAGCCGCTTAGTCGCCTATCCCCGGGTGCAGAGTCAGTAGGAGGCATGCCCCACCACCACCATCCCCAAGGTCTGGATAACGCCGCGGCGGTTGGCAGGTGGGGAGGGAAGGACGGTGGATGTCAAGAGCGCGCGTTTGCAAGAAAAAGGAAGAGCTGCAAGAGCTGACACCTTCTGTCCCCCCCCCCCCCGCCACCTCCGCCCCCGCACCCTCCCCGGCAGCCGGGCCGCGCTGCGGGCGGCGGCGGCGGCGGCTCCTCTGTCCTCAGCTCACCTCCCTGGCGGGCCCGGTTGCTGCCCGCCTGGTCCACGCCTCCGCCTCTCTCCTCCCTTCCTCCCCTCCCGCCTCCGCGGCCCTAGCAACTTTCCGGAGTGTGCCCGGCCGGGACCGCAGAGGCGGCGGGGGGCAGGAGGAGGAGGGGGGAGAGGCGGCCGCGCGAGCCGAGGGTGGTGCGGGCCGGGCGGGAGGTGCGGGCCGAGTCCCGGCCGCTCGGGTCCCGCGGAGGCGGAGGGCGCTCCCGCAGCCCCGGGGCTCCGGGCGGGTTTGGCCGGCGAGAGAAGGGAGGGCCGGGCAGGCATCTGCTGCGGGCTGGAGCGCGGGCCGGGGCCAGCCTCGCCAGAGCCCTGCCAACCGCCGTGAGTCATTTCCTTGGAATCCTACCTTTGGTGTTTATTTCCCTTAGAAGGAAACTTGGTTTAAAAAAAAAAAAAAAGAAAAGAAAGAGTAATCATAGCTCTTATTCTTCAGGAGAGGCGCACGGCTCCAGCACCGCGGAAAGACAACTTGCCTTTGTTCCCAGACACTTGGGGTGGTGTTTACTTTCTCCCGCGGCGGACTGCCGGCGGAGCTCTGCCGGCTTTCCCCCGAGAGGGGCTTGGGATGGGGCCCCCGACCCCCGGGGGTGTGTCACTGTGGGGACTCGGACATCGACTGCTGCCCACCTGCAGAGGGTGGGTCTCCAAACCTCAGACCCCAGTCTTGGGCGTGGGATGGGGAGACCTGGCACCCCGGGCTGGGCTTGGACCCCCGGGTCCCCCACCCTCATCCCCCTCTGGTTTGGCACTCCCATTCCCAGCCCCAGGATCCGACCTAAATCTCTTGGCCTTTCAAAGCAGCAGCTGAGAAATGTGTCTCCCAGGGCAGACAGGTGTACTGCAGAGACTGCTAGAAAAGCGACATCTGCCTGTTCGGAAGGGTTGAAAGGTTTTTATGCCACTCACCCAGACCCTGCCACCACCAACCCGAGCTTGTTGATAGCTTGTTAGGGACAGTGTCAGATCAAGGGCTTGATTCCACCTGGGCAGGATATTTAAGACTGACAATCTCAAAGACATATTGAAAATATCAGCTCTTTTATTTCCGTGCTTTTCAGTATTGGAGTTAGACCTCTGAACTGCTCTAATGCTCTTCATAAAATGTTTTCCGGTGATGGATGAGAGGGATGGGGTGGGCAAAGAATGACTGAGATCCCCTGTTGGGTGGCAGGCATCACTGAATCTGCAGCTACCCTGTCCTCTGTGCCAGCCACCCCTATTAGCATCATAATGGCTCCTAGGAGGGAAGCAGCCCAGCTCATCTGGAAGAACCATAGTGTGTAAAACCAGCTGGTAACTTTACTGTGAACATTTGCTGGCAAAACTTGACACCTTAGCCCTGGGCCTTTGGGGAATGCTTGAGGTGTCATTCTGCTACCTTGGCTGACAAAACAGACATGCAGGAGCCTGAGGAGAAAAGATTAACGGCTTTCTAGTTTTTATTTTTTTAACCCTCTTAGAGACAAAACACACTTTAACACCTTTCTTTCGCATCCACTCACTTCTGATGTTAAAAAAACAAAATCTACCATAAATGTGCATCTCTGTGACTTTATGTAGTATTCACAGCTGATACATTTGTGAATTTCAACTTCTGAACTCAGTGGCAGAATTACAACGTAAATCTCATTGTACTGAGAAAAAAAATGAGTTTGGATGTGTACACAAAATACAAATAAAACGATCATGTGACATCATGGCTTACTGCCCCATTCTCCAGTTCTTCATGAACATTGAACTTGCCTCCTTAATTTACTAACATTCCAGTGTAAGTTCTAAATGGACTAGGAAGACTCAATTGCAAAATTTCCTCCCCGCTCCAAATAATTCCAACTTATTTATATTTTATTCAGACTTATATAAAGTACTTGTGGAACTCAGCCCCTCCAGTTGAGGATTTTGTGTGTAAAAGTTTCCCATTCAAAAAAAAAAAAAAACTTACTGAAACTAGATAGTATATAAGAAAGAAACAGCCAAGATAAAAACTATTATGCCATGATTCAAGCTCAAATGCATAAGAGTAGAATTTCATGTGCCGGAAACAATACTAACAAATAGAAACACTGAAATCCTTAACCAAAAAAACTATACAAGGATAAGTCATTAAAATATAAACAAACTCTTACTAACATAAAACAGCACAGGGCCCATATAATGTCCTATTAAACAAAGGTAATTGCTGCTAGGGGCCTGCAAATGTTTCTCTTGTCTTAGGGGTATGGATTTGTCAACCTGCTTTAGTTTATATGTAATAAAATTTCCACATAGGCAAAAAATGTGGATCTTATTCCCAGAATCCAACACAAAAATAAGTGTAAATTTCAAGTGAGAAAATAACTGTTGCAGTCAATGAGACAGGGCTATGGACTCTGAGAAAAAGCTCTGTAATTCTTGTGCTCCAGGCAGTGGCACTTCCTGATAACAACTGTCTCTTCCAGTAGGGTAAGAAATTGGACCATTTCATGAGAGTCTTCCAGGGAACAGATTATCATGAGGCTTGATACCTTGTTTGGATGCTGAGTTTGAGCATCCATTCTTTTGGGTGATAGAATGGCTCAGTTTGTGAAATCAGTGTGATCTAAATTTCTTGATTGATGATTCAAAGAACAGAATAAATGGTGTGTCCGACCATTTCTTTTTATAGAACTTTTTTTCTCTTGAAATAAGGTTTTCCAGCAAGTCCTTGCTGCCACTTTTAAAAGAAAGGGGGTGGGTGGTTCAGACAGGGAGGCCTGGCTTGCTGCAGTCCATGGGTCGCAAAAAGTTGGACACAACTGGGCAACTGAACAACAAAGGTGTGTTAGTGGCCTAAATCAGCTGCGTCCTCGTCGTAGCCGCTGACCTGGACATCTCCCCTGTATGTCAGAAGGCCAGGCTTCCTCCTCCAGTGAGGTTGGGGAAGAATTTCAGGTCTCAGGGAGAAACCTGGGTGGTGGATGGAGTCACTGCTGCGAAGAGCTTCTCGCACGGCCAGAAGGCCATTTCCACTCAAGCCATTTCCCTTTCGCCTGCTGCCTTTCCTCCTTCACCTGGAAGTGGACCCTTGTTTTAACATGTAGGTGATAATAGTCTCCTACAAGACAACAGTAGATTACCCTTACCCCCCAAACATTACAAGCTGTATAATTTGGAGAAGAAAGCAAGAACTAGACCCTTAGCGTCTTTTTCAAAGACAAATCAGTCTTCAAGAAAGCAGAGGACTGCTCTGGTCACATCACTCTTTTTGACCATTCTTTAAATGGCACAGTGATAGTGGAGGTTTGGGTCTCAAAGCAGTCGGGCGGCTAATAAGGCGCTGAGGCTGCTGGCTGTCACCACCGATCTATGGCCACGAGGCCTTTTGGCTTCTTCCCCCTTGCACTCACTCTGGACCCCACCTTAAGCCCTACTTAGGACCAAGTAAAGACACTGAGCCCCCAGGAGAACGGCCCTACCACCCCAGGTGCAAAGTAGCCCAGGGCGCATCTTAAGGGCAGAGAGGTCTCCCAGTCTCCCCGCACACCCTGGGGAAGGGTGTGAACTGCCCAGGAGGGCAGTGGTGTGCTGCCTCTTGGAAAGTTTCTGCCTTGTGTCTGAGCTTTGCGGTGTGCAGTTGTCGGCTGCCTCTGGCCCTGAAGCCCTGGCTCCTGTTTAATATTCCGCCTGCTCCGTTGATGTTGTGCTTGGCTCCTGTGGGACTGCAACTCACGGCTGGAAACTGGAGCCAATTTTCTGTCTTCATCTCTCAGTGTTTTGACTGGAGGCAGATCCAGTTCAGGCCGATCAGGGCTGGTGGAAACAACTACCAAGTGTGTCTCTGTCTGCTTCGCTTTGGGAGAAGAAAGTGGAGGGAGCCCCAACATGTTGTAGAGGAACTGGCTCTGCGGAAACCGAGGAAGAGGGGGCCACGGGCAAGTGGAAGAGACCAAACCTGAGAGCATCAGATGGAATTCCGCTGAAGATTCCTGCCTCCCCCAGCCTTTTCTTTTGATTGATTAGTGGATTTCATCAAAGGAGACTCTCGGGGGACTTGACTAGAAAATTGATTTTGCCTTATTAATAGAAAGGAAGCGGCAAGGGTTTTGGCCTTGCCTCTTAGGGGTACATTTTCTGCGGGAAGGTCAGGAGGAAAATGTGTTTAGAAGGCAAGGCAGCTGTCTGGAAGAGGGCTGAGGGGAATCTGAGAACAATAAGAAATGGGGTTGTAAAGATCCGCCCATGAAATGCAGATTGCTGAACACAGAGGCTGAGCTAATAGCTGCAAGAGAGTTTACCGAGATTTTTCTTTGAAAAAAATAATGTTTCAGGGCAAAGAGGAGGAGCAAGATGTAAAAGTTTCCCAAAGCAAAGGAAGGAAGATGCCAAGGCCGTGCTCTGGCTTGCTCTTGATTAGGGCTCTTTTCTTTCTTTTTTTTTTTCTTTTTCTTTTTTCAGATCTGAGGCTGTCAGAGATGACTCTGGTTCTGTCCATGAATAGATTCTGCGAGCCCATTGTCTCGGAAGGAGCTGCTGAAATTGCGGGGTACCAGACACTATGGGAGGCTGACAGCTACGGAGGCCTGAGCCCCCCGGGGCCAGCCCAGGCTCCCCTGCAGGGAGACCGGGGAGCCGGTCCCCCCCTGGCAGGTACTGCCTTTGACCTTTCCCTGCTGCCCTCTGTGGCCAGACTGGTAGATGAAGGTGGTGTCTAGGGTGCCCTCAGCTCAGGAGGGTGCTCCAGGGACTCCAAGGCCCCAAGGAAAGGGCCAGGAGTGATGTTAATTGCATGCAGACCTGAGTTTCCGTGAGATGCTGCTTCAGGTAAAAGTCAGGCATTTGTATTTTTAAGAGACCCAAAGCAGATCTTGAAACTCTTCAGTCTGACTTTCAATTTTCTACCTTCTGGAACTGTGTGGATCTCTCAGTGCTATACAAGCCCTCGGTGGGCTTGACAATGAAATCTTTATCCCATGAGACATAAAGGAATGTGCCCTTTGGGCCAGCAGCTATGTGGCTCTTCTTTTTATTAAGCACACAATTGCCTTTGGTATTATAGGTAAAAAAATTTGTAAGCCCAGAAAAAAATATGTTCTCCCTGATTCATTAGTCCTATGCTCTAAGGTGAGCTCCTTTGGATTTTTGTGTGCTACTAGACTGGAAAAAAATCCAAAACCTAAAATGAAAACAAATACTTGGTGATCCCCGATTGGCTAAAAAGGAGTAAAAGCTTGGTCTTTGAAAATTAGACCCTATTTCCATTCATGGTTAATATGTTGGATTTTTGAGAGCAAAGAGGACTTTTGTTACCCTGAAGTTTAATTTTAAATGAAAAAAATTTGAATTTCATATTTCGAAAGAAGGAATATTATAACTTCAGTGTACAGATAATCGTTTGTTTACTTACTGAGAGCCAGCAATATTTAAAAGTTGTTCAGTTATTAGTGCTTACAGTTAAAGATACATATGTTTGAAAAATGGTGTTATCATGAATTTAAGTCAATAATCTGAATAAATACAATATTATTTCAGTTATTACATTACTTTCCTTTTTGAATTTTACTGTTTCCCTGTGCATAGAATTATGATTCTGAATATTTTATAAATGCTAAAATATGTCATTTTCCTCTATAATTGTCTAGAAATCCTTGCCTGGCCTGGGTCACAGGATTCCTCATGATAGCAACTATTAAGACTAATGTTTATTTTTAATCACCACATGTACAGACAAATACGTAGCCAAGTTATCTTCTAGAAGGCAAGGAAAGAAAAGCATTTTGTTTGGAGAACCTCTGGCAAACCGCATGTCATTTGTCATATCTGATTTATTACCACAGGATCACATTACAGGGGAATTTCAAATCCTATAACAACATCCAAGATCACATACTTTAAGAGGAAGTATGTGGAAGAAGAGGATTTTCACCCACCACTCAGCAGCTGTAGCCATAAAGTATGTTTTTTTAATAGTCATTATTTTTATTAAGAGTTTAAGATACTTAGTAACAGTTGCTTGATCCATTTCCAGAAATTAAATTGTTCCACCCAAGCAATGAAAATGAGCCACTTCTCAGCAGAGCCATATTAATCGTTGTCACTTTTTGGGGTCCTGTGTTATTTTTCACAAGTATTTGAAGAAAGAGCCAGCTAGAACTCCTCTGTCCAGAAATAACAGAATTATATAATCCAAGGAATGCCTTTTTTTTTAACTAATGATTTCATTTTTCTCGAGTTGCATTAAGGGTTCATGGTAACTGGCACTTTCACATGTGCAGAAATGCACTTGTTCTTTCCAGACCTGCTCCCCGTCTCTGAGCTGAGGCTCCCACGGCCAATGCCACCTCTGTGCCCACACGGGGGTAGTCACCCAGGAGTTTTCCTGACTCCTCTGAGGTGGACTCCTTATCCTTTGAATGTGTGCATGAAAGTAGCAGTGTCCTTCATGGTACATTCATTATATGTTTTCTTTGTGAAAACCAAGAGAAAAACCAAAGCTAACTTTTTTTGCATGAATAAGAAGGAAATGACAGGATGGGGAAAGCACACAGAAGTCTAAAAGTGGCTGTCTAAGCTTTTGAAATACCAATGCCTTTTCCTATGGTTACCTTCTTTCAAAAACTATGTGCTAACTTAGTCGAGGAGAGGATAACCCAGGCCGTAGTTGTCTGAAATGCAGAGAGGATGTTTAATTTCTTTCTAATTCATCTCCCTCTCTTCTCACTCCACCGCCACCCGGCCAGCCTTTCGGTGTTGCTCTGCCCCTGCTCATAACAGGACATCAGCACGCATTGGCAGGCACTAGGCCTTCCCGTGTAGTTCCTGCCTTTGGTCAGCTTGGGCTGGTTTAATTCACAGCTCCTGAGGTTAGCTTTTTTTTTTTTTTTAATGACCAAAGAGCTGGGCCCCAGGACAGAAGCATTTTATGTCCATTTTGGTTTCTGTGCTGTGGCTGTAGCAGTTTTCCAAACTGCTGCTAGTTTGTGCCAACCATCACACGGTAATGGCATCACACAACCTGGGAGCGAGTCCTCTGATTTCTGGTCTGCATCTCTCCTGCCCAATTCTAGAAGAAGCCTACTGTGGCCCTGCAACCAGCAGTTCCCTTTAGGGTTTGAACCTCTTTCCTTATTTTTGTCCCTCTATCAGGCAAAGATAATTGTACGAATGAAACCCAGAAAAACAGCACAGGAAGCATGAGCTCATACTCCTGATGTCTTGCCAGGGTTTGAAATATGCTGATGACCTGCAACTTGGCATCTTCTAAAAAGCATTTATTGACATGGAATAGATGAGTATGTGTGTGTGCATGTATATTTGTGTACACACATATAAAGGCCCAGAGTTTCCCAGGTGGCGCTAGTGGTAAAGAACCCACTTGCTCATGCAGGAGACATAAGAGACACAAGTTCGATCCCTGGGTCAGGAAGACCCCCTGGGAGGGCATGGCAACCCACTCCAGTATTCTTGCCTGGAGAATCCCATGGACAGAGGAGCCTGGCGGGCTATGGTCCAGAGGGTTGCAAAGAGTCCATAGGGATGCAGAGTCAGACAGGACTGAAGCAATTTGGTGTGCACATTAAGGCCCAAGTGTCCTAAGAGTCCAGCTTGATGAATTTCACAAAGTGTGAAATAGCCATGTAACTGGCCTCCAGATTAAGCAACAATGTAACCAGCAACTTAGAGCCTCCCCAGTGTCCCTTTCTAGTCATCATTTCTCAGCTCTCCAAAGAAACTCCCCCTCACTTCTAACAGCATAGGTTAGTTTTGTGCATTTCACCATCCCCCTCACTGCACCATAAGAGAGCCGACATCCTGACCTGTCCCTGCCGAGGTCTGAGTTGTGGCTGGATTCCCCAGTGCTCAACATCACCAGTCAGTCTGCTAGGAAGGGGAAACATTAGCAGCCCCCAGGAGAGCATCGCTAAATGAACCCGAGGGAAACCAGACCACAGCATCCCCAGGCCCAGAAACTGCCAAGAGAGAAATATGCTGGGATGATATTTTAATAAAGGCCACTTCCTAAGCTTTCTCTTCCCTTTTTGATTTTTAGACCATCTCAATCTTTGAGGAGCGAGCCCACATCCTTTATATGTCCTTAGAAAAGCTAAAGTTTATCGATGATCCTGAAGTGTACCTCCGAAGATCTGTGCTTATAAACAATCTGATGAAAAGGATCCATGGAGAAATTGTCATGCAGAATAACTGGTGCTTTCCTGCCTGCTCTTTCAATGGCGCCTCTGCCCAGGAGTGGTTTATGGCTCAAGACTGTCCTTACCGGAAACGACCTCGGATGGCCAAAGAGGAGTGTGAAAAGTTTCATGCCTGCTGCTTGTACCAGGAATGTGGTGGTCACTACCTAAATTTACCCCTTTCGGTCAATGCTAATGTCGGAAGTGCCTCCACCACTGCCTCCTCTTCCTCCCCCTCCTCGTCTTCCTCTTCCTCTCCCCCTCTGCCTTTACCGAGCTGTTCCCACCAGGTGGATTTTGATATAGGCAGCACACCTGTTTACAAGGGTGATGGCCAGATACCTGCCAGTGAAATCTTTGTTACTAACGTCCGGTCACTTGGTGTTCAGGAAAAGGCCAAATTAAATGATGAGAAAGTAAATGATGATACCAACAGGGATGGTGGCCCCCTGAGCCATGGATCTGTGGGCAACAACCTTGCTTTTGAGGGCAAAGGCCAATTTTATGATTATTTTGAGACTGGATATAATGAAAAAAGCAGTGTAAGTGAGTCTTGGAAAAAGTCCTTAAGGAAAAAGGAGCCTTCACCGAGTAACAAACTGTGCTGCAGCAAAGGACATAAAATATGAGCCATCTTCTCACGCAAACTTTGAAGCATGCACAGCATGATCAATTAGCTCTCATAAATTTTATTTTGAATGGATTTTATAGTTTTGTACAACTGATACAATTATGCCATGAACATGCCATGTCGTTTAAATGCCTGGAGAGCAGATTGCATAAAACATCTGTATTGTAGGCATCGGCAAGCTACTCATAAATGTGGTGACGTTACCGAGAAGACAGTTGACTTAATGCTTAAACGTATATCTTAGTTTTCTTACCGAGAAGATCAGCAGATTAGGCTGGGGGACAGTGTGCCCTTGTGCTATTTCCACGACCCGCAAGGAGCCTGTCACTAGCGATGAACCTTCCACCTGTTTGCCAGTTAATTAGGTAGTTATTTGGTAAGCAAATCAATATAACCAGCAAAGGATGTCTGCTTCTTCTCTGTGATACAGTATTTTTTTCTGAATAAAAGACTGAGGACAGGGAGCTAGAAGAAATGGCTTCCTGGTGCTGTTAAATATTTGGATTCAACCGTCTTGTGTGACAGAGGAAAATAGGATAGGAGGAAATGAAACACCTGACCAGGGGCAACAATCAAGGATATGAGTAGAGGGTGATCCCTGCAAGTTCCTGGCTTGCCTGTGATGGGTGATGAGGCTTTTAGAAAGGTGTTATACAGGGCGATTTTTGGTGCCTTACTTTATCTTAATTTTTGCCAGTGTGAAAATTAAGGATAAATCAGAGTACAGCAGGGATTTAACAAACAGGAAAAAAAAATACAAACAGGGTGGATCAATATTGTTTGGAAATCTTTAACGTCGAACTATTGCGTTCAACTTTTGATTCAACATCTCTATTCTTCCTTTATTTTTTGATGCCCAATTGCTTTTGGATTTGGCATTTTTAGAAAGGGATGGAGGAAACAATAGAGAGAGCTGTTAGAGACCAGCACTAGCTGCTCAAGCTTTTCTATGGCAACGGTCTGTTGCTGGGGTTTGGGTTTTCTGGGTTTTGGGTTGTTTTGTTTTCTTGTCCAATGAAGTTCATGAACCAGTAGCATGCATCATACTTTAATCTGTTTTGCATCATTTCACTCGTTTAGATTATAAAAGCATGTGGTTTTTTATATATGACTTTTGCTGTTGATTACGAAGCACAATGTTAATACACGATGTGGTGATCAATAAGGTTTTATCTTAAAGAATGTAAAGATTTTCGTTTGGGGAAAGTTATTTTGGAGAAATGGGACTCAGTCGGCAAAAGCTCCTATGTATTTGGCCAACATTTTTCTCAGTCGTTTTTTTTCATGTGTACGTTGGCAAGAGTGTTCAGAGGGGCCCCTCTGACCATCCTTCCTTCCATGCCAGCTAATTCCTCCTGCTAAACTCTATTTCCATTTCCGAGGTTACTGACTGACTTGGGCCTCCTTACACAATACTTCACAGGAACCAAATTCCAAATGGAGGAAATAAGTTAAGTCCTCCCCGTTTCTCCAAGATAAAGCTTTTTTTATTATTGCTATTAATATTAAATATAGGTCTCATTCATACAGTGTATGAGTAGGATCGTCATTTGGACAATGTCCACAAGGACCAATTTTTAAAACCCGTTCTTGTGTTATGGCTGAATAGTCTAGTGATGTTTTGTCCTTTATTTTCAATATTTGATAAACATTTGATGTTGAAAACTTAGATGATAGATGCTTGTATATGAATGTGTTGTAATAAAGTGAGGTTTTCTTGATATATATTTATTAAAATGATCAAAATTCATTCAGATTTTCGTATTTTAATGACTGTTGGCTGTTTCTCTTTTCCGTTGCTCATTCTCCTTTAAAAGAAAAACTCAAAGTCACTAGAAATTGTCACAGACAGTGGCCACACAGGCATTTTCAGAGTTAGAGAGTGCTTTTTGAGAGGCCCATCCAACAGGTGTTCTAGAATGGTCCTCGTTTGTAGGTTTAGATTCCTGTTGATTTAAGAGCATAGTGTGACATGGTTGGCGATGGATAAGGTTTTATCTTAAAGGATCTGAAGATTTTTTGGCTTTTGTGAAGTTTCTGAAGAAAAAAAAAATAGCATAATATGAAGTCATAAATATTGAATCCTAACATTCTTTTTGAATTGTCAGATTGTCAATTGACAGTTGTCATATATAAGTGGTTAAAACAGCTGTGGAGGTATTCCATTTAATTCTGTATTATTGTTGTTCTTAGAGGCTAATATTGCACTTGGTAAGAGAGGCGAGCTTGGAACTTCCCTGGTGGTCCAATGGTTAAGACTCTGTGCTTCCATTGCAGGGGTGAGGTTCAGTCCCTGGCGGGGGAACTAAGACCCTGCATGCCACCTGGTGCGGCCAAAAATATCTTTTTAAAGGGAGTGGGCAAGCTAGTTGGAAAGTAATTTGCCAAAAGCAGCATTCTTATTACGAGCGTACTACATCATGGAAATTTGAATATGAAAGAAAGGACTTTTGTTTTTAAACCCCGCCGCTGCCCCCCCCCCACCAGCCCAGCGTTACCAGATAATGGTGGCCAAAGCTAAAGATAATGGTGAAATGATGGAGTTGGTGATTTTCTAGAGAACGCACGAGCGCTTCTCTGAAGGATGAGACCTGCCTTTGAATCCAGTAGCATTAAAATGCATCATAGTTCGTAATCAAGTTTTTGACTGTAGGACAGTTCCAGCATACTTAAAGGAATACATTTTCTTTAAAGAAAAAAATAATCCCTAAACATCCACCCAAATATCAAAAATGTTCCTACTGTTGTTACGAAAGCATTATGGCCTCCTGTGTGATATCTACTCAAGAGATATTAACTTAGATTTTCCTGAGTGGACAAGGCTCCCCTTCATTGTAAGGTAAGCCTCTGAATTGGGTTCTCTAGTTATATCCTTAGAGATGGGAAAAGCTAAGACTGCCCTCCACACCACACCGCTGTCTCTCTACCTGGAAATAATACTCTGCTTTCTTTGCTTTAAGGAAAATCTCATAGGGCCAGAAGCCAGACTTTTAAAATTTAAATGAGGGGAAATCTTCACTCAAGAAAATGGCCCAGCTCCCCGAAGTTTGCCTTTAATTGCTACTCCCCTAGGCACCTAGGTGCAAGTCTTTAACCAAATCATTAACCTCCGCCTCTGGTCCTTCCTCTCTTCAAGTGGGTGATTTGTAGATGAGAGCCTGGCAAAGGCTCTTTAAAAGGGCAAAGGTATCATCATCCTATGCTTCCATTCTTAAAATCCTATTATTCTATAGTTCACCTTGAAGGGGATAAGAGTGTAAGGACAGGAACCTGGGGGGAAAGTAGGAAAAACTTAAACCAGGTGAAAATAAATGACCCTAATCAATAATTAGGGTCAAGGATCTTCCGCCTGATATTTGAAGACAATGGAAATGCTGAACATCTTAACTGCTGCTTTGTTACATAGATACTGAAGCAAGTGCATGTAACAGCCTTTGCTTTTAGAGCTCATAGATAACTTCATCAAAGCATGGTTACCCGCCCGTCCAAATGTGAACTTGTATTACAGCTTTCCTTGAGGACTTCCTTTCTGTATATCCAGAGCAAAGAACAACTTGCAAAACACATGGGTGTTAAAAGGTATCAAACTCACAATAAATATCAGGCAGGGATATGAGGACATTTGCAGTGCAGCTAAGCTTTTATATCCTTCAAACAAACTATGAGCAACAAAAGTTTCTGAAAATAGTTGTGCAAATCCATTTTTTATGACAGCCCCTGAAATTTGCAGTCATTGTATTTGTAGTGCAAAACATTGCTGCCAGTTTTACTAGGCCTTTTAAAAAACAAGGATTTGGCATGGCATTAATAAGGATGGTTTAAACTAGATGCAGAGATGTCCCGTGAAGATAAGAATGACATCAATATTTAATAAAAGAGACAATATATGTTTTCTAGGAATTCATTTTAAGATTGTTGTGTTTTGATTCTGTGGTTTAAAATAAATGCATTAAGGATCTTTTAAATGAACTACACGATGCCTCCGGTGCTTTCTTAGAGTTATATAGTATAGCGAATAAGCAAGGCATAATCTCTTCCCTTGGCTAAAACTTCTCCATTTTATGTGATGTAGCTACATAACCTGAGGTGAAACAGTTACTAGTTTAGAGATTGTTTCCAGCCTTGTGTACTTGCCATATTTTAGCTGGGAGAATTCACTTAGGAAAAGCGCTTGCAAAGATGTAAGTTATGAACACTTGAATCTCGCATCCTGCCATAAAGTGCATCAGCAAGTGAGTTTAATAAAACATGCTGTTTAAAATAGTCTGTAATTTCCTGTTTCTGCATTTCCCTTCACTATCTGTGACAGGCTGAAGAGCGATGACTAAACGAAGGGAATTTACACAAGCTAGTCTGGTGGTGTTTGCAAACCATCACCATGAGATTCTTCTTCTTTGGTAAACAATTCTCTGGTGGGCTGTCTATGGCTGGTTTTTTTTTCCCCTGGTGTTGGTCCAATTTGTTAATTTTTAAAATGCAAACCACTTATTCACAGCCTGGAAACACCTGCTTTTGACCGCAATGAAACTGATGGAACGTACAGAGATGAAATTAGTCATTTCTCGTGAAATTTCCCATATTTCTCAACGCCTTTCGAGGCAACTATTGCCTTGATTTGAAATTATGAAACCTTATAAAATGCTGTATCTTGGGGGGGAACACACACACAAAAAAGAACTTGCAGAGATGCAAGTTGCGTCCATGGGATTTTCCAGGCAAAAGTGCTGGAGTGGGTTGCCATTTCCTTCTCCCGGGGATCTTCCCAACCTAGGAATCGAACCTGGGTCTCCCGCATTGCAGGCAGACGGTTTACCATCTGAGCCACCAGGGAAGCCCAAGACAGTGGGTAAATAGCAGAACCTTGGGGAGGGGGGCTGGCTTTCAACAAACATTACCACCATCCAGGTCATTCCATGGGAGCAGCTGAGTCCAGGCATCAGGTGTGATTCTCCACGACACTGTCAGATTTGTCTGCTCACACCTGAACCCAGCCTGGATATTTCTAGACATGGTGCTTTTCTGCAGATGTCTTCTGAGGCAACTGCAATGTGCTAAGCTCAGTTCAGTTCAGATGTGACATAGCCCTGGTATTCTGGCCATCTAGAAGTGAGCAGATCTCTCTGAAATGCACCTGGCACAGTGCCCTGGCATCTATACCATCCTCAAAACTCATACCACCCCTGTCTGCATAATAAGGAAAAGATGGAGAATGACAGGCAGCAAGGCAAGGGATTTCAGCAACAGGTTGGGGAGCTGATCTCTGATGGAGTGGAGGGGACGAAGTCTGAGGAGTGCAGCCCTCTGCATGCAGAGTGTACTCACTTTCTTTAAGGAGCAGTCTAAAGATTAAAAAGGAAAGAAGGCGATTTGGGGGGGGGGGGTCAAACCTCTTTATAAAGACAGGAAAAACCATTTCAGGGACCTAAGGATTTCCTTAATGTTTTTTTCAAGAAGAGAGAAATGGCTAGTCTGTCCTTTCAGGGGGCTGGGAGGGGTTCTCCTTATTGTTCTTCAAGCCTGTAGATGCTGTGCTTTTCAGACAACCCACCAAACTGTCTTTGTGAGTAGGTAAAGGCATTAGCTCATCTCTCCTGTTCTGTTCGGGCACAGGAGTTGTGGGTTTCTCGTGAAACTGGAATGTAGCACAGAATTAAGAGAGTGGGATTTGGAGTCAAACTCCCCGAACACAAATTCCAGCTCTGCTAATGTAATGCGATGTGGAAACTTGGCCTTGGTCAGCAAACCTTTTTACTTCCTAGTGCCTCACTTTTCTTGTCTGTAAAATGGGATGGTGTGCAGTACCCACCTTGTCAGGTTGTCAGGATTCAAGACTTTAATATTAGGGAAGTGACTTGACTTTGCCTGGGTACACATTGTGGATGTAAAATAGTGAGCCTCCATAACTTCTCCACTAATGTGCCTGGATCCCTTGAAGGCTGGAGGTGACAGTACCACACCCTCTCTTTGGCGAAAGTATTCTGCCTCCTAGATTCTGTACAGCAAATTTGAAATTAAACAGGGGGATGGTGTCAAACCTTCGAACCTAGTCAAACCTGTGAACCCAGGGTGCTTAGACAGCTAGGAAAGCAATCATTCTGAGATATTTTTAATATTTCAAAAGCTTATTGGAAATCATAATGTTTCTAATAAGCAACTGTGCAGGAAATAGTCACATTTCTGTACCTTGTCATATTTCTTTACCTTTGGTTAGAATTAAATCATCTCTGAGTTAACACAGATCAGACTGGGAAGAAACTCAAAACATGAAGGCATTATCTTTAATAAATGCAATTTATTTTGAGGATAAACTCTTTTGGAACACTGGCTATGGGAAAGGAGTAAGAGGTATCCTTTACAAATGAAAAGATTAAAAACGACTAACCTTTGACTCAACCCTAGGATTTGCCAAAGATCAGGTTTATCCAATCACTGTATTGAATGATTCTCTTAGACCTGATTTTTACTCAGGAAAAAAAAAAATACAGTATTGAGTAAATAGATTTATTAATAAACCAGCATTATTCCTCATGGTTCTATATCTGATCATGGAGGCCAAAGCAGAATTTTCTGTATAATTATAACATTGAGGATGCGGCCTCAAAGTAGTTATAAAAGAAACTATGGAAGTTTCCACTTACGAGACCTAAGTTTAAAAAGTTCAGCTAAGGAGTGCTTGTCCCTACTTCAAACTCTCGTATTTTCCCTATGTTGTCTATAAACTCAGAGTCTTAACTGATGACTTAAATGCAAATAGGGTTTCATATTAAAAAATTACATTTCTATCTTTCTCAATGTTCCAAGAGTATTTTCCCAAAAGGTCGGGTATACCTGTAGTGATGCTCGTTGATTGTTAGGACTGAAATGACCACAAAAACTGAACCATATTGTTTGAGAAACAGAAATTGGTGCCAGAATGAGAGAAAATGCAGTGTTGTGCTATGATGGCTCCAGAGCTTCTCTGGGACAGATTCTTCTCCTACCCAACCGGGCTCTAGGATCTCATGGGTGACACTAGTAGCTGTCATTTGAGCCAGCAAACAGCTGAAAGGGGCATGGGGGAGGGGTGGGAGAGGCAGGACACCTTAGCCTACCCAGGGAGATCCAGGCTGGCCAGCTCCAGACTCTTGTTCTCCCCATACTTGGCAACTCAGCAGCTGGAGTAGGTTTTTCGTTTTTTCAGTTAGTAGGATTCCTACCAATAAGGACAGTCAATTAGAACTCTTAACTAGTCCAGCCTTAACCTAGTTGCTTTTAGCCCAGATGACAACATGCAAGGGACATGAAGCATGGGGTTGGGGGGCATGTATCTTTCTATCTGGAAATGGTACTAGTCCTGCACAGGAAGGACCCATAAGGAAATCTCGGGGCCATAGGTCTATCCAGGTGTTGTAATAGATGATGAGTGAATAGATAAAGGCTTGGAAGAACCCTGGGATGGAATTTGCAAGAACTGATTGATTTCCAGTTCTGACTGTCACTATAGAGCAGACAAGGTTTAACTCAATCATTCTAAAATGGTGTAACTTCTTGTTTTCTTGCAGTCCCTTCCATTGGTTTCTGATCAAAAGACTGCTGTTTTTTAACCATAAAATTATAACCAACTTAATGCTGAGAGCTCTAGATTAGGAGTTAGGGGACAGGTTCTTGCCTGGCTTTAACTACTCCCTCTGCTACCCACTAGCTGCCTAACCATCTATAATACCCTAACTTTTCTGGGTCTTAATTTCCCATCTGTCAAATGATGAAGCTGCCCTCAAAGGGCCTCTAAGATGGGTCTCCTCTGGCTTAACATCAGGGACTCAAAACAATCAGAGAGCTTTCCAAGATTTTCACTAGAATTTTGTATCGGCTCACTCCTTCCTTTCCTTCCCCAGGATGCCCTTATTATTCGCCTCCCTGCCCCGTGAACCCAAGACATTGCTTTGGGATGTTTCTTAAAGAATCAATCTCTTGAGTTTTCCGGTCCAGATGATTGTTTTCTGCATATAGCTGCTAACCAATTGCCTGAAATACATTCCTGCAGATACGCCACGCTCCCCCGCGGTGTCTCAGTACACGTACCCTCCCCCTTCCCAGAGAGGTCTCCCCCAACCCCGACCTATTACATTCGCAGCCAGCCCCGCACAGCGCCGCTCCGCCTGATGCAAAGATTGTCCTTCCCTTCAAGCAACCAGCCTGCCTGCACTACGCAGGCAGGAGATCCGAGAACCCTCTTCTCTCTCGTGTTTACGAGTAATAAAATAGCGGACTTTCCCCCTTCTTTTTATGAAGACAGTCCTTGCAGCTGTGACTGTAACTGTTGTTGGGATTTTTTTTTTCATATGAGCCAAGATTATGGTCCCATAACCCAATTAGTGTCATTTGGTGGTGGTCCAAGTGCTTCCCCTGCTCGAGTTTTAATTTGGGGATCCCCGGAGGCTCCACATCTGTAGCCGGCCTGTTCTTCCTCTCCCCTTATTTGCTCGAGGTTTATGGGAGGATTAGCTGTGTGGTCCGGGAGGCGGCTGCTTCCCTTTCATCCACACGGCTCTCGAGCCGCCGAGGAGCCTTTTACTTTTCATCCAGCCCTGGCACCTGGAGGCGGCAGCCCGGACGACTGGAATGAATCAGTGGATGCCCGGCAGGTCCCGAGGGGCGCGGCCCTGCAAGCGTGGGGGAGGGGAGGACGCGGGGGAGGAGGGAGCCGCTTAGGAGTTGGGGTGGGGTGGGCGGGGGGCGGCTCACCACCCAACCAGGCTGGGCCAAGCTGGGATCCAGAGCGCAGGTCACCGAGCACACCCCTTCGCCACACACACACAACACACACACACACCCCGCCCCCACTCCCTGGCTGGCGAGGACTGGCGAGGGCTCGGGGCGCACATTGTGCAGGCAGCTGGCACCAGCTGGGAAGGGGAATTAGCATAACAAAGAGCCAGAGCGAGTGCCGCGCGGCCCGGCGGGGGCTCTGCGCAGCGCCCCAGGCTCGGAGGAGCCGCGCTGTCACCCAGCAGTCGCGCGCCCCGGCCGCCGGGGGCCGGAGACCCTCGGGGTTGCGGGGCGGGACCCCACTGCCGGCATTCGCGCCCCCTCGCCAGGTCGGCCAGAGCCCCAGCCGCCAGAGGAGGCAGCCGGGGCGGGTGTGAGTGTCGGCGAACGCGTGAGCAGGCGTGTGTGTGTGTGTGTGTGTGTGCGCGCGCGCACGCGCGCGGGCATGGATGTTGCGGGCCCCTCTGAGTGTGCGCGTGGGCGTGCCTGTGACTCCGTCCGAGGCCACCCGCACCCCGGAGTGGACCCACGCGCTCCCTCCCCACCTAGGCCTCTTTGGGTTTTGCTTCCCTGGGGCGGAAAGGAGTCGCCGGTTCCCAACGTTGGCGGCCCCGTGGAACCTTCTGGGGACCTTTTACAATCCCACCCACCACCACCACCATCACCCCCCGGCCACTGCACCCCAGACTCGCTAATAACAGGCCCTCGGGGCTGTCCAGCGCGGTCTCCCACCCGTCCTAGGGTGAGAGTCGGGCAGAAGAGCTAACCAGGCTCCCAGCCAGCGCCCGAGAAGGCGAAGGCCGCCGAGCCCTGAGTTTGGGGTCTCGGAGCTTCGCCCTCGCCGGCTGAGAAGTGCACAGTCCTCCCACACTACCGCTCGGGTCTCAAGCTTCCGACTGGGCAACTTGATCGCCGTGTCTGCAGAGCATCCTTGGAGCTGCCCGTGGGAAGAAAAGTATCGGAAACTAGGCCTCTGTTGAGTCACGAAAGGTCAACAAAGCATCAAATTCTGCCGACCGAACTGGAGCCCGGGACCGGGGGACTCGAGGCCCACGATCTTGCCACTGTGACATTAAAAACAAACACCGATGTTTCATGCGCAGCAGAGCTCAGACTGACCAGCTCGGTCCCTGGAAGGACCCTGGGAGGACGGTGGGGAAGAGTGGACCCATGGCCCGAGATGGCTGACACAGACCGGAAGACATCCCTAGAAGATGCCCGCGGCCTCTCCTCGAGGCGGGATGACTGCGCCAACTTCGACCTGACCGCCGCCTCCTCCGCTCGGCCCCGCCCGCAGTCCAGTCCCCCGCAGACCCCGGCTCCCAGCCGCCTTCCTACAGGAAGGAAAAAGGACTGCACAAGCCGTTCGCCGCCACCCAGGAGCTGTCTGCAGCTGCGCCGCCGGGGGTGGGGCGGGGTGGGGTGGGGAGCGCCGCAGCTCCCACCCAGGGACCCGGAGCACCAGCTCCGCGCCTCGGGGCCAGCGCCTGGGTCGCGCCTCCCTGCCCTGCGCACGCTCCTTGCTTGCGGGCGCCGGGCGTCTTTGAGGTTTCTCACGAGTTCCATGATCGCAGTCCCTGGCTTCGGCTGCGTGCACAACCCCCCAGGAAAGGGAGAGGAGGAGAACTGTAATGAGCTTCGGGGGACTGTATCAGTCCCAGGCTCCCCCGCCACCCGAGGTGTGCGTTTCCAGGAGTGCAGCCTCCATCAGGCGCTTAGCACCAGCATGCTCTGCAGCGGAAGGGGCCTCTGTCTCAGGCTTTCACTCGCCCTTCTCACAGTCCGGGGGACCAAGATGCAGGGAGGTGAAGGAAATCTCCAGGTTTCACAGCCCTCTGAGTGCCCGCTCAGCTTCGCTCAGCTGCACACCAAGGCTCTTTGATAGGCCAACCCGGGTGCTTATTACCAGGCCCCTATTCTACAGTCAGAGCCCCAGCGCCCAGGAAAGGAGCGGCCCTAGGAATGCAGGCCGCAGTTGCCCTTGCCGTGGAGAGGAACCGTGTCGAAACCCTGGGCCCCTAGCCTGAGTGCCGGCCCTTCTGAGTTCAGGAGTGTGGCAGGTGCAGTGGTCTGAAGGGGCTGGTGGTGTCTGATGTTGTTATTATTAAGAGTTCAGAATTCTCCTAGGTTCTAACTGCATTCATTCTCAATAAATGGTTTCTTAATAATCATTTTAATTAGCAAAAAGGCTGTCTTATTAAAGCTAATTAAAGGCAATTTGGGAACCTTATTTTCATACAATCATAAAATTAGAGAAACAAGAGGATGGAGAAAAGGGGAATGTCTCAGTCTTTCTGCAGAGGGGGCAGGGAGGAGCTGGCAAGGGAGACCCTACCCACCAAGCTAGGCCTGCAGGACTGGAGTGCCCTGGGGGATGGGCAGGGACCCTCAGTCTTGCGGAGGCTCCTGATGTGCTGGGGACAGCTTCTGGGAGCGAGCCTGTGTCCACATTCTCCAGCTGGACTCTGAGTCCCCTGACCCTCTCCCTCTGACCTGTAATTGGCCAGTTTTCTCCCTCTAGGTATCTCTAAATGGGAATGAACTACCATTACAGTGAGGTCATTACAGACCTCACTCCTTCTCAAAAGCTCCCCGTCTGTCGCCAGGCATTCTTTCCCATCCATTCTGTGGCTGACTGTCCAGAATCACCAGGGTACCAGTTTTCTCCCCTTCTCAGGCCTCTCAATGCCCTCCAGATCTCAGCCCAGGCCGTTTGCCCAACCCCACCTTCTGCCCAGCCACTTTGTCTCCTCAGTATTCTCCCCTGCTGACCTGCTCCTTCTCAGCTCGCAGCCATCACCCCAGCTTCTCCCTTAGCCTGGGGTAACCTTGCTCCATATCCTCATTTATGCAAAGAGTAACTTCCCCTCAAGGCCAAATCAAGGTCCACATTTTGTATGAAAACTTTCCAAGCTATTACAGGCTGGTCCACGATGTATGAAATGTAACATCCCCTCCCCTATCTATAATGACATTTCAACTAGAATTTTTTTTAATTATAAAGTAGGAATTAATCATGGGTTTTAGCATTAGTGACCTCAGTTAAAATCCTGGCTTTCCATAAATTTGGGAAGTGGTTTACAGGCACATCCTCGCTATAAGTACCTTGTGTCTAGAAGATGCCTTGACTTTCCTGAGCTCTGGTTTCTTCAGGAGGAAATGTGTGTGTGTGCTAATTCATTTCATTCGTGTCCGACTCCTTGTGGCCCTAGGGACTGTAGCCCACCAGGCTCCTCTGTCCATGGGATTCTCCAGGAATCCTGGAGTGGGTTGCTGTGCCCTCCTCCAGCATGAGTAAATGAGGCTAATAGTAATACCTACACTACCAGGTTGTGTGTGTTAGTTGCTCAGTTGTGTATGACTCTTTGCGACCCCATGGACTATAGCTCACCAGGCTCCTCTTTCCATGGAATTTTCCAAGCAAGGATACTGGAGTGGGTTGCCATTTCCTTCTCCAGGGGATCTTCCTGACCAGGGATTGAACCTGGGTCTCCTGCATTGCAGGCAGATGCTTTACCATCTGAGCTTCTAGGGAAGTCTGTACCAGTCTGGGATGTGTAAGTAGATAAGGGTGTAAGTCATTCTATATAATGTAGGCATATGATGCTAATAGCTCTGTGATCATTGCCCTTGTTGATGTGGGACACAATTCAGTGGGTATGAACAAGGGATTCCCTGGCTGCCTGAACTCCTGCCAGCCTCGTCTCTAGGGGTTTCAGTGCCTCAGATCCTCCCTTTCATCCCTTCTCTTCAGGGTTCCTTCCAAACCTTGGAATAGGATTCTTCTCTGCTGACCACAGGACAGCTGTTTGTGGGCACATACTTACTACCAGTGTCTAGCGTCAGAACTCAGCACAAGATGACTGAAGGTCATCTTGCTTTCTTGCTTTAAGTTGCTCAGCCACCATCTTCAGCAATCCTTTCTATAAATGAACTCATTCTGACAGTTAAAAAGAGCTCTCCAGTAAATGCTACTGTAACACAGACAATTCTTGCCTGTGCTTGAAAACGTAGCTTGGGATATCTGCAGAATTTGTGCAGCAGACCTTGCACTTGTCCTTATCTGTTGCTTAGGCTGCAGGATAGGGAATGGCTGTGGATCAGCCAGAGCCCCCGCCTGTTCACCCCTGAGCATCCTTTCCATGAAGTCTTAACCGTGGCAGACCTGACCGCAGAGGATGGACAATGAGCAGATCACGACGTGCTAGTGTTTAGCCGCCTGTTCTCCAAATAACTGTCTAAATAGGACCTCTGCCTTGATAATAACTGTTATCCCCAGACCTTATGTTTATTAATGTCTCCTTAACCAGAAGAAATCGCAAACCTATGACACTCTCATTCTGATCAGCAGCACACTTTCACCTACCAGGGGCTGTACTCAAAGCCGCTGAAGCGGCACACAAATTAGCCAGCAGTCTCCTGCATATCAGACACACTATATATTTTCTTCATCTCAGCCAAGGAAGGGACTCATTTCCCATCCCTGAGCATCAGTGGCTGTGTGAGCCCCACCACTGCTTCCGATGGGGCCGGGACTAGCCTGACATGGATGATTAAAGCTCTGTGTTATACAGCAGTGGCTGTGTTTGCAAGGAGATGGAGGAAACCTCACAGGACCCCTGGGGCAGGACACAACACTGCTCCTCAGAAAATCCCCTTTAAAAAAGTTGTCATGAAATCCAATTAACCAGCTGGAAGGCCAGCATGGGCAGCCCTCCTCAGGGTTAATAAATAATAGAACATGCCCTGCATTGGAAGGGGTATCTCTCTTCTCTGAGCTCAAAGGCTGTGACAAGTCCTCCCAGCAGGAAGAAATGGGTAACACCCCTACCACCACCCCTCTCCCCCAGTCCTTGAAACCCCAATGGGTCCAGCAGGGAGGTCCCCTAGACAGAGGCCCCAGCATCTCCGGAGTGGGGAAGGGGCATCTTCTTCCTCTCCCTACACGACAAGCTGCAAGTTCATCAGTCCAGCCCTGAGAGTGAGGGAATAAGGGCGCTCGTCTTGAGAGGATCCAGCGTATGAATGGGTGTCCCGAGCTCTAGTCCTAGTTCAGGTCGGGCCCATTCTCAGTTCTGAGGAGGCTCCTAACCCCAGCTGAACTTCATAATGAGTCCTGTCAAGGGGGCATAGCAGGCCCTTCCTTGCTGGTCCTCTCTCCAAAGCTGACCGCCCTGGACTTTGCTTCACTTTTGCTGGACCAACACTCTTCTACAGAAATATAATGCGAACCAGGTGCATGATGTTAAATTTTCTAGTGGCCACATTAGAAAAATTTTTTTCAAAGAAATGAAGAAGTGAAGTAAAGTCACTCAGTCATGTCCAACTCTTTTCAGCCCTGTGCACTGTAGCCTACCAGGCTGCTCTGACCATGGTATCCTCCAGGCACGAATACTGGAGTGGGTCGCCATTTCCTTCTCCAGGGGATCTTTCTGACCCAGGGATTGAACCTGTGTCTCCTGCATTGCAGGCAGACGCTTTACCCTCTGAGCCACCAGGGAAGCCCTCAAAGAAATGGGTGACACTAATTTTAATAATTTTAATAATATAGTTTATTTAACCCAACATGTACCAAACAGTATCACTTCAACATATGCTCTGACTCTTTGCAACCATGTGGACTGTAGCTCACCAGGCTCCTCTGTCCATGGAGTTTTTCAGGCATGAATACTGGAATGGGTTGCCATTTCCTTCTTCCTGACCCATGAATCCAACCCAGGTCCCCTGTATTGTAGGCAGATTCTTTACTACTAGCACCACCTGGGAAGCCCTCAAGATGTAATCCACATAAAAATAATGAATGAGATATTGCATATTCTTTTCTGTTTGTATTAAGTCTTTGAAGTCTGGTGCGTATTTTACACAACACATACGACTTGGGACAAGACACATTTCAGGTGCTCAGTATTCACAGGTGTCTAGTGGCTACCAGCAGTTCAGTTGAGTTGCTCAGTCATGTCCAACTCTTTGCCACCCCATGGACTGTAGCACGCCAGGCCTCCCTGTCCATCACCAATTCCCAGAGTTCACTCAAATTTATGCCCATTGAGTCAGTGATGCTATCCAACCATCTCATCCTCTGTCATCCCCTTCTCCTCCCACCTTCAGTCTTTCCCAGCACTGGGGTCTTTTCAAATGAGTCAGATCTTCACATCAGGTGGCCAAAGTATTGGAGTTTCAGCTTCACCATCAGTCCTTCCAATGAATATTCAGGACTTGATTTTCTTTAGGTTGGACTGGTTGGATCTCCTTGCAGTCCAAGAGACTCTGAAGAGTCTTCTCCAACATGGCAGGTCAAAAGCATCAATTCTTCGGCACTCAGCTTTCTTTATGGTCCAACTCTCACATCCATACATGACTACTGGAAAACCATAAATCTGACTAGACAGACCTTTGTTGGTGAAACAATGACTCTGTTTTTCAGTATGCTGTCTAGCTTTGTCATAGCTTTTCTTCCAAGGAGGAAGCATCTTTTAATTTCATGGCTGCGGTCACCATCTGCAGTGATTTTGGAGCCCATATTGTGACCACTATATTGGACTGTAATACTGGTACCCTTGGGCTAAAGCCTAGCTTTGGGTCTAAGCCTGGATCCTGCTGATCTCTTATGCAAGGAATTATGAAGCTCCCACCTGGCTCACCATTACGTCCCTTTTCCTCCCTGCTGTCCTGGCACCATATTCATGCTTCCTGGGGACCTCCAGCCCCGCTCTCTAGTTCAAGGTCATGGGACCACAGAAAAGCACTGAAAGCTCTCCCACTCTCAGCAATTTCCAGTGAAAACTCCCAGCACTGGAGCGTTAACGTCTCGGGGTGGCCTGGCTCTGGTCCATTTCCTCCTCCTATCATCCCCACTCCCCAGGCAGGAACACATGGGCCATCCTAGCATGAGTAGAGCCAGGACTGGGCAGGCAGGGGAAGGGAAGGGGCTGCAGACAGCTGTGTTCACAGGGTGGCAAGGGCCCCTGTCAGGAGCCGAGTGGTCTTTAATCCTCTGTGCTACCAGAGAGGCAGGATGTGGGTGGCAAGTAAAATCTTGTCAGGGAAAATACTGGCAGGAAGGTAAGCCACATGCCCGAGTGACTGCCAACTCTACCACACCCCTCCTTTGAAGTCGTGCCTTGGTGCCATGCAGGCCAGGTCAAGCCTGTGACAGACAGCCCTCCCCGAGTGCGTCTAACTAGGTAAGAATGTGTGTGTCCTAACTTCTAATCAGGGTGCATGTGCCTGTCTCTGCATCCCCCCCAGACTGTGAAGATCCCAGGGGAATGAGTCCCGGGTTCATATGTTCTGAGCCCCAAATTTCAACATGAAGTCTGAGAAATAGGAATGTGATGGAGAGGACCACAGGGCTGGGACAGATGGCACTGTACTCACCAAGTCTTCCCTCCCTCCCGACTGCTCCCTGCCACCTTGTGGAACAGAACTGGGTGGGTGCCCATGTGACGGACTGTGCCCATGGTCGATGTGTTGAGTGGAGGGACGTGAGGGTTACAAGGAGCAGACAGCTTTGATGGAAATGATGTTCACAGGCCTGGACTGTGGAACGTGATGCAGCCTCGCTGAAGCCCTGGGGGTGGGGAGAGGACCACTGGTCAGTAAGGGAACACAGGTAGGGTTCACCTCTCATACCAGGAATTCAGTGAGTTCTGGCTGGAGGTCACAATCCAGCCCCTAGATGTTAGAAAAGGAAAAAGTAAGCCGGTTAATTGAGCTCTCACATTTATAAAACATTTTATGGTTTATAAAACCTTTTACTTCAATTATGATGTAACTCTCCTAACAATCCTATAAGGTTGCTAGGGCAGGTATTACTATTTTTATTTTACAGATAAGAAAACTGTGGCTCAGTGGAGCAAAAGACTCCTTCCAGGGGCAATGCCAAGATAAACAGGCAGACAGGCCTTTCCAGCTTCGAATTCTCCAAAGTCATCACCCATTAAGATCTTAGAGCAGGGTTCTTAAAATTTGAGGGTTTTAGTTTTGGGGAGGAATCTGGTTAAAACTTTGAATCTCCTCACTGAAAATATGGACTTTAAATGGTCCACAACCCCCTTGAAATTTTACAGAACATATTATATGTCTGTTATGGGGCAGAGTACATCATGAGAAACACTGGACTGGAAGAAACAGAAGCTGGAATCAAGATTGCCAGGAGAAATATCAATAACCTCAGATATGCAGATGACACCACCCTTATGGCAAAAAGTGAAAAGGAACTAAAAAGCCTCTTGATGAAAGTAAAAGAGGAGAGCAAAAAAGTTGGCTTAAAGCTCAACATTCAGAAAACTAAGATCATGGCATCTGGTCCCATCACTCCATGGGAAATAGATGGGAAACAGTGGAAACAGTGTCAGACTTTATTTTTTGGGGCTCCAAAATTACTGCAGATGGTGACTGCAGCCATGAAATTAAAAGACACTTACTCCTTGGGAGAAAAGTTATCACCAACCTAGACAGTATATTCAAAAGCAGAGACATTACTTTGCAGACTAAGGTCCATCTAGTCAAGGCTATGGTTTTTCCAGTAGTCATGTATGGATGTGAGAGTTGGACTGTGAAAAAGGTTGAGGGCCGAAGAATTGATGCTTTTGAACTGTGGTGTTGGAGAAGATTCTTGAGAGTGCCTTGGACTGCAAGGAGATCCAACCAGTCCATTCTGAAGGAGATCAGCCCTGGGATTTCTTTGGAAGGAATGGTGCTAAAGCTGAAACTCCAGTACTTTTGGCACCTCATGCAAAGAGTTGACTCATTGGAAAAGACTGATGCTGGGAGGGATTGGGGGCAGGAGAAGAAGGGGACGACCGAGGATGAGATGGCTGGATGGCATCATTGACTCGATGGACATGAGTCTGTGTGAACTCTGGGAGTTGGTGATGGACAGGGAGGCCTGGTGTGCTGCAATTCATGGGGTCTCAAAGAGTCAGACACGACTGAGCGATTGAACTGAACTGAACTGATGGGGCAGGAGGGAGTAGAGGGAAGGAGAAACAGGATCAGAGTTTTAACAGAGTCTATGATGTCCAAAAGGTTAAGAATTAGAGAGCTATTCCAATGTTTTATTTAGCAGATAAGGAAACTGAAGCTCAGAGAGGGTCAGTGAGGTACCCAGGATGACTCCACCTTGGGGCAGAGGTGGAACAGCTGAGTCAGGCTGCTCTTTTCACTGTTCACCAAGCTAATGAGGTGTACCGGGACCCTGAGCTGCTCGTGGATCCAGGAAATCCCAGCTTGGGAAGCAGTACAAAGACTAAGAATGGATGTACAAAAGCAGGAAGCGTGATGGAGCTCCTGACTTGTGGGACAGCAGAGGGAAGGACAGAGGAAAGCAAGTGGATGTGCACTCCAGTTGAAGAGGCCAGGGAGGGGCCCTGGGTAAATGAGTTGGGCTTGCTCTAGAGTCCCACTTCATTCCCTGGCTTCCCTGGTGGCTCAGACAGTAAAGAATCTACCTGCCAATGCAGGAGACCTGGGTTTGATCCCTGGGTTGGGAAGATCCGTGGAGAAGGGAATGGCAAACCCACTCCAGGATTCTTCCCTAGAGAATCCCATGGACAGAGGAGTCTGGTAGGGCTACAGTCCATGGGAGTCACAAAGAATTGGACATGACTGAGCAACTAACACTTTCATTCCCCGGAGCTAAATTTCCCCCAGGATGAGCCCCTTTCCTCATACAGTGTAGCCACAGTCTCCTCAAACTTTGCCCCTGTATCATCTGAAATAACAGACTCCTTTGTAAAATTAAAAAAAAAAAAAAAAACCTGAAATTTTCTCCATCTGGTTTAAGTATAATGAGATTTATTATGGACATTGGGAAGACTGAAAAAATAGACTCCAGCTGAGTTTCTAGGACAACTCCCAGAGCCACGCTGCAGATCTGGCGGTCACGGGAGCCGCTGCCCATGTCAGGAGCAGGCGGGTGCTGCCTCCAACCCGTAGTGGGCCTGCCCCAATCTGGTACCAGCAAAAAGGATGACCCCTGTGACATCCTGTCTCTAGGTAACACTGTTCTCAAGAAAAAGTGCATCTGACTGGTGGAAATTAAATCCCTTACCTGCCTTCTCAGAGCAAGGGAAACTGGAAAACAAGAGCAGTTTCATTTTATTTTGCTTCCCTTGGGAAGGTGGGGTGTATACTCTGAAGAGCTGTTAGAATATCGAGAGGGTGTCTCAAAGATTTTGAGCAACCACAAATAACGTACATCTATGATAGTGTACCTTGGGAAGCAGAGGACATAGTCCCAAGAGGTTTGCTATGAGAATTAAGTTTTTTGAGGTCTCTCATTTTAATTTAAATATTTTTTGAAAATTCATGAAACTTCTGTATTATATGTGTATATATCTCAATCTATCTACCGATACAGACGTAAGTATATATATATGTTGACAGAGCGCACATATATACTCCTAAGTATACATACACACACTTCCCTCCTAGCTCAGTTGGTAAAGCATCTGTCTGCAATGCAGGAGACCCAGGTTTTATTACTGGGTTGGGAAGATCCCCTGGAGAAGGAAGTGGCACCCCACTTCAATATTCTTGCCTGGAGAATCCCATGGACAGAGGAGTCTGGTGGGCTACAGTCCATAGGGTTCAGTTCAGTTGCTCAGTCGTGTCCAGCTCTTTGCGACCCCATGAATCACAGCACTCTAGGCCTCCCTGTCCATCACCAACTCCCGGAGTTTACCTAAACCCATGTCCATTGAGTCAGTGATGCCATCCAACCACCTCATCCTCTGTCGTCCCCTTCTCCTGCCTTCAATCTTTCCCAACATCAGGGTCTTTTCAAATGAGTCAGCTCTTCACATCAGGTGGCCAAAATATTGGAGTTTCGGCTTCAACATCAGTCCTTCCAATGAACATCTATGACTGATTTACTTTAGGATGGACTGGTTGGATCTCCTTGCAGTCCAAAGGACTCTCAAGAGTCTTCTCCAACACCACAGTTCAAAAGCATCAATTCTTCTGCACTCAGCTTTCTTTATAGTCCAGCTCTCACATCCATATATGACTACTGGAAAGAGTCAGACACAACTCAAGTGACTTAACACAAATACATATACACTATGTATCTATATATAGTAGTGTTTCTATAAAAATCATCAGATAGAATTAAGGTGCTGAGGAGGATATTTGAAGCTAATCTGGTTTTCTTAAAACCTCAATTGCGCACACACCTAGAGCCTTAAAGATTTTAGGAAGGGATAGTAGCAAAATGTCCTGATTTATCTGGAATAGGCCTGGTTCATGCTTGTGGGCCCAGCATAACCTTTAGCAACCTCCCTTCCCCTCTCCACAGCGTCCCCATTTCGATGAGCAATGATAAGTCATCTGATTCCTGGGGGACACCGGACAGGTCTCTGGCCTCTAGGATGTGCTCACAGAGACGTCATTGCAGCCTGCCCCGGCGATCCCAGCGGCTGGCTTTGAATCCCTTGGGGAAAACTTGTCGGTCAGTCAATTCGTATTCATTCTCCTGCTGTCAGGTATTGGACCCCCAGGCCCTGCCTCACCACCCCGAAACAGTCAACTGGAGACCTCTGGGGATGTGAGCTTCTGACTCCCGCTCCCTAAGAACCAAAGCTGCAGCTCACACTCACACTCAGCCTGATGTTCTATTGTCCTCGCCGAGCCATGGCCATTCAGCTGCTCAAAACTGCCTTTCTGTAGGAACCACCCCTCACCCCATCCCACTGTAGGTGTAACCCCTTTACATAGTATTACTAAATGTAATTCCTTTAGCATGGCCTCACTTCGCGCAAAATTCACTGGAGCCTGTTTTCATGCTAATCTGATGAGTTTCAAATGTGTTTCATTTGCTACAGTCCTGCCTTCCCAATCAGACTGGAGACTCGGTCAAGAGCTGTCTACTGGGAGATCCCTGCATTCAAGGATTGAGTTTTTCCTGATGAAACTGAGGTTCCCTGAGGGCAACAAATGGTCTCTCCTATCAGATAAGTGCTCCCAAAGACCCGAATCCTATAATCTGGAAGATAAAGATTTCATCTCCTCCTGGTATAGCCTTCTATGTCCGAAGTTAGCTCCCAAGATTCTGGGGCCGTTTTAAGCACGAAGCTCCTTCTCCTAACTCCTCACCCACTTGGGCTGGGTGCAGGGGTGAGATTTGTCCCTGTGACGCCTGCTCAAAGCAGTTCTGATTTTTCCAGCCTGCCTGGGCCTCCGGGCTGCAGAGCGGACTCCTTGCTTAATGAAGCGCATTCTCCATCTGTGGTCTGGCCCCCCTGGCAGCCCCAGCTGCCTGGGGCCTGACTTTGGGGAAAGCAGTAAAGAAGTCCCCTCATCCCCGCCCCCCCACCCCAACCAAGTACACACCAGGGGATGCACTCCTTCACAAGCCAGCACTACCCCACCCATTTTAGGCTAATGAGATCCAGAGCCCACACCAGGGCTGCTCTGACTGGTTTGACCTATTTAATGAAAACAGCAGCTTCCAAAAATGGAGGCTCTGCTCCAAGGCTCTGCCCAGGGCCACAGAGACAGACTTGGGCGTCTCTGGCCAAGCTCGGACTTTGGCATTCCTTCTCAGCCCCTGACTTTCTTCTCTCCCCTCCCTCCTTCCCTCTTCTCTGTTTTCCAACATCTGTGTCCAGAAAGGAAGAAAAACCCTGTTTGGACTGGCTTCCTTCCATCTGTCATTTTTTTTCCCCCTCTTTCAAACGTCTTGTCTAAAGCAGAGTCAGTTACATAAACATTCCACCTCTTTCCATAAATTGGCCGCAGTTTCTGAACAATAGAGTTACTGTGAAGGGGAAGAGAGAGCCCAAGGCCACACCCCACAAGGGCTGGTCCCCCAGCCAAATAGAACCAGAGACTTATTCTTTCAAAGAACCAAGGAGGAAATCCAGAATCTTCAGGCGAGAGCTCTTCTGTTGTGCTTGGAACCGTTTCTTCACCAACCCCCTTCTTGCCTTGCCCCTCCCTCTGCCATCCTTCCATCTCTTTAGCTACAAGCTGTTTGAGCGGCTGCCCGATTTCTGTTTTTTCCCTCAACGGCCTGACAGTGTGTGTCAGTGTGCATCCCTGTCCTTAGGGCAGAGTGTGTGGATGATGGACTTGGTGGCGGTGTGTGTGTGTGTTTTCTGGCTTGATTTTTGGAGGCACGCCCTGAAGATTTTGTTGCCTTTTTCTTTAAATAGAAACAGTTGGACCTCACTAATTCAGACCAGTTGGAGAACAGTCTGGAGGGGAAGGAAAAAAAGTCTGACTCTAACATAACACGTTGAAATGTAGGCCTTCTTATTTCTCCCAGGTTCATTGAGTTACTGGAACTGGACTAGCCACACTGGCAGATACGGTCCTGCCAGACCTGCTTCGTGTATCGATGGAGTTTGTTATCAGCATCCTTTTGAATATGTAATTAAATCTGAGGGTTGCTCAGGGTGTGAAAACACATTGTTTCATAATAGGTCAAATATCTTCAACATGAGCAGCACTTCTCATTGGCTTAGGAAACTGTCTTCTTAGCCAGGCTGTGTGCTCTTTAAGGACAAGTTCCATATCTTATCCATTTGGTGAAGTCACTCAGTCGTGTCCGACTCTTTCTCACCCCATGGACTGTAGCCTACCAGGCTCCTCCGTCTATGGGATTTTCCAGGCAAGAGTACTGGAGTGGGTTGCCATTTCCTTCTCCAGGAGATCTTCCCAACCCAGGGATTGAACCCGGGTCTCCCACATTGTAGGCAGATGCTTTACCATCCAAGCCATCAGGGAAATCCATGTGGTACCTGGGGCCTATTGCAGCTCCCACTAAGTGTGCAAAATATGTATTGAATAGTGGATGGATGAATGCGTGGATGGAGGGATAGACTGATAAGACGAATGGGCACGAATGGAGGCGTGGGGAAGGATCCTTGGTAGAAAGATCCGTACAAAACTTACAGTGGCCTCACGGATGTGTGGGAGAAGTGGCAGAGATCTACGTCTGAGCAAAAGCGAGTAACTGAGAGCCTTCCCATCAGCTCCTGCAGCAAGTGGCACGAGATGACGAAGGCAGAGATGGTTGGGACGCGGCTGCGGCCATGAGTGAATTCTGAGAGTTCAAGGGAAGCGGAGGAAAGGACGGCTAGGATGGAAGGTGATGGGTGGGCTCTATGTAATCATGCGAACTGGATCTGTGATTATAGAGCAGGTCTGGGGCTGGAGGAAGACGTGGGTGGGCAAAGGTGAAAAGAGATTAGTCTGTTTTGAGTAAACAAAGTTGGGGGATGCTGTATCACTTAAGATGCTTTTTGACTACAAGTAGCAGTTAAGCTCAGCTGGCTTACATCAGTCGTTCTCAACAGGGGATGATTTGATCCCCTAGGGAACATTTGGCACTGTTTGGAGACCTCTGGTTTTCCCAGCTGGGACTGGGGCAGGGTGGGGGCTGCTACTAGGATCTAGAAGGTGGAAGCCGGGGGCGCTGCTCAATATTCTGCAGTGTGTAAGGGCGGCCACCCACAATGAAGGATTACGTGGCCCAAAATGTCAGTAGTGTTGTCGATGAGAAACTCTGGCTTAAACCATTTATTGTCCCATATCGCAAGCAGTTCTAGGTCAGTTATTCTGTTCTCTCCATCCATTGGCTTGCCTCTGCCATTTATGGGGCCAGTGTTCTCTCTGGACCACAAGAGCCTACAATGACTCCAACGTTACATCTTCACCCAAGAGCATCCTCCTGTCCCTTTTTAAAGCTCACCTTCCCTTCTTGTCTCACAAGCCTTGTACCCCATGCTGACTCCTGTCTCAGTCCTGGGCAAGGGGATGCCCATGCTTGGTTTTAAATTAACTGTGATTCGTCACCCCTATCCCCCTCCCCCCACACTGGTGCTGGGTTCTGAATCCCGAAGGCAATTTATATTTTAGAAAATATTGTGTCTTCCAGAGAGGAGAAAGGGTGCCGAATAGTTCATGACAAATGCTCCTAAAACTGAGAAGGCTGTCCGTGATAGCTCAGTTGGTAAAGAATCCACCTACAATGCAAGAGATCCCAGTTCGATTCCTGGATGGGGAAGATCCCCTAGAGAAGGGATAGGCTACCCACTTCAGTATTCATGGGCTTCCCTGGTGGCTCAGCTGGTAAAGAATCCACCTGCATTGTGGGAGACCTGACTTCGATCGCTGGATTGGGAAGATCCCATGGAAAAGGGAAAGGCTACCTACTCCAGTATTCTGGCCTGGAGAATTCCATGGACTGTATAGTCCATTGGGGGTCACAAAGAGTCTGACGTGACTGAGCAACTTTCACTTTTCTACTTTCACTTTCTAAAACTGAGAATTGTGCTCCTGGCCCTCAAGGCTATAGCTTGCCACGCACCTATCCACTTTGTATCCTCCGCTCCCTAAATCATTCATTCCAGAAGTGGTAGATGTTACAGAATGCCTTCTCCTGTGCTAGGGGTGAAACAGGTATGGTTGCTGCTGGCCCAGAGCCTTTGCTCTTGAAGGGGAGTTATTGATCAAACGATCTCATGGAGGATGTGCAATTACAGCCAGAGATATGCTATGGTTTAAGAGTATCTGGAGCTGTTGACAGCATTTGACAGGAGATCTTACAGGGAGGATGGGGGAAGAGTCACATCTGAAGAATGAATAAAAATTGATTAGGTGAAAGATGGGGAACAGAGGAGATTTTCCTGGGAAGATGAGCACTTGTGCATGTCCCTCTGTCGGGAAGAGCACAGCTCAGTCCCAGAACTGACGAATGGCGGTGGGAGCGATCTAGGGGAGGATGGCCCAGATTTTGAGAGGGTGGGCAAGAGTTGGATCTCCTATGGCCTTGTATTATGTGCTAAGTATTCTAGTCTTGATCTTAAGGATGTAGAAATGTCATTTGAGTGCTCTACTGTGCTGATGGCAGTCTGAAGAAGGAACTGGAGAGAATCAAGTGAGATTCGGAAAGATGGGGAACAGCAGGTCTAAAGGCAGGTGAGCAGTGTTGGTGGCTTGAGCCAGGCTGGTAGTGAGGGTGAAGAAAAGGTTGTTAGATTAGGGAGATATTTAAGAGCGAAAATTAACAGAATTTGTTGTGGGTCGGGGGAGAGAAGAAAGGGTTACAGATGAGTTCTAAGTTTCTGGATTGTGAAAATGGTAAGAAGGTGGAGCCATTTGCTGAGAAAGAAAACACTGGAAAAGGAGCACTCTTGTGGGAAAATTAGAGTTCAGCTCTGGACATGGTGGGATGGCAGTTCCCTTGAGACCTCCATGTGGCGATGATGAGTAGGCATTTGGAATATGGCTCCAGAGATCAAAGGAGAAGACTGGGATGGAAATACATGCGTAGGAGATATCAGCGTACAGATGGTGTAGTGGTTGTCTATTAATGAGTAACAAATTACCTCAACTCTTAGTGACTTAGAACAACAACAGTCATTTATTATCTCTTATGGTTTGGGTCTGTTGGGACTTTGGACAGGGTACAGAGGGGATGACTTAACTCTGTTCTACAATGTCTGAGGTCTCAGCTGGAATTCTCCATGGCTGGGAGCTGGGAGCTGGAATTATCTGATGTTGATGTTGGCTCTTGGCTGAGACCTTAGCTTAGCTGTTGGCTGTAACACCCACATGTGGCTTTCTCCATGTGGCTTGGGCTTCCTCACAAGGGGATGGATTGGTCCTAAAAGCAAAAATCCCAAGAGAGAGAGCCAGGTGGAAACTGTGTCATTTACATGACCTAACCTTCAGTTCAGTTCAGACCTAACCTTAGAAGTCATATATACGACTGTCACTCCCACCATACTTCACTGGTCCAGGAAGGCATAAGCTGCCACCTGGATTCAAGGGGAGGGAACTCAGATCCCACTTTTTGGTGAAAGAGTGTCAGTTACATTGTAAGAAGAATATGTGGGATGGGATAAATATAAAAATGTGTCTATCCTTGGATTATACAATCTGTCACAGATGAGAACTGAAGGTAATGAATAAGATGTCCCAAGGAAAGAGAATCTACATGAGAAAAGAGCCTAGAATGGAGGCTTGGAGTCATCCCCCCATGTCAGTATGCAGGAGACGAGTCTATAGGAGAGACAGAACGAGCAGACGAGGAGGTAGGAGGAAAGTATGGCATCACAGAAGCCAATGGAAGACAGTTCATTCACTCATGCACCAGACTTCATCAAGCATCTTCTGTGCCAGCCTGTTCTGGGTGCTGGGACTATAGTAGTGAATGCAGAATTCTCTGACTTCATGACGATTACATTCTAGGAGAGAAATATCCAGTTAATTGAGGATGGAGAAAAATGTGCCTGGATGTAGTGTCATGAAGATCAATGGTGACTCTTTCGAATATGATGTTATTTGGAAGCCAGATTGGGAAGGTGAAGGTGGCTGCAGGCTTCTGGAGGTAAAGATGGCTGCCACAGAGCCCCGGCTGGGCATAGCATCCTCTCTATAGTCCTGCTGTCAGTCTGGGTGTCTGTACTGGCTCTTCACGCCCAGGGACTCAGAAGTTGGGAGGGGTTGAAGCCCCACTGAAACTGGAAAGGGACCTGGATGAATTTTTCCTGGGTTCCACACACTGTTGTTTGGGAGGGAACTGAGAGAACACCCTGCCTTCTGCACCCCCTGCTGCCAAACCTTAGCCAGCAGCTCTGTTATCTTGCTTCCTGTCACAGGGTTTTCCCTGGATGCTCTTTGGGTACTGCCTGGCCCCATTCAGAACCCGCAGCCCAGACTCCAGCTCTGCTGGTTTCCTTGCAGGCTATGCCTGGTCATTCCTTTGATGTCTGGACTCCCTTCTTCCCTCCCTCCCTCCTTCCTTCTTTCTACCCCTCCCCCCATGAGGCCGAGTTCAATACTCCTCTATGGAGAGACACCCGCTCCAGCCTTCAGGGATCCCCTTACCCACTGCCCTGAAGCTTGGCCCTGCACCTGGTGTGGTTCTGACTAGCCCATGATGTGTGTGTCCTATTTAGTCTACTCCAAACTACATGCAAACTCCTTGAAGAGATGTTCCTTATGTCTTCACAGAGACCGGAGCAGAGCTCAGCATTGAGCTAAGCAAAAAACCGAGGACCAATATTTGTTGCATGCATTGAATCAATCAGTGCAGACCCCCGCTGTGGCCTCCCACACTAGCCCAGAGTACACATCCTTTGAGTTTGTAGCATCCAAACTGAATCCAGGAAAGGGATCTGGGTGATTTTTCAGGAATCTGCCTCCAGAACTCCTGGGGGATAATAGGATATGCAGCCGAAGAGACCCTTTTTATGACTACGAAGCTTCTATCTGGGAACAGGGGATGGAGTATATAGTTCCCCAAACCCCAGAAGTGTTCTTACATCAGGTAGGCAAAATACATGAACTCACAGCAACAGCTGAGCAAATCCATTTAGGTAGAGTGAATAAATACAGACTAAAGTTTCAGCCAAAGCCTTGGACTGTGTGGATCACAATAAACTGTGGAAAATTCTGAAAGAGAGGGGAATACCAGACCACCTGACCTGCCTCTTGAGAAACCTATATGCAGGTCAGAAAGCAACAGTTAGAACTGGACATGGAACAACAGACTGGTTCCAAATAGGAAAAGGAGTGTGTCAAGGCTGTATATTGTCACTCTGCTTATTTAACTTCTATGCAGAGTACATCATGAAAAATGCTGGGCTGAAAGAAGCACAAGCTGGAATCAAGATTGCTAGGAGAAATATCAATAACCTCAGATATGCAGATGACACCACCCTTATGACAGAAAGTGAAGAGGAACTAAAGAGTCTCTTGATGAAAGTGGAAGAGGAGAGTGAAAAAGTTGGTTTAAAGCTCAACATTCAGAAAACTAAGATCATGGCATCTGGTCCCATCACTTCATGGCAAATAGATGGGGGAACAGTGGAAGCAGTGTCAGACTTCATATTCTGGGGCTCCAAACTCACTGCAGATGGTGACTGCAGCCGTGAAATTAAAAGACACTTACTCCTTGGAAGGAAAGTTAAGACCAACCTAGATAGCATATTCAGAGAAGGCAATGGCACCCCACTCCAGTACTCTTGCCCGGAAAATCCCATGGATGGAGGAGCCTGGAAGGCTGCAGTCCATGGGGTCACCGAAGGTCGGACATGACTGAGCGACTTCACTTTCACTTTTCACTTTCATGTATTGGAGAGGAAATGGCAACCCACTCCAGTGTTCTTGCCTGGAGAATCCCAGGGATGGGGGAGCCTGGTGGGCTGCCATCAATGGGGTCGGATAGAGTCGGATATGACTGAAGTGACTTAGCAGATAGCATATTGAAAAGCAGAGACATTACTTTGCCAACAAAGGTCTGTCTAGTCAAGGCTATGGTTTTTCCAGTGGTCACGTATGGATGTGAGAGTTGGATTGTGAAGAAAGCTGAATGCCGAAGAACTGATGCTTTTGAACTGTGGTGTTGGAGAAGACTCTTGAGAGTCCCTTGGACTGCAAGGAGATCCAACCATTCCATCCTAAAGGAGATCAGTCCTGGGTGTTCATTGGAAGGACTGATGCTGAGGCTAAAATTCCAATACTTTGGCCACCTCATGTGAAGAGTTGACTCATTGGAAAAGACCCTGATGCTGGGCGGGAGTGGGGACAGGAGGAGAAGGGGACGACAGAAGATGAGATGGCTGGATGGCATCACCGACTCGACGGACATGAGTTTTGGTGAACTCCAGGAGTTGGTGATGGACAGGGAGACTTGGCGTGCTGTGATTCATGGGGTCACAAAGAGTCGGACACGACTGAGCAAGTGAACTGAATTGAAAGGTTTAGCTGAGGCAGGGTAGTCTTCTCTAGAGTATTCTTCCCAAGTGACATGTCTTAAATTTGATGTGGGTGAAATACAAAGCCTCACCTGCTAGCTGCATCGCATTGTGCAAATTGCACAACCTTTTTTTTTTTTGCACAACCTTTCTGAACTTCAGTTTTCCAGTCTTTAAAATGGAATAATTCGTACCACAAGGGATTGTTAAAAAAAGTGAATGAGATAATGGATGGTCAATTCTCATTATTTGTGGGGTTCTATCTTTGCAAATCCAACCTACTCACTCAAATTTGTAAACCTAAAATCAATATTTGCTGTGTATTTAAGATCATTCTTGGACATGCATAAAGATGCAGAAATTTTGAGTCAGTTGATACGCACGTTTCCAGCTGAGGTCAAATAAGGCACACTCTGCCTTCTTTTTCCTCTCTCATGCTATAAACAAGTGTCTGCTTTGTGGTTTATTTAGTGCCATGTTTTTGGCATTTTTGTGCTTTTTGTTGACAATTTCTCTGTTTAAAATGGCACTTTTAAACAGCGCTGAAGTGCTCCCTCCAGCACAAGGCGGCTGTGATGTGCCTCACGAAGAAAAGACGTGGGTTAGATGAACTTCACTCAGGCGCGAGTTATAGTGCTGTTGGCTGTGCATCCAATGTTAATGAATCAAAAATTCATGTCAAATAAACACATAAAACAAGGTCGTGTGTTGATTGGTCGATGAAAATGTAGCCAGAGACCCACAGGAATCTACCACCATATTTCCCCCAGGAGTGATGGTTCAGTGTTTGCTCATTTGAGGGTCACAGCAGCTTTACAAATGAGATGACCACAACACTGAGAATGGACAGCGGAGGAGCACCGGAACAGCGTCCGGTGTAGACAAACGTTCTGGAAACGTGGACTCTGAGCCTCAGTGAGAGGAGGGCAGGAAGCACTCCAGGTAGTTTATTGCCAGAGTTGTTCATGCCTTGCCAAGAAGTTGGTTTCTGCTGCTGCTGCTGCTAAGTTGCTTCAGTCGTGTCTGACTCTGTGCGACCCCATAGACAGCAGCCCACCAGGCTCCCCCGTCCCTGGGATTCTCCAGGCAAGAACACTGGAGTGGGTTGCCATTTCCTTCTCCAATGCATGAAAGTGAAAAGTCAAAGTGAAGTCGCTTAGTCGTGTCCGACCCTCAGAGACCCCATGGACTGCAGCCTACCAAGGTCCTCCGTCCATGGGATTTTCCAGGCAAGAGTACTGGAGTGGGGTGCCACTGCCTTCTCCAATGGGAGTTTCTAAGAGGGTCAAAAAACTGTTTTTGCCTGTCCCTGCCCTTCTCTCTTGGCAGAGGCAGTATTACAACAATGGGATATAACCAGCCTTTAGAGCTCTGTCTGGTGCTCACATTATGTTCTTGTTACTAGGTTTCTGTCTCATTCCTCTTCTAGCATTGGATGCCTCATATTTCTGTCCCCAGACAAGGACCTCGGGGCAAGGGCTATGTAGTTGCAGCCTGGGAGCGTGAGGCTCTTTGGTGTGTTTTTGCTGCCCTCATGTCCTCTCTGTCCCATCTCTCTTGTATTTTGTTGCTTCCACTTTTGTTGTTCTTCCCAGAGGAAGAAAAAAAAGAAACAAAAGCCTTGTCTCCATCCAGGTTTTTTGCGCAGGGCGAGGACCTCTCTGAACTCCAGCCCTGGAGCAGGATGTTGAAGAGTGGGGGAGGGGAGGGACTCCGGCCACCAGGCTTCCCCCAGAGGAAGCCCCCCACCCCGACCGGGCCACTCTTGTCTCCTCCCAGGCCCGGTGGAAGCAGCAAGAACAAGGGGAAGGGCCGTGAGGTTTTCTCCACACCTGGATCTCATTAGACTCCCATTCCCGAGACTCTGGGCTCGCACACTTTCTCTCCAGGCAGCCAGTTGCAGAAAATCTGTAAACCTGTGCGGAGGCCAGGCTTCAAGAGGCAGCTCTGCCTGAAATGCGAGGGCTGTGGGTACTTGATCTTTATCAGAGCCTCTCTGCCTTCCCGGCCTCCTGCCAGCTCCCCGTCGCCCCCAGCCAGGATCCTCAAGGAATTCAGAGCCTGGGGATTGTATTACCTTCTGAATTCTATTAGCACAGTCTGGCTGGAGTGGGGATGGGGGGCAAGGGGGATAAATGGGGGAGGCGGGGGGCATCCAGCAGCCCCTGGTGCCAAGCAGGCGCCTTTGGTTGCTTGTCTCCGTTTCTCCAGCTTCCACTCCTCCCTGCCCCCATCTCTCAGGCTCTCTGCAGGGAAGGATGTGGATTATGTATATATAAACTAAGATATGGGTTTTCAGATGTTCACAGTAGAACAGAAACTAACAATGATAGTAATAATAGCAAAACTGTGTGCCAGGCACTAGTTTAATTGCTTTGTATATATCAGCATATTTAATTCCCAAAATATCCCTATTTTATACCAGGAAACAGATAGACCTATATGACCTCCAGGACATCAACAAATCCCTGTTTTGAACTGCTATTTCATCATAACTCTAAAGAGGAGTTAGATGAGATAAAGCTAAGGCACTTTTCATCACCAATTTCTTTTTCTTTTTTCTCTCTTTGTTGGTCTCTTTTAGTAACAAGGAGGGAGGAAAAGGAAGGAGAAAGAAGAACTGAGTTCTTGCTACAGAGTTCTTGTAACAGAATAGGCAAATACTTTTGTGAAGAGCCAGACAGTAAATATTTTGACCTTGAAGTTAGTGCAGTCTTTGTCCTCTGTTGTCACAAATACTTGGCTCTACTTTCCATGGCGTGAAAGCAGCTACTGAAATGCGTGAGCCAATGAGCATAGGTGTGCTTCAGTAAAACTCAACCAAATAGGAAGAGGGCTGGATTTGCCCCTCTGGCCAGGTTGCTCTCTAAGAAGCCTGATCACCCAGGCAGGGGCCCTGCCGGCAGAAAGCTTACACTCTGCTCCAGGCTTCATCACGGGATGCATGCAGGTGACAGACAGATTCTATTTGTTAACACGTGAATTGCATACCCGTGTAGGCATACATACACATACACACCCAGTTCCTCAGGTTTACGTCCATTTACACAAACTAAGCTCCCTTTTGCACATTGTTTGGCAGTTTGCATTTTCAGCTGACGTTTGAACAACATGAGTTTGAACGGCCCGAGTGCACTTATACAGGCTATTTTTCACTAAATGCATACTATAGCACCAGGTGATCTGTGGCTGGTTGAAACTGAGGATGCAGAATTGTGGGTGTGGAGGGTTGACTGCACAGTTACGGGTGAATCTTCTACTGCTCTGAGGCGGGTGCCTGTAGCTCCCTCGTTCTTCAAGGGTCAACGTAGTATTAAGTTGCCAGTTACTGCTCACTCTGTGTGCCAGCTGCTGTCCTCAGAGCTTTTCATATATTATCTCGGTTCAGCCTCCCAACCGTTCCATTGACAGGAATTAGGATCCCTGTGTCAGTTTGCTAGGGCTACCATTACCAAGGACCACAGACTGGCTTCGACAACAGAAATTTATTTACTTTCTCACAGTTCAGGAGGCTAGAATCCACAACTAAGGTGTTGGCTTCTTTTAAGGCCTCTCTCCTTGGCTTATAGATGGCCATTTTCTCCCTAAGTCTTCACATAGTTGTCATTTTGGGCCTGTCTCTCCTGGTCTCCTCTTCCTCATAAGGATATCGGTCATAACGGATTCGGGCCCACCCATATAACCTCATTTTACCTTAATTACCACTTTAAGGACTCTTCCCTCATAGTTCAGTCGGTAAAGAATCTGCCTGCAGTGAAGGAGACCTGGGTTCCATTCTTGGGTAGGGAAGATCCCCCGGAGAAGGAAATGGCAACCCACTCCAGTATTCTTGCCTGGAGAATCCCAGGGACAGAGGAGACTGGCGGGCTACATACAGTCCATGGGGTCGCAAGAGTTGGACACGACTTAGCAACTAGTCCACCACACCACTACCTCTTTAAGGGCTTCCCTGGTGGCTGAGCTGGTAAAGAATTCGCCTGCAGTGTAGGAGGCCTAGGTTCGATCCCTGGGTTGGGAAGATCCCCTGGAGAAGGGAATGGCTACCCATTCCAGTATTCTGGCCTGGAGAATTCCATGGACTGTGTAATCCATGGGGTCGAAAAGAGTCAGACACGACAGAGCGACTACCCTATCTGCAAATACTCATATTCCGAGTACTAGGATCAAGACTCCAACGTGTGGATTTCAGGGATTAGAGTTTATACCTCAGCCCTCAACAATCCCTGTCTATAGACAAGGTAATAAATAACCTGGAGGACAGAGTATCTGCCTAAAGGTCACACAGTTATTTGAATACTTTGCCCCTAAACCCATATTCTTAATCTCTTGAAGGTAGTTTGGTTGTCACAGGAAAATCACAGCATTTTTGGAAATTAGAGATTTTGGTTGCAGAGAGCTTTATGATTGAAGGCTTCTCTATGAAGAACCCTTAGAGTAATAAACACCAACTTGGCCCTTTCTGATACTAGACATATGGTCACTTTCAAGAGAAGGAAACTATCCCCTCCCCCTGACCCCTCACCCATTAGGAATTGGCCTGGAGCCCACCACATACCACCACTGTCTTCCTCATCCTGTTCCTTTCTCTCCCACTCCCTCCTTGTCCTTCCCCACTCCCTTGACACCCTCCCAGGGGGAGAGATTTCATTCTGGTGCCCAGTGAAAGGCACCAGGCCTCAAGAGAAATACCCCTGAGACAGATTAGGACTTTCCTAGGACCACTTTAACCATGGCCCCACAGGGATGCACCCTGCCATGTGAAGTGACCACTGAGCTATAGGGCTGCAGTGGCCACAGGGCAAATTCAGGGCGATTGTTGTCACTAAGGTAAATAAACAAGGGATTGCGTGGGCTGAACATATTTCTTGGATGAGATAGAATCACTCACAACTCCTTGATGCCTAGTAAGTTTTCCAGGAGATTCTTTGGGGGTTCTCTACACACCATTCTATCCATACCTTGACCCCCCATTCTCCTTCCTTGAAAAATAATAAACTTCCTTTTATCATGGTCTTTTTTTTTTTCCTTCTAACTTCATGTCCTTTCTTTACCTGGGCTGTTTGTACATATTCATCCCACTGACACTGGTGTCTATCCTGGTCTGTCTTTTCCCCCATTCTCCATGTCCGACTCAGGATTCCCTGCATTGTGTCTTGTGTTTGTGTTTTATTTTTCTAAAGTTGGCATAATTTATATTCAATGAAACACACAAATCTGAAGAATTAAATTTCTGTGAATTCTGACACTGGCCTAAGCCACTCCTTTCAAGACACAGTACCTTCCATCACCCTAGAAAGTTCTCTCATATGCCCTTTCCTAGCCAGTCTTTCTTTTCAGCTACACTCCCATCTCCAAGCAACTGCTATCTGGATTTCTTTCACCATTGATTAATTTTGCCTCTTCTAGAACTTCATACAAAAGGAACATAGAGTATGTATTCGGTTTGTGTGGTTTCTTTGGTTCAGCATAATGTTTTGGGGATTTATCCATGCTTATTGCTTTCTATCCCAGCAGTGTACTCCTTTCTATTCCACTGAATGCATATATCACTGTTTTCTTATCCATATTTTTCTCTGATGGACATTGGCATTGTTTAGGAGTGAAGTCACTCAGTCGTGTCCGATTCTTTGCGCCCCTATGGACTGCAGCCTATCATGCTCCTCCGTCCATGGGATTCTCCAGGCAAGATACTGGAGTGGGTTGCCAATTCCTTCTCCAGGGGATCTTTCTGACCCAGGGATCAAACCCGGGTCTCCCCCATTGGAGGCAGACGCTTTAACCTCTGAGCCACCAGGGAAGCCCCATAGTCATTCAGTTCAGTTCAGTTCAGTCGCTCAGTCGTGTCCGACTCCTTGTGACCCCATGAATCGCAGCATGCCAGGCCTCCCTGTCTGTCACCAACTCCCGGAGTTCACTCAGACTCACGTCCATCGAGTCAGTGATGCCATCCAGTCATCTCATCCTCTGTTGTCCCCTTTTCCTCCTGCCCACAAAATCAGCCACTAGGATGCAAGAACCAAGAAGTCATGCCTGTGCATCTGAGCTTTTACCAACAGCCTTCAAATGGTAGGTACTTGTCTTCAGAACACAAGTGACTATGCCTCTGAGAAAGAGTTTGGGCATATTTTGTAGCAACTTCAGATGAGCAACTGCTTTTGGCAAACCTCTTGGCTTAAACAGCCTGAATAGTTGAAACCTGGGTGTGGCTTTTAAGGGAGTTAATAATCTAAACATAGGAAGCAACCAAGGAAGTCTTTCATCTGGGCTCTGCAGACCTCCAAAGGAGTCCCCGAGTACAGCCTGTTCTTAATGTGAGACAGGCTGGGACCTGGGACCCTTTGCTACAGTGCTTGCACCTGGACAAACATCTCCTCTAGTCAACAAAATATTACAAAGACACTATGAGGGACTAAAAATAGCTGTGTGCATGTGCAGTTGGGGCAAACTGTGAGCAACAGGATACAAAAAGACCAAAAACCCAACTGCCACTGCTGAAAAACCAGGAGGAAAAGCAAGGTACATTCATAAGCCCTGCACTCACCACCACCAAAGCGGTGGGCAAACCACCTAAGCTACCCCTCCAGCCCGACCCCTGGACGGCTCCTGCCCTCAGGTCGGGTAAGGAGCCAGCTTGATCCCACCCACAGGGAGCGAGCCTGCAAGAGAAACTTTTCACTTATTCTCACTCGCCCACACTGCAGCAGGGCCGCCAATAGAGTGTTGCCTCAATCTCTTGTCTGGCCTCTTATCAATGCCTATTGATTGATTATGGAGGCCAAACACCCTGCTTGGTAACAAATCCAGCTGGTTTCCTGGGTAATCCCATGTATTTATCTTACATATTTGAAAACAGTTGGCAGAAGGGGTCCCGAGGCTTCACTAGTCTGTCACAGTTGACCATAGTACCAACAAAGATCAAAAGGTTAAGAATCCTGGGGCCTCTCTCCCTCTCGTCTCTCTTTTCTTTTCTCTCCTCTCTCCTTTGTCAGTTTTCCTAGCAGCGCAACCGCAGGACAAAAAAATGCCCTCGGACGCTAATAGTGATCCCTTCTCAGAGTGTACATTTGATATGTTTGTTTAAAAATGAAACATCCCTATCAGGGGAGAATGGGGAAAAACAAAGGTGCTGAACCCCCCTCACTATTTAATGTGGAAGAATTTGTATCCCAGGCTTATTTGTATTTGATGGCTTATTTGTATCCCAGCTCCCTGCAGAAAGGACTTGCAGCAAATAAGAATATTTCGACATAAGCAAACCAAAGTCTCGGGCATTGGACAGCAGGAGAGAGAATGCAGAAATGATCCTGGAATATGCTGGCACAGACCTGCTCAGCTGTCTAAATCAGCATTAGCATTTGGCTCTGTTCCAAAAAGTTCCTTCCTCATCTTCAGAGCATATCTCAGAATCTAATAATAATCTATGTGAGTTATTTTTTGTCAAACTTAAAAAGCTTGGCACGTTCTGTCCTTTAATAATCCTTTCTCAGAAAAGGTAAAAGTTGCTTAATAAATCTCAGGAGTAATGGATGGGATCAGTCAAGAGGAAGAAAGTTTACTTAACAGTCATTTGAGTTAACCAGTCTTCAAAATATTTTTCCTGGAGAGGAATTGGACACTTCAAGACATTTTCTATCATAACAGTGAGAAGTGGCTTTGGTACTTAAGTAGTAGTGGGATCATTGTAGGAAGCTTCCAGCTTCCAACTCTGGGTACAGTTTGGCCTTTGAATACTAGTCACAAACAACACGGTACAACTTTGCCAGGTATTATCAGAAATAATCACGAATAAAAATTCTACTCAGTCCCACAGATATGCATTAGTCCTCTAGTCTATTGGTTTGCCCCTAATATCCAGGTCCCCTCCTTTCTATAGTATAGGATCACCCAGATTTATCTGAGATGGGGACTTCCCTGGTGATCCAGTGGTTAGGCTCAGATTCAGTCTCTGGTCTCGTGTGTGTACCCTGTCGTGTCCGACTCTTTGCGACCCCATGGACTGTAGCCCACCAGGCTCCTCTGTCCATGGGATTTCCTCGGCAAGAATACTGAAGTGGGTTTCCATTTCCTTCTTCAGGGGATCTTCCCAACTGCAGGATCAAACCTGCATATCTCTGGTCTCTTGCATTGGCAAGTGGGTTCTTTACCACTAGCGCCATTTCAGTCTATGCTCAGGGATCTAAAATCCTACATGCTGCCCCTGCAGCGAGGCAAAAAGAAGACGAAGGAGGAAAGAAAAAATAAAAAAAGATTATCTGGACACATTTCTAGCCTCTTCTGCAGCTCAGTAGATGGTAAGGAATCCACCTGCAATAAGAGAGACTAGGTTCCATCCCTGGGTTAGGAAGATCCCCTGGAGGAGGGCATGGCAACCCACTCCAGTATTCTTGCCTGGAGAATCCCATGGACAGAGGAGCCTGGCGGGTACAGTCAATGGGGTCACAAACAGTTGGACACAACTGAGCAACTAAACACCGCACAGCAGAGCAGCATGAATGTGTGGCTGAGCCTTGGCCAATGAGAAATAAGCAGAAGTGATATCATTATTTTAGCAAAAAGCTGGAGCCATCATTACCTCTTATCCCCTTCCCACTGGCTGGAAGATAGAAGTTATGGCAGGAGCTGAAGCAGCCATCTTAGACCAGGAGGTAGCATCACAACCAGCAAGATAGAAGAAACCTGGCTCTCCAGGAAGTAGAAAAAGCCTATATTACCAACAACAGAAAACCACGCTCCCAGCCCTGAATCAGCTACCCTGATCTTTATGTAAGCAACACCATTATTTTGGCCTTTAGCCTAGTAGCCAAGTCTCTATTCTATCCCATCTTGGCCTCAACCACATTTCTTCCTGCTCCTAGTTACTTTTATCCTCTTCTAGGCTCCATTTCATCTGGAAGTGGTGGTGGGGGGGGGTGGGCAGCATCTGACATGTTGCCACCATGATCCTTACCAATGTTTCCCCTCCCTCACTCACTGTAGTTTGTATCACTTCCCCATCCGATCCCATCCTCAGTTCTCCACCAAGGCCTGTCTCTAGACAATCTGTGATCTCCAACTTCTGAAAAGAATCCACTGAAATAAAAGAACAAATGCTGATAATATTTATTCAGCGCTTACCATATGCCGGTTTCTGTTTTAATTACTCATTACAGTAATATCTAAGCTAATTACATTTTAACCTTTCAACAACCCTTTGAGGTAACATGTTTTATTCCATTTTGGAAATGAGGAATCTGAGGCACCACATGATGCCACAGATCATACGAGGATCCTGATTCCAGAAATCTGAAACAGATACGCAAGGAGAACGTCCTTGAGGTCACTGGAGAGTATGCGAGCCAGGATACATAGGACCAGGGAGGCCTTGGAGCGGCTGTAGCTTCTTTGATGGCCCTGAAACCCACCTGCTGAAGACAGAGTCTTCCTGCCCAAGTCACTGTAGGTGACCAGCAGAGCCTGAAGGAGCTGGCCCTGTTACTCCAGGCTGTCGAGTTTTGCAGGACAAACTGAAGGGAATCCCCAGGAAGACCTTCCTAAATGCGTAATTCCATATACCATGCCCCCTTCCCATCCTCCAGCACTGTCTCCATAGCTCCTCTCCCTAGACCTAGCTTGGTCATTGACCAAATCAGTCTTCCTCCCTGTGGACCACCAGGTCCAGAATCCCTGAGCAGGTCTTAACCTTAGCAGGGGATTCACCACTAGTACTAGAGATGGTTCTGGGAAGAACCCTAATAGGGATGTAGAGATAAGCTGAGAAATTTTGGGGCCTCCTCCTGCACCTCCAGTTCTCAGGAAGCTGCTCCACTGCTCTCAGGGTTCTCGCTGCTCTGCCTTCCCCTCCTTGCTCCCCTCACAACTTAGTTCCACAGTTGTTATAAATGGGGTTCTCCCCCAGGGCCCCTAAGAATCCTCCAGCTCCTACCCTCAGGCCCTCTCATTATATCTAATTATTTTTTTTCTTTGTCAAGCTTTGTGTTTAATTAGAACCACATTCTAGCAGAGAGTAGCTCCCCAAGCCAGACCCCCAGAGGGCCCTAGGAGGAGGAACTGGTTCTCTTCTCTCAGCCTGGGGACAGCTGGGTCCTTTCCCTACCCCATACAATGACCAGCTGAAAGATGCCCAGTACAGGCACGGAGAAATCAATCTGCAGTAAAACATGCCTGCTCAAAACGGAGACTCCCTCTCTCTCTCTCTCATCCTTCCTCTTTACCACCTCAAACATCTCTGTTTCTTGCCCCGCTTGCAGCTGAGGCAAGGACGGTGTGTGCCCCCAAGCTAACACAGTGTGGTTCCTCCTCTGATTAAAGTGGGGAGTTGTTTGTCCATGGGGGGAATTTAACGCTCTCCTACTAGGGGGGCCACAGCTTGTTCCTTCTGCTTTAAACTACCGTAGAGTCTATTATTGCCGTTCTGCCAAAATGGCTGATAGGACAGCAGTGATGATGGTCGACGGTTACTCAGTATTTATTCCACCTTTCCAAGTATGACTTCCTGGATTACAGGGGCTGATCAATTAAACTCTGTTTCTCAGACTGCCCTGCAGCTGGGATTCTGGATGAGGATTTGGTTCTGCCAATCGGATGCACTTGATGCAAATAGGCAAAGGCCCTCTTCCGGCAGCTTTGGCTACCTGAGAAATCTACCTGAGAAATCTACCCAAGAACCAGGCATTCCAGCTCGTCTGACCTCATGGTCTTGCCCAGAGTAATCCTGGAACGTGCCGTGAGCATGGCTGTGTAGACACCGTGGGTTCTGCAGCAGCCCTCCAGCGTTTTGTCACCAGTCTAGTAGGTATCAAGAGGCAGCAGCTGTGCTGGTGGTGACAGATTCCTGATCCCTGCATCCAGCTATAGCCATTGCCATGTGGGTGTTTTAATTCATCAGCTTCAGATTCAACCTCCTGGATGTCATCTCCCCTGCTGGGAGAGTTCTGGAGGGCTGTTCTGGGAACTATTACAGAGATATCATCTAGGCCTCCTGCTTCAGCCCCTTCAACAATTTTTTGAGCAACTAACTTCCAACAGAGGATGGCGGAGGATGAGGTGGTTGGATGGCATCACCGACTCAACGGACATGAGTTTGAGTAAGCTCTGGGAATTGGTGATGGACAGGGAGGCCTGGTGTGTTGCAGTCCATGGGGTCACACAGTCGTACATGATTGTGCGACTGAACTGAACTTCCAACAGTAAATCAGTTATAAAACTTCCAACAATAAAACAGTTATAATGGTTTCTGTTACTGATATAGCTGAACTCTTTTGAAGTAGGAAGCTTTGAGAGAAAAGAGAATTGAGAACTTTGGGGAAAAAAAGTTTTAGATTTGCCAATGGAAAGGGAAAGTCATAATAGTCTTCTTGCTGAAATGCCCATAAAAAAAGCAAGAAAGGTATTTCTTTATGCCAATATTTATTCCAATTTGGAAACAGGATTTAGATTTCAAGCTTACCCAAGGAAAGTTTAATTCATTCATTCAACACTTATTTTATGCTGAGTCTAGTTCAGGCCAGGGAGTCAAATGAAGAATAAACCATGATCTTTGCCCTCCAAGTACTTGGGGAAAACATCCAAAGTTGAAAAACAAAAACAAGGTAACTTGGAAAGGGATTCTAATCAAACTTTGAGAATAAGACCAAGCTTAAATTGTGATTGATGACTGTTAAAATTAACTGGTTCTGTATAGCTATTTCCCTGAAATCCTTTTTGGAACTGACATGAGTTAGTCCTTGCCTATGTCCTTGCCTATGTTTTTCTTTATTGAAAAGCTTGCTTCCTGAGCATTTTATGTAAATAATTCAAATTCACAGCAAAAAATTATAAATTTCATTTTTAAAGTATCTAGAATTTTTATCATTCCAAGCTAGACCTTAGGTATAACACACACACTGTAGTTTGAAATGTGATAGCAAAGTATGTACCACCAGCTGGGTGCACAGCATTCCAATTCTGGGGAAAACAGAGCATCCTGAGAATATTTGTAAAACTAAAGTTTTAAAGGGACAGCAATAAAGGGCTACTGGTTAATGTTACATCTACATAGCCAAACATTTTTTTTTATAATATTGACCAATTAAACCTACTGGTTTATAGCAAATTCCCACTAGCTATCTATTTCACGTATGGTAGTGTGTGTATGTCAGCCCTAATCTCCCAATTCATCCCACCCTTCCCTTCTCCCAGCCACTTCCACAGATCTGCTCTCTACATCTGCGTCTCTACTCCTGCCCTCGAAATACACTCATCTGTACCGTGGGTGGGATGGGGGGGTAGGTGGGAGGGCGGTCCACGAGGGAGGGTGTGTATGTATACATACAGCTCATTCACTACATTGTACAGCAGAAAGTAACACAGCATTGTAAAGAAATTATACTCCAATGGAAAAAAAAAGCCAATTGCTTATTCTAACGGGTACAAAAAAACCCTTCTCCAAATTTTTCCCTTCCACAGGGCAGGGACCTTATCTATTCTATTCAGTGCTGAATCCCTAGCAACTGAAATTGGACATATGTGTGTGTTAGTTGCTCAGTCTTGTCTGACTCTTTGTGATTCCATGGATTGGGGCCTGCCAGGATCCTCCGTCCATGGGATTTTCCAGGCAAAAATACTGAAGTGGGTTGCTATTCCCTTCTCCAGGGGATCTTCCTGACCCAGGGATCAAACCCAGGTCTCTGCATGGTAGGCAGACTCTACTGTCTGAGCCAGTAGACATAGCTGGGCTCAATAAATACTTTTAAAATGTTGAATAAATGTTTTAAAAGGATCCTCCTGGCTACTGGGTGAAGAATGAAAGGCTGTGAGGAGCAAGATGGGAAGCAAGGTGGCCATTTCGTGGGCTCCAGGTGTGGATGGTGGTGACTTGGGTTAAGGTTGCTGATGGAGATAATAATAAGCAGTCCGATTGGAGATCTCTTTAGAATGTGAACCTGTCAGGACTCGCTAATGGACTGGCTGTGGAGTGTGGGAAAAGAAAAGGAGTCAAGGATGACTCTTAGATCCAGGGGCCAGAGCAACTGTATGAATCATAGGTTCGCTGATGAGAACTGCAGGCCTAGGCAGGTGTGCGCTCTGCTTGTTCAAGGAAGAACAAGGAGGCCAGTGAGTGAGCTAAGGGGAAGGTGGTGAGCTGAGGTCACAGAATGGCTGGAACCAGATCCCAGGCAGCTTGGCGGCCAAGGAAGACGCTGAGTGTTGTTCTAAGTGATGGCAAGATCTTGGAGGGTTTTGCAGGTTGTTGTAACATGACCTGATTTGCATTTTAAAAGGATCACTCGGGCTACAAGTGTAGAAAATCAACCATAGAGAACAAGAAACAGAAATTAGGGAGACCAGCTCCAGGTTATGGTAGTGAGCCAGGCAGGAGAGCGGGAGAATTGGACCAGGCTGGCAGCTTTGGTGGGGAGGAGACAAACGCGACTGGGTCTCCCCTGTGATGAAAACTTGCTTCTTCTCAAGCACACCAAACTCACTCTCTCATCTGGGTCCAGACTGTGCTTCGCTATCTCATTTCATGCAGGTCTCTGCCCAAATACTACCTCCGTGGAGGTATTCTCTCAATCCTTTCTTTTTTTTTTTTTTAAACTGAAACATAGTTGCTTTACAATGTTGTTAATTTCTACTGAACAGAAAAGTGATTCAGTTATGCATATATATTTTTCACATTCTTTTTCATCATGGTAGGATACTGAAGAGAGTTCCCTGTGCTGTACATTAGGATCTTGTTGTTTATCCACCTACATTTTGATGCCTTCTTGAATTTGGTGCCAGATACCCTCTTCTCTTTCACTCCCTTTCTCTGCTTCTTCGTTTGTTCGTTGTTGTTGTTGTTTTCTGTTTGTTTCTTTTGTCCATGCCATGTGGCTGGTGGGATCTTAGTTCCGTGACCAGATATTGAACCTGGACCCTTGGCAGTGTAAGTGAGGAGTCCTGACTGCTGGACTGCTAGGGAATTCCCTCCCTGCTTCATTTTTATTCACCTTTTCTTATTTCATTTCCTTGCTTTTATCATCTGTCTTCAAGTTACATGAGGGCAGGGTCTTGGTTTTTGCCTTTAGTTCAGTTCAGTTGCTCAGTCGTGTCTGACTCTTTGCGACCCCATGAATCACAGCACGCCAGGCCTCCCTGTCCATCACCAACTCCCAGAGTTCACTCAGACTCACGTCCATCGAGTCCGTGATGCCATCCAGCCATCTCATCCTCGGTCGTCCCCTTCTCCTGCCCCCAATCCCTCCCAGCATCAGAGTCTTTTCCAATGAGTCAACTCTTCGCATGAGGTGGCCAAGGTACTGGAGCTTCAGCTTTAGCATCATTCCTTCCAAAGAAATCCCAGGGTTGATCTCCTTCAGAATGGACTGGTTGGATCTCCTTGCAGTCCAAGGGACTCTCAAGAGTCTTCTCCAACACCACAGTTCAAAAGCATCAGTTCTTCGACACTCAGCCTTCTTAGGCCAGTAGCTATAAACAGACTCTCCATAGTTCAGTTCAGTAGCTCAGTCGTGTCCAACTCTTTGCGACCCCATGGACTGCAGCATGCCAGGCCTCCCTGTCCATTGCCAACTCCCGGAGTTTACTCAAACTCATGTCCATTGAATTGGTGATGCCATCCCACCATCTCATCCTCTGTCGTCCCCTTCTCCTCCTGCCTTCAATCTTTCCCAGCATCAGGGTCTTTTCAAATGAGTCAGCTCTTCACATCAGGAGGCCAAAGTATTGGAGTTTCAGCTTCTGCATCAGTCCTTCCAATGAGTATTCAGGACTGATTTCCTTTAGTATGGACTGGTTGGATCTCCCAGTAGCTATAAACAGACCCTCCCACAGGTCTTTGATAAACAAAATGAAGCACTTGTGTAGGAGCTGGGAGGGTTTTCTTTATATAAGAACAGGGTTTCATATGCAAATGTATAGTGGAAACATGCTTTAAGGGCAGGGGAATATTCAAACCATCTTAGGGAAATTTCTGTTTTAAATACCTGTTGACACCCAGCTAACTTACAATGGGAGCACCAGTTGGTCCTTACGTGGATGTGAGCAATTTCTTGCATCTCAACACAGGTTTAAATGAAAAGATTATTTATTTTAGATAACTTATGACTGATTAATCATCTAAAAATAGCACATATCCACAATACATACCTTTATATAAATGCACGTGTCAAATGTGTATATGCTCTTTTATTATTTTTTTTTAATGCTGTCTTACTTTTCATTTCCTTTTTGTATGGTCAGCCCTAGCCCCATTTTCTACCCACCTTCCCTGGTGGCTCAGACAAGTAAAGCGTCTGCCTGCAATGCAGGAGATCTGGGTTTGATCCTGGGTCAGAAAAGTTGCCTGGAGGAGGAAATGGCAACCCACTCTAGTACTCTTGCCTGGAAAATCCCATGGACAAAGGAGTCTGGTAGGCTACAGTCCATGGGGTTGCAAGGAGTCGGACACGACTGAGCGACTTCCCTTTCACTTTCATAATGCCTTTAAGATAGAACATGCTTTTCCATGTTTTCTCCAGGCTCAGATATTTTACACAGAAAATATTCATATACACATACTGAGGAGAGGCTGTTCCTTGGTTCGCAAACGTGGGATCATACTGAAGTGAAGTCGCTCAGTCGTGTCCGACTCTTTGTGACCCCATGGACTGTAGCCTACCAGACTCCTCTGTCCATGGGATTTTCCAGGCAATAGTCCTGGAGTGGATTGCCATTTCCTTCTTCAGGGGATCTTCCCAACCCAGGGATCAAACCTGGGTCTCCTGCATTGTAGACAGACGCTTTACCATCTGAGCCACCAGGGAAGTCCATATATACACCTTTTCTCCCCACACCTTACTTTTCTCCCTCAGTGATATCTCATAGCAATTCCTTTATGTAATCTGGCATAGCTCTGATTTTTCATGTTCATTGGTTACATATGGTTGATATTTCATGGTGTGGATGTACAGTAATTCATTCAGCTACTCCCTTTTGGAAGGCATTCTATGTTTTCTGTTTTTTTGCTCCTTTGAACTATGCTACACCACCCATCCTTGAAATGTGCGGTGAGTTTCAGAGCCAGAGGTGAAGTTACCTATTCTTTCATTCAATCCCATAGCTTTTTTTTTACAACTGAGGCAATGAAGATCAGAAAGGGAAGGGAGCATGCCCAAGATCACACAGCTCTTTAATATTTCACAAAAATTGGAATGGCCATTATTTCACAGAATCTTCACAAGCAAGGAAAGTATTATCATGTCAACCTTAAAGGTATAAAAACTGAAGCCAAAGAGACTAATTGCTTTGATTTCATGGTCCGTGAGGGCAAAAGCCAGGGGTGATAGCCAGGACTTTTGATTCCTGATCCCAGTAGATTCTCCCCCTTCTAGTTTTATGGATGCCATTAACACAATCTGTCTTCAGTTCAGTTCAGTCGCTCAGTCGTGTCCGACTCTTTGCAACCCCAAGAATAGCAGCACGCCAGGCCTCCCTGTCCATCACCAACTCCCGGAGTTCACTCAGACTCACATCCATCGAGTCAGTGATGCCATCCAGCCATCTCATCTTCTGTTATCCCCTTCTCCGGCCCCCAATCCCTCCCAGCATCAAAGTCTTTTCCAATGAGTCAACTCTTTGCATGAGGTGCCAAAAGTACTGGAGCTTCAGCTTTAGCATCATTCCTTCCAAAGAAATCCCAGGGCTGATCTCCTTCAGCCCTGGGATCTCCTTGCAGTTGGATCTCCTTGCAGTCCAAGGACTCCCAAGAGTCTTCTCCAACACCACAGTTCAAAAGCATCAATTCTTTGGCGCTCAGCCTTCTTCACAGTCCAACTCTCACATTCATACATGACTACTGGAAAAATCATAGCCTTGACTAGACGGACCTTAGTCGGCAAAGTAATGTCTCTGCTTTTGAATATGCTATCTAGGTTGGTCATAACTTTTCTTCCAAGGAGTAAGCGTCTTTTATTTTCATGGCTGCAATCACCATCTGCAGTGATTTTGGAGCCCCCAAAAATAAAGTCTGACACTGTTTCCACTGTTTCCCCATCTATTTCCCATGAAGTGATGGGACCGGATGCCATGATGTTCGTTTTCTGAATGTTGAGCTTTAAGCCAACTTTTTCACTCTCCTCTTTCACTTTCATCAAGAGGCTTTTTAGTTCCTCTTCACTTTCTGCCATAAGGGTGGTGTCATCTGCATATCTGAGGTTACTGATATTTCTCCCGGCAATCTTGATTCCAGCTTGTGTTTCTTCCAGTCCAGCGTTTCTCATGATGTACTCTGCATAGAAGTTAAATAAGCAGGGTGACAATATACAGCCTTGACACACTCCTTTTCTTATTTGGAACCAGTCTGTTGTTCCATGTCCAGTTCTAACTGTTGCTTCCTGACCTGCATATAGGTTTCTCAAGAGGCAGGTCAGGTGGTCTGGTATTCCCCTCTCTTTCAGAATTTTCCACGGTTTCTTGTGATCCACACAGTCAAAGGCTTTGGCATAGTCAATAAAGCAGAAGTAAATGTTTTTCTGGAACTCTCTTGCTTTTTCCATGATCCAGCAGATGCTGGCAATTTGATCTCTGGTTCCTCTGCCTTTTCTAAAACCAGCTTGAACAACAGGAAGGTCATGGTTCACGTATTGCTGGCTTGGAGAATTTTGAGCATTACTTTACTAGCGTGTGGGATGAGTGCAATTGTGCAGTAGTTTGAGCATTCTTTGGCATTGCCTTTCTTTGGGATTGGAATGAAAACTAACCTTTTCCAGTCCTGTGGCCACTGCTGAGTTTTCCAAATTTGCTGGCATATTGAGTGCAGCACTTTCACAGCATCATCTTTCAGGATTTGAAATAGCTCAACTGGAACTCCATCACCTCCACTAGCTTTGTCCCTAGTGATGCTTTCTAAGGCCCACTTGACTTCACATTCCAGGATGTCTGGCTCTAGATGAGTGATCACACCATCGTGATTATCCGGGTCGTGAAGATCTTTTTTGTACAGTTCTTCTGTGTATTCTTGCTACCTCTTCTTAATATCTTCTGCTTCTGTTAGGTCCAGACCATTTCTGTCCTTTATTGAGCCCATCTTTGCATGAAATGTTCCCTTGGTATCTCTAATTTTCTTGAAGAGATCTCTAGTCGTTCCCATTCTGTTCTTTTCCTCTATTTCTTTGCATTGATCGCTGAAGAAGGCTTTCTTATCTCTTCTTGCTATTCTTTGGAATTCTGCATTCAGATGCTTATATCTTTCCTTTTCTCCTTTGCTTTTCGCTTCTCTTCTTTCCACAGCTATCTGTAAGGCCTCCTCAGACAGCCATTTTGCTTTTTTGCATTTCTTTTCCATGGGGATGGTCTTGATCCCTGTCTCCTGTACAATGTCACGAACCCCATTCCATAGTTCATCAGGCACTCTATCTATCAGATCTAGGCCCTTAAATCTATTTCTCACTTCCACTGTATAATCATAAGGGATTTGATTTAGGCGATACCTGAATGGTCTAGCGGTTTTCCCTAGTTTCTTCAATTTCAGTCTGAATTTGGTAATAAGGAGTTCATGATCTGAGCCACAGTCAGCTCCAAACTGTCTACTGGATGGCTTTTGTTAATTTATTCTAGACTTTAACGGGGCACCCTGCCTGCATAAAAGTTTTGCTAAAAGAATGACACAGTTTGGATTCAGAACACACTTTTCTTACCTATTCAGGTTGAAGTCATGGTTGAAGTTGTTAAAAAACAGACTTTGGAACCAGACTGATTTCATTTGGAGTGCTGGCTTTGGCACTAACTTTCAGCAGATGAGTCAGAATCCCTGAAACCCAGTCTCATCTGTAAACTCGGGATATGATTGTCCTGCTCCCACCTTATCAGACGTTGTTAGGATTAGACAACACAAGATGCTGCTGCTGCTGCTAAGTCGCTTCAGTCGTGTCCGACTCTGGGCGACCCCAGAGACGGCAGCCCACCAGGCTCCCCCGTCCCTGGGATTCTCCAGGCAAGAACACTGGAGTGGGTTGCCATTTCCTTCTCCAGTGCGTGTAACTGAAAAGTGAAAGTGAAGTCGCTGAGTTGTGTCCAACTCTTGGCGACCTCATGGACTGCAGCCCACTAGGCTCCTCCATCCATGGGGATTTTCCAGGCAAGAGTGAGTACTGGAGTGGGGTGCCATCGCCTTCTCCAAACTCAAGATGTGTGGGCAGATAGGACAGTGCCTGGCCATAATAAGTTCTCAATAAATATGAGCTATTATTTTGGATGTTTGGCGCCACCCAACTGACTGGTAGGTATCTGTGGTTTCTAACTGTTCTTTATCTGAGGTAGGAACAGCCTTTCTCATCGCAGGCCCAGGATAGGATGTCTTTGATGGTTGCCCTCTGGTTTCTTCATAGGCATCAAGTAAGAGAGAAAGGCCAGGAAAGAGTTTTCCCTTTTTGCATTGCTCAGTGCCATGAAGTGGAGGGGAATCTGCCTCTTGAAAAGGAAAGTAGGAACATTCTGACCTTCCTGAGCGTGCCTGCCTGTGTGAGACACTGTGAGTGCAGACAGTTTTTAGCAACAGAGCATTAACTGTCAATGGATGTGTTACAGCTACTTGAGTGCCTTCTCCTTTCCAGGAGAAAAGCCATTTTCAAGCCAGTTGCTTGCAATGCATCAAGTGATGAAATACAGATAACAAATTGTGCATTTGTTTGGCTTCATGCTTATTACACCCCCGCTTCTGGAAAGCATTGCACTTAGCCCCTTAATAATCCCTCTCCGGAGATCAATTACCAGGATTTATCTGGTTCCTCGAGCATAAAAGTGTTTTATTGTTTTTACTTTTGCTCCAAGCAAAGTGAGGGGGTAGGCCAGGTTTAAAAGGACTGTCCCAGGCAAGAGTGTGAAGCTGGGATGATCTGCCTTGCTTTCCTGTCTACTAAATCCTCCTCAACAGGAAAGTAGGGAACACTTGGAGGCATTCTCCCTGAGGAGGGACCAGGCCCAGATGTTCTCATGTCTGATTATTTGCTCATAGATCGTAGGCTTGCAGGTGCCTGGAAAGGTGGGTGCCACTTGAGGGGAGAAGCTGGAAAGTGGAGCTAAGTCACCATTTCAGACCAAATCATTTTTCCTCTAAAGTTTCGCTGTAATCCAAACCAGTTGAGCATTTGAGAAGAAGTAGGTACCATGAAAAGGGGTAATGGAATTAGCTTTCATGTTTTTCCAGGACTCTAAACCATATTTCCTGTCACAACTGTACATTATTAATACAAGGCATCTGTTAGCACAGAACTGCCTGAAAATGTGCACCCAAAACCTTACATCTGGTTTCGATAATTTATTTCTGACATTTGTAGTTGGTGGGGAAGGGGGGGAGGATGGGAAAAAGGGGGGGAATTAAACCAAGATGTTGCCTTTAACCCATCAGAAGCTCCTAGTCTGAGCCAAAAGCCTGAGTTCTTAACGTGGTTTTTGCATTAGGTAATATAATTATATTAATTTAGCAGCAAATAGCGTGACTCCAGGCCTGGTGGGTGTGGGTCCACGCTCGCTTTTATCCTGCCTGCTCGGGCTGCAGCAATTAGCTTCCTCTCGCGAAGGGGATTAGCAGGACCACCCCCCGGCGGCGGGGGTGGGAAGAGGGGGGCTCGCTCAGAGCTGTCAGGTGTCCCTCGGCCTTCCCGGGCCCCCTCCCCCGCCCCGCCCCTGCAATTAATTCCCTCTCCTGCTTTGCGCGAGACAAAGCGGTCTGATCCCGAGGTGTCCGACCTCCCGCCCCCTCGTCGCGCCCCAGACCTGGTTCCTCCAGCAGGAATCGCCCCAGGCGCTGGGAGCCCGAGCCGACCGGCCGGGTCTGAGACCCGCCCCAGACTTTCCACGATCAGATTTCAGCTCGACTAACGAGGAGAAAAGAAAGAAAGAACGCGCGACTTCCTCGAGCCGGAGCCGCTGGGGCCCCGGGGAGGGGCGAGAAACGCGGCCGCGGCGGGAGGAGACGCCGGGAGGCCCCAGGCCCGGCAGGAGGATGGGTCCGTCGGGCACAGGTGCCCGAGGCGAGCTGCCCTTGACGCAACGCGGGCGGGCCCTCTGAGCCTCCAGCTCAACCGTCGTCTCCCCAGAAATACCCCCTGCTTCTGCCTGGGCGTCAAGGTCGCTGATGCTCGTGTGCGACGAATGTCCGCTTAAACCCGTGGTCCTGTCACCCCGCCGGGGCTGGGGGGCAGCGCCCAGCTTGTCCTCAATAGAACACTCACAAAACGGGGGCTTAGTGGCCTTTGGAGCGGGGGGTGGAGTGGGGGTGGGGGTGGGGTGCCTTTTTTTAAAGGCAAGAGACTTTCTCTAGATTCTTTAGCTTAGAAAGACCTGTTTTCCGTATGTTTAATATCAGGACCTCAAAGATCAAGTCAAACGGCCTTCTCCTTTCCCAGATGAGGGAACTAGAAGCCAAGAGAGAGGGTTTGCGTTCTGCTCAGGATCACATAGGTCACGTTTGTGGTTGGGCTGAAACCAGAGGAACCAAGTCTGTTGAGCCCAGCTCAGTGCTCTCTGCAACTATGATGAAAAAAAAAAAAAAGCTTGGCTCTGTGGGGAGGAAGGGGGAGACATCCAGGCCTGACTTGGACAGCCAGGACTGAGGCTTAGTCCGGGGTTCAGATTTTCCTGGAGCCGGTC